>NC_139037.1:47400499-48000499 GCF_964662115.1 Mustela nivalis | reverse complement strand
GCACCCTAATCACCAGAACCTATATATTATCTTCTGTGACGGCACACACACACACACACACACACACACACACACACACACACACACACACTGAGAAACTTTCCTTCTTCCTTTCCAATTTGGGTTCCTTTTATTTCTTTTTCTTGCTCGATTGCTCTGTCCAGGACTTCCAGTACTATGTTGAATAGAAGTGGTGAGAGTGTTCATCCTTGTCTTTTTCCAGATCTTAGAGGAAAAGCTTTCAGCTTTTTTATCATTAAGTATGATGTGAACTGTGGGCTTGTCACATGTGGCCTACATTATTTTGGCACTGAATTATCCCTGTAACCTGTGGATGATCATGGTGTATGAACCTATTTGATCATGGTGTATGAACCTTGTAATGTGCTGTTAAATTCAGTTTGCTAGTATTTTGTTGAGGATTTTTGCATCTATGTTCATCAACAATACTGGCCTGTAGTTTTATTTTCTTGTCCTTGTTTGGCTTTGGTGTTGGGGTAGTGCTGAACTTGTAAAATGAGTTTGGAAGGGTATCTTCTAGTTCCTTATTATTTTTTATTTATTTTCTTCTAGTTCCTTATTATTTTTGGAGGGGGCCAGATTTCGGGAGTAGTTTGAAAAGGATTGGGGTGTCTGGGTGGCTCAGTGGGTTAAGGCCTCTGCCTTTGGCTCAGGTCATGGTCCCGGGGTTCTGGGATCGAGCCCTGCATTGGGCTCTCTGCTCAGCGGGGAGCCTGCTTCCTCCTCTCTCTGCCTCTCTGCCTGCTTGTGATCTCTGTCTGCCAGATAAATAAATAAAATCTTTAATTAAAAAAAAAAGGATCAGTGATAATTCTTTGTTACATATTTGGTAGAATCATCAGTGAAGCCATCTGGTCCTGGGTTTTTCTTTGTTAGGAAGCCTTTGATTATTGGTTTAATCTCCTTATTCACTATTGGCCTGTTCAAATGTTCTATTTCTTCATGATACAGTCTTCTGGTAAGTTGTGCATTTCTAAAAATGTATTCGTTTCTTCTAGGCTATCTAACTTATTAGCATGTAATTGTTCATAGAATTAGCATGTAATTGTTTATAGCAGTGTCATAATTTTCTTCTGTAATTCTGTGATTATCAGTTGTATCAATTTTTTTCATTTATAGTTTTGTTTAGTTGAGCCCCTTTTCCCCCCTCAGTCCAGCTAAGGTTTTGTCAATTTTGTTTTTATTTTTAAAAGCCAGCTCTTTGTTTCATTGATCCTTTTCATTGTTTTGTATTGTGTTTGAAAAACATACTTAATGTGGTTTCCATATTCCTAAATTATTTTAGCCTTGTTTTGTGACCTAACATATCATGTATCTGAGGGAATGTTCTGTGTGCATTTGAGAAAAAGGTATTTCTGCTACCTATCTGTTGATGGAATGTTCTGTACATCTATAGGTCCATTTGATAGTGTTGATTCAATCTTCTGTTTCTTTATTTTCTGTCTGATCTATCCATTGTTGAAAGTGATGCACTAAAGTCTCCTACTTTTATTGTATTGCTGTCTTTTTCTTCTTTCATTTGTGTTAATATTTGTTTTGTGTGTTTAGGGACTCTGAAATTGGGTGCATATATAATTTTTATATTCTTTTGGTGAATTGATCCCTTTACCATTCTATAATGACTATTTTGGACTCTTGTAACAGTTTTTGACCTAAGGTATAATTTATCTGATATAAAAATAGCCACCGCTTTTCTCTTTTGGTTACCATTTCATTTACATGAAATCTCTTTTTCCAACCCTTCACTTTCAGCTTATGTGTATCCTTAAAGCTAAAATATGTCTTTTGTAAACAGCATATATTTGGGTTATGGTTTTGTTTTGTTTTCATTTTTTACCTGCTCAGCTCTTCTATAGTCTTTTTTTTTTAAGATTTTATTTATTTACTTGATAAAGATTACAAGTAGGCAGAGAGGCAGAGAGAAAGGGAAGCAGGCTTGCTGCTGAGCAGAGAGCCCGATGCGGGGCTTGATCCCAGGACCCTGAGATCATGACCTGAGCCCAGGCAGAGGCTTAACCCACTGAGCCACCCAGGCGCCCCTCTTCTATAGTCTTTTGATTGAGGGATTTAATCCATGTACACTTAAATCATTTACAGAGGGGCATCTGGGGGGCTCCCTCCATTAAGCATTGGCTATCAGCTCAGGTCATGATCCAGAGTCCTGGGATCAAGCCCCAAGTTTGGCCCCCTGCTCAGCAGGAGCCTGCTTCTCCTTTCCTTCTGCCCCTCCCCTTACTCATTCATTCTCTTTCTCTTTCTCTCTCTCTCTCTCAAATAAATAAATAAAATATTTTTTAAAAAGCACTTAATGATAGGTTAGGGCATATTATTGTCATTTCCTTAACTGTTTTCTGACTTTTAATTTTTTTAAAGATTTTTTATTTATTAATTTGACAGAGAGAGATGACAAGTAGACAGAGAGGCAGACAGAGAGAGAGGAGGAAGCAGGCTCCCTGCTGAGCAGAGAGCCTGATTCGGGGCTCGGACCCAGGACCCTGGGATCATGACCTGAGCCAAAGGTAGCGGCTTAACTGAGCCACCCAGGCGCCCCCTGACTTTTAATTTTTTAGTTAAAATATTTTTAATGTCACATTTCATTTTTAAAATTTTATATCTTCCTTTTATATTTAGCATCCTTCCCTGTTATTATTGGTGCCTTCTAAGTTTTTTTAAAAAAAGATTTTATTTATTTATTTGACAGAGAGATATCACAAGTAGGCAGAGAGGCAGGCAGAGAGAGAGAGAGGAGGAAGCAGACTCCCTGCTGAGCAGAAAGCCCGATGCGGGACTCAATCCCAGGTCCCAGGACCCTGAGATCATGACCTGAGCCTAAGGCAGCGGCTTAACCCACTGAGCCACCCAGGCGCCCTGTAAGTCTCTTTTTAATAGCTACATATTTTCACAGCATGGGTGACTATCAAAATGTCTTCAACTCTTCATCTATTATTGGACAGTTTCATTTTAGTCTGTTTCTATTCATCGCCAATAACTTTAATGCATATTTCTATACATAGATATTTATCTGTATTTAATAACTTTGAGTTTTATTGTTAGAAAGTCATATAATCTTTGTTTTGTTTTTTGTTCTTATTTAAATTCAATTAATTAACATGTAATGTATTATTTGTTTCAGGGGTACAGGTCTGTGATTCATCAGTCTTATATAACACCCAGTGCTCATTACAACACATACTATCCCCAACATCCACCACTCAGTTACCCCATTTCTCACCTCTCCCCTCCAGCAACCCTCTGTTTATTTCCTGTGATTAAGACTCTCTTATGGCTTGTCTTCCTCTCTGATTTCATCTTGTTTTTTTCTTCCCTCCCTTCCCCTGTGATCCTGTTTTGTTTTGTAATTTCCACATATCAGTCAGGTCATATAATTGTCTTTCTCTGACTGACCTATTTTGCTTAGCACAATAACCTCTAGTTCCATCCCCATCATTGTAAATGGCAAGATTTCAATTTTTTGGTGGCTTCAGAGTATTCCACTGTGTGTTTGTGTGCATTTGTGTGGGTATACACACCACATCTTCTTTATCCATTCATCTTTTGGTGGATGTGTGGGCTCTTTCTATAGTTGGCTATTGTGGACATTGCTGCTATGAACATTGGGGTGCATGTGACCCTTTGGATCACTGCATTTGTATCTTTGGGGTAAATAGCCAGTAGTGCAATTGCTGTGTCATAGGGTAGCTCTATTTTCAACTTTTTGATGAAAAAGTTGTTTTTCCTCAAAATACTGTTTTCCAGAGTGGTCAATCCAGCTTGCATGCCCACTAACTGTGTAAGAGCATTCCCCTTACTCTCATCCTTGCCAACATATGTCCTTTCCTGACTTGTTCAGTTTAGCCATTCTGACTGGTGTAAGGTGGTATCTCATTGTGGTTTTGATTTGTATTTCCCTAATGCCGGTGATGTTGAGCATTTTCTCATGTGTCTGTTGGCTATCTGGATGTCTTCTTTTCAGAAATGTCTTGTCATGTCTTCTGCCCATTTCTTGACTGGATTATTTGTTCTTTGGGTGTTGACTTTGATAAGTTCTTTACAGATTTTGGATACTAGCCCTTTATCTGATACGTCATTTGCAAACACCTTCTCCCATTCTTTCAGCTGTCTTTTGGGTTTTGTTGACTGTTTCCTTTGCTGTGCAAAAGCTTTTTATCTTGATGAAGTCCCAATAGTTCATTTTTACCTTTGTTTCCCTTGCCTTTGGAGACGTGTCTAGCCAGAAGCTGCTGTGGTTGCTGCCTCTGTTCTCTAGGATTTTGATGGATTCTTGTCTCATATTTAGGTCTTTCATCCATTTTGAGTCTATTTTTGTGTATGGTTTAAGGAAATGGTCCAGTTTCATTCGTCTGTATATGGGTGTTCAATTTCCCGATACCATTTGTGAAGAGACTATCTTTTTTCCACTGGATATTCTTTTCTGCTTTGTCAAAGATTAGTTGACCATAGAGTTGGGGGTCCATTTCTGGGTTCTCTATTCTGTTAATTGATCTATGTGTCTGTTTTTGTACCAGTATCATACTGTCTTGATGATGAAAGCTTTGTAACAGAGCTTGAAGTCTGGAATTGTGATGCCACCTGCTTTGGTTTTCTTTTTCAATATTCTTTTGGCTATTTGGAGTCTTTCTGGCTCCATACAAATTTTAGGATTTTTTGGTCCAGTTCTGTGAAAAAAATTGATGGTGTTTTGATAGGGATTACATTGAATATATAGATCGCTCTAAGTAGCATAGACATATTAACAATATTTGTTAAATCCAATCCATGAGCATGGAATGTTTTTCCATTTCTATGTGCCTTCCTTAATTTCTTTCATGAGTGTTCTATAGTCTTCTGAGTACAGATACTTTGCCTCTTTGTTTAGGTTTATTCCTGCGTATCTTATGGTTTGGGGTACAATTATAAATGGGACCAACTCCTTAATTTCTCTTTCTTCTGTCTCTTTGTTAGTGTATAGAAATGCAGCTGATTTCTGTGCATTGATTTTATATCCTGTCACTTTGATGAATTCTTGTATGAGTTCTAGCCATTTTGGAGTGGAGTCTTTTGGGTTTTCCACATAGAGTATCAAGTCATCTGCAAAGAATGACAGTTTGACTTCCTCTTTCTTAATTTGGATGCCTTTTATTTCTTTTTGTTGTCTGATTGCTGAGGCTAGGATTTCTAGTACTATATTGAATAGCAGTGGTGATAGTGGACATCCTTGTAGTGTTCCTGACCTTAAGAGAAAAACTCTCAGTTTTTCCTCATTGAGAATGATATTTGCTGTGGGTTTTTCATAGATGGCTTTTATGATATTGAGATATATTCCTCTATCCCTGCACTGTGAAGAGTTTTAATCAAGAAAGGATGCTGTACTTTGTCAAGTGCTTTTTCTGCAGCTGTTGAGAGGATCGTATCATTCTTGTTCTTTTATTTACATAGTGTTATCACTTTTATTCATTTCTGGATGTTGAACCACCCTTGCATCCTAGAAATAAATTCCATTTGGTCCTGGTGAATAGTCCTTTCAATGTACTGTTGGATCCTATTGGCTAGCATTTTGGTGAGAATTTTGGCATCCGTGTTCATCAGGGATATTGGTCTGTACTTCTTTTTGGTGGATTCTTTGTCTGGTTTTGGGATCAAGGTAATGTTGGCCTCATGGAAAAAAATTGGAAGTTTTCTTTCCATTTTGATTTTTTGGAACAGCTTCAGAAGAATAGGTATTAATTCTTTAAATGTTTGGTAGAATTCCCTGGTAGAATCCATCTGGCCCTGGGCTCTTGTATGTTAGGAGATTTTTGATGACTGCTTCGATTTTCTTGCTGGTTATGAGACTATTCAGGTTTTCTATTTTTCCAGTTTCAGTTTTGGTAGTTTATTCATCTCTATGAATGCATTCATTTCTTCCAGATTGCCTAATTTGTTGGCATACAGTTGCTCATAATATGTTCTTATAACTGTTTGTATTTCTTTGGTGTTGGTTGTGATCTCTCCTCTTTCATTCATGATTTTATTTATTTGGATACTTTCTCTGTTCTTTTTTGATAAGTCTGGCTGGGGATTTATCAGTCTTATTAATTCTTTCAAAGGACCCGCTCCTTGTTCCACTGATATGTTCTACTGCTCTTTTGGTTTCTATTTCATTGATTTCTGCTCTAATCTTTATTATTTCTCTCCTCCTGCTGGGTTTAAGTTTTATTTGCTGTTCTTTCTCCAACTCTTTTAGATGTAAGGTTAGGTTGTATATTTAAGACCTTTCTTATTTCTTAAGAAAGGCTTCTGCTGCTATATACTTCCCTCTTAGGACCACGTTTCCTGCATTCCAAAGATTTTAAACAGTTGTGTTTTCATTTTCATTTGTTTCCACAAATTTTTAAAATTCTTTAATTTACTGACCATTCATTCTTTAGTAGGAAGCTCCTTAGCCTCCATGTATGTGAGTTCTTTCCAACTTTCCTCTAGTGACTGAGCTCCAGTTTCAAAGAATTGTGGTTCAAAAATATGCAGGGAATGATTCCAATCTTTGGTACCGGTTGAGACCTGATTCGTGACCCAGGATGTGATCTGTCCTTCAGAATGTTCCTTTGTTCCTTTGTTTCTTGCTATTTTCCTTTGTAATTTGATAATTTTATGTAGTGATATGCTTTGATTCATTTATTCTTTACGTTTTGTGTATCTGTTTTTTTAGAAGCATTGGGATTTCTTTTTGTCTTTATTTTATTAATTTTTAAGATTTTATTTAGTTATTTGATATAGAGAGAGAGCCAGAGAGCATAAGCAGGGCGAATGGCAGAGGGAGAGGGAGAAGCAGGCTCCCCACTGAGCAAGAAGCCCGATGGGGGCTCAATCCCAGAACCCTGGGATCATGACTTGAGCCGAAGGCAGATGCTTAACCGACTGAGCCACCCAGGTATCCCTGTTGTGTTTTCAATGTTATTTATTTGACAGAGATAGTGATAGAACAGCAAGGGAGAGCATGAATGGGAAGGAGAGGGAGCTGCAGGCGCCTGCTGAATAGGGAGCCCAACATGGGACTCAATCCCAGGACCCTGGGATCATGACCTGAGCTGAAGGCAGATGCTTTACTGACTGAGCCACCCAGGTTGCCCTTGTTTATCTATTTAAAAAAATTTTTTTTTACCAAGAAGTTTATCTAAAACATCTTATAGTTTCAACAGTCTACTTTAAGCTGAGCACAACTTGACTTTGCACAGAAAAACTCTATACTTTTGCTCTTCCCCATGCATTTTGTGATTGATATTATCATTTACATCTTTTTATATGGACTAAGTTATTGTCATTATAATTATTTCTTAATGCTTTTGTCTTTTAACTTTTATACAAGAATTGACAGTGATTTATACACCACCATAGCAGTATTAGAGTACTCTGTATTTAACTAATATACTTACCTTTACCAGTGAATGGTATGTTCATATGTTTTCATACTGCTAATTTGTGTCTTTTTTCTTTAAGCTTGAAGAACTGTCTCTGGCATTTCTTGTAAGGCAGGTCTAGTGGTGACGTAAGGCTTATCTTGGAAGGCCTTATCTTTCTTCACTTCTGAAGGACAGCTTTGTCAGGTATAGTAGTCTTGATTGGCAGTTTTTTCCTTTCAGCAATTCTGACTCTGTCATCCCATTTATTTCTGGCCTGCAAAGCTTCTGCAGAGAAATCTGGGATTATGTAGTTAATGGCAAGTCTCTTTTTCTTTGGCTTTGGAGAATATGATTATTTTGTGTCTTGGTGTAGGTCTTTTAAAATTCAACCTATTTGGAATTCTTTGAGCTTCATGAGTCTGGATGTTTATTTGCTTCCCCAGAATTAGGGAAATTTCAGCCATTTTTCCTTAAAATCGTTTTCTGCTTCTCTTCTCTCTCTCTCTTCCCTTCCCTTCCTTCCCATTATGTGTATATTTGTTCATTTTTGAAGTCCTATAAGCCCTTTAGGCTGTCTTCACTCTTTTTCATTCTTTTTATGCCTCTGACTGAATCATTTTGAATGACTTTATCTTCAGGTTTACTCATTTTTTTCTTCTGTTTTTATCAAGTCTGCTTTTGAACCCCACTCATGTATTTTTCAGTTCAGTTATTGTATTATTCATATCCAGTGTTTGGATTTTGACTGTTTGTTTCTACGTCTTTGTTGATATTGTTTGTTGTATCATTTTCCTGATTTCATTGCGCTGTCTATCTATGTTCTCTTCTCACTGAAAATTTTTTAAAGGTCATATAAATATATATACATATATATATTATATCTTATATATTATAAAATATAATAAAATATATAGAAATCATATATATTTGCAAATATATATATATTTTATTTTATTTTGTAAACATTTTATTTATTTGACAGAGAGAGAGAGAGATCACAAGTAGGCAGAGAGTCAGGTAGAGAGACGGGGGGAAGCAGGCTCCCCGCCTGCAGAGAGAGCCCGATGTGGGGCTTGATCCCAGGACCCTGAGACCGTGACCCGAGTGGAAGGCAGGGGCTTAACCCACTGAGCTACCCAGGTGCCCCTATACTTCTATTACCATAAGGAAGTAGTCCACTAGTTTCAGGAGGATAAGAAACATGTAACTAAGGGCCTCCCACACCAACTATAACTAGCCTACATTAGCTGACAGCCAGCCAACCCCCAGGCATAAGAACAAGCCTAGCTAAGGTAAGAAGAGTCTCCTAGCCAATCTTGAGCTGATCCTAGATGTATGGGAAACAAATATTTATTGTGTGTTTTCAGGTTTGTGGTTGGTGATTATGCAGCATGATTGCAATCGATGACTACTACACCACTACAAAAGTGGTGTTTAAAGCATGCAGCAAGCCCACAGATGTTAAGAGGTGGGTGGGCAGAGAAAGAAAAGTCTAAATCCAAAACAAGTTTCTATTCCATTAAGGATAAAACATTGCCTGTCAATGATAAAAGGGGCTCAGTGTGATGCACCTTCCCCCAGACTTCTGGCTGGTGTGGGGTGGATATAGAACCAGTCCTGGGTTCTTTCTCATTCATGCCTTCACGGGGGAGGACTGACTTAAACCAAGTGAAGAGTTTGGAAGGTGTAACTAAGATGTGCAGAGCCCAGTTCTCAATAGCCGGCTTCCCTACAGACAGCATGTTGTATTTATAATTGTTCTTCAAGTCACCAATGTTCTGATCCCCAATAATTTGTTTAGGTGCAACATCCACTAATCCTTGGAAGTTTTCTTTGTCAACAAATGACTTATCTATGTAAAAGGCTGCAGGTCCCTTTGCTAGGTGGAAGGCAGAAGTATCAGACATAGCAGAGTCCTTCAAAGGTGTCTGGACTCTCCCTTAAGTGTTTACAAACTGACCCAAAAAAGTTCCGACTCCAGTAGGGTGGCCCTTGACCACCTCTTTTGAACCTACATTTTTGCTTATTTTGTTATATGAATTATTTGGGGAGCATCACACCCAATTTTGTGTGTCTACTCCCCCCAGGATCACATTATACCGGCCATCTTCCTATGGGAAGTGTCCCCCTTTTCAACACTCAGGGACCTCCCATCACTATGGAGATCGTAGAACATTTCAACTGCTGCCCCTCCCACAGGCACCCCCTCAACTTTCTTTTGTGTGGGAGGGAAGTGATAAAATGAGGCATGTTTCAAAGGGTTGGAGCTTCAGTTGTCTCAAGTCTTTCTAAGCCTCCTATGTACCATCACTACAACTGCCAAGATCCTGTTTCTCCAGGGCCACCCAAACTTTTCAGCCTTGCTCTATAAACAGAGCTAGGCTATCAATTTAACTGAGTAAGTCAGTGACCTGCAGGATCAAGGTATATATAAAAATCCTTCCATACCTCTGATCTTGACACTCAAGTTTCTGAATTTGTCTATGATGATAGCTATTAAAGCCCTTCACCCCAAGGAGAGGTGAATCCAGAAGGCCAATCACAAGCAGTATTTAGATATTTTACTACCACATGCCTTGTTCTTCTAGTTTTCCACCCCAAGGCCCAAATTTGAATTCAAAGTATCTCATATTTCCCTCATGTTTATTATCTTCAACCCACTCTCTGGTATGAACTTCTCTATCAGTTAGGGCTCTTTTGGGTTGCAAATAACAAACATTGGCCAAGTAAAGCAAATAATGAGTAGATTGGGAGGGTACTGGGTAGCCCAGAAAATCAAAGGAAAAACTAGAGTTCTCAAGAAGGACAGTTACCAGAATAGCTCTATCCGTGCAGAAACAAATGAGTCAGTGCTACCACTGGAATGAAGCATGTTGTGTCCTTCTGCTCAGGGAGCCCAATAGGCACCAGGCTTAGCCTTTAGTTGAGGTAGGGGCAGGGCACTATGGAGTAGTCTCCAGAAAGAGGAAGAGTTTTTTGCTTGGTGAAAAGGGCAAAAACTGCCTCAATAACAAAGCTGCCTTATGTGAAAGGAAGGTTAAAGATACAGAAGTTCTTAGGAAACCCAAAAGGGGGCAGTTCAGCCAGAATCCACAAGGTACTGGGGTGAGTGAGGCACCAGGAGCCAAGCTTCCCTTCAGTTATATGGCCTAATTCCAGACTCGTTTGTTCATCAGCACACCCAGCCCCCAACCTGTGAGCTCTCAGGTAGCCCTTAGTCTGAGTCTGACTACACACTGGGAGCCAAAGGGCACCTATCAGCTGAGACCAGGGAGGAGTCAAATATCATGGAATAAATGTGGGGCTGGAGCATGGTTACTGCTACAACAGAAACACAGTGGAGGAATTCTGGAAGTGTGAAAGTGCTGGTCAGGCAACCCCAGATAACCTTCACTGAATTTCTTTTCTCTACTTCCTTTTGTAATATAAACTTCAGGAAATCAGTCTTAAGAGAACTGACCCTCTCACCCTGACCTATGCTGATTACCCCTCACCACAGAGGGGCCATCAAAGCTGTGACTGAGGAGTCAGAGTTCACAAGAGATAACCATAGTGTGGTGGGCTTTCATTTTAATATAAATAAGCTAATTTCTAATAAAATGAAAGAACCCAGGACTCTGCCACTGTCAAATTCCAGAGTAGTTAGAATTAAATGAAAATCACATTTTTATATCCTGAAGAGTAGAATCCAATCATGTGACATGCAGATTAGAAGGAGTCAAGTATATAAGCACCTCCTTTGTGTCATGGAGTCAAGGACACAGCAATTTCAAACTGGCTAAGATGCAAACCACAGTCCTAACCAACAGGGATCCAGCTAGCAACCTGGCCAAAAATCTCTGATCATAACAGAATTACAGGCATGTTTAAAAATTACCTCCCAATTTACCTGGGATGGTAACCCACCAAATTGCATGAGATCCTTGGGTGGTAAAATCAGGTTAAAATAAGGGAAATGACTCCCCTGAAGACTTTTAACTTCAAGGAAGAATTAGGAATAGACACTTTAAAGAGATTCTAGGGGACCCGGATGGCTCAGTCAGTTAAGCGTCTGCTTTCTGCTCAGGTCATGATCTCCAGGTCCTGGTATTGAGTCCCACATGGCGCTCCCTGCTCAGCAGGGGGCCTGCTTCTTCCTCCCTCTGCCTATGCCTGCTGCTCCCTCTGCTTGTGCTGTCAAATAAAATCTTAAATAATGATAATAATAATAATAAAGAGATTCTAAACCATAGTACTAACATTTTTATGTTAAGGCATTACTCGTTTGTAGTTTTGCTTGAAAGAATCTCATATTTGAGATTAAAAATTAAAATGCTGACTCAAGTTGAGTGAAATATACTTGTGTTTATTAGCAAAGTTTAAAAACACTACTGGAATATACAGAAGTGCAGTTAAAAATGAAGAATCCTGTAGCATTTAAATATCTCTTAGAAGGAATTATTGAAATAAACACTTAAAAATGTAGTAAGACTTGTAAGCCAAACTTAAAGGCCTAAGGAGAAACTAAGTTTTTGGATTTATAGTTGTAACAAAAAACTACACTTACCAACCCCAAACACTTAGAATGGACAAAAGAAGAGACACTGACAAATACCTTCTTTTTAACTTTATTTTTATTGTTGACACTATTACAGATAGATAGAACAACCACAACCATATTATCAAACCAAAAACCTGTGCACAGAAACAAGATGAAGAAAATATATCAAGATGTTAACCACAGTCTTTGGATGGTGAAAATATGGGTGAGTTTCTCTTCTACATTTCTGTAACTTCAAAGTTTCTATAATGAACACATACAGTGTTTATAATGGAAATATATGTGATAAAGGTGGATTACCAAAACACTATGATAAAGACCATTCGAAGAAACCAAGACAAAATATTTAACCATAATCCCACAACCACATAACTATTTAAATGTCTTCCATATTTCTTCCCATCTTTTACTCTATGTATACTTATCATTAACACCCTAATTATAGATTGGTGCACAGATCAAGATGTTAACAGCAATTGTTGCTGGGTGTTGGGAATATGGGTCAATTTCTTTTCTTCTAGTTTACTGAATTTTCCAAAGGTTGCTATGAGTATGTATTATATTTGTAATGGAGAAATACATACATAAGATTTAATACCAAAACACCAAAGGTCATTCAAGGAATTTGAGACAATATATTTAACCATAATCCCACAATGACAACACTATTTTAATTATTTTCCATATATTTTTTTCATTTTAGACTTTATGCATACATATTTAACACTGTTATAATCACAAGCGTGTGCACTAAAACAAGATGGAGGAAATAGATCAAGATGTTAACAGTAGTTGTTGTGTGTTGGGAATATGGGTGACTTTTTTCTCTTTTCTAATTTAGTGTATTTTCCAATATTTTCTCTGGGTATGTATTATGCTTGTAATGTAAACAATCATAATAAACTTTGTTATCAGAACACTATTATAAGGAACATTTGAAGACATTAAGATGAAAGTATTTAACCATAATTCCACAAAGATAACATAACAGCTATTTTGAATACACATTTGACACAGTTATAATCATAAACCTGTGCACAGAAACAAGAATAAACAAGATGTTGAAGAGTATATCTGTCTTTGGATGGTTGGAATATGGATTTTTTTCCTCTACTTTTCTGTATTTTCCAAGTGTCTGATAATGAGTTCAAATTATGTTCACAATGGAAACATGATTATAAACTTTTTAGTAACACTACAGTAAAGAACATTCAAAGAATTTAAGAAAATAATGCTCAACTATAAGCCTACAACAAGAACAACACAATAGCTTTTGACTATAAGCATACATTTTTAATCAGTTATAACTGTAGTATAAATATAGTTCTGTGTCCTGCTTTTTCCACTCAATATTCCGTAAATATACTTCCACATTGCTACATAACTCTTCATGATTATCATTTTTAAACAACTGCATGACAGTCCATGGATACCTTCTTGTAATCATTTTCCTACTGTTTGGCATTTATGTTGTTCCTAATTTTTCACTAACATAAGGTTGGAATGGGCACCCTGAAGTCTGGCAAGTTGTTTAATACTGCCAACAGTGATAAATCCAAATTCACCCCAATAACATCAATGCTGGTTCCCATCTAACGGGTCCTCCTGTTTTGTGGGGCCTCAATGCTCCTTGGATGTCCATTCCAACCTCAGGTCTTTCCATGCAGCTGGCCCTCACCTACATTGAAAAGGCCCCTTCTTAACTGCCCAGGACATCCTGCTCAATTCATTCCCACAAACCTGGCCTTCTAAGCCTTGCTTTCCATGTTTCCTTCTGTCTGCTTCCTTACCCTCCTAGATCTGGTGATGTATTAGGACTCCCTTCTTTGGCTTCCTCATTTCTGCTTCATGCTTTCAACAATACAACCTCCCTCGACTTTGGCATTCCCTGCAGCTCTGACATACACTCTCTGAGCCCCAACCCTGCAGATCCAGGAGAGTGAGATTTAGACGCATTCCCCCAGCAGGTGTATTAATTTTGCTTGCTCAAATTATCTGCTGTTATCTTTTGCTCACTTAATCTACAGATCCACTAAGTTTTTTTTTTTTTAATTTTTTTTCCCAGCCAACTCAAAGCCAAAAAATTTAATAGTTATTATGCAAGGGGAGGGGAAGCAAAAGAGCACAGGTGGTCCACAGAACAGGACACAGAAAACCTCAAGCTATAAGGTCAATTTGTGATTAAGTGGAAAACTGAGGTGATCAGACGAATGGGACACTAAATGGATAGCTCAGAAATACTTAGAAGGGCTGAAAGAGGGAGGAACAAATGTTAAGGAAAGAAATTAAGGCTGCTGGGGAACCTGAGTCCATGTTAAGCTTAAGTTGACTGTAAAGAAAGCTTTTTTAAATTTTTTTTTTATTTTTTTTAAATTTTTAAAATGCAAGTTAGACATGGGTGGAGGGTCGGACAGGGGAAGACGAGAATTAAGCGATAGAAAGCTCTAAGGATACTAGCTCCTGGGCATCCAGGGGGCAAACTGACTTGTGGCCATATAATACTAATGAAGCCACGCTGCTACTTGTCACTTAAGGCAGGAAGCGCACAAAGGAAGTGATGGAAATTGCAAGCCTGCGCCCTTATTTACAACATGAAAGCCTCTCCCTCTGGTTTTCAATCATCAGTAGGCACTACTGTGATCTAGTGATGGTTGCAACCCACTCTTCAAAGGCAAAAGCATAAGACTTATAGGGAAAAGCTTCAGCTTTTAAAAATTCACTATCAAATACACAAGTTGGTTAAAAAAAACAAAAACAAAAACTTTGCATGAGAATCACTGCAAGGTACAATGTGGCAACCAACTACTTTGGGTCACAGAAAGCCAATCCACATATTGTAAAGGCTTACACAGTATTAGGTTCCAAAGTGTTGGTGTAGACAAAAAGGCTGAAAAGGAAGTTCCAAGTACTTCTCTTTTCAAACAGCAAAGAATAAAAGACATTTTACTTTTCATGCTTACACTTTTACAGGAATACTTAAGGGTAAGGAACAATACACAATTACTCAAAACGATACTGATGGGGTTCAAATAATGCACAATAAGTCTTTCTCAGAATCTAAGATACTTAGAAATATATTCTAATTTGTTGCTCTCTTCCTCCTCCAAAAAAAAAAAAAAAAATCAGAGTACCAGGTAAGGTACCTCTGCACAGTAAACTGTATTATCATATTAAATCCAAATATATGTAATTACTGCTTTTGCTACCATATGCTATTTTATATACATCGCAGGGGATATTATATATAGGTTACAGAAGTGTCATTTACATTTGACTGGGGCAATTTCTGTAATCTCAAAAACTTTTAAAATTTTCCCTCCAATAGATTACTCAGATGAAAGGTATGTGCTATAGCTTTCCCACATACATTCAGCGATGTGTGATGGGGGAGAGCTAAAACCAAAGAAGTTTCCACTTCGTTCTCTTTAGTCTGAGTTGTCTAATACTACAAGTCAGGTGTGTACATGCCGGGGTAAGTTTCCTTCTGACGCTATTATAGATTGGTTTTAAGTCTCCGGTTTAGTGGTGGTCAAGTTCTAATTGAAGATTTTCTAAACTTTATACTTGTGTTCTCAGCCAGTATGAGTATTCTGGTGTCTAGCAAGGGACAGGCGATCACTGAAAAGCTGCCCACAGACATCACATTTGAAGTACTTGTCATCGGCCCTATCGTTGTCACTAGTGCTGGTGCTGGCATGTTCAGTGTAGCGTGAGCTTTCCCCATAGACACTTCCAGGCTCAAATATTATCACCCTGGCATGGGTTTTCAGGTGCTCACCATAGGCTGAGTTGGAGGTGAAGGTTTCTCCGCACTCCCTACAGTCATAGTATGGCTCTTCAACCTGAATCTCCTGATCATCACCTTCTTCTTCAGGGTCTTCGATCCCTGCCCCATCTGGCTCGTCAGCATCTCCCTCTGGCTCTTCAGCCTTTCCCTCCGGCTCCTCAGCTCTTTCTTCTGGGTCTTCAATCCCTGCACCATCTGGCTCATCAGCATCTCCATTGGGCTGTTCAGCCTCTCCATTGGGCTGTTCGGCCTCCCCATTTGGCTCCGCAGCCTCCCCATCTGGCCCTTCGGCCTCTCCATTGGGCTCAGCGGCCTCTACGTTAGGCTCAGCAGCCTCCACCTCTGGTTCAACAGCCTCCACCTCTGGCTCAGCAGCTTCTACATTTGATCCCTGGATCCGCAGAACTTCTCGTGGAACAAGGACATTGGCTTCCACCTCCTGGGCTCCTTCTTCTTCTTCCTCTTCAAGATGAAGCTTCTGATGTTTTGTGAGAACTGTGTTGTGAATGAAGGACTTCCCACAGTCCTTGCATTCATAGAATGGTGAATCTCTCTTAGGGGGCTCAGTGAGAAATGAGGTATGAACAAAGGAGGCCCCATAATCATAGGGCTCATCTTTCTCGTGAACTCTCATGTGCTCCGTAAGGTCTGACTGATTGAGGAAGGATTCTCCGCATGTTTTACATTCATAGTGTTTCTCTTCCGTCTGACTTCTCTGAAACTCAGTAAGGGCCAAGCCTGGACTGACTGCATCTTCACTTCTCTGGTCCTGCTCCGGTAAATCCTCACCAGTGTGAATTCTCATATGTTCACTAAGGACAGAGCCATGAATGAAGTCTTGTCCACACACGTGGCACTGAAGGGATGTTCCTGCAGGAGGATTCTTCTGTGGGGCACGAGGCCTCCGTGGGTTAATGACCAAGGGTTGCATAAAAGGTTCCTCATACCTTCTATGGCCAAAGAATTGATCTTGCTCATGGATTTTCTGATGCTCAAAAAGGAAAGAGCTGTGAACAAAAGATTCCCCACAGGCAGGGCATTCGTAGAGCTGCTCCCCAATATAATCTTTCTGATATTCGCTGACAGAATGGGTATGGATTACAGAATGTGTGTACTCACGACTATCAATGAGATACTCTCTGCCATGAACCTTCTGATGATCCTTCAGGTCTGCACGGTCTGCAAAACCCAGCCCACAGTCCTTACATCCATAGATTGAGTCTTCAGTCTCATCCTGCTCGTCCTGCTCATCTGGGTCATCCTGCCGAGGGTCATCAGGCTGAGACTCTACCTGCCGAGGCCCATCAAGGCCTATGCCCTGAATAACAGAGTTTCCAAAGAGCTTCCGGCCATGGAATTCTTCTCGGGCATAGATTTTCTGATGTGCCCCAAGCTCTTCAATGGTGGCGAAGCAGTCCCCACACTCCTTACATTTGTTGCGCACCTGCTGTTCAGCGTAACTCGTCTGTGCTTGCTCTTCAGTGTAACTCAGTGATGCTGGCTGTTTAATAAAACTCAGTGGTGCTGGTTCTTTAAGGAAACTCAGCGCTGCTGGGTCTTTAATGAAACTCAGCGGTGCTGGTTCTTTGATGAAACTCAGTGGTGCCATTTGTTTAATGTAACTCATCCTCATGGGGTTTTCAGGGTAACTTATCTGCACTGGGTGTGCAATGTAATTTGTCGGCCCTATTTGTTTAGGGTAACTCACCGGCGCTGGGGGTTTCGTGGAATTTGCTGGTGCTGGGGGTTTAGCGTAATTTGTCTGCGCTGGTTGTTCAGAGTATCTCGCCTGCCCCGGGTGTTCAGCGTATCTCGCCTGCCCCGGGTGTTCAGCGTAACTTGTCTGCGCTTGTTCAGCATAACTTGTCTGAGGGTCAGTAGAAGCTAAGCTGCGAATTACAGATCGTTCATAGTTTTTACTTCCAGAGGGCTTCTTTCTATCATGAATCTTTTGATGCTCGGTGAGGTCGGAACTACGAACAAAGGATTCTCCACACACTGGACATTCATAGAATCTCTCTCTAGGGCGAAATGTATGAGGTTCACCAAAACGTAGGGAGTGAATTACAGAGGTCTCATGGTTCCTACGCTCAATGTTTTTTTTTTTAGCACGAGCCTTCTGATGTTCGCGGACATTGGAGCTGGGAACAGACGACTCACTGGACCCCTGACTAGTCAGACTTCTCAGAGGTTCGATACGGGACACACTTTGTATAACAGAGTCCTTGTAGTTGTTACTCTTAGCACCTTCATAAGGGTTCTCTCTGGCAGGAGTTTTCTGTTGCTTATCACGAGGGTCGGAAATGTGAGTGGAGGATTCTCCCTTCTCATCACATTCAACAACTTCATTTCCGTTGCAATTTTTGGGAGGTCTGAAAGAAGCTAAGCTATGGATAACAGATCTTTCATATTTCTTTCCTTCGGAATTCTCTCCAGCATGGACCTTCTGATGTTCAGTAACACCTGAGCTCTGGGTAGACTCTGCAATCACTTGTGGTTTACTGGGCCC
Organism: Mustela nivalis; assembly: GCF_964662115.1. Classification (NCBI taxonomy): domain Eukaryota; kingdom Metazoa; phylum Chordata; class Mammalia; order Carnivora; family Mustelidae; genus Mustela; species Mustela nivalis. The sequence continues at coordinate 47,982,266 of NC_139037.1, read as the reverse complement.
CACTGCACTGTTACTTTTCTGAGCTTTAGCAAAGGCTACACTATGAATAACAGACCTCTCATATGGTTTTCTCTCACAGGCATTTTCTTTAGCAGGAATCTTCTGGCCATCATCAGGGTTAGAGCTGATGGTGAACGCTTTCTCATCCTCCTCGCTTTCAGGTGGTCTTGTTATAGTATGACTCTTCTGAGATTCAGTGAAGGGCACGCTATGAATGACAGACTTCTCGTACCCTCTGCCTTCATAGAGGTTCTTTCGAGAATGAATTTTCTGATGCTCACCGAGGTCTGAGCTTTGCCTAAAGGCATCCCCACCATCTTTAAAGTCATAGAGCTTCTCTTTGGAGTAAGATTTCTGACGCCTTTTAAGGGACTGACCAGGAATAAAGGTTTCCTCACATACTTTACCCTTATTTTCAAATAAGTTTCCTCTAGTATGGATCTTCTGATGTTCTTTCAGGGATGAGCTATGATGGAAAGTCTCCCCGCACACCTTACATTCATACATTTTCTCTTTACCATACATTTTCGGAACCTCATTAAGGGGTGGGCTAGGTTTAAAGGCTTCCCCACGCTCATTATCTTTGTCATCTTTACCATGGGTTTTCTGGTGTTCGATCAGGGCAGAACTATGAAGGAAGGTTTCCTTACATACCTTACATTCATAAAATTTATCCTTTCCGTATATTTTCTGAAGTTCACTGAAGGTTGGGCTAGGCATGAAGGGCTCCTCGTACTCTTCATCATTACATTCTGCAAGATGCTCTTGAGCATGAATTTTCCGGTGTTCGGCAAGGGCTGCACTCTTATTGAAGGTTTCCCCACACTCCTTACATTCGAAGCGTTTCCCCCCAGCCTGGCTTTTCTGAACCTCACTGACAGCCACACTGTGAATAAACGATTCGCCATACTCATAGAGATTCTCTCTAGTATGCATGATCTGATGTTCGACGAATTCTGAAATCACACTGAAAGATCTCCCACACTCATCACACACATAGGACATTGCCCCAAAATCAAGTGGGTGCGACTCAGTGAAGGAAGGGGCACTAAGACTGCTCATGCTCATGGCTTTCCTCATTTCACTACATTCAAAAGGTCTCTTCCTTGCACAGCCTTTCTGCTCATGAACAGAGCCCTTCCCATCTGTGTCAAAGTGATAGCGCCTTTTTCTTTCAAGAACTCTCTTTTTGGAAACAAGACTTGAGTTACAATTATAGCTTCCCCCAAAAGCATTCCCTTCATAGCCCCTCTCCTGAATCACCGACTCCCTCTTGTTGAATGAAGCTTCTTTCCAATCATTGTCTGGCCTTCTGGGGAACCTCTGTGACCGATCATTAGAGTCCCTGGCCCTTCCCGATTTGGAGTTTCGTGAAACATCCTTGATGAATTTTTCCATTATCACCCCGTGGGAAGATTCATCTTCACAAATTCCCCGCCGATGGGTTGACCTTTTGGTTTCAGGCATGGTTTTCAGACCTGAAAAGAAACCCCAAATGTAAATACTCCCTAGTCCCTGTACATGTGCAAAGTAACAGTGGGCCTTCTGAGATGATGGTGTGAATACAAAATGTAAGAGATTTACCAGTGTGTAGGTACAGCTCCCATCTCACTACCTAAAGTGGCCACTAGCTGGGATCTGCCTAGTGCTTACCTCGACTGGTGCTCGGGTAGGCACTTCTCTTTGACCTCGATGAATGGCCTTGTGTCATATGGGAATGACCATCGTCTTCGGCAAGCTGAACCCCTGTTCACAAGAATAATATGAGTTATGGCTTATATAGCTGCAATCAGGTTGGGTACAAGACTCAACACAAAATAGTGCCTACCTTCCTACAAACCACTAAAGGAGGTAGCTCATATCCAACTCCGTGAACAGTCCTTGTCTCTGAACAGTCCTATGTGCAGTCCCACATCCTCACTGTCCACCTCTCAGTCCATTCTAGCCTGCATTTTAATTAATTCTCCCAACTCCACCTAGAAATCTTAGAGACAATCCCATGTCCTTAAATCCAATGCATCCTTTTTAGTAACCTTTTCATAACCTTTTAAATCCCCACACCCTCTTTTTCATTGGCCTCCATGGTTCTCTTCTTCCTTGACTCTTTTCTCTAGCTGTTCTCTGAACTCCACTGCCTCGCACAGCTCTCTCCCCAGCATCAGACCTGCATAGCCAAGTGCCCGCTATGACTGGAGCTAGAGGACTTCAAGGACAGTCCAAACGGGAACTCGGGATCCCATTTTACTTTTGTATTTAAAAATCTTCACTGCCACCTCTCTAGAAAAAAGTGCCAACTCTTGTGGCAAGAGACATCACCCCATTCTCTTCTACCTTGTACAATACACTCTTTACCCAAAGCCAGAATGATTTCTCAAAAACATAAATCTCATCATTTACTTCTCTCCTTGAAATATTCAAAGCCTTCTTATTGCCCTTAAAGTCCAAATATATTAACATCAATTCTAATATCCTGCAGCTTTAAGAATAAGGTGACAAAAAGCTTCAATGACTAGGTCTGGAGTAACTGACAGAAGCACCTGCTTACCCAGGGAGAGCAGCTTCCTATAGTTCTCCATGTTGTCCTGAATTGGGTTCTGAGGCTTCCTGTCCTCAGTCAGGTTCACAACGTCCTGGTATGACACTGCATCCTAAAATACCAAACACAGACCTCTCAATGGAGTTTTTCCACAGGCATCCAAGAGAGAATTCTGGCAACATGGGTGCTACACATACAAAGATATGTAGAAAGTGCTTACAGTGTTTGGGGTTCTGAGTGATCCCAGGCAAGTTTTACTACGGACCTACTTTGTACCTACCTTGGCGCTATACTCTGAGGAAGATCCAAAAGACGTATGACACATATTCCTTGCCCTCATGCAGCTTATAATTTGGTTGGAGAGAAAAGACTCATGAAACAATTAGAGAACAATTAACAATAAAGTGGGGTACAGATAATCAGTGTTAAATAGCTTTGGTAGAAGGACAGCTCAGGATTTTGTAGGACTTGGGTGGAACCTTAAGTGGTTAAGACTCCAAACACAGAGAAAAGGGACTGGTGGGAGAGCTTCAACAGGCCAAACATCAGTTATGTGTGGCATATGCAAGGACAGAAGGAAAACATGTTTCAGCAGACAACTAGTCAGCAACTGTGACTTAAGACTCCCTCCAAGGTCTCACTGTGTCCTATGCTCACCTTCACTGTACAACACGGATACTTGGTGGGCTCTTCTAGGTGTGGACAAGTTCCAAATAACCCAGATATAACTTTAAGTACTGAATGCCTTCATTTTATAGCTGCCTCTTCCACTGTAACAGCTATGCCTCTAAAAGTAATTTTTAAATTCTTCTACTCAGAAGAATTTTCTATGCGGGATCTTACAGGATCTTTCCTTACTGCTGCACCAGAATGTCAATGGTCTCACGGAAGTGTGGTCCCAGGGAGTACGGCACCATGGCCTAGAGACAGACTTAAGGATGGACACAGCACCATGGAAAACCTGCAGGTTTTAGAGCCAGAGAAAACTCGAGGGTCAAAGGAGAACTGTACCATTTATGAGCCATGCAACGTTGGGAAAAGAAATCTCTCTGAGCCTCAGGTTCTTCGTCTGTAAAATGGAGAGTTAGGCCCAACCTGCCGTGCAATATTGTGGGTGATGATTTTCTGCAATGTGATGTGTTGTTTAAACACCAAGAAAAACTACATAAAGAAAATGTACACCACCAAATTACTATATAAAGATATTTTGGTATTAAATTTATTAATTTCTCTGGGAAGTGGCATTATAGCCATGTGAAATGTAGCAAAAAAAAAAAAAGTGCATTCACAATTAGGTGTATCTCCTATGAAGAAAGATAATAAGCACACACACTACGAGTTAAGAGGAAAGCCTCATTTATGCACCTGCCAACATCCAGTGATACAAAGCAAAAACCACAACCAAAACTAAGCAGAGTTCAAAACTGAAATCCTTTCTAGGTCCAGGCTGAGAATTCCTAGAATAATGAACAAGCAACATAGCTCAGGAGGCACTGCAAACTGGGTACAACTGCCACCCCAGAAAGCTGACTTTCATTGTTTTTGCTGGGTGCCAATCTCCTGCCCAACAGCAAGTTCAAGAGCAAAAACCATGCTATGCTTATGTCTGTGACAGTGCATCCTAAGTCCCAGCACCAGTTTATTATACTACAAAGGAAAGTGTGGGTGGGAACAGATGCATTTCTGGTGAGAGAAAGGGAACCAGGGCTCTTAACTTGGGGGATTAGCAGAGAAACAGATGCAGTTAAGAACTTGGGGAGCACAGGGAAGTCAGAAGGGTCACCACCCCTGGTGTTGACAGACACCCCCAAGGACAATGGCAAAAAGCAATGGCTGTTTTTCATATTCTTCTCTCCATTTGATTGAGTAAAATAAATACATGTTAAATTTTTAACTACATTGTTCCTATGAAAGAAAAATGGTGCTCTGATTTAAAGTGAAGTTATAATCTATGTAACAGGGCTTCTCTAAAGCAGTCGCTGGCATTAGATGCCACCAAAATGGCATCCTAAATTTGCACAAGCAGCAATCAAACTCCACTCAAATGGGCACCGCCCAGAGGGCAGCGTGGCACCACTTCACTTTCATGGCAGGACCCACACGCCAAGTGATTCAGAGATTTACACACAGTGTTAAAAGAGGGTGAGGATTTTCTATTGTGTATACCCTCACAATATAATTTACATCTGCTGCAGCTGCTACTCCTACCACACTGAGTTAGCAGCAATCAGTGGGTTCTAGACATTTAAGAAGACACAGACATGCAGTTCTTCTCTGAGTCAAGGAAGGGCATTTTTGTTTTTTTAAAAGTAGGCTCCACACCCAGCATGGAGGCTGACTTGGGGACTGAACTTAAGACCCTGAGACAAGACCTGAGCTGAAATCAAGAGCTGGGATGCTTAACCAACTGTGCCATCCAGGCGCCCCTCAAGGAAGGGCATTTAAAAAGCAAAATAAGACAAAAGTCAATTACCAATCTCCCATCATCTTCGTCTCATAAGAGTACTCTAACACTCCCAAAATAAGGACACTTGCATTTCTCATTTCCCCACATATCAGTGAAAACTTAGTGACCATCTGGCATAGCAGTGCTCGGGAGCCACTGATCTTCACTGCAGACCAGCTTCATGGGTGGAAAATGCCTATCAATGAGACTTTTTTTTTTTTCCGAAATCAAATTTAAGAAAGAGTCTATGATTTAGTATTCTTATCTAGGTTCCTAAAATTTTGGTTACTTTGGTTTCTTCAAATAAAGCATCAAAATTGGTGAAAAACTAAGTGTGTCACAAACTTAGATTGTTTCCCTGACACAAGGGCTGGAGGGCCTGAGTCACCTCTGACCCCATCTACCTTCTTCCACATCCTTCTGCTGCTGCAAGAGCTCTGCTTTCAATAACCAGACACTACCCATCCTCCCTTCTCATACACACCTGTGGATCCTTGCTTGCCTGGGACAGAGGACAAATGACAGACCTCTCAGGGTAGGTCACAAATCCCTCATCAGCTGATCCCAACTCATAAGTCTCACTGGCACCATTACTAATATATCTCAGTGCACTGGCGATAGACCTGAGCTCTCCACCTGGCTACAGGACACCAGCAACCAGGCCTACCCAGGCTTCAGGATGTCTTGGGTCTCTTGTCCTCTGTGTTCTGGCTAACCTGCCCTTTGTTTGGTTCCTGCCTCAGGGCCTTTGCCTGGGATCTCCTGAACCCAACACTTCACCTAGTCAAGTGTTCCTGTCCTTCAGCTGCCAAATGTTACTGCCTTCAAAAGATCTCCTTTCAAATCCAAACCAAGACGTCCATGACAATTTCTTGTTGTAACTCCCAATTTTTCCTTAACAGCACCCTGTATAATTAACATATATGGTATTTTTATGGAAATTTATTTGTGGGATTATTGAATACCCTTCTCTGTTATAAGCCTCAAAGTTTCCAGGGCATCCAGGGACCCTAATTATCTCAGTCACTACTGCACTCCTTGACCTGAGGGAGGTCCTTAATAGTTAAGAGGAGATGCAGGCTCCTCACACTCAGCTACCCGCTTCTTCTCAAAGCCCTTTCAATGCTATGGCTGCCCTTGACGATGCCATGTTCTAAGTGACCCGTCTCCTTAAAGGTCAGCTCAAATCCCAAGTCCTTTTTCCCTTCACCAATTGCCCCAGCATACCGCCTCTTAAAATTACTGCCCATGCCAGGCATTCATGATAAGCACTTCATATACACACATGAATCGCACTCATTCCTCCCAGCAGCCCTGCTGAGCCAATCACCACATCCATCCTACAGATGAGGAAACTGAGGTTCAGCTTGCTTAAGTAAATGTTCCAAGGCTGCACACCCAACAGGTGGCAGAGCTGGGCTTCAAACCCAAAGCCCAGCTCTGGTTGGCTCCAGAGCCTCTGGCTCTCACTTGCCAGTCTGCTGTATGACCTGGCCACTTCCTTGGTTCCCCACAGTGGGCCGACCAGAAAGCTCTCCAGAACAGTTCTGCATCCCTGGCCCAACAGGAACAACAGTTCTGCATCCCTGGCCCAACATGACCAAAGCACGACTCAGATGCTGAGTGGAAAAGTATTTCCTCTGACTATGTGGATAAATGGGAAAATAGGCAGGAGTCGCCCCAGCCACTTGTCTCCTCTGGGGACGGGCCTGGGATCCTTGCAGGGAGTAATTACCCGCTCCCTACAGCCAGCTGGGACGCTAGGGAGCAGATGAACATACCCTCTTGGGAAAGAAAGGCATCTCTGCCATGAAAAGAAGATGGCCTTTCCAGAAAGAGAGGAAACCTAAGCATACCTGGGATCCTGACTCATAATCCATCACGGAGTCCCTACGTTTGCGCTCCCTTTCCATCGCGAAAGTTGTTTTCTCCATCAGAGGAAGGGAAAGATCCCGTTGAGGAAGTCCTGGGAAGAGAAAAGACATCATGAAGGACAAGGCCCAGTCTAACCCTGCACGCTCATCAGGACGTCAAGCAGGTGACTTACTGCTTCTGGGATTCCTGGTATACGGCCAGCGGTCTCGAGACTCCAGGTCTCTGCTTCTCCCTCTCCGTTCCCGCTCCCGGTCCCAGTCCAGCCCCCAGTCCCGATTCCGGTCCCGGTCCTGATCCCAGTCCTGGTCCCATTCCCGGTCCCGGTCACCTGAGAAAGCCAGACATTCCAGAAGTTAACAGAAATGTTCTGACACGTGTGTTCTCCCTTCATGTGCACACATACCACTTGGGAAAGGAACACTCTCCTTACTCCTCCCTTGATGAAAGGGATCCCACAATGAGGTTTCCAGACTCCTAAGCATGATCTGAGTTTTTCTTATTACCCTAGACCTGGAACACCATTTCTGGAGGCTTTGCTCAAGTGGGACATACTGTAAAGCAAGTTCCAAAGGTTGGTTTAGAGGTTAGTTCCCCTTCAAACACTTCTGTTGGTTTTCCAGTTCCTACATACTTAAGCCCACACTCAGGACAATAACTTGAGACTCTCTGCTGTTGGGCTTACCCCTGATTATGTTAATGGACACCTTACACTACTCCAAAGAAACAAAACACATGCCCTTCCCAAAAGCACTCTTGCTTTTAGAAAGTTCACTGAAGAACCTTTAACAGATAAAATAGCTTTTAGAAACAAAGTAGTAATGGACTTTGTCCCTCTTTGGTAGGGTGTGGGCATACCTTCAAATAGCCTGCTGCAAATTTCCAACAGCTTTAAATACTATCTTGAAAATTGTAGGGGTGCCTGGGCAGCTCAATTGGTTGAGCGACTGCCTCTGGCTCAGATCATGATCCCAGGATTCTGGGATCGAGCCCCAGGTCAGGCTCCCTGCTCACCCTCCCCTCACTCACTCTCAGATAACTGAATAAAATCTTAAAAAAAAAAAAAAGAAAAGAAAAGAAAGAAAGAAAATTGTATTTCATGCCACATACTGCTATCTGCTTTAATTTTAAAAAAAAAAAGTCTCACTATGTCATCAATTAATTTACTTTCCGCTCAGATCTTGAGTAGCAGCAGCTGCCCTGGGGAAGGCGCTGCTGTCTTCCCTGAAGACTTCATGCCCACCATGCACTTTTATACCATGCAGCAGGCTTGGTGGAGGGGAAGTTAGGCTGAAATCTGGAAGCATGCCGAATGCGGGGGGAGCATAATCGGACAGCGTTACTCACTGCAGAAAGAAGAGGCGGAGCGGGGCGGCGGGGACTCTGCTCCCTTCCGGCTCATGCTGTCTTCGCTGAGGAGGTCACTGCTGTTGTCGTCTGAGAGGACACCAGACACTGACTTAATGCTTTATCACCTCTTGCCTGTGTTCTCGAAATCACTCCCCCAAGTGGAGTCTGCTCTTGCCCCTATTGCACTAACCCCCAACCTCAACAGTTTGGATCAGGAGTGATCAGATCCTCTCATTCCTCAGCTTCCTACTGCTCCTGGGCTGGCAAGTGGCTGCAACTGCCCTCCCACCTCTCCTCTAAATAACAGCCACGACAACTTTCGGGGGGGAATACACCCTCTGTTTCACGAAAGGGACTGGACCAGGGTTGTGAAGCCCACGGAGGCTCACCAATTCCTCATGGAGGCCCTCAATGAAGTGTTGCTTTTCCTTCTCACATCACTTAGGGTGGTGGTTCTTAACCAGGGCATTCTACTCCCCAGGGGACATTTGTCAACATCATGTTGTAGTTGTCACAGCTAGGGAGGGAATGCAACTGGTATCCCGTGGGTAGAGAAGGGCCAGAGATGTCACTGTATGTCCTATAACAAGCCGGCCCCCCACGAAGAGAACGATCTAGCCTTGAACCCCAACAATGCTGAGGCTTCAAACCCCCAGGAGCTCACAGCTCCATGACGGCCTTCACCACGCTTCTACAAAGTCTCACCTCCTGGCTCATACATCCCCTTGTAATTTTCCAGCAGAGTAACTAGCTTCTCACAGTTCTCTGGCTTTTTTGCCCGCACCCAAGGCTTTATCTTTTCTGGAAGGATGGTCAAGTACTGCTCAAGGACCAAGAGCTCAATAATTTCCTCCTTGGTGCGAGTCTCCGGCTGCAGCCAATCAAGGCAGAGGTTTCGGAGTTTGAACAGCGTCTTCCGAGGCCCGACAAATTCCACGTAGAGGAAATTTCGAAACCTCTGATGAAAGAATTCAGGGTCAGTTGCACCTTCTCTTACGGTGGCATCCGGCTCCTTAGTCAAGTCACTGTCTAGCTCATACAGATCTGGGGCCCAAGACTTCTTGGGTTTGGTGGCAGACAAGTACTTTGGAGGCAGCATTTTTCTAAGTAAAATTTTCACTTGAGGAACCAAACATGAGTCAACAGGAAAGACGCAGCAGCCTGTGACAGTCAGTACTCAGGGACCTGTAGATCGTAAGGAAATATACACATGTCCCAAAGTTGAGGATCAGGCAGCAGAGCAGGGCTGCCCTACATGGTCAAGGGGACAGAGATGCATAAACCCACAACATACAGACACACACAGCACACAAAGTTGGCATCACAAAGGACTTACAAGCATGACCTCTGGGCACACCTGTTTGAGAGTTAGCTCTGCTACTAACCGGTTTTGTGACCGTGGGCAACCATTCAATGCCCTAGAGTCTGTCCCCTTATCTACACAAGGGGAAAAATGCCCTCAACCCTTTTAAAACTGAGATTAAATAAGTTAGTATTTCTAAAGGCCTAACTACCCAATGTCCACACATGGGAAATGCTCAAGGTGCTAGCCATTACTGAAACTGGAGGTCAATTTTTTCTTCAGCAAAAATGGAAAAGGGAATATAGGGAATGATGGCCAAGCCTGCCATTTCTGATTATTTCTGAACATCTCCATCAATGCCGAAGGTTCTACTGGCCAGAGTGGCAGAGTTTGCTGATATACTTAGGACCCCTTCCCTCAGCACTGCACACCTTTCTGATGAGTGCCTGTCCCAAAACCCAGCCTCAAGGCTCTGCTAACACCACATCCTCAGGTATGTTTCCTGAGCTGCACTTGATCTTTTTTTTTTTTTTAAGATTTTATTTATTTGACAGAGATCACAAGTAGGCAGAGAGGCAGACAGAGGGGCTGCGGGGGGGCGGGGGGGAGCAGGCCCCCCGCCGAGCAGAGAGCCTGATGTGGGGCTTGCTCCCAGGACCCGAGATCATGACTGAGCCGAAGGCAGAGGCTCAACCCACTGAGCCAGCCAGGCACCCCTGCTGTACTTCATCTTTTAAGTGTTGCAAGTACTCATCACATTTATTTTTAAATACTGGAATTAACATGCTCCTCTCCCCACAGCAAACTATAAACTCTATTAAATGGATTAGAGATTAACTTTTCTATCCCCATGTCCTCTAGTGCCAGCGTAACACAAAGTCAGGTGTTAACAGTGCAATAACGCTATAAAAAATAACATACATAGACCCATCCTAGAATTGATTTTAGACACAGGCAAGTATTACTATGTGCCTGCAGAAGCATGGAGAAGTTTCCAGGGATAGAGAACATTCTAGGTTAACCTCTAGGCCACTGCTTCTAAAAGAGCATTCTGGTGTGTCACCCTCCTCACCTGCCAACTGTTCTACCAGCCCCTTCTCCGTATCTCCAGACAACTGGGTGGGAAGCCCTGGTGGGTATATGGGAAGCCTCTGTCCTGCCTAGTACACTGGAGGGAAATTAAACACAATAGTGGTGAAACCAAGGTGATAAACGTATGTTATTCACATGAATAGTAAGAATATGATGCAGTGGCCGTCAGGCTTCCTATTACACATTCTTCTGCCTTGATCAATCTTGCCAAAGTTTGTCATGAAAGAACCAGCTTTGATAATCCTCTGTATGGTTTCATTTATTCCCCTAGTTCTTTATTTTTCTTTTATTATCTGCCCCCTCTTTTTAGAAAAACGCTTTAGATAGAGTAAAAACGCTGATATTTATCTTTTTTCTAATGTAACCAATTAAGGCTATACATGTCTCCCTGTAGACAGCCACAAATGGTACAAGGAAGCAGGCACTATAGAAACAAAATCTAGCTTTGGGTGGGTCAATTAACTCACCCGACCATTCTGTATTTCTGGCTTTACTTCCAGAGAAGAACAAAATCATATGCAGCAAAAATTCTCTGCTTTTTTGGTTTTGTTTTGTTTTTGTTTTAAAAGGAAACCAAGTATGTTTAAAATTAAGGTTTTATTTTTTAATGTCTAAAGAGAAAACGAGGTGTTTCCTTTATTATTTGGGAATAAATGTAGCAAACTCTGCCACGTTAGGTTCCCCTGGCAGTGATGGGCTTGCATGCTACTCATGCACAAACTGCCCTCCCATGCCCTCTCCCACCACTATCTCCGGGAGTACCAAGCCTCACAAACACACATTCATCATCAAGACCCTCATGAATGAAGCACCGTCTCCCTGACTGCCCTGCCCTCCTTGAGGAGGACAAGCAGTAACAGAGACAAAGGCACTTCTGGACAGAAGACTTCCAAAGCAGGGAAAGGAAAAGAGCAAAGGAAAAGGCTCTGGGGAACTGGTATGATAATCTGGATGAGAGAACAGTCCATTTTTATCCAGGATTTGGCTAAGAGGGACCGCCTCTGATAAGAGCAGAGTTCCCAAAGAGCGGCATGCCTGAATGGCAAGGACAAAAGGGCAGAAAGCCCAAGTCTGCTCTTTGGCATCCAGATTCCAGAGCAACACTCCAGTCCCCTAGCAAACACTAGTCCAACTTCTCGGAGGCAACAGGGTACCTGTTTGGGAACAGGATCCTTTCTGGAACTTCAGAATAAGCAGCTTTCCACAGGAAGTGAGCCAAAATGAAACAAACCTGCAGACAGTTAAAAAAAAAAAAAAAAAAAAGACAAACGTGGAAAAAAATGTAAAGAGTGTCAGAGAATTAACTCTCCAAATGGCTGCAAATTCAGATAGCATTAGAGGTGAGAGCTTTATATATCATATTCAAGAAAAGGCCAATTCCCATGTCATGTAAACCAACCAGAGAGAAATAACTTTCAAATTGTAAAAACCCAAGATAGAGCTAGCACTAACAAACCACAGACTGAACTCAATTATAAAAGCAGACACAAATCTTTAACACTATCACTGTTGAACATGATTCTACAGAGTTCTAGCCCATTAGAACAAGGTAATAGAAACAAATCTGAAGCATAAAGATGTAAAACTATCATTCACTTATATAAGACTATCCACTCAGACACTGTGAATCAATGCAAACAGACCTTATAAGAATATGGAAAACACTTATAACAGACTTCCTAAAAATGTCTCAGCAATTATAAATTTTAAAAAATGGGAAGAGAACTCCTATTATAAAGATAGGAAAGATTTAATAAAAGACAACAGCAACCATGTGAATAAAATTATAAATTATAGTAATAAAAGGCAATAACTGGAGAGACACAATATAATCATGGGAGATGTATAGATCTGGTGTATCAAAGTTCTAAAACCTCCCCCAAATCAATCTATAATACATGGAACTTCAAAGAATATTAACATTGGGTAACTTGGCAATGGTTCTAAGGTTGACCTGGAGGAATTCCATTTGGATCAATATTTTAAGAATTCATGTATCAAAGGTCAACAAACCAAACACAACATTTAAAAAATATTTTAACATAATCTCAGGTAAGAAAGTTCTTTTATAATATGCCTAAAGGCAGAAAGACTACAGAAAAATAACAAATTATGGTTTTGTTTATACCATCAAAGAAATAAAACAACAAAAAAGATGCACTTGTAACTTATGACCAAAAAAATGAATTCATTTACGAATCTTAGTCTGAGTCGACCATATATAGTCAAGTATCCAGTAGTGGCATGAAAAGTGGCATTTCAAACTAGTAAAGAATGTATAAATTACTTTGGTGATTGGTATATAGGAAAACTAGCCTATCATTCACTTAGGGGAAAAGGTTACACTATATACAAAAAACGCTAAAACTAAAATAAAAATAAACAAAAGTTTAATTTTTATAATTATGGAACAAGGGCAGGCTTGTCTAACCTGACAATAAAATCAGGAGATATAAAGGGTAACTCCCAATCCACATAGGTACTTACTTACTATGTTAACTTTTCTTCCCAGTAGGCATGTATTTGAAGCATAAAGCACCAGTAAGTGAACTATAATAAGAACTCTAGGGTTAAAAAGTTTGATAGGGAATCAACAATTTTTCTAAGAACATAGAAACAGACAAATCTGATCAGAAAGCAGAGCAAAAAAAAGTTCCTAGGGAAGGAACTTTAAAAGATGAACTGATTTAAGGAGCAACCTCCCATAAAATTTCCATGAGCAATGAATCTACCATGTTATAAAAACCCTCCCAGAACACAGAAAAGAGATGAAGGACTTCCTATTCATTAATAATTTGACCATTTAAATGTCCTTATGAATCCTATCACAAGGTAGATGCCGAGTTCTATACAAAAAATTCACTCATTTCTTTTCTCAAGAAATTCAGGACTAGAGCAAATACGATCTTCATTAAATGTGTTCATAAATTTTTCTAACCAGGGGAATAAACAGCCCTTGGTGAGTAAGACCATTACATTTTTTTTTAACAGGAAAACCTTAAAAAAAATAATAATAATCAGACCCTAACAATTCCTTCCCACAATGGCAGAGGAAAGTCACTTGAGATCTGAGAGTTTCGGGCCTTTAGAACAGAATAATCATAAAGATGGACAATATATACATCTGTATGAGGAAACTGGGATACTCACATAGTGCTTATGGCAATGTAGATTCTATGGAGGGCAATCTGGATAACTTATCAAAATTTTAAATGCACATACCCTGTCCTCTAAATTCTATTTCTATGAATTTATCCTAGATATATGTAATGACATGTGCAAAATATATTCATTGAAGCACTGCTAAAATGCACAAAAAACAGTACATATTCATCTAATGATTATGAAACCTTTTAAAATAATGACGCAATTGTAAATAAATGGCTATGAGATGCTCTCTAAGGTAGTTAAGTGACAAAATGGGACACAACAATGTGTATAGCATTCTAAGAAACTATAAAAACAGATGCATTTACCTAAACAGATGATTTCTCTAAGGATATAGATGAGACTGCTATTAGTGATCAATAGTGACTGCCTCCAGGGAAGGGAACTGGGGGCCAGGGAGAGAAGGGAAACTTACTTTTTCACTGTATATTCTCCTTTTATTTTTTGTTTTTATTTATTTTTTACCATGAACATGTACTACCTAGTCCAAAAAATATATTCTAAGTTAAAACAAAACAATAAACAAAAGCACTGGAGACCTTAGAGACTGTGCTGCCCACTGCATAGGTAACACAACACTGACACCTTAATGCTGATCGGGGTCTTCTCCCCTCCCTACCCATCCCACCCTGCTGGAGTCAGGTCACACCCTAAACCAGATGGCAGTCAATTTAGAAAAACGCCAAGAATCAACTGTGGAACTTCTGACACCCAAGAATGACATATGGAAATTGCAGCTCAAAATTGAATATATTCCTCAGATATCCAACAATTATTATTATATAAATGCAATGCCATCCCCTACTATGCTAGTGTTTTCACATCTGAAATCTAATAGACTTATCTGTCCACTGCACAAAGACAAGAGTTCACCAGTGTGTTCACAGAGGCACTCTTTACAACAGCAAAGAATAGGTACAGAAAAGAGAATGCTCAAGCAGAATCTCAACAGCAGAGACCACTGAAAGACCACTACTCAGCAGACCTGAAACTAAAAATGGGTAACAAATTTTCTATAGCACTATAAAAAGCAACCAAAACAAAAACAAACCAGAAGAGGAGGGGGAAAATATTTCACAATATAGATGACAGTTAATATTTGAAATGTTTAAAGCTCTTAGAAAATAGTAAGAGAGGGGCGCCTGGGTGGCTCAGTGGGTTGGGCCGCTGCCTTCGGCTCAGGTCATGATCTCAAGGTCCTGGGATCGAGTCCCGCGTCGGGCTCTCTGCTCAGTGGGGAGCCTGCTTCCTCCTCTCCCTCTCTCTCTGCCTGCCTCTCTGCCTACTTGTGATCTCTGTCAAATAAATAAATAAAATCTTTAAAAAAAAAAAGAAAATAGTAAGAGAAAGGTAAGTGTCTTAACATGAAAATAAAAACACACAGTGATAAGATCCAACAGTTACATTAGAAATCAAAGAAATGTGAAATATGACGGTGAACATTTTTTGGCTTATCAAATGGGCAAATATTTCAAAAATCAAAATAAAAAAAAAGAAAACCTGATGTTGGTGAGAAGCTGGCTGGTGCAGACATGAACCATATTTCTGAATGCTGTTTCAGCAAATGGCTTAAAAACACTAAAAATACCCATTTCTTTTGAACCAGCAAGTCTCCATTTAAGGATAGTCAAGTAAATAAAATATTAGTAAGATAAAAATAAGAGCTAAAAAGTTGGCTGCCCACTACAATTAAGTCTTTATATGGATATCTAATTTCCAGTTTAGAAAAGCTAACACTTGCAGTGCTAAAAACCTGTGGCAGTAAACGACGGCAGGTGACATCATTTTACACACAAAGTCACAGGAAGGGACAAGCACATGTCAGAGAAGTATTCTGCTGTCGGTGTGTTGTTGTATAACGCAGTCCTACCAGAGTCATTAAGAATCAAACTCAGGGAGACAAAACACTGGTCAATATCCTCCCACTGGGATACCTAAGAGCAGGTGAGCCCTGTGAGATGAGGTAAGGTGCTCCACTCGCTACGTGACCCAGCCCTTAACCCTGACTCACTCTGTCCTACATCTGTAGCCCAAAGGGCAACTAAGAATGGGGCCAGATATGCTACGACCTGCCAGGGCCCCATACTCACCTTACCCTCGGGAAGACCCAGATCCCAGGTGAACTCATCCTGTGACAGCACCTCTGGCCAATCAGAAGCATAACTGCTCTACCCACTTCGCCCCCACTTCCCCAGTCCAGCCTACAGTTAAAGAAAACAGAAGATACAGGTGAAGAAGTGGCTGAGACCAAAGCATCAAAAAGGAGTCGACTGAAGGTTTGCCTGATATGGATCACATGAAATGTTAAGGCTGAGGGGGAACCCCTCCAAGGATGCTCAGAAAGGCCAACAATAACAATTTACCCATATAATGAGATGTGCTTGAAGATGCATGAAGCCAGTAGAAATGAGTGCCCACACTTATACCCAAAGTCCCTGAGGGCAAGGCCTCTGCTACCTTTTCCATCATTGTATTTTATCTTCACAGGACTGGCACAGAAAAGGTGTTCAATAAATATTTGTTTGCACTTCAATGCAAAAAATGCTTAATAAATCCAATCTAGAAAAGTCTAAATAGCCCATAACCATGAAAGCCTATTCCAGGAATACAAGGAAAATATCCCAATTCCAGTGGACTATTCTATATGAGCTATTAAAGGGGGAAGGGAGGGAACCCCGTGAGCACTGTTACACATTGAAAAGCATTTGCAAACTTCAATAGCCTCTCCTTATTTTGTTCTTAGCAAAAGTAAAAGTAGAAGACCATTTAAGAATAAAGATTTAATCTCAAATAAATACAAGAAAGCACGTGAAACACTAAAACTATTCCAACTAAAGGTGAGGACAAGGAAAGGAGGTCTTCCACCAAACTACCATTCAACGGTATTCTGGAAAAAACCTAGTAAACACAACAGAAGAAATGAAAGGTGTGATGTGAAAAAAGAATTATTTTGAACTGAAAAACCTCATCAATAAATACAAGAAAAGAAGCCCATTAATAACAAAATAAATTCGCATAAATTCACCAAAGTATTTGGAACCTCAAACAAAAATTTTAAACGTACAGAACATAAAACAAGTCCTAATAAATGAAAACATATGTTTTCAGATGAGAATGTGGAAATTTTTGTCAATCCTTCCTTGAACATAAATTAAGATTCAGTAACAGGGTGCGGAGTTTTAACAAAATGAGAATCCAGTTCCTCTAGGTAAATAAATGTACAAAAATATCAGGAGAATTTTGAGAAAGGTATGTGTGTGGTGGGAGGAGGGAGTTGTCTATAAAATGACCCAAACACATGAAAACATAAAGTATTCTTTCCAACACAATGATCCAAGTGTTAAGACAAATACACTAACAGAGCTAAGGCAATCGAAAAACTGACTTGCAAGGAAGTATATACACATGCGGGATTTAGTTTACAATAAAGAAATGTCTCTCAATCAAGAAAAGCATTAACTGTTTAAATACAAACTATAAACTTTCTGAGGACTAAGTAGTAAAGTAATTTTAACAAACATGGTAAGAGGCGACAGCCAACACTTTAATTTCTGACTAGTTATTCAAGTATGCTTTCCAAGGAGGCTGGAGATAGCCTTTGACATTAGGAAAGAATAATAAAACCAGTATTGGTGTCTGGCCTCCTGACAAAAAATTCTTTATTTCAAAACATCGCTAGAAGGCTAAGACCACTAAGGCCAATAACAAACATACTTTGTTCACACCAAAATAAATCACTGTACTCAAAACACAGCATTCTTCCAAAATTTTCGAACAGGAAGGAATGAAAACAGATAAAAATCTTTAATAGAATGTTATGTAGCCATTAAGTCATGTTTTCAAAAAATTTTATTTCTGATTACAAACACAGAAGATAGGGCAATATTCAGTTACAGAATATTTGATGGGGAAACTACAAGCCATACCCATTGATCAAATTTGTTGCTATTCTAAACCTTCCAACATCCATATATAGAATAGAATCTCATTTTTACCTAAATGAGATCACATTAGGAGTTCTGCAGGAGTATGATTTTTTAAAAATTTGTTTTTTTAAATAAACTTTCCACCCAACATGGGGCTTGAACTCACAACCTCAAGATCAAAAGTCACATGCTCTACCCACTGAGACAGCCAGGTGCCCCTTATGTGTGCACCGTAAAACTTAGTAATTTTTGATGGTTATCTTTCTGTACTAGTACTTACAGATCTCCATCATTCTTTCTAAAGGCTACATAGTATTCCATTCTACAAACACACTGGTTTATTTAAACTTGACAGAAACCACTAATGTAAAAAAATTTTGAAGCATTAAGTTAAAATAAGGTATAAATTTGTACATACACATGACATTTATATGTTAGAAAATGATGAAAATATCCACACAAAAGAATATAATGCAATTTTTAGAAAGCAAAGCTTTAAGTTAAAATGTATTTATATGAAAATTCTTGTAGACACTGTTAAACAGCGACAAAGTAGTACATGTACACGCATAAAAAACCACATCCTTGTAAATGGAGTCTGAAAATGTGGTGGACACATTCTGAGCTCTCCAGAAGGTATATCACACCTTCTTGCCAACCACTGTCTCACATCCTACAAACTTGCACTCTTATAACTTGTCTGAAACATTAATGAATTGGGTATGATCTCTCATTTGTGTTAAAATAAAAATTACAAAAATATTTAAACATGGAAGTAAGTATAAACTAAACCAGAAGAAAACTTCCACATAAATCATGAGTAAAGATTTCATAAACCTGAAACATTTTTTAAAAAACATTTTTAAACATTTAAACATAAACCTGAAACCTTTTTTTAAAAAGTAATAAAAGATACTTCCATTTCTTTTTGCATTTTAGTTTAAATGTTTTCCTAAGTTCACAATTGAAAAACATTTTTTGAATATAAAAATCCGAAGTAAATTTAATTGCTATTTGTTCTTTTTCTTTCTGCTTGTTACTGTTTATCAGCACTCCCTCTGCTGTGGTGGTGCTTGGGACATGGCCTCTGCTTACTCTGACACTTCCCCCTCCTCGTCAGGCCACCTCACGTTGCTCCCATAGAGTCCTCCACTCACTATCTGTAACCCCCCTCGAGCCTGTGCACCACTTGATGGCACTCCTCACGTAGGGCCTCCCCTCTGTCCTGTTTAGTGCAAACTGAATTCTGGCCACATGGCCCACCCATCACCTTTTCTGACTTGGAGGTGGGCCTTCACATGCCCCTAGTTACTAAAGCTTCTGCATTTCCCTGTTCTCTAGATTAGTAAGTGGGTTAAGCACTAGCCAAAGGCAGGATCTTAAAAGGTCTGACCACATTCTGCAGACAGGGGCAACGGTGGAGACACAAAGGGACCAGGCCAACTCTGGTCCTAGGGGCCAAGGGAGACCACGAAGTCCAAGAGAGGAGACATATGAGGGAAAAGCAGTCTCGATCTCCACACCAGGTAGAAGAGCTTCCAGATTTCTAGCTGTTCTTTAACCTCCAAATATCTGTTCTTACACACACTGGACGTCTAACCATGAAATGTTACGTGCAGTACAAACATTTTATATGGAGTGAATTTCAGACACGAGCTTGACCACCCAAAACCACAGGACAGTGCTGCTGCCAGGACAACAGTGTTGCCATTGTGGTTTATGCTGCAGTTTTAGTGTTATTCTTTAGAAGTTTTAAAGCACTTCACTTCTCTATTTCATGAATAGAAAACAAAAATATGGGTCTCAACTGAAACAAAGATGGAATTCATCAGGCGTCCCTGCTATAAGCGTAGTGTCTCTGGCCTCAAAGGATCACTGGGTCAAGAATTTAACTGAACTTGGAAGAACTCAAAGAACACATACCAGAGGCTTGGAAACCTAAGTGGGATGTGTAAGGAGAGATTAAAAAAATCCTGTGACCCCACTGTTTGACCTCAGGCTCCCCACATCCCATCAGTTGAGAAAGAAGCTCCAAGAGAGCTTCTTTTTTTTTTTTCCCCCAAGAAAGCTTCTTTATCCCCATCTCTACTTACTTACTTTGGTCCCTCAGCACAGTGCAGCTAGATTTAGCCCCCTCACTCATTCTACCTACCTCATCCAAGGGGGCTGGAATTGAGAACTTTAAAGTCAGGAAGCGAGGCAGTTACTTTCTTCATTTCTCAAGGACAGCATGGTGTGCAGTCTCCTCTCTCTTCTCATTTGCTCCATTCTCCTGCCTCTTTCTGCAGACCAACAGTCTCTACTACAGCATGCACCTGGGTAAATGCTGCCCCCATCCCAGTCCTACCTCACCTCCCAGTGAAGTGCTCAGTGCCGGGAGACTAACAACTCAAGCTCTCTGAATTTGCAAGTGCACACCATGGCTCAAGTTCTTCTAGGGTAGTGGTTCTCAAATTTGGGGGCGCCAAAAGCTATCTGAGGTACTTGTGAAATATGTAGCTGCCTTTCCAGGTATGATGACTTAGGAGGTCTGTGGAACTCTAGGCAAGAGGCATTCAAACAAGCCCTCCAGGAGCTATATAGTGAGAACCACTGCTCTAGACTTAGATGTGTGGTCTTGTCCAACTGACCGTGAACAGCACCATATGGCCAACAGGAGCTGTTGGGCAAACAATTTTATATAAGAATGTCCGCAAAGAGTAAATGACCACTCTCCCTACCACACTGGCCTTAATCTCTACTATCTGGTCTTTTACATGGCTCCTCTCAGGTAATCTCCACATCACTCTGGGCTTACCTCTCTCACATAAGCTCAGCACTTACCACACTGCAGCAAAATTTCCTTGTTGTTGTCCATTCCTGTGGGGTTTCCCCAAAAATTTCAGAAGAGAGGAAACAGTATCTCAGAGTTTAATGATCAGATTCCAAACAGTTCAAGATGAATAAAGCTACCTTAAAGAAAATGTCTTCTGAACCAGTATGATATATCTGACCATACTTAAATGTCAATAATTAGCTGATCAGACTTTTTTCCCACAAAAGAGAAAGAGCATGGAAAGGCAGGCCACAAAGCATGGTTCATTTAACCATGTACAGAAAAGGGCTACTCTGGTTAGACCTAATCTGAATGGAAATTGGGGAGGAAAGGGACTGTAGACAAAGAGCTTCTGGTGTCCTAGTAATCCTACCAAGAGCTTCACTGCACCAGAGGGTAGCACCAGCCTACTTTACAGGCCAGTGCTATTAAATCTTGTCTGCATCCTCTCATCATGATTCCATACTCACCAAGCAACCTGCTCATTATGGTTTCACTTCCCACGTAGGTCTGCATACAGAGAAAGAATTTACTGATCATACATACTTTTTTTTTTTTTTAAGATTTTATTTGTGTGAGAGAGAACATGAGCAAGGAGAAGGTCAGAGAGAGAAGCATACTCCCCATGGAGCTGGGAGCCTGATAGGGGACTTGATCCCGGGACCCCAGGATCATGACCTGAGCCGAAGGCAGTCGTCCAACCAACTGAGCCACCCAGGCGTCCCAATCATACATACTTTTGAGTATTTGGGTCCCTGTTGTACTTATCTCCCACCAAAAACTGATAAACCAAAATTGAGGAAACAGGAACGTCGTACTTTAGCCACACTATTTTTCAACATAAATTATTATGTCAGTAGGGTTTCTAGAAGTCTCCTGAGCTTCAGTCACGTGTACCTACTAACATGAGTAAAATAAGGTTCCTGAGTCTCCACAGGCTTCAGCATCAGACATTAGCTACTTGGAGCATTCACTGAGGCCAGGAATAAACAAATCCATTCCCAGGGGCCCACCTGGGACAGCACGTAAGCCTTTCTCCAGATGGTAACACCATCAACATGACCACCTATCTTGGTGAGCATGTTTTCTTACTCTCCATCTAAACAGAGTTCTCATTCAGAAAATACTGATGTCAGTGACTATGTTACCCACTTCCAGAGACAAAGAATCTAACATGGTCCTATCCCATACTGGGCATATAGTGTCCATGTTTGCTGATGGAATGAACAACTTTTGCTATTCTTCTCTCTTTTCCACATAATGTGATTTCTTGTACCTTATCTGAAACAGTAAGCAAGCCATGAAAGAAGAGTACAGGCCCTCCTGAGTCTCTTAGAACCTCTCTCAAATCCATCCACTTCACTTAACTCCATGCTCTGATCTGAATCCACGCCACCACCTCTCACCCAGACCTGAGGGTGCAACCAATTTCCAACCTCCCCTTCTAAACCTGACAACCAGATGGTATGTTTAAAACACAAATCTGATTCCCATGTTACTTTCATGGCTAAAACACCTCAATGGTTTCCCACTATGCTTCATATCAAGCCCATATACTTACCATTGACTGCAAGGCCTTTCACAATACAGTTCCTATTGACCTTCAAAATCCACACTTTGCTCAACTGCCACTCAATTCTTTCCTTTGCTCCAGGTATCCTAGACTTTTGGTCTTTATCTCTGGATCCCTCAGGAAATGTCCCATCCCCTCTTCTTAAGACTACACTTCCTAAAGTATACTACTGTCCTCCTTTCTTCAATGACTTTCCCAGGAAGGCCCTATGTGGCCTTTCTCAGGTTAACTGTTGTTCATAATGAATGTTCTGTCCCCAAAACATGAAAAATACAATTGTTTTTTCAACATTTTTCACTACCCAATAGAGCAGGAGCTCTAAGAAAACACCTCCTTTCCCACTCGGGGTCACGTTTGATAGATGAACCAATGAATCTCTCATGCTTCTTTAATCACCCAACAAGAGAGAAAGAGCAGGCCTGAAAGGTGCAGCTGAGTGTTGCAAAAAGAAGTAGGAAACTGAAAAGGATAGCGTGGAGCCAAGGAGAATTTCTGGTGAACACACAAACTCACCAGAAGAGTCTGTGAGTTTTCAGAGCACAAATGACATTTGCATGGCTATATGGAACACCTATGCAGTAGGAAAGTGTCAGGATGAGGAAAAATGTGTTCGCTCCAAGGATGAGTATAGCACTGTGAGAAGGGAATTCAGCTCACCTGGACCTGGCCACCTAGTGTTTGGACCTAGTCCCTCGTCCTCTTGCCAGCTGTCTCTGAGAAGGGTAGAAGCTCGAGAAGGCAAAGCTGGGGAAAGAAAAGAAAACATGAGATATCAAATTTACTTTGTATATACATTACTCAGGCTGAAAAGGACTGCATAACAGATGCATCTCCACTTCTTCCAGTGACAGAGGTCAAACCAGACCAGGAAGAAGAGCTCTTCCTTACAGGATGCAAGGGCCCATGGGCATTGCTCCCTGAGGCAGATGCACCTTGGACTGTAACCACAACCCTTTTCCAATGAGGTTATGTCAATGGGTGTGCAAGCCAATTTCTGAGTATCTCAGAACCCTTTCTAACAAACAGAGCAAAATAGTAAAGACACAGTGCTTTGGATTAAGAAATCAAGTCAAGAATTCAACGGAAGTTATTAGCTATGTGACACTGGCTGTCCCTCTAAAAGCAAAGGATGCATGTTGCAGGCAAAAATCGGAGGAAAGAATAGCTAAAGCAGTACAGTGATTTACTAGTTACATGCCCTATATAGTGCTTAACATCTTACTTTTATTATTTATTATTTGTCACTCCTTACCACAACACTATTAATTTTCTAGTTCCCAGTTCACAGAAAAGCAGATGCTCAGAGAACTCAATCTCAGACCTCATGGCAGACTATTATAGATCATCGTAATGTCATTTTGGAAAACAGAACATCTACTGACATTTTCCATTAACACCACACAGAGCAGCAACAATATGTACCCTTTAGAAAAGTGAATTAAATCCCAATTTTGTCATTTAACAGCCAGTGATGCAGGGCCAGACATTTAACTCTACTTTAAATTTAAGTAATATGAACTTAACTTAAAATTAACTTATATGTGGACCTCAGTACTATCATTAAGTAGTAACATCATTCCTTAACCTTATGTAACATTTTAGAGATTATCAACACCCTTCCAATGGATTAATACTTCCTATTTCAAGTCCCTCTGTGCCTCAGAGCATGCATTCAGTCAACTAGAAGCACCTGGGGGAAGCATCTTCACCATTACACTCTACTATATATTGAAACATTGTTCACCAGTGGATGTGAAGAAACATTGTTCACCAGTGGATGTATATTCTTAATTTTCTCTCACCACCATTGGGAAGGAAGAATGCAACGTGTTACCTTCCTTACTACCATAAGTAAGTAAGTAAGTAAGTAAATAAATAAATAAATAAAGGTAGGGACTTACAGGCTCCTTTGTTGGAGCTAGGACTAGAAGCAGCCCCCCCCCCCCCCGGGAGTCCAGAATAGACTTAAGGAAACATGGTGAAAGCTAATTCAGTGTTGGAAGCATCACTGCCCTCCAGAGGACGCTGTGACAGTGCCCCAAAGAGCTCTGCGCAGGAGTAGCCCCACCTCACCCCTCTAAGCAGGAAGCCCTGCCCCTCCAGCTCTCCCACAGCCTCCACCCAAAACCACACCCAGATTTGCCTAGAGAGCATCCACTCCATAATCTCCCATACCACGCCCCTCTTGTAACGGTCTGTAGCTCTGAATTGTCTAGTTCATAGGCTTTTAGACCTTTTTCTTTGCATAACCTCCATACTGCCCTCAGAGCTTCCAAACCCCAAACCTTACATCCACAGCCTGCCATCTCCGTTTTCTTGAGACCCTGCCCTTCCCCAAACATATTAAAAGATCTAAATCTGAACCCCAGTTTTCCAGACTGACCCTCCGAGCTGTCCGGGTGAGCCCTGTCCCCCGCATTCCCCTGAGAGCTGGCTTTGGTATCCTTCCAAGGAAACGCGCCTCCCGCCATGCTGCATGGCCACTGCGGCGAACACTCTGGGCCTGCCAAACGGGTGCCTGCACAGCAAACCTCACACTCCCTTTGGCCAGCAAAGGTGAGCAGAGCTACAGAGGTGCCCTTAGTCACTCAAGACACGGCAACACCACCTGCAGGCCCACCCTCCAAGTCCATGGCCATTCCTGATGGTGCCTGCGCAGTAACTCTCGGAGTCACCTACTGGCCAACATGGCACAAGAACAAGCAGGAGTCTGCAGTCCCATCAATCAGGACAAGTCGGCCTGTCCTTCACAACTGCCCCGTGTAGTTCTGCCACTCACTCAAAATGGCACCTGCGCAGTGAGCCTCGGCAGCCATCTACCGGCCAACAAATATACCGCTAGGGTGGGTATGGGTCTGCAGATCCTGTCTGTCATTCAGGACAAGCCAGCCCCTCCCTCAGGGCCGCCCTCCCCCACAGCTGAGGCATCACTCAAGATGGTGCCTGTGCAATAAACCTGGGGGGGGGGGGGATCCCAGGCCAACATGGGGTCTACAGTCTCCTGTTAGTCACTCAAAACATGAAAGCCGCCCTTCGGTAAGCTCCCAGAAATAAAATCACTGATGGTAACTTCTGCGCAGTAAGCTCTAGCTGTCACTTGTTCATCAAATGGGTGGAGCTCCGAAGCCCCCCCTTGGCCTCCTGGGGACCATACCCCTAGCAGGAGCAGCCAGTCCCACTGTCACTTAAGATTGTACCTGCGCAGTAAGTCTTGGCCGCCATGTGGCAGCCAAAACACACTGCTAGAGTGGGCGGGGCTCCATAGGCCCTCCTCTTGGCCCCACCCCCCACCCCAATGTCACTCAAGATGGCGCCTGTGCAGTCTCAGCTGCCACCTGTTGGCCAACAAGCAGTACTACAGAGGGCCGAACTCTGCAGCCCCTCCCCTTGGATTCATCCCACTCCTCCACAGCCAGCCCCACTGTCACTCAAGATGGTGCCTGCGCAGTAAGTCTCAGCTGCCACCTGTTGGCCAACAAACAGTACTAGAGTGGGCCTTGGCCCTTGGACCCGCCCCCCAGGCCAGTCCCACTGTCACTCAAGATGGCGCCTGCGCAGTAAGTCATGCTGCCACCTGTTGGCCAACAGTACTAGAGTGAGCTGAGTTCTTCAGCCCCTCCCCTTGGATCCACCCCATCCCTCCGCCGCAGCCCCACGGTCACGCAAGATGGCGCCTGCACAATAAGTCTCGACTGCCACCTGTCGGCCAACAAACAGTACTATAATGGACTGAG
Source organism: Mustela nivalis (assembly GCF_964662115.1). Classification (NCBI taxonomy): domain Eukaryota; kingdom Metazoa; phylum Chordata; class Mammalia; order Carnivora; family Mustelidae; genus Mustela; species Mustela nivalis. The sequence continues at coordinate 47,956,451 of NC_139037.1, read as the reverse complement.
TTCTGCAGCCCCACCCCCTTGACCGCCCTCTATGGCCAGCCCCACTGTCACTCAAGATGGCACCTGCGCAGAAAGTCTCGGCTGCCACCTATGGGCCAACGAAGAGTGCTAGTCGGCCAAACTGTGCAGCCCCTCCTCTTGGGCCCACCTACTCCCCGCCCCACCTCCGCCGCGGCCAGCCCCACTGTCACTCAAGATGGTGCCTGCGCAATAAGTCTCGGCTGCCACCTGTCGGCCAATGAAGAGTGCTAGTGGGCCGAACTCTGTAGCCCCTCTTCTTGGGCCCACCTACCCCCCCCCCCCGCGCCCCCGCGCCGGGGCTAGCCCCACTGTCACTCAAGATGGCGCTTGCGCAATAAGTCTCGGCTGCCACCTGTTGGCCAAACAGCGCTAAGGTGGGCCGAGCTCTGCAGCCCCTCCCCTTGGATCCTCCCCCTGCAGCTCTGCAGACCTGCAGGATGGCGCCTGCGCAGTAAGTCTCAGGCTGCCACCTGTCGACCAACAAAAATAGTGCCAGAGCGAGCCGGGCTTCACAGGCCAGGCCCCACCCCAAGCCCACCAACAGAAACTGCGCAACACACTTCCACCGCTCCCGCACCCCCCAGCAATTCCCCTAGCCAAATGATGGGGCCAGACACACCCAGGGCACCAACTGTCCCCAGACAGTAGGAAAAGGGTGGTCTAGGAGAAAGAGCGGGCACGCCAACAGTCTGTAGCCCTGTCCCTCGGAACTGATGGTTTCATGACGGCCGCGATCGCCGCGGCAAACTTCAGGCACAACGCCTGGCTTCAGTAGACGCTGCCTCTCCAGACCACACACATGAGGCGAGCCAATAAAAATGGCCCCCAGTCACTTGCCGTGGCCCATTCTCAGAAGTCAGAGTCCAGACCCCACGCTAGTCGGCCTCTGCAGCCAGACCCATGACTACCAAAGGAGCTGCGAAGTAGTCGAGACCCTGCAGCTTTCAATCACTGCGTGGAACACAGGTTCGGAAAAGCCACTACAGCCCCTGGTCCCGCCCCCTGCTGCAGCCAGACACCACCACGCCTGCGCGGCAAACTTCGGCCACTCCCCCCCAAAGATGGCGCCAAGGTAGGCGGGTCTCAGCACACAGCGGTAACCCAGCTGAGCCGCAGTCTTGACAGCCCCTGGCCCCGCCCAGCCTGCAGCCAACCAATCAGGACAGCGCCTGTGCCGCTACCGTCACTGCCCACACCGAAGAAGGCGCTAGGCGGGGAGGAGGGCTCCCAGCCTCTCACAGCCAGAGAAACTCCCCCACAGGCATGAAGCCCTCGGCCCCGCCTCTTGCAGCCGGTAGCTCCTCCCGCCGCCACTGCGGCAAAACAGGCCCCTCCCCCAAGGACTAGCAGGGATGCTGGGACAGACGGAGCGAACCAGCCTGTCAGGGACACCGTGGGATGGACGTAGCGGTCTGCAGCCCCCAGACCCAGCTGCGAAGGGAGGGGGCGCCCTGAAACCCGCCAGCCCGCCACTTCCCCAGCGCCCACTCTGGCTGGCTCGCTGGACAGGAGTCCGCGGCCAACCCGTCCCCGTTTCCCACTTCCACAGGCAAGATGGCGCGGCAGTCCCCCAGCTCCGGGGCCACCTCAGAGGGATGACCCGTCCCCGGGACCCTGGTGGGCCACACAGGATGGCGCCTGCGGCAAGCACGGCAACCCACGCCCGAGACCCGTTGAGGGAGGACCCTGCCAGACGACGTCTGCCGGCCCCACCCCCCGGCTGACCAGGGTCCCGGACTGTGGCGTGTGACCGCTGTGCCGCCTCACGCAGCATCCTGACACCGTCCTGATGTGGCTGTGCAGGACGAGCGCCAGCCTGACTCACCTCCCCTCACCACACGGCCTGGGGCCCGACCAAGGTGCAGCCCCCGTGCACGGTCTAGCACGCCCACAGGACCCCTGGCGCCCGGCGGCGCCACCAGCCCAGGGTGGACATGCCAGTTCCTCTGCTCCGACCTCGTCCTCCTGCAGCTCCCGGCGTCTGCACGGAGCCTCTGCGCGCAACTCCTTGTCAGACTCTCCGCAGAGGCGGGGCTCCAGCGCAGGCCAATCAGCGGCCAAGTTTCCCACCCCGGGCCCCTTTGCCACGCCTCTGAACCCTGCCAATCAGGCTGTGGTTGCCGTGCCTACAGCTTGGCGCGAAGGCTGGAGGTTGACGTCAACTGAGCTGATACTAGGGGCCCCTGAGAGGGGTCTGCTAAGGGGGGAGGGGGTGGTGGGCGGGTGTGTGTGACCCCCCACACAAAGAAAGGGGGGTGACACCGAGAAGGACCAACTAATGACGCCCAAACACAAAACCAACTTAGAAAAATAACGTACATTTGTCCAAAATGTGAAAATCTAGCGGGCAAAACCGAGTATGTAGAAGTGCAAAGACAAGCGAGAAGGTGGGAGACGACACTTCTCCGCCTGGGACACAGGAAAGACGCGGGCCAGCTCCCTCAGTAAACGAGCCGCTCTCGGAACCAGTACGGGAAACACCAGCCGCACCAGAAAGCTGGGCGGCCACAGAGACGCTGGTACCTCATGGGAAGACACAAATGGCTGACAGACCCGCGGCAAAAAATCCCGCGCTGCCTCAAAGCCCGGCGAAGTGGGCACCACGGACGAGTGCGGTGCACGGATCCCCGCACGCATCCCCGCCATTGCCCGGCACAGACCTGCACAGACCCCCGCAGACCCTGCCAGTGTCCCGCACAGATCCCTGCAGAGACCCTCGCAGACCCCGCCGGTACCGGGCACAAACCCCGGCAGACCTTACCGCCACCTGGCAGACCTGCACCGGTCCCCATCCAGACCCCACAGCACCCGCACAGATCCCTGAACAGACTCCCGGAAGACCCAGCGCCCCGCACACACCCTGCAAGCCGCTCCGCAGAACCCCGCCGCACTGGGTGGCAGACCACCGAACTGCAGATGACACCAGGGAGGGGACCGGTAGCTCAGGACAACAGTGAGGGGCAGCTGTCCGGGACTAGGAAGGACCAAGGACTCCCAGAGTTAGGTAAACACATAAGTTGCTCAAGTTTGTAGGAATGAGCTGGTAAGTGTTTTCATTTGTTTGTTTGTTAAGGATGAACACATCTGCAGATAAAACTTGCACAAAACAATACAAGAACTCGTTAACTGGTTACCTGGAGGGAAAAGGAATGGAGGGGGCAAGGGAGGAGGATGAAGGAAGGATTTTTCTTCCCATCTCCAACCTATACCGTCTGAATATCCTTGATAGAAATACCAATTTCTTTTCTAGCAATAAAATCAATGAATTTGGTGAAACTCATTGATCCAACTATTCTACTTCAAAAGACCAAGACAAAGAAAATAAGCAGTGATGTATGAAAGATAATACGCAAGCATATTCATGGAGCATCATCTTTTATTAGAAAAGTGTACTCCGCAGGAGAATTAAATGGTATTCTGGTAAATCCATACATTGCAATTTTATGTGACCAATAAAAATGTAGGATTTTAATTTTAGAGGAAAAATATTCATGAGTTAATTATAAAATGCAGGTTACCTACAAGCACATAAAAGATGATGCCCCAAATTAAATTTTCTATTTATACTTAGTAAGTATAAATAGAAATCAGTGGTTGCTTGTTACATTAAGAAGTTACTGGCGTGGGATGGAGGATGTTTTAAACTCCCCAAGTCTTCACCAGTCTCTTCTTAGCCAGCCAGCCGCACCACAGTAAACATAAAAACTGAATGAAAACATTGTGCTTGCTATGCACCTTTGAAACATATTCCCCAGCAGCCTCTACAGAAATTCTAGAGGCACCAGTGCAAGTGAATGGGGTACTACCCTTAGGTCAGAGGTTTTCACATCTGGCCACCCATTAGGATCACCTGGGGAACTGCTGAGCACTCTAGCTGTTTTGGAGCTCCCGGTGATGTTAATGTCTGATTAAGGTTTTGGAGGTGATTTTAACACATTCTATGGACCCCATCCTCTCTCTCCTCATAGTCCTCTATCTGCTTCCTAGATCATTCATTCTGTTCAGATACCACATCCCCTCTGAGCTCCTCCAGCTATTACCCCTTTCCTCAGCACTCCTTCCTCCCACGCTCCCCAAAATCCTCTCTTGATGGAGTGGTCTTCTAACTCAAAGGCCTTACTGCACATTCTTTCCCTCTACTATGCCATACCTTCTAGCCAAAGAAATTGCTGAGCAATTCCCTATGCAGTTAGGACACTTGATCTTAATTTCACTGGATCTTTCAGTGATATTCAACATCCTCACTAAAAGAAACAATAACAAACAAGAACACACACTATCTTCTTTTTGGTGACCCTACACCACTCTGATTTTGTGTCCTCTTCTCCATCATCTTAGCTGGCTTCTGCTCTGTTCAACTTATAAAAGCTCATAACTCAGTTAGTCACTAGACTTCTCCATCAACATCTGCTCCCGAGGTAGCAGTTTCGGCTAGTAGCATGGTTTAAATATCACCGAGATGCCAGCAGCTCCCACGTTTATACTCTGCCACAGAACTTTACACAGAAGCCCAATCTCCTTTATCGTAGGCTGAACAGCTGACTGCTCCTTGATATCTAACAGGAACTGAAAGCATTTAAAACAAATATTTTATTTTCCTTTTCCTCATTCTATATTTCTATATGCTTCTATAAACAGCACCCGTTGTGGTAGCCAAAAATCTCACAATTGTTCTTGAGTCTTCTTTTCCTTAATAACACCATCTAATTCATCAGCAAGTCCTGCTGACCCTACATCTAAGCCATCCCAAATCTGTCCAATGTTTTCCCTCTTTCTGACAATCCTAATCACCATGAATTCCCTTGGTCATTAGCCTACTCACTTGGAAAAACTGCTTTTAGTCCAAACCCTTCCCTCCCAACATTCTCTACAGAACATCCAGGGCGATCTTTAAAGGCAAATAATGAATTTGAATTACCTCCCATTTCCTACCCCAGTTGCACTTAAATATAAGTCTAAAATATGTACCATAAACAAGTTTAAAGAAAAGCCATCAAAATCCTTTCCTATGGGTGTTAAATACTGACGCTGTAAAATTTAACAATCTCTTCCTTCATATTTCTGCTTTTTGTACCTTAAGAAATCCCTTTCCACACTGAAGTCATAAAGCTATTCTAAAAGTCTAAAGTTTTTATGTTTAATTTTCTGTATGTTTTGTGATTGGGATCTGATTTTTCTCCTGACATGTTTCTGTAGATGGGCAGGCCTGTTCCTAAATTCTCTCATCTGTCCCACTGGCCCATTTGTCTATCTCTATGTTAACACATCATAGTAATTGTTATAGCTTTCAATATCTTGATACCTGAAAGGGCATCTGCCCTACCTTGCTTTCTGAAAGCGTCTTTGACTATTCTTCACCCTCCATCTTCAAATGAGTTTTGGAATTAGCTTGTCAAGTTTGATGAAACACACTACTGCAAGGGTGCCTGGCTGGCTCAGGCAGTGGAGCACACGATTCTTGATGATTCAAGGTTGTGAGTTCAAGCCCCTTGTTGGGTACAAATATTACTTAAAAAAACAACAACCAAAAAAACACCTGAAGAAAATACATCCTATTGGAATTTCAATTTGATTTTAGGAGGTCTTTTCCCCCTATTACTTAATCAGTTATTTTGGGGTTACAATGTGGTACAGCTTTTTTTTTTTTTTTTTAAGTAACTTCAGGTTTATAGGAAAATTGCAAAGATAAAGATTCCTCACCCAGTCTCCCCTGATGTTAACATCTTGCCTAACCTTGGAATGTTGTGAAAATGAAAAAACTAACATTAGTACAGAATTATTAATTAAACTACAGACTTTATTTTTATCTTACTGGTTTTTCTGTAAATATCTTCCTTTTGTTCCAGAATCCTATCCAGGACACATTGTTACTTCTCCTTAGGCTTTGGGCTGTGACGGCCTCTCAGTACTTCCTTGTTTTACGTGATTTTGGCAGTTTTGAGGTATCAGTAAGATTTTATAGAATGTCTCTCAAATGAGTTTATCTAATATTTTCTCATGACTTGCATTAGATTATGAGCTTTTGAGAAGAATTATCTGCTATTGCTTTTTTGATTTCGTAGTCAGTGAATTTGTTTACCAGTCCTGTTAGCTCTAACACTTGTTAGTTTGTCTACAAATTTTCCTGGTTTTTGGTAATGTCACTATCTTTATTAATGACAATTTTTTTCTCTTGACAATCATAACTCATTCCATTATCATAACACATTGGTTAGGATCTCTGAGGTGGGGATACATCTTACCTTTCACTATCAAGTAAAAATGTTCACAAGCTTTTTTGTAGAGCCTATTTATTGGGGTTTAAGGAAATTCCTTTAAGCTCTAATTTTCTAAAAAATTTACCATGAATAAGTTTAATTTAATACAACGACTTTTCTTTATTTGGGGGGAAGATTATACTTTATTATTTTATATAATCTGTTAATGTGGAGAATGAAATCTAATTTTCTGATGCTGAAACATGTTTGCATTCCTAAATCCTACTTGAGCATGACTACAAGAGTCTGATTTATATATATATGCAGCTGGATACTACTGGCTTATATTTCATGTTTGTTTTTTACATCTAAGTTCTTAATTATACTGTCCTTGCCTGGTTTCCTTATCAAGGTTATGCCAGCCTTATAAAATGACTTGGATTGTTATCTTACTGCTTATATTCTCCACAACCGTCTATAAAAAAAATAGGGTTCTCTGCTTTTGAAAGCTTAGTATAACTCACCATAAAATTATGTAGATCTGACGTCTTCTTTCATAGAATATTTTAGATTTCGTTTCCTTGTAAGTTTGGGACTTTTATTTCTGCTTCGTCTGGAGTCATTTTGGTCGTTTATATTTTACAAGAAAACTGTTCATTTCACTCAAATTTATTAGCACAGAACTATTCACAGTATTCTCTTTGATTTATAATCTCTTCTGCATTGGTAAAATGTCACCTTTTCTAGTACTAATACCATTTCATCTACTCTGATGTTACCAGTTTTATTAAAGATTTGACAATTTTATGTTTTTAAAGTGACTTTTGGCTTTTTTAACCATATTCCTTTTTTCCATTTAATTTCTGTTCATTTTATTATTTCCTAGCTCCTACTTATTTGGGTTTCTCTTCCTCGCATCTTGAGTTGCATATTTAACTCATATATTTTAATCCATTAATTTTTAACAGATATACTTAAAACTGTTAACTTTCCCTCCAAGTATCACTTGACTGGCTTTGCATGTATTTCACTGCTGTTCAGTACCGTGTTATATTGTTTCCATCACACTTCCTCTTCATGACATTTAAGAATGCCTTTAGGTTTCTAAGTTCTGCAAAAGTCTTTAATTACAGATTCCTAATTTAACTGCATTATAGCCAAATGACATCACCTGTATGTCATTATTTGATGTTTTTGTTAAAACTTCCTTTGTGATCTTGATATAATCAATTTTTAATTGTTCAATGCATTAGAAAATAATGAGTATTCTGTAAATACTAGCTACCAATTTCTGTTTGTGTTCATAGACAAGCTTATTAACTATGTGTTCACATTTTCAGAATTCTTACTAATTTTCTCTCTGCTTAATATATCAGTCCTAAGTAATTATCATGAAACCGTCCATTATGCCTAAGGTTTTAATCCACTGCTCCTGGTTAATTCTTTACCTTTTGCTTTATGTTTCAAGGCCATATTTTTAGGTAGAAACAAGTCCATGATTTCCTCTGTTAAGTTGGATATCAAAGAAATTACTCTGTGAGTTTATTCTTCACAGAGGAGTTAATTTGTTTGCAGTATTAATTTCTGATATATTTGCTTGATGATTGTGCTTTTTCCTCTGCTAATTTTTTCCTTTCTTACTTTCTACTGAGTAGATCAAATTTTCTTTACCCCCCTTTTTTCCCGTCTGCTAATATGGAAGCTCTCAATTATATTTCAGTTATTTTATTGTCCACCTTAAATTCCTAATTTGTATACAAGTATATATTTAACAGTATAAATAATAAAAAGATATCCTGGAATACCTTAGCAATTTTTGAATTTCCTATTCCCCTTTTCTAGTTATTGTCAAGAAATTTAGCCATACTTTTTAAATAAACCAAAAAGTTTTTTATATTCAATGACTAATTTTATATTTATTGATATTTTAATAATTTATTCATTCATTTTTGCTTAAATTTTACTCCTCTCTAGATTCATCTTTGTTAATGAAATAAATCCTTAAATAAAATTTTAGTTAGTGTGTAAGACAGTCTTTCTATTTGTATTTCTAAAAATGGCTTTAGGAGACATTTCTAAATGACAGTTTATCTAGGTATGGAATTCTAAGGTGACCTTTATCTTCTCTCCTTATTTTGAAGATAATATTCCATTGTCTTCAGACACTGCTGAGAAGGTCTGATATCAATTTAAATGTCCCTGGAGCTTTTAGAATAGGTGGTGGGATTTATTTCTGTTTATCCTGCTCAGAACTTGTGTGCTTGATGAAGGTATTTCTTCCCATTTGGAGAATTCATGCCAGTATGTCTTGGCCAAAATCACTTTTCTGCCATTCCAATTCTATTTTCTTCTGTACTGGAGTATCCTGGCCTTTCTTCATCTATCCTCCATTTATCTTAATTTCTCTATTTTTCATATTCTTTTCTGGGTTGCTAATTCCTTTTTTTCCTTTTTAAACACACACACATTTTTTTTTTATATTAAGTCAACTCTATACTCAACATGGGACTTGAACACAAGACCCCAAGATCAAGAGTTGCATGCTGTACAGACTAAGCCAGCCAGGTGCCCCTGTAATTCCTCCTTTTATCTGCATCCAGTATAGTATTTCACTTTATGTGTTTTATAATGGCTATATTTTCTTTATGTCTATGATTTTTAATTGGTACTCTTTTATGACCACCTTTCTCAAATGGATGAACATGTTATGAATACTATCTTTCATCTTTTAAGAATCTTAAGGTCAAGGACAACTAGGTGGCTCAACTGGTTAAGTGACTGCCTTCAGCTCAGGTCATGATCCGTGGTGTCCCAGGATTGAGGCCCACACTGAGTCCCACATGGGCTCCCTGCTCAGCGGGGAGTCTGCTTCTCCCTCTGACCCTCCCCCCTCTAGAACTCTCTCTCATTCTCTCTCAAATAAATAAAATCTTTAAAAAATAATAATCTTAAGATCACACTGAAACTATCTAATTTGAATTGCATTTTGTCAGGAGTGAATTCATGTCCTATCTGTTGATTTTAATGTCTTACTTATTACAGGTTTTCCTAAGTTTAACTCAGTGCTTTGCAATTTTAGTTTCTAAGTGTTTCTCCTGTGGATTATCTTTTCCCCTCCTCTCAGAACTTCTCTTCCCTCCACATCCAGCTTTTTTTTGGGGGGTGGGGTGGGGTTAATCTCTACCTGCCGGTGAGAAACTTAATCCCAAGACAAGTTTTATATTGTCAATTAGGGAATATGTGCCATGTGAAGAGAGAGTATATTATTCACTGAACAAGACTTCAGCTTAGGCTAGGTACTCTCTACATGGTCATGGTATTCCCCACTGCCCTGAGTATAACCATCATAAGCTGGAGGCCTGAATAACCGTCACTGCCTTTTTCCAGTCTCATTTTATGTCAGGACAACTCCACCCCAGCCCGTTTGACACAGTGAACCTGGGACCTCAGTGCGCATCAGCTTCTCCTGGACCTCCTTACTCCACAGCAGTGGAATTAACTTCCTCTGCCTATTTTAAGAGCAAAAGTCCTGCAGGTTTATCTCTTTGAACCCCACATATCTTTGTGTCTTTCTGTTCAGTTTTTGATCCACAGAGATGTCATAAATATCTCTATCATTGCAAGTTCGTATTAAAAAGTGGAAGTGTGAAAGCAAAAACTCCCAGCACCATCTCAAAAATAGTATCTTCTAAGTTATCTACATCAGTAATCTCATTTCTTTCCCAAGTGTATAGTGGAGTTCTCCTGAGGCTGACAGAGGGAATGCTTAAGCAGATGAGCATTTAGCTATTTTCATTCAAGCCAGATGTTAAAGAGATTAGCAAAGATGTAAAACAATGCTGCTCTCCTCAGTAATCTTTTGTTTTAGGAATTAAGACATTTTCAGTTTAAAAAAAAAAAGTTGCTTATATTAACATGTATTGGGATTTACTACAATTATTTTTAAGTGAACTAATATACATTTATAATTTTTGTTTCAATTTCTAAACCTATATATAGTGGCAAGTATAACCCACATTAACAGAATTCTTTGGAGGACTCAATCATTTTCAAGATTGTAAATGGGTGTTAAGATCAGAGTTTGAGAATCTCTGGCATGCAATAAATCTGCAATAGATTGGACTAACTGGGTATTCTGATCCCATAGCTTATAAAGATCTTAAACACATAGAAATCTCTCAGTAAATACTTATTCATCCATTCTTTCAACAACTATTTGAGTGCCCACTACATATAAGGACCAATGCTAAGGCCAGGTTCATGGTTCATTTTGAGTGCCACTAAAATGACCCCTGCCCTTACTCATTTGATAAATGTGTCTTCAAGCTTCAGTCTAGCTAGGAAGATACATACAGTAAGTAAGTTGGCAAAATAAACCTTTAAAAACTGTGCTGAGTGCTCTGAACAACAACAACAACAAAAAACAAACAAACAAAAAAAAACAGGATGTGGAAATGAGGAGGGATGTGTTTGTATGGTGGTTACAACGTAGTCAGGGAAGGCTTTTCTGACAAAGAGAAGCAAAGACTCAGTTGTAGGAAAGAGCCAGCCAGAAAAGCAAGGGGAATGACATTCTAAACAGATGAAACAGCAACATACAAAGACCATAAAGGGAAACAACAGAAAGACACCTGAATTGGTGGAGGGTAGTTAGGATGAGGTTGAGGTACATAAAATGAGGTTGTACGAATGTGCAAGAGCCAGCTCTTTAGGAACCTTGGACCAAGATGATCTTGAATTTAATCCTAAATATGATGGGAAGCCATTAAAGACTTATACATAAGGTCTGTCTCAATCCATCCTGAGAAGATTCATGTTGCTGTGTTGAGAATGAGAGATGGGGAAGAGAGGAGGCAGCTGTCTAGCAAAGGATGACGGTGCTCTGAACTAACCTGGTGGCAGTGGAGACAGGGAGAGGTGAACAAATACAATGTAATTTGGAGACAGAAGAGAGAGATCTTGCTGGCAGTCTGTGTGCACATGGCCAGGAAAAAAGGTGTCAGAAATGATTCTTGTGTTTCTCATTTGGGCAACTTAGTAAATGGAAGTGTAATTTAGTGAGTTTCTGAATTACATGTTTAGGGAAGAGCCTAAAATCAAAAGCGCTCTTTTGGACATGTCACCACTGAAATGCCTGTGCTCCTATCAAGTGGAGAGCTTAAGCAGGGAGTCTTGAGAGGCCTCTGCTGGAGCGCTAGTGCTGGAAGTCCTCCGCTCCTGTTCCGAGCTGGGTCAACACACGAATAGGTAGGTTAAAATAAACACCACTTTACAAGATAAAGAAAGAAATCATTCTTCAGTATTTAGGGCTCTTACATACATATTCATTGCTGAATGGGTAAATATCTTAGTATACAAATTTGTATAAAATTCCTCAGTAATGCAGTTTTCCTTAAGGGTAAACTTACTTTTATTTTTTAATCCTCTCAAAGGATGTCAGGACAACTGAAAACCAAACATTTATATTAAAGGCATTGGGACACGTGGGTGGCTCCATTGGTTAAACCACTGCCTTCAGCTCAGGTCATGATCCCAGGGTCCTGGGATTGAGTCCCCACATTGGGCTTGTTGCTCGGCAGGGAGCCTGTTTCTCTCACCGCCTCTGCCTGCCACTCTGCCTGCTTGTCCGTTCTCTCTCTCTCTCTCTCTGACAAATAAATAAACAAATAAAATCTTTTTAAAAAATAAATAAATAAAAGCAAACAACTCTTTCACAAAAAATGCCCCTAAATTGAAATATTAAAATAATAGCTCCCTCAAACAATTAGCTATATTTAAGATTAAACCTAAACAAAGGGCAACCCTGTCAGAAATCAGAGTTTATAACAGGAAAATATGTCAAGTCTAGACAGTGCTAAAGTTTAGAACCACAGGAGTTCCTGTATGCCAAGAAGGCTCACCTGCCTACTCAATGTTCTGTTCACATGTTCCCATCCGGAGGGCACTGGGCATCTTCTCTCATTGGAGGCAAAAACATTCAGAAGTCAAGTTTTCACATGTTAATCAAAATACTTATCTAGAAAATAGGGGTTATTCACATACCTTTCCCTCAAATTGGTGTATCAGCCTGAAAGCCCTAATCCTGAACTGGCAACATCCTAGAGGCTTATTTATTTAATCATTCAACAAACAGGCAGGGAATATCAACTACATCCAGACACTTGCGGTACAACGAACAAGGAAACAGTCTCTGCCATCATGGGCCATACGGTCCATGGTGAAGCCCAATAATCACATATAACCACACAATGTGAGTGACGAGCAGTAAATGTCATGAAGATATACATGAACAACGGGAGAGTCTGACCTGGATTGGGGCTGAGAAAAGACAGCCGATGCCTAATTAATGGTGCGTATGAAGGTTAGGAGGCAGAGAGGAATCTGGAGAGCCACAGAACTGGAAACAGACAGGCATAAGACAAATGCTAGAAAGAGAAGTCAGACCATACAGGTCCTGTAGACCATTTAAAAACGAGATCCCCAGCAATCACACCCTCCAGCACATCCTCCTAGGGGCAACCAACACTCAAATCTCACCCAAGTCTCCTGAAAAATGGCACGATTTCCACACATACTCACATGTCAACACCTCAAATGTGACAGCAGGCCAGGCAGGCCTGGCTGGTTTTGCTAAAGGCCCATCACAAGATACATCTAAAGAGAACAAGAAAAGACCAATCAGGGGTGCCTAGGTAGCTCAGTCAGTTAAGTGCCTGTCTCTGGCTCTGACCCCATGATCCCAGGGTCCTGGAATTAAGCCCCCCATCAGGCTCTTGCTCTGTGGGAGCCAGCTTCTGTTTCTCTCTCTGCTATTCTCTACCCCTTGTGCTCTCTGGCTCTCTTTCTCTGTAAACTAACTAAATAAATAAAAATCTTACAAAAGAAAGAAAGAAAAAGACAATCATTGAGATAAAAGTAGAAAATGACTCAGAAAGCAGAAAAACAGCTGGAAATAAAGATTTTACAAATTCTGTATGTAATAGAAAATCCCATAGTATATTACCATCCAAAGGAGAAATATTTTATCCAAAAAAAATCCAAAGGAGAAATATTTGATGGAATGATGTCCAAGACACATTATTAAATGAAAAGCCAAGGAGTTGAATACTTTGTTAAGTTAAAAGGGAAACATATCTATATTTGCCACTATATACGCAGGATAACTTTTGAAAGACTATTCAGAAAACTAGTGACACTGGCTATCTACAGGACCAGAAACTGGTGGCTGGAGATTGCATGTGGGAAGGAAATTTTCACTACATACCCTTTTCTCCTTTTTAATTGCGAATCACACAAATATATTAATAATTAAAAGTTAAAGCAAACACATTAATATTAAATAAGACTTTAAAATGATATATATGAAAATTCAATGAAAAGGAACATTTTCAAAGAAAATAAAAATGACCAAAATTGACTACTAAAAGGATAGGGAAAAAAATTGGGAAAGATCTTCTTACAAAGAATACTATGTTAAAATGCTCTCCAATATATTTCAGTAACCCAGCAGAGGGATTTTCAACTCCATAAGATCTATATGATTAAAAACTAATCTTTTTTTTAAGATTTTATTTATTTATTTGACAGAGGGAAATCACAAGTAGACGGAGAGGCAGGCAGAGAGAGAGAGAGAAGCAGGCTCCCTGCCAAGCAGAGAGCCCGATGCGGGACTCGATCCCAGGACCCTGAGATCATGACCTGAGCCAAAGGCTGTGGCTTAACCCACTGAGCCACTCAGGCGCCCAATTAAAAACTAATCTTTATTTAACACTTCTTGGGCTCTCCATACTGCATCGAGCATTACATGTTTTGCAGCTCGTCCTTACAATAGGTGAGACAGGTGTCCTTATCTGTTTTATATACAAGGAGACTGAAGCTCACAGAGTCTCACTCAAAATTGCATACCTCATAAATGACTCCGAAGGTCAGGCTCTTCAACCACTATGCCATGTAATTCTATGCTAACACATTGGAAAAACTTAAAGAAATGCTATCATTTTCTAGGGAGGCAGCAATTACTTGAAATCTCAGTTTGACTGGAGTGTCTTTCAAATGCCCAAGAAACTAATTATTCTTAGTCTGCACAAATTGTTACAGGGCGTTAAAAAAAGGCAGAAGGCTTGCCAATTCCCTTAACTAAATTAGGAGAGTGGCTTTCAAGAACATTTTCTGACAAAAACAATCTGGGTACCACTTGGAAAAGTCTGGCAGTTCCCTGAGAGGTCAACCAGTTACCACAGGACCCAGCAATTCCATTTCTGGAGGAAATGAAGACGTATGTCCTCATGAGAACATACGTGAATTATCAGAACAGCCAAAAGGTAGAAACAACACAAATGCCCATCAGTGCTAAGTGGACAAATAAACTATGGTATATCCATACAACAAGAGTATTGGGGGGAAAAAAGAATGAAGCACTGATACATACCACAACACGGATCCATTTTGAAAACATTACACTTTGTGAAGGAGCCAGTCGGAAGAGCTCTCTTCCATTCATGTAAACTGTCCAGAACAGGCACACCTGTAGAGACAGAAAGTAGATTAATGGTTGCCCAGGGTTGGGGAAGAGAGGAATGGAGAGTGAGATTTCCCTTCAGGGTAATGCAAACGTTCTAAAATTGCTTGTGATGATGGTTGCACAATTCTGTGAATATACTAAATGCTACTGATTTGAACACTTTAAATGGGTAATTAGATCTAGATGAAGTTATTGGCAAATTTACGTATCTGGGTGTATTTTCCCAGTAATCATAATGAAACTAGAACTAATATATTTGTTTTACAGATGAGAAATCTTCAGCTCAGAGAGGATGTTATCTCCTCAAAGTCATAATCTGACCAGTTGAGAAAGCCAGATTTCAAACCTAGGTCTTTTTGTCTACACTGCTTTAAATTCCCAATACAATGATATGCAAATACAATGAAAATCTTCAAGAAATGGCCCCCTTTATGAGAAGTAAACTGGTGACTAATGGGTTCCTGAAGGCAATCTCCTAGGACCAAAAATTCCTATAATAATACTAAGCATTCCAAACCTAGAAGAAGATGGAAGGCTGCCCATTTAAAAACCTAGCAAATGGTTTTCAATCTCAAACGGGTCTTACATTAAGAGTGCCCTGGAGGATAATAAAAGTAATAGCTATCATTCATTAAATTCTTACAATGGGCAAAGCCTGGCACCAAGCTTTTATGTGCATTATGATGGCTAACCCACATCACAACTCTACGAAGTACATGCTAGTATTATCCAAGTTTTATGCATCAGAGGCAAGCCTTGAGAAGTTAGTTATCTCATCTCAGGTACATGCTAGTAGGTGGTAGTCAGGAATCAAACCCAAATTTGTGAGACGCCTGAACTCTCAACCACCACTGGGTACATGTCTAGGCTATTAAATTTGAAAGCCATAATGAAATATATCATTCTTGAAAGGAAGGCAGATAATAAAAATTTGGCAAATATCAAGGGAGTACTTTCTTGAAATATTTCTCTAAGCCCTTGCCTTTTTCTGGCAACTTTCTTCACACTTCCAAGGAACAAATAATTCCTCTGCTTTATAAACTGTACTTCAGTGAAATGAAAATCTTTCATTTTAACAACACAGCACAGGGATTTTCAACCCCAAATATATCGTATTGTGAAATAATAATTAGCTAATGCTAATTGAAAATTTATATGCACCAGGGATTTTTCTAAGTACTTTATAAATAAAGTGTTAGCTTATTTAATCTTTAGGACAACTGTTTGAAGTGGGTACAATTAAAATCTCTATTTTAGGGATGAGAAATAGGAGGGAGAGTGGCTGAGTGACCAGCTCAGAGTTACATGGCTAGTAAGTGGCCAGGATTTAAACTCAAGTTATCTAGTGTCAACCTCTACCACTTAATTCTATTCAACTAAGTCTCAGAAATGTGAGATAGCTAAAATGTGATCACTTGACTCCCAACACTAAGACCTTTCATATATATTATCTCAATTGAACAGCCCAAGGAGGGAGGTAGATTAGTATAATGCCTATCTGACTCCAGATCACACCACTAGTCACTGTGCCATGAAATCCTACGGCGGGGTCAGCAAACTACACCCAAATTCAGCCCTCTCTCTGGACAGACTACATACAATATAGTTGAATTAAAAAGTGGTTAAATAGCTGAAAAAATAATCAAATGAATAATCAAACACAAAAGTCACATGAAATCCAAATTTCAATGTCCATAAATAAAGTCTCATTGGACATAACCATACCCATATTTACATACTATCTATGGCTGCTTTCATACCACAATGGCGGACTTAAGTAATTTCAACACACATCAAATACCCCACAAAGCCTAAAATATTTACTATTTGGTCCTTTACAGAAAGGGTTTACTCAACCCCATTCTCTAGTATTAAATTTAAAACTCTTAGCAAAATGAAAGGGGAGAATATAAAAAATACGTCCCAAAAGGAAGAAAAAGCATGACTTTGAAGGGTGACTGGAGTAGGAATGGGAACTTCCTTCCAACTTTCAAGGAACATGTAATTTATCTGTTCCATAACATGTTCCAAGGCCCAAGAAACAGTGGAGGGCTTCCCAACTTCTTTTAATTAACTAGTTCACAGAGGTTTACAATCCCTAAGCTGTTTTAATTGGAAAGAATTCTGCATAATGAAAATAACAAAAGCTGATAGTTATGGAACTTTCTCTATGCTGCCAGGTTTAGTGTTAAGTCAAAGGTTTCCACTAATCCTCTCCACAAGAGAAGGTAGGTGCTATTGTTATCCATTTCTGAACATGAAATTGGAGCCTCAGGAGGTCAAGGACACTGCTCAAGTCACCAAAGTTGGTAAGGGCTCAGGCCTCTAACCCTTGTTTCTACCTTCAGGGTCTACACTCTTAAGAGCAAGCTATTTAATTTTAACCTAATAAATCTGCAAAGATTAAGGAAATGCACAATTTCCTGAGAAAATAAAAGTACCCAAACTATCAAAACAATACTGGTGGTTGGGGGGAGGTGGTTATAAACTTCCTATCAACTCCCAGGGAGCAAATAATTATAAGCCACAAAAGGGTCTTAGTCATAAAAAAAGAGTTTCTCAACGAACTTTATGCCTTAGCCCACGGGTGGGTTGCAGTAGCATCCATTTCTTGACCCACCACCCTTGCTATCCCAAAAAAAGAATCTGTAAAAGTTAATAAGAGCTAACATTCTAATCTGGGGTATGCACCAGTGCACGAAGACTTTCTATGCAGTAATTTCAGTCTAGTAACAATGATCTCCTGCAAACAGAGACGCAGAAAGATTGAGCGGCTGTCCAGAGTCTCTCCACCGACGAGTGAGAGGACCTGAATTTTTTTAATTTTATTTATTTATTTGACAGAGAGAGAGATCACAAGTAGGCAAAGAGGCAGGCAGAGAGAGAGGGGGAAGCAGGCTCCCTGCTGAGCAGAAAGCCTGATGCGGGGCTCGATCCCAGGATCCCGAGATCATGACCTGAGCTGAATGCAGAGGCTTAAGCCACTAAGCCACCCGGGAGCCCCCAAAGTCAGCATCTTTAATAATTTCCTAGGATTCCATGGTAATAAATCCGAATTAAATATGCTTGACCCAGGGAAAACAGAAATTGGCAAAACTGGTCCAGACTTTCAGGGGGGTTGGGGGGACGGTGTAGGTGCGGCCGCATTCCCACAATGTCTGAACAAGTCTTGACAGTCCGTCTCGACTCCCGCAGAGCAGTTCTGAACCAAAGCTACTCTCCTTGAAGGGAGGTGGGACTCCATGCCGGGTGAACGTTCGACACGTGACCAACACGTGGACCCCAAAAGCATTCTGCTAAGTACGAGAAGCCAGCAGCCAAAGACCACACATCGTACGACCCCATTCTCACCAGAGGCCCAGGAAAGGGACGTCTGAAGAGACATCAAGGACATGGGTGGCTGCTTGGGTGCTGGGACCCCTGCCGAGGGAGAGCACACCGGGGGCAACGCGGCCTTGGAGCCAGGATGCACAACTCCGACACCTGCTTCAAACACCACGGGGCTGTGCACTTACAGCGGCTGAGCTTCCGAGGACGGGCGCTCCCATCTTCAGGAAGCTGCTGTGGACACGGCAGCGGTGCTCCTCCGAGACCCCTGCCCGGGCGTGCTCTCCTGCGGGCGCACGGCCCTCCCCACAAATCCCGGGCTCAGAAAAGCGCGCCGCTCCCGACTGCCCGGAGGCCTTCCGGGAGCTGGCCACAACGACGGCGCAGGATCCCAGGCTGTGATGCCGGCCGGGGATGCCACAGGAGTCACGCGAGGGACGCGAAGCCCTCATCTGCAGGAGTCCTCGCGGCCAGAAGGAGAGGGAGACAGCGGCTGCCCAAGATGGCACCGCCCCCAGCCCGGCTGTCTGCGCAGGCGCCTGGCCCGGCCTTCGGGGTTAGGCTCTGGAGCCGGGCCTACAGAGTTCTGTGTATTTACCCAAGGCTGCAGAGAACAGTCGGTAGAAGCACGGCGTCGGTTTGCTAAGATCCTACCGACGCCGTGGGTCTGCTAAGGTCCTACCGTGGCTGGTCTTTAGGCCTTCCCCAGCTCCCCGCGGAGGACGGTGTGAGGCCCTGAAAACAAGCATTGGCGTGGTGGAGCGTGGGTACTGAGTGCGCAGGCGCACCTGGAGCCCCTGCGCAAGGGCGCCTGGGAGACCCGCCGTGGCGGGAGAGGGGCCTTGCAGTCGAGGACCTCGAGGGTGGCGCAGATGTACGGCCCTTCCCTGGCCTGAGGCACCCGGGGTAGGGCCTGCACTACGTGTTTACAGACCCGTTACCTGTGTCTGGTGCGGGAGGCAGCGTGTTGGCTAGCCCAGAAGTAAGCTCCGGTTTTAGAATTCCATCGGGGCACATGTTTACTGGATTGAATACGTTCTGGTGGAAAGAGAGCGGATTCCACCCGTCCTAGAACGACTGCCCCGGGGGCTGGCACTTGTCAGAGGTGAGCGTCCGCGGCGGCTGGCCCGGAAGGGACGTTCCGCGACGGCTTTTCAAAGGCGGGGCCGGAGCCCCTGAGGAGCGGCTGGCTGAATGGACGCGGAGCCACGGTCAGGGAGCAATCACCTAGGTGGGCCGACAAGATCAGCGCTTCGTCCGTCGCAGAGTAGCCTAGGGCGAGGAGGGGGCCACGGCTCCAGCAAACGCAGGTACCAGCCCACCCGCTTCCATCGCATTTCCCATAAATACCAGTCTTCTTGGCACTAGGTAGTCCCGTTGGGGTGCACTGCGGCCCCTGTATTTAATCCGGGGCCTTAGGGACAAGGCCGCGCGGTAAGGTAGGGAGGGAAGGGGCCTGCATTCCTCTTGGAGGAAGGAAAAAATGGCGTCTGGAATTTGTAGGTAATGGCTGGGCAGATCTGAAGACCATCCTGGAGATGCTTGAGGTTTCTAAAGCGCGGGGCCCTCTGCTAAGGGCTGTGTGCACGTCATCTTAACTGAAACCTCCCGTGCAGTGGGGTAACCATCTCACTTTACAAATGAGGGAAGAGGCTCAGAGATGCAGTCACTTGTCCAAGCTCCCGATTTTATTCCGTCGCCCCAAGAATATTTACTGAGAACTGTGTACTGATTCTGCTTTTCGATTCCAAACACACAGTCAGCCTCTGGAGCTGGAAAGTTCCAGTCCCCGCCCGCTCCTCAACCTCCCTCCTTTTCCCCACTCCAGCTGCAGTTTCCATGGTAACAGACTGAACCTGCCTCTATAGCTAACAAGAGCTAAGCGCTCTTGAGGGGGAACAAGCCAGAACCATTGACGTCATCCTCGCTGACTGGGGGATGGGGAGGACTGCCTGAAGCCCTAAAACCTCCTCCATCAGTGGTTGATGCAAGACTTTTCTGTGTGTTAAAAGCTGTTGTTGAGAGGGGGTCTCGGCAGGAAAACAAAATGTCGACCGTGTGAACCTCTGCAGAGTCCACAAAGTCATAGGTTTCCGGTTCAGAAGCTGCCGCAATCCGCAGTTACATTAACATTATGCATATTCACCACTTACTGATTCACTTAGTCTATCATTCAGAAATTGTAATTGGACAGGTGGTGGCATTCTGTGTGTCAGACAGTGCTAGATCCTAGAGACATAATTGCTGTTCAGACATTCAGGGTCTCTACCTTTCTGTTCCTTAGAGCCCAGCAGCAGAGACGTGTCCTTATTCATTCATTCTTCAGTGTATTCTGAGAGACTGGGTGTGTGAGACCTACACTGGAATCTGGAGGATACGGAGGTGAGTTTTGAAAACCAAACACTCTGCTGCATGGAAATGCTTTTGGTATGGATCAAGGTCAGTTGTTGAACAGAGAATCACAAACATAGCGAGTATTTACTGAGTACCTGCTATGGTCTCAGGAACTGTTGTAGGCAAAGGAACTACAGCAGTGAGCAAAACAGACCTGGTATCAGTTCTTATGGAGCTTACATTCTGGTGGAAAGAGAGAAAAAATATGTAAATGAATCAGTGTCCTTTCTTAACAACAAATAGTATATTCAACTTACATTAACTTAAAGAATTTTTTGGCCGAATTAATTGAAAATGCCAGAGGCATAGTTGGTCTAATCAATATTTGTAAACATGATTTATATTATTGCAGACATCCGTAGTTTTTCTGCCTAGTACTCTGCCCCTGCTTCTTGCTACAGCCCTCTATTGTATGGGGAACTGGTGAGTATCCGACCCAGCCTTGGGAGGTCAACTCTGTTCCTGGTTGTTCCCATAGTGATTTTGGTTCAGGGATGAGCACATGACTCCAGATGAGCCTCTTGGAGAATTACTTGGTATTTTTCCCTGGGGGCTATGAAGAATGACATTCTCTTTGTTCGGTGCTCAGCTGGTGGGAAGTGTGCCTGAGCTAGGACGGTCTTGTCTGCCTACCAGCGAATAAAGCCAGAGCTAGAGCCCCCTACTCTTTCTCCTGCTGCTTAGGTTAGATAGTGTACCTAAAGCACTTAGTGCAAAGTAAGCTCTCAGTAAACATTAACCAGTTTTGTTAGTGATTTACAAAGGGAGCAGTGGGAAGAAATCCTTTGTAGGGACTGGGAGACTATGGGTTTGTTGACCACTTCAAAGTCCATGTGAATCAGGAGGTTTCTTGGAGGAGGACATGGAATGAAAACAAATGGAGGTACACAGTGTAGAAGAATGTGTCCTCCAGGCCACAGTGAAGTTTGATGAGCTGTCCCGGATTCACTGCAGAACGTAATTCCCTGGATTCAGAATGCTTGGACAAACCCATTCAAACTTCCACTGACGTGGTCCTAATACATCCGGGTCGCTATAACGGACTATCATAAATTAGATGGCCTATAAATGACAGATATTTCTTTCTCACAGTTCTGGAGGCTAGGAAGTCCAAGATCATGGTGGTGGCAAATTTGGTGCCTGGTGAAGGGCAAGTTGGAGGGGGATGCAGTTTGACTCCCAGTAGCAAGTGTACCACCCTCTTTTCTGGTTCCCCTGCTTCTACTTCTCTTTCCTTCCATTCATTCCCCAACCTAGGCCAGGGTGACCTTTCTAAAATGGAGACAGGATCAGAGGCATGCTGTGAGTTTTGGGACTCATCTGGACCCGTTTCTTCCTGTATTTCAGGAAAAAGAACTATCTCGGTCCCCCTCTGCCTTCTTTCTGGGTGATAAACATGGAAGCCTTGAGAAGGCTAGAGCTGGGTGGGTGAGTCAGGATGTTTTAAGTCAATGCTTGTTCTTACCTGTTTCCTTTCTCCTCCTCTGGCTTTTCTTTCTCAAGGACCCAGTTTTTCTTGGAGAGGAGAGAACAAGGGAAGAGGGGAGGAGATATATTCCCAACACTATCTGAGTTGGCCTTTTTCTTCTTCAGGTAGGGCCAGCGTAGAGGGTGTAATGGCAACCCCCAGAAAGGTTCCTTGTCATCTAAATCCACAGAACCTGCGAATGGGTTCCTTATTTGAAAAAAGGGTTTGCTGATGTGATTAAGAGTTTTGACATGCAATCGTTATGGATTGCTCGAATGCACCCTAAATCCAATGACAAGTGTCCTTCTGGGAGTGAGGCAGAGAGTTTAGGTAGAAGAGAAGGTGGAGGCAGGTACATCCAGGCGGCAATTTGACAGGGGCATGACTCTCACTGCCCCCGATTCAGACCTTTGGGAATCGGTCATCCCCGCAATGTTGGATATGATGGGGGAAATAGTTGGTTTGCATCCCTGCCCTGCCCAGGGCATGCTGCTTCACCCTGGCCCAGAGGGGAGGAGGAAACTAGCAGCTAGTGGGCTGCTGATTGCACTGACAGGTCATGAGGGGGACCTTGGAAAGAAGGGAGAAGCATTATATTTTCCGGCCTTTGAGGCACACTTTTCCAGTGTTTTGGACAACTTTCCTTTTGCACTGTCCCCGCAAACCACGCAGCCAGGCCTGCTTTTAGGAGTTAGTGTCTTTCCTCCCAGAGGGTTGATGCAAGCAGTTCTGCCTCATCCTAGAGCTCCCCCTCCCAGAAACGTCCACTTAAACATGATCCTGGTCTTGCAGAGGACTCGCCATCCACCGGCACCAAAGCGCGGCTCTGCTAGGAGGCCAGGGCAGAAACTTGGCTGTTGCCCTTGGTCAGTCTCCTCTGCACACCTGGTATATCCCATCAGTCACCAGCCCTGCCAACTCTGCCTCCTGAAATAGCTCTTTCTGCAGGCCTGAGCTCATTGTTTCCAACACGGTGAAGACCACTTCTACCACGTGGTGGTTGCTACAATCAAGTACTAACTCTCCCTCATTTTTACCCCCTTTGAATCCATTCTCCATGCCTTTTAAAAATGCGAATCAGACTGTCATACCTCTACCTAAAATCCTCCAAATGATTCCCACAGTTCTTTGACTAAACACCCAACTCCCTACCAAAGCCCTTGTGGAGTGGAGACTCCCGAGTTCTGTCCGGAAGGTCCGAGGAGTGGCAGTTGGCTTAGAAAACGGAATGTGTCTGGAAGCTACTTTTGCATCATCTTATGAGCAATGTGCATCAAAAGCAATGTTCATCAATATGTACTTGCATTTTGTATGTGTGTTGCGTGTGTGTGTGTGTGTGTGTATACATACCCTGATGGAGGTACAGAGGGGTGACAAATAATAACAGTAAAAATATTCCCACTCTGTTATGGTTTCATTCAGGATGTATTTTTGGAGTTTTGGAATTTAGTGCAAAGGACAATAATCAGGCCATTTCTCTTTACTTTCGTTGAGAAAAGGATTCAAGACACTAAACTGTTTTCTTAGGATATAAAGGGGAATAGACTGTCAGCCCCTGAAAATGGGGCTAACACTGGTGAACACAAGGATCCAGGGATAATTGGCGGGAAAGACTATTCTCAGGGACATCTTTTTCGGTTTGGAAATGTGGCTGGAACATTGGACATGTGCCCGTTCTAAGAAAATCTTCCATCCCCTCTCTTCCACACCCACACAACCCATAGACTGTGTCGCATGCATTGCTGGGTCTCTGCCTGGCATTTGGCTCAGAAGTCAAAGGAACATTCTGAGGTGGGGCATTGGCGGAAGGCCCCTGTGGACACTCAGCCTGTGTGAACTTTCTGAAGCTCCCTTTCCTCAGGGAGGACAAGCCTCTGCCAGAATGTTCCCTCTTGCCTGTCTCCAAAGTTCTCTACCTGTGCAAAGGTTGACTGTCTCTCACTATCTCAAAATCTCTCAGCTGCATCCTTCTGTACCTGTTCCATCTCTGCGTCTGCATTGCCACCACGTCTCTCTGGACAATTGTCTCCTAAATGTTCTCCCTCTTCTCTCAGGTCACCTTCTGCCCATTCCACACAGCAGCTGGAGCGGCTTCCATTGCCCACCAATCAGTTCCAAGCCCCTCAACCTGGCTCACATGAACACCTCTGACTGGGTGCTCTTGGTCCCAGACTTTGGCTTCAGCTTCATACTTATCTCATAGCTCCCCACGCCTCAGCTGTGATGATTTTCCTCCCTGTTCTCTGTGGAGCCCCCGTTCTCTCTCAAGATTTGCCTGTGCTCATTGCCCATCCTTCGTGCCTCACCCTCTATTTTGTGCTATCCATGTTTCTAGCTTCTGTAAATGACATGCTTTAATATCTGCCCTACAGGCTGACATGGACACACCTTTTCTGCACAACCCAGCAGTACCTGCTGTCACCTTGCTTGGCCTCCTGCCTCCTCCTTTGCACCACCCACCACCCACAGGAGAAGCCCTCTTTCTGGGTGCATGCTTCTCAGATGCAAATTCATCAATCCAGAGTCTACACATGCCTCACCCTTACCTGCCTTTCACACTCTGGACCATCTCCTGCTCTACTCGCCCCAGAGCCAGGTACTAGAGGACTAGGGACATCCCCTAAGTTCCAGAGCCCACTGAGATTATTCAAACTAGCCAATCCCAGCCTGGTTTACTCCACCTCATCTGTTCCTTCTCTCAGAAACCACAGTAAAGAATCTTACCCATGGTTTCCCCCTCCTCTCTCTGCCTCCTGACTGGCCCGGGTAGACCTGCATAGTGTGGTGGACCCTTCTCGGGAATTATGAGTAAAAAACAGTCCTTTTAATGACAGTCATGTTCGGATCTGTTGGCCTTGCTATACGTTAAATTTTCTAATAATACACTATATTTTAGAACACATTCTCCTCAGTTCCTTCTAAATAGGTTTCCATTCACCCTACACTCCTGAAATTATTCTGCTCAGAACTTACTCTGTTGTTAAATCCCATGTTCATGTCTCTGTCCTCATGTTATATGGCTTTACTGTGGCCATCAACAGAAATGACCTCTTTGTCCTTCTTAAAAACACTTTGTTCTACCGCCTTCTTTGAACCCCTGTTCTCTTGGTTTCCTGGCCCCACCTCATTCCAGCTCCCCCTCTTCTGCTTTTATCAAAGCTGAAGTTGTGCACATGCTTTGACCAGGCCATTCTCATTCAAGGAGCCTAGATCCAGCATTTGCTGCTAAGAACATGTCATGTTCTTGGGCCCCAGGATATGTATTGATGAGCAACTCAGGTCATGTTACTCTTTTCACTGGGCTGACAGTCTTGTGGGGCCAGAGTCCTCAAACGAGTTGAGAGTAAGGAAGTTCCCACAAGTTTGGGAAAAGATGCACTGGTCCCCAGCCAGGGAAACAAACAGCTAGCGGAATCAGTTTTAAACCCATTCAACCGATCAATGACAACGCTCCTCAGAGAATGCACTTTTTGCAAGCCAGACAATCAGTGTCAGCACTTTGCTTTGGAAAGTCAGCCACTGAAAGAGCCCATCAAGGATGGACTCACTCCGGTAAACACGCCTCTGAGCGCCAACCAATCAACAGGGGTCTCACTTGAGAGGCGACAGTTCTACCGATGACGTCAGCCTGTTTGTGTCCCGGAAGGCCTGCCAACCCCTTAACTCCAGATTCTGTATAAAATCAGTCCTTCTGCACAGAGATGACCCAGCTAGTATCCCTCTCCCTTCCCATGGTAAAGAATCAGTTCAGCCTTGTCCTTTGATTTCAGGTACTGAGTGGTGTTAGTCTTTGAGGGCTGCTATAACACGGCACATAGCATTACAATAGAAATTTATTGTTGCCCAGTTCTGCAGACCAGAAGTCCAAGATCAAGGTGTCTGAGGGGTTGGTCTCTCTTGAGTACTCCTTTCTCTTTGGCTTATAGACAGTTGTCTTCCCGCTTTGTCTTCACAAGGGCTTTTCTCTATCCCCCATACATATACAAATGACCTCTCCTTACAAGGACGCTGGGCCGATTGGATAGGGCCCACTCTAATGACCTCATTTTACCTTAACTATCTCTCCAAAGGTCCTGTCTCCAAATAGTTTCATTCTGAGGTAGGGTAGTTAGGACTTCAACACATGAATTTGGGAGGGGTATATAATTCATCCCATCACAGAATAGTACTCTCATTGCATTTTGACAAAGTAAATGCAGAGCTCCGTATATAATTACAGATTATTCCTGCATTTCTGAGTTTTCCGCACGTTCCTGAGAATGTGTCTCCTTCCTCCAATGTCCTTATTATCCCTGGTTTTTGGTCACATGCCACGAGTTCTCCACAGGAGCAAAATCCACATAAATTCTCTATATTCTGGATTGCCCATTTATTGTTTGCCTGCCTCTCCTATGTGGGACAACATCAACTTGGGGAATTTAGTGTTCCTCAAGTAGAGGTAGAGTGGAGAATAGTGAACCTAGGGATAAATCATGCTGTGACTTTTGTCTCTGGGTGTTAATTAGTCCCAAAGAGTTGGTGCCATTTCTCCCTAGGTGTCCCATGCTCCCACTTGGAAGGTAAACACCTACATGGTGAATTGGACAGAGCTAGGACCACTGCTCTCCACTTCTCACTGCCTCAGGGTCTAGGCTGGATGAGCAAGTCT
This sequence comes from Mustela nivalis, assembly GCF_964662115.1. Classification (NCBI taxonomy): domain Eukaryota; kingdom Metazoa; phylum Chordata; class Mammalia; order Carnivora; family Mustelidae; genus Mustela; species Mustela nivalis. Next base: position 47,929,875 of record NC_139037.1, on the reverse strand, counting down.
CCTTAAGTTTAAGAAGGCACCAAAAAAATCAGTGCTCAAGATAAATAATATTTGAACACAATGTTTTAAAGAACCATAATGAATGCAAAACAATCCATGATGAATGGTACTAACATTTTGTTTAAGATTCTATTTATTTACTTGAGAGAGAGAGTAAGAGAGAGCATGAGAAGGGAGAGGGTCAGAGGGAGAAGCCAACTCCCCGCTGACCAGGGAGCCCAATGTAGGACTCAATCCCTGGACTCCAGAATCAAGTCCTGAGCCGAAGGCAATCGTCCAACCAACCAAGCCACCTAGGCACCAACATTTTAAACGAAGCCAGTCAGTATTGCTAATTTTTCCTTTTCCCTCAAGCTCTGACATGATGTGTCAGGGCCCTGTGACTCATCTTGTCTTTAGAATTAACAAATTTAAATTAGATTTTTAAATCACAAATCAAAAGTCTTAATTAAATTAAACATTCAAATCTAAAATTTAAATGAGATAAAAAATTTCAATCCTAAAATTTGAGTGAAATTAAGATTTTAAAAATCTAAAAGTTTGATATTTTGGGCACCTGGGTGGCTCTGGTCATTATCTCAGGTTCCTGAGATCAAGCCCCCAGATGGGCTTCCTGCTAAGGGGGAGTTCTGCTTCTCTCTCTCCCTCTGCACCCCTCCGCCCCTCCTCCCCCCCTGCACTCGCTTGCATGCTTTCTCTCAAATAAATACATAAAGTCTTTTTAAAAATAAAAAAAAGGGGCACCCGGGTGGCTCAGTGGGTTAAAGCCTCTCCCTTTGGCTCAGGTCGTGATCCCCAGGTTCTGGGATCGAGCCCCGCATCAGGCTCTCTGCTCAGCAGTGAGTCTGCTTCCCCCCTCTCTTTTTCTGTCTGCCTCTCTGCCTACTTGTGATCTCTGTCTGTCAAATAAATAAATAAAATCTTTAAAAAATAATAATAAAAATAAAAAGTAAAAGTTTGGTATTTTGTTCACCATGTGTTCTTTTGGATTCATTTTGATTTTTCAAAAAACAATCCACCGGGCGCCTGGGTGGCTCAGTGGGTTGAGCCGCTGGCCTTTGGCTCAGGTCATGATCTCAGGGTCCTGGGATCGAGCCCCGCATCGGGCTCTCTGCTTAGCAGGGAGCCTGCTTCCTCCTCTCTCTCTCTACCTGTCTCTCTGCCTACTTGTGATCTCTCTCTGTCAAATAAATAAATAAAATCTTAAAACAAACAAACAAACAATCCACTGAAGTGTTCTTTATCTCCACTCAGGAGCTTCTGACATGCCCTTAAATTTTGCATGTCCGGGGAATGCCTCACTCACCTCACCCTGATCCTGGCTTTGTTCATGCTTTCCCATGGCCTCCTTCTTCTCCAGCCCAGCCCTCTGACAAGAGTTCTAGAAGCTGACTTCTGGGCTTTCTTGCTTGGAAGGCGTTTAGCACCTACAGTGCAGCAAAGCTTATAAGAAATCCAACCAGGTGGGGCGCCTGGGTGGCTCAGTGGGTTAAAGCCTCTGCCTTCAGCTCAGGTCATGATCCCAGGGTCCTGGGATTGAGCCCTGCATTGGGCTCTCTGCTCAGTGGGGAGTCTGCTTCTCCCTCTCTCTCTGCCTGCCTCTCTGTCTACTAATAAAATCTTAAAAAAAAAAAAAAAAGAAAGAAAAGAAAAAGAAAGAAAGAAACCCAACCAGGTGTTCTTTGGACAGGACCTTCTTTTTATAGCAATTCCCAGCTTGGCAACTGGGCCATCATCCACCTAGTTTCCAAGCCACAGAGCCAGGAACGATTCCTGACTACCCCTCACACCTCCCGCTCAGGGGCTGCACCTTCAAACACACTTTCTTCCATCTGACCTCCTCCCCTCTACTTCTCTCTCAGCTTTCCCATTCTCTTCCTCCCCAGCACTGCTCACCCTTTGTCAACTCTTTTTTCTTTAATACTTTTTTCCCCCAGTTTTGTTGAGATATGTTGAAAATCCCAAGACTCAACCAAAAAAACCTCTTAGATCAATGACGTTAATAAAATTGCAGGATACAGAATCATCATATAAAAATCAGTGGCAATTCTGTACTCTACTGAGGAATAATCTGAGAAAGAAAGAAAACAATCACATTTATGATAGCTTTAAAACCAATAAAATACTTAGGAATACATTTAACCAGGGAGGTGAAAGATCTCTGTGCTGAAAACTCTAAGACACTAGTAAAGGAAATTGAAGACACAAATAAATGGAAATAATGCTGTGTCCATGGATTGGTACAATTAATCTTGTAGAAATGTCCATACAACCCAAAGCAATCCACAGATTGAATGCAATCCTTCTGTCAACTCTTGCCTCCTCAATAAGGCTTATCCTGCCCTCCCCACTTAAAAATGCGACACCTTTTCCCTTCCACAAATACCCCTTCCTTGACCTGCCTGGATTCAGACTTTCTGATGAGGCCCCCCAGCCTCAGGCTCTGTGTTTAGCCTGGGCCAGTTCGGCAAAAATTCCCTGCGGACAGTCTTACCACTTTCAGCCTCTTGTCACCGGGTTTGCCTTCAGCAAGAGTTTCCTCTCCCTCTGCCCCATCCCCTGCTCACACTCAAATAAATAAATAAATAAATAAAATCTTTTAAAAAAAATTTTTAAAAATTAACCTACTTCTTAAATATTTCTCACCCACTGATGTCCACCTTACTCCTTGGCCATAAATTTCTGCTTTTCCTTATTGTATTTAGAGGTGATCCTTCCCTACTGTGAAACCCCATTGTGATAGCTCTCTTGAATAAAGTCTTCTTTACCATCTTGGACAGGTGTTGTGAAAGGATGAATGGAGGTATCGCCTATGGTGGTAACCATCCTGCAACATATAAGAGTGTCAGATCAACACATTGCACACCTTACACTCACACGTTTTATGTCACTTACATCTCAGTAAAGCTGGAAAAAAAGTGTCATGAGTAAGTTTTTCTCTAACACTGCCTAGCATTCTGTACCCTCTTTAACGTGATTGCATATCACTTCCCAGAACACTGTATAATTTCCTTAATGATTCTCTTTATCTTTTCTGGCTGTCCTCTCCTGCTCTTGTTAGAACAGTGATATTCAGCTTGAGGCAATGTTACACCCACAGGACATTTGACAGTGTCTGGAGTTGTCTGGGGGTTGTCATAACTGAGGGGGAGGGGTGTCATAGGCGTCTAGTGGGCAGAGACTAGGGATGCTGCTAAACCAGAGCAGACCCCTACAACAAAAATTATCTGGCCCAGAGTGTCAGTCCTGCCAGGTTGAGAAAACCTGCACTAAGCCTGGGCTCCGGTGAGGGCAGAAATTTTGGTGTGTTTTGTTCACTGAGTCAGAACAGTGCAAGGACAACATTCTCCATTAGTGAATTGCCTCCCTCAAGGCCTCCCTGCCTCCATGTTGCCTCCTTCCAACCCTCTCTTCAACAGCAGCTAGGATGTCCTGGTGCAGACTGGGACAGGAACATGCCAGGAGTTCCCAAGTAATTCCAGCCTAGGTGGCTTGGCAACAGGAAGCTGGCCCCTTTTGTGACCCAGAGAATGGAGTGGCGGCCCTGGCTCACACTTCCAGAAAAGACTGATTCTTGCCCATTTCCAATCTCATTTCCCCAAATGGGCCTCCTGGAGGGCCCACTCCTTCCTCAGGAAGGGAGTTGAGGGGAAGTAAAGGAGTGGAAATGGCCCTGCGCTACTTCCCAAACCCACCCTGTCTTATCTGGTCTTCCTCTGCTGTGAGGAACTAATTTTTTTGTTCTCGGGTAGTAAAATCTTGGCTGGGTCATTAGCCTACACATCTCCTGGGAAGGGAAATGCTTATTATAGTTACAAGGCAGAAGCAGAGATATCAACGCAACCCTCCCCCTAATCACAGTCCCCATATACCAGCAGCCGCAAAGTCCTGTCCATGATGCCTCAGAAGCACGTCCTTCTTCAGACAAGATCTCTTCACCTCCTCTGCTGGCCCCCGGACCTCTCCCACCCTCAGCCTTCCCTGTGATACTCCATTGGTCTCCTGATGGTATCCCTGCTTCCATTCCTGCTCACCCTCCAACGGATTCCCCACACAAATAAGATTTTACCACTCCCTTACTTCAAACCAACTGCCACCACCACCCCCACAACTGCTATTAGAAAAAGAATTGAAGCCCCTTTATTAAAAACCACTGGGGGACACCTGGGTGGCTCAGTTGGTTGGACGACTGCCTTCGGCTCAGGTCATGATCCTGGAGTTCCCGGATCGAGTCCCGCATCGGGCTCCCAGCTCCATGGGGAGTCTGCTTCTCTCTCTGACCTTCTCCTCATTCATGCTCTCTCTCGCTGTCTCTCTCTCAAGTAAATAAATAAAATCTTAAAATAAATAAATAAATAAATAAATAAAATAAAAAAATAAAAACCACTGGGCATGTAAGCAGTGGGAGCTCTAGAATTTCTACTTGGAGGATTCAGGGGAATAATTTACTTACATAGTCTGGGGTGAGGAGAGGCAATTCCACTCTCCTTGAAGCTGTGTTTGTACATTTTTTTCCGACTACGATGCAGTATAACTCTGTGTGAAAATGATGGCAGCTGTGAATACTGTGGGGGCTGCGGCTAGGGGCCATGTGTGTGTTTAGGTAACTAGCGCACTGGGTTTCTCAACGTTGGCGCTACCAACATTGACATCTGATTATCCTTCAGTGTGTGTGTGTGTGTGTGTGTGTGTGTGTAGCTGTCCTCTGGATATCAGAAGTTGAGCGACATGCCCAGCCTCCACCCATTAGATGCCAGGAGCACTGCCCACCCCCAGTCAATGTGACCAAACTTTCCTCTAGACATTGATCACCAGGATCTCTGGGGGGTCCAGGTTGCACCCCCCTACACCAGCTGAGAACCAATACTATTGAGTGAGATACTAAAGGAGTGAAAGAGACATTTTTTATTGCTTTATAGTAAAACGTGGCTTTTATTCAGCTCAAGAAGCATCCTCTATAGATCTGCTTTGGTGAGGTGATAGGAAATGCACTCAGAGCTGCAAAGCACAAGAGACGATCAGTATCCTGAGTGTTAGGGGACACTCACTAAAACCAGGAACCAGGGATATATTTGAAAAACGGACAGTGGTCTTTTACCTTCCTCCATTTCAGAAATGGGCATTCTCCGGAATGTGTGCACAGTGTGCACTTCCAAGAAAACGGGTCCCTTCACTGATGCACATGGAGCTCAGCCTCCAGCAGGTGTTCAGCTCATAGATCTGGATGATTCCCGGAAAGCTGTTGACTTGAAATTTTCATCTGGACACTGGGCCTTGTGTTAATGTTCTGATGAGATTTCCAGATGTAAATTTCTCTCCTAACTGCCATCTTTTTCCTATCCATGCCATTAACATCACTTCCAGGTTTTTCCACTTCTCTCCATCCCCCTTGTCCTACTCTAAAGCCAGCTGCCATCTTCTGCCAGTGATGGCTTCTGTGGATTCCTACGCAGCAGCTTCTCTCATCCCTCACAGCCATTCTCCAAAGTGCAGTCAGACAAATGTGAAAACACAGATCGTTCTCTCCCAGCTTGGAACCCTTCCATAGCACACCTCTGCTCCAACACATCACACCATTGGGATAGCTACATCGACACAAAACAAAACAGACATCAGTATGGGCAAAGATATGGAGAAATTGGAATCCTTATGTCAAAAAGACAGGACTTTATCATGCAACTTATATGGAGTACTTACAGTTGTCACATTCATAGAGACAGGAAGTAGAATGATGGTTGCTGCAGCCTGGGGAGGGAAGAATGAGGCATTATCGTTTAATGGGGACAGACTTTGAGTTATATAAGATGAGAAGAGTTTAGAGATGGATGGTGGTGATGTGTACACTACATTATGAATGTATTTAATATCAGTGAACTATACAAACAGCTAAGATAGTAGCTTTTGCTATGTGTATTTTACCACAATAAAAAAAATGAGAAATAGGAGAAGAAAGATCTAGCCTTCAGTCATCTGAAGGCTTGACTGGGGCGGGAAGATCCACTTCCAGGATGACTTGCTCAAGTGCCTGGCAAGTAGAGTGCTGGCTCTTGTCTAGAAACCCCAGTCCCTCCCCTATATGTCACCCTTACAGGACCGTCTGAGTGTCTTTAACAACCAGGGTCCATCTCATCCAAGAAGGAACAAGGCAAAAATTACAGTATCTTTTATTATCTAGCCTGAGCAGGCACACACTGTCACTTCTGCAGTATGCTGTTGGTGACACAGGTCACCGTCCCTGCTCAGTGTGGGAGCGCCTTCACAAAGTAGTAGGGATCACTGAGCACCGTCCTGGAGGCTGGCTACTGCAATCTGTAATGGCAAAAGAGGGGTATGAAAGTTATTCTTGGAAGAGGATTCTTTCCCAAAGCCTCCAGATAAGAGCATACCCCATCCTACACCTTGATTTTGGTCTCCTGAGATCCTAAACAAAGAACCCAGTAGAGCCTAGACTTCAGACCTATAGAATTTTAAGCCACTAAATTTGTGGTAATTTGTTACACGATAATAGAACACTAATACAGGGCACCTGGGTGGCTCAGTGGGTTAAGCTGCTGCCTTCGGCTCAGGTCATGATCTCAGGGTCCTGGGATCGAGTCCCGCATCGGGCTCTCTGCTCAGCGGGGAGCCTGCTTCCCTCTCTCTCTCTGCCTGCCTCTCCGTCTACTTGTGATTTCTCTCTGTCAAATAAATAAATAAAATCTTAAAAAAAATAAAAATAAAGAACACTAATACAGAGTTATTGTCAGAATGGACCATGGACTGTAAATTATACAAGGAGGAACATGAAGTCAGGTGTAGCAGACTGAGCGTGCTAATAGTGTCACAGAATCGTGTGAGTGTTGGGGGAAGGGGGAACACTGAAAGGACAGGAGCTAGTGATGAAAACAAAGACTGTTTGATATCAAGATTTCAGAAATGATGCAGTTTCTGATAATGACAAAGTCTAGATGGGTAGGTAGGTAGAAGGACACAGGGAGGGAGGGAAGGAAGGAAGAAGGAAGGAAAAGGATGGATGGATAGATAGAAAGAAGGATGGATGGATGGATGGATGAATGAGTGAATGGGGGTGGGTGGCTGAATGGATGAACGGATAGATAGATAGATAGATAGATAGATAAATAGATAGACGTCTATGGAAAAAAATGAAGTAAATATCCCTAAACCTTAACGGTAGTTTTACCCATGTTATCTGATGATGGAGAATTTTTAAACTTTGTAGAGAACCTTCAACTATTTGTTCCCACTGAACAAATACTTGTACTCCTGGGGATTCTTCAATAGGAAGGAAGCAGCAAGGCACAAAACAACATGTGTACAGGGATTTTCATTACAATTCTGTTTACATTTACACACAAAAATACTGGAAATGAACCAAAAGTCCAAAAATTTCTGAATGGCAAGTGTATTTTGGTATGTCTAGACAATTAAAATGTAAGCTGTCATTATAAGGTATGTCTCTAAAAATTGTTTGATGAAATAGTGGCATACGTTTCTGGAAAAGGAAAAAGTGGGGTGGAGGAAGGGCACATAGTTCAGGATATCAAGTTCACAAGGCAGGGAATTAATTTTGTCTGTTTTGAACACCACTATAGCCCCAGACCTGAAACAATGCTTTGCACATAATAGACACTCAGTTAAAATTGTCAAATGAATAGCACCCTCATGGTTTCATTAAATGTGGCTTTCATGAACATCTTTTCACAGGGAAAAAAATGTGTGAAAATATTCCACAGTGTTTCCAGAATTCATCTTTCAATAGTCTTGTGGATAATTTTAATTTTTTCCCTTTAATTAATTTTTTGTAATTTTGGAAATAGCCACCATGGGCATATGTTCCTTTTACATGGGAAAAATGAAACAATCCTGCGTGAAAGAGAAAAAAACTAGGGGATAGGCCAGCCTGGGCAACATAGTCCTTTCAAAGCCAGAACAACTGTGGCGGATTAAGTGTAGGCTCTGTTCTTCTTGCTTCTTCCTGCCACTAGCCCTCCCCACCCCCACAGCTGTCATTTGATCCAGACACATCTGCGGGCTCAGCAAAGGGGGAAACACTGGCTGTCTTCCCTCGAGGAGATCCATGCCCAGCAACTACTAACCATTCCTATTTAAACGTTGTCCCATTTTTAGGGAAGGGTTATCAGTCAGCCATATGATACGCAGGGCAAGAGCGGGGGAGCCCATGTCTTGCCCATTACTTCGTGCCCAACTATCCTTATAGATGTCTTCCTAACCTTTCCTCTTTTCCCTCATCTCCATGACCAGACATTAGCTCCAGGTCACTTTGGATTTGAATGGCTTCAGATGCACTCTGTTTATAGTCGGAAGGATCTCCTCTAGAGAAAAGTCTGGTCACATCACGCTCCCTGTTAGAAACCAGGCAGGCCCCTTAGGATGAAGACCCGCCTCCCCTTAGCATTGATTGGAAATTCCAGTAGACCGAAGGCTGTGCCCAAAAATCCTGCTTCTCTTGCAGCTTCTCCCACTCAAGTGGTTTTCCTTCTCTACTCCTGTGCAATGGGTATCATAACAGACCCAACCTTAAATGAAATAGCTTATATGGAGTTCTCACTATATGCTGGGCATATGGTACCAAGATAGTAGGATTCTGCCCAAGACCTTTCTCTAGGCATGGTTTGGTATCTCCCAAGACCCTCGTTACTGCCATACATTTTGCTGGGGCAAGAGGAAGATGCAGAACAGGCTATTTCTCTCCTCAGCAATTCCGCTTCTTGCTATATTCCCAAAAGAATTAAAAAGTAGGATCTCAGAGAGATGCTTGCATACCAGGGTTCTCTGCAACTTCATTCACAATAGCCAAGTGTCAGAGGCAACCCAAATGTCAATCAATCGATGAATGGACAGATAAATAAAATGTGCTCTCCTCATCCGGTGGAATATTATTCAGCCTTCCAAAGGAGGGACCATCTGACACTGGCTATGTGAGCAGACGCTGAAGACATCATGCTAAGAGAAATAAGCCAGTCACAGAAAGACAAATACTCCCATGATTCCCATCCTATGAGGTCCCTAGAGGAGTCCGATTCAGAGAGACAGAAGGTAGAAGGGTGGGTGTCAGGGGCTGGGGAGTTGATGTTTAACATTGGGGACAGAGAGTTTCAGTTTCAGATGGAAAGAGTTTGGAGATGGACGGTGGGGTTCACCACACAACAGTGGGAATGTACGGAATACTACTGAACTGTACTTAAAAATTATTAAGGTTTTGGGGCGCCTGGGTGGCTCAGTAGGTTAAAGCCTCTGACTTCGGCTCAGGTCATGGTCCCAGGGTCCTAGAATTGAGCCCCATATTGGGCTCTCTGCTCGGCGGGGAGCCTGCTTCCCCCCCCTCTCTCTGCCTGCCGCTCTGCCTGCTTGTGATCTCTGTCTGTCAAATAAATAAATCTTTTTTTAAAAAATTATTAAGGTGCTAAATTTTACGCAAATGCTTTTCACAATTACCAAAAAAAAAGCCAGACTGGATCTGTCCTCTCCATGCTTGTCAACACTGCCCTTCTCAGAGGCCATGCTCTCAAGGACCAGACTTGGAGGTGCGGCTCTCTTGGCCTGAAACACCTTCCTTCCTGTTGCCTCTCCTTCCTGGTTCTGTCTCCACTCTCAGGACACTTCTAGGAGCCCTTCTCTGCCCTTCCCAGAAGAAGGGAAGCCCTGGCGGTAGACTGGTGCTGGCCTTCACAGGCTCCCAAGAGCCAGTGGTCTTCCTCTCCTCCCAACTCTGCCACATTCGGGTCCGTGACCTTGTTAACTTGCCGTCAGCCTCGATGGGAGTACTGGCACAGCAGAAATCGGCAAATGCTACAAACTGTGGTTCTGGTCCCCTGAAGGGCTGGTTGTGAAATGTTCACCGGCCTTCCACGGGGTGGTTTCCCTTTCTCGTTGTTTAGGCATCCTAGCCTCACTTCCTCGAAACCTCCAGCTCATTCACAGGCTGTTGTTATGTTGTTATAGGCTTTTGCCCCGTAAGACGCTTCTCCCAGCCCAGAGTGACCTCTTGTCACCTTGTGTGTCCTGCATACTGCTCTAGCCACAGGAGGCTTCTCCCATACCTCTCTCCAGAGGCTCACACTTGCTCTCCTTCTCTGTATCCTCTTCACACAGCTCTTCTCTTGACTTCTCCTTTAGGCTTGGGGTTAAATACTGTCTCGTTAGGGAAGTCTTTTCCCAAGAGCTGCAGCTAGCATAGTCCCTTTCACCCTCCCCAAATGCCTGTCACCTCCTGGATGGCCCCCGCTCCACCACTGATGCCCATTCTTTGATGCGCACATCTGTGTCTTCTCTAAGTAACTTAACAACGTGACGCACAGCCCTGTGTCAAAGTCCCTCCTCGTCCTTCTGGAGCCTCTGCTCTGTAGAAATTCCTGAGGAACCAGCAGATTACCCTGTTCCCTTATCTCCAGTCTTTAAATTGAGGTAAAATATACAAAACATAAAATTTACCATCTAAACCATTTTTAAGGGTACAATTCAGTCACATTAAATTATATAAACACTGTTGTGAAACAGATCTCCAGACCCTTTTTATCTTGCAAATTTGGAATTCTGTACCATTTAATCAACTCCCCACTTCCCATTGCCCTTTGTCCTTTGATTTCTATGAAATCAAACACTCTAGGTACCTCAGGGAGTGGAATCATAGGACATTTGTCTTTCGGTGACAGGCTCTTTTTCAGTCAGCATAGTATCCTCGAGGTTCATTTGTGTTGTCGCATGTGGCAGGACTTCCTTGCCTTTTAAGGCTGAGCGATATTGCATCATATGGACGCCACTTTGTTTGTGTACTTACCCACTGATGGACACATGTGTGGTTTCCCCCTCTTGGCTGTTGTGAAGAATGTTGCTGAGGACATGGGTGTGCAAATATCTCTCCGAGACCCTGCTGTCAACTTTTTTGGATGTATACTCCAAAGTGGGATTGCCGGATCCTGGGGTAGTTCTATTTTTAATTTTTTGAGGGACCCCCCCCATCCTCTTTTCCATAGCAGCTCCACCATTTTCTAATCCCACCAACAGGGTGCAAGTGTTCCCGTTTTGCCCGCCACTGTTATACTTGGTATTTTCTGTTTCTGCTTGGTTTTGTTCTAATAACCACTCTGATAGTTGTGAGATACTGTCTCACCGTGGGTTTAGTTTGTGCTGTCTGATGATTAATGACGCTGAGCACCTTTTTATGTACTTGTCGGCCATTTGCATAGGTCTTCAGAGAAATGTCTGTTGAAGTCCTTCGCCCATTTTCAAACTGGGTTTATTTATTTACTTGTTAAATTTAGGAGTCTTTTATATATATAAATTGAACATTAACTCATTGTTAGCTCTACCATTTGCAAATATTTTCTCCCATTCCACAGGTCACCCTTTCATTTTGTTGATTATTTATTTCCTTTGATGCACAGAAGTTTCGAAGTTGAGAGTAATCCCACTGTGTACTTTTGCCTTTATTCCCACATCCAAGAAATCGTTGCCAATTGCCATTAATTTTTTTTTATTTTATTTTTTTAAGATTGTAGTTATTTATTTGTCGGAGAGACAGAGAAAGCTCCAACGGGGGAGGGGTAGAGGGAGAGGGAGAAGCAGACTCCCTGCTGAGTAGGGAGCCCCACACCACATGGTGCTCGATCCCAGGACCCCAAGATCATGACCTGAGTCAAAGGCAGACACATAACCAACTGCACCACCCAGGCGCCCTGCCATTAATTTTGAAAGTTATCTTGGCTTTGTCCAAGTTCCTGTTCCCTTCTCTGCCCCTTCTGGGAGGAAAGGAACACATCTCCTTGAGCTCCTGTGACTGCCCCGAATTTAGCCCAGTGCCTGGGACACAGTGTATGTTAAAGTACTTGTTGAATGCGTGAATGCTTCACTGTGGGTGTCTGATAGAATTTTATTTATAGTTTACACCTCACTGTCCCAAGCAGGGTCTCAGAATTCCTCTCCTCGGCACCAGGGAGGGAGAGCAGGGGCTCCCAGAGGGGAAGCACCTATTGCTGTTCTGTAATCCGGCCTTGGAGGGATAGACAGTGGTTCCTGGTGCCCCAAAGGACTCTGTACAAGGACTGGGAGCTGGGAGCCTTCCTGCTCTTTGATTTGCAAGGTGGATGGGGTGAGCCCCTTCTGTCGCTCCCTCCCATCTCCCCTCCTTAGGGAAGGTTGAGGCTGAGTGAGATTGGAAAGGAGGGCGCAGGAAGTTCTGGTTCTTCCTGAATCCTTCTCACTGCAGCTGGAGACAAGCTTTACTGGATCACCCACCCCAAAGTGAATGAAAGCAGAGACAGGGTCTCCATCTACCCCATTCCTGGGTATGGAAACATTTACAGGGTCTGGGCTTACCCCATCCTGATATATGGAAACATGAAGAAAGCCAAGGCGTCCTGTTTTCCTGGATATGAAAACAGTAACCCATTGTTTCCCTTCCAAACCAGATAGCACCCCCTAGATCTCACTGGTATATAAATCCTGTCGCATGGGGGTCAGGCAGGGGCTCTGGGAGGCCCTCTCTGCTGTGGTACAAGCCTTCCGCCAACCATGGTGGCCAGAGCCTCCAGCCCCAGCCGGAGGGATTAAGGAAAGAAGGCTCCTGGCGTCCCTCAGTCTGGTGTGGCTGCCTGGGAGCGTCCCAGGAGACACTGAGCAGCCCAGAGGGCTTGAGGCTCCAAATCAATCAGCGACCTGAAGGTCATTAGAGCTCTGGCCTTCAAATTAGGTTACTTGTAACCCTGGAGGCCTGCACACCCTGCAGGGCAGGGAAGAAAGGCGGAAGAAAGGCTGATTGTTTAAGGGAAGCGATTTCCCAGAGAGGCACTGTGTGGTTCCCCTTTCACCGAGGCCCTTCTGCACTTGACAAATGAATAGCATACCTCTCCCCTGCCCCCCAGTCTCACCGAGGCCCATTGTCCAGGGCTAAGAAAGCCCTTGAGATCCCAAACCCAGCAAGTGACAATTAGAAAGACTACTTAAAGCAGGAGGGAGTGAAATGGCCAGAATTTGCTCTGACAAATCAAGGTTAATGCATGAAGAGAAAGGAGTATGTTGGAAACAATGCGGTACCTTCTGTTCTCCAGGACACTTCCCATACTTATAGCAGAAAGGCTTTCATTAGCTTTTGCTGAAAGATGATTGCATATTGTAGCTCAGTCTTTGATAGGCAGTAAACAGTTCACCGTTAATCATTTCTCTGCTAATTTATTCCTTCCAAGCCACATTTCAGAAGGTAAAAATATATAAACTTAAAAAAATAATAAATGGAGATATAGTCCTTTTCTAGGCCCTGCACTTTCCTGATACCTTTCTTCTTGCATTTCATTGAATACTGTCTCATTCTCAGCAGTAAGTAACATTGAGCAAAGATATGTGAGCTAAGTTTTGTCACAGTGGGTTGGGTGCTCACAGTAACCTTCTGGCTGGATACTTTCAGAGAGCTTTTTTTTTTTTCTTCCATGTAGGGAAACTGAATCAGGAAAGGGAGAGGTGGTTTGTCCAATAGCCAAGATCTTTACACCGGGTGCTTTGGGAGAAATCATACTGCTCCTGGGCTCCGCACCTGCAGCTTCATTCCTGGAGACTTGCCTGAGTAGAAGCCAAGGTCAAGGCGTGGCTGTTTGGTGCTTCACTTGGTGCCACAACCTTCTAAAGAAATGTTGGAATCAAAGGGGGGAAACGGCCACCTTCTTCCAGCACTACCTTCACACCTGTGTCTGGGCCCCATGGCTTCCCTCCCCTTGCTGCTGCATCTGGGTTGCTAGGCTCCTTCCTGAGACCACCCTCCCCACTTGGATCCCATTCCCCTCTCCAGTCAGGGGCACCATTTTCACCTTCTCCCCCTCAGCGCGAACTCTGCAGCCCCCTGAATGGCTTCACTTGACCTCCATGATGAGGCTTTCTTCTTTCTTCCCACCGTGGGGACTGGTGACGGCTGGAGGAGCCCAGCCTCCAAGACGGCCCCGAAGTCCTCGCCTTCTGCTCTTTGTTCCCTGGGGAACTTCCTTGGTGATAGGCCCATCCCTGAACCAGTCACTGAGGCCAAGGGGGATATCCGCTCTCTGGGCCACACTGGGTCTGGGGCCCCTCCTGGAGTCAGCGGGGTGGGGATCAGCCACACCTGAACTGCAGGACAGGCCAGTAAGAGCCAAGGGGCCACCTCAGAAGAGATGTAGCAAGCGCTTTGGGGGGCAAACACAGCACCTGGGGTGGGACGCGAAGTAGCTATTACAAGGAAAGGGAGGGATGTGCGTGTGTTCAGCAGGTTAATTTCCCCTCTTCATGCCCACATCTCTGGTGGACTCGCGACTACTCCCGCTTGCTTCCTTCTACGCCACATTCAGCCGGTGGATCTGTTGATACCTAAACACAAGGCACAGTTTGTGTACCTGGTATAGATTTTCTTTCTTTATCCTCTGCAGTCCTATGAGGTCATACTTTTTTTTTTTTTTTTTTTTTAAGTCATCAGCCTCTGCTTCACAGATGAAGGAGCACATACGGAGAGGCTAAGTAACTTGTTCTAGGCACCTGGCGAGTAACGGGGCAGTTCAGGAAGCATGAGCTCCTGTCCCCACTATACAACACTCTGTGTCTCAGGAACTCAATCCATTTTGAATGGATTTCTCATCCAGTGTGGCGGCCCAGGCACAAATGTCCCTGGGTAGGTGACCCTCCCCCCCCCCCCAAAAAAAAGCAGCAAGTGTCACAGGAGCATCCGTTCACTGAGTGTGTCTGAGAGCCCATGACTGGGATGGCGCTTCCCACCACAGGGCCCTACGGGACCATCTTGGTTGCAAGGGAAAGGAGCCTGGTCTAGTCCACCTTCAGCCTTCTCCTCTGGCACATGGGGCCACCCCGCAAAATGGCAGGGGTGCAGCTGGTCTGAGAGGGTTGCCAACAACAGAAACAACTCAAACTAGTTTAGGCAAAGAGGGAGAATATCTTGGCTCCGGTAACCAAATCCCAGGGAGGAAAGGGGTGTAGCCGTCCTTGGGGTGTGAAAAGCAGCCAGCAGCTGTCTCTCTACCACTTGAATCTGCATGTTGGCAGCAAAGTGTCACACAAGTCTTCCCCATGAGGTCAGAACGGTGCTATTCCTAGGTTATCCCTCTGCAAGGAGGAGTCTTACTTGCCTTGTCCTTAGAAGGCTCTTTCCAGGCCTGGGTTGGGCCACACACAGAGAATACTGTAATATGTCACCTGCGATGGGAATAGTGGTAGAGGAGAAATAGTCCCTAAAATAAGGAGCAGGGTTAATATCCTCCAAGAAACAAGGAGGACTGCTACCTAGTGTAATATCTGGGCACCAAACCTCATTCATGGGGTCTCAGGACCTCCTTTCTTGAGGAAGTAGCCTTTGAGGCCTCAGAGCTGAGCAGGAAATTGTTGAAAAGATGGCACACCTGGGTGGCTCATTCGGTTAAGTGACTGCCTTCGGCTCAGGTTACTATCCCAGGGTTCTGGGATCGAGCCCCATGTTGGGCTCTCTGCTCAGCGGAGAGCCTGTTTCTTCCTCTCCCTCTGCCTAGCTCTCTGCCTACTTGTGTTCTGTCTGTCAAATAAATAAATAAAATATTTAAAAAAGAGAGAGAGACAAAGAAATGAGAATGGGAGGGACGAGTATTGGGATCAGGTGGATGTGTGCAGAAGGCTAGGGATGAGAGAATTGAGGGAACCCAAAGTGATTTATTCTAATTAGTGTGTGGAGGGGGTGGTGGGGGAAGGTGAAGCGTGGGTACGGAGGAGAACACAGGGAGCCTCGTGGAGCTTGCAATTGATCTTGAAGGTACTGGAATGCTTTGGATGGATGTAAGATAGTACTAACCAACGAAACTCCCTTCTCCTTTTGAAGAGCCCCCTCCAACCCTCCAAGTGTATGGGGCTCCTGGGACCTCTACCTGGTCAGTAGAAACCACTGGAATTGATTCCAGGACAGACATGTGTCTCAGTCTGGGCCAATGAAGGACAGCCCTAAAAGCTCTGTGGGAGGCATTAGGGAAATCAGGACCAGGGGACAGAGGGAGATGGATCTCCATTGAAAGGTTTTGAGGAGGGGCGCCTGGGTGGCTCAGTGGGTTAAGCTTCTGCCTTTGGCTCAAGTCATGATCCCAGGGTCCTGGGATCAAGCCCCACATTGGACTCTCTGCTCAGCGGGGAGCCTGCTTCCCCCTCTCTCTCTGTGTCTGCCTCTCTGCCTACTTGTGATCTCCTTTTGTCAAATGAATAAATAAAATCTTTTTAAAAAAAAAAGAAAAAAAGAAAGGTGTTGAGGACCTGGGTCCATTTATACCTGAGGCCAACCAGCCCTGGACTTTTCAGTGACCTAAATCAGTGTACAACCTCTATTTCCATTTGTTTGGTTTTGTTTTAGCGATTAATATTTCTTTCTCTTGTCACTGAAGGAACATTGTTAAGCAGGAGAGAGAGTTAGATGAGTGTTTTGGAATGATTGCCTTTTTGAGATTGGGCAGTGGAATGGAGAGGGCCAGCGTGGAGGCAAGCAGTGGGGAATTGATGGTGGAGTGGCCTGGAGACTTGGGACATGTGTCCACGTGAAGGGGGTAAATGAAGACATATGTGTGCAAAATATTAGCATGATGGGATACACATATATGCGGGAGGTGTCACAAGACCTAGCAGCTCTGCGAATGTGGAGAATGGAGAAGAGGGAAGAGGCAGGGATGATTTTAATGTTTTTAAACTGAGTGGTGACAAGGGCATAGGATCAGGTTTTATCTGTCACAGATATTTCAGATGTAAGCGACAGAAAAATGAACACTTGAAGCGAGTGGTAATGTATTGGCTTGACATCTGTAAAGTTCAACGTGCTTCAGGTAGAGTTGGATCTAGCATTTCAAATGATGTCCTCAGGATGTGAGCTTTATGTCTCAGGCTCTGGGGCCTGCTTTCGTGGTCTGGTTCATTCCGCCGTAGGCTCTTCCCTCACAGTGGTGCCATAGGCTCCGTGCGCAGGTGATAATATCTTCACAGTGGGGACAGAGAGCATCCCTCCAAGTAGCTCCTCCCAAGTCCCAAGTCCGTCCATGAGATGTGGCCGCCCAGACCTGAGACGTGGATCCACTCACTCCTGGATCAGACAGTGATGTCATTTCCACTCAGACTGCACGGGCTGTGAGTGAGAGTGGCCTGGCTCCCCAAATGAACTAGAAAGCTTTATGACCAAAGCGACCAAGTTTGTTGGGTGGTTGGTTTGTTGGAAAACCCATAAGCACCCAATTAGATGAGCACAAGATAATTTTGAGTAACCCAGCGTCAGGGTTGGGGTGGATTTGGGGATCTACAGAATGTATGGGGCAAGGTGGTGTGGCATCTTCAGCGAGCCTGGTGGCATTGAGGATCTGGGGTTGAGGGCAGCATTTAGAGGCTTGGATATGGCTGCTGGTCTAGATGGAGCAACTGGGGAAAGCCTGGGTGACGAGACAGTGTTTGATGTGAGCCCTGTGGCAGGGAAAGCAGCCTGTCCTGATCTGAGCCTAGGGTGACTGGCAGGTGGGAATTACCAGGGTCTGATCGAAGAACCAGACAAAGGCCAGTGAGGCAGGGGTGCGGCAAGCGGTAGGAGCTGGGCGGCAGACCCTTGTGGGCCTGATAAGTTCCTTGTCGAACACTCATCCTGGAAGCCAGACCAAAGCCATAAGCAGAATTGGCCCATGTGGTGTCACGGGAGCTGGGACAGTTGCCAGCAGGCGGGCAGACCGTTCGTAAAGATGCTAAAGAGAAGTGATGGAGGGAACAGCAGCAGGAGTTCTGTATTCACCTTCCTTAAGTTGAATGTTCCACCCTGCGCAACCCAGCCCTGGGTTTTCTGATGAGGAACCTGTGCTTAGGGTTGTTAGATCAGCATCTCAAAGCCACAGACCTTCGGGGCTCAGTGAGTGTCCCACCCAGGACGTGTCTACATAGGAAGTCCGTCTTCCAGATGCCAGGTTCTGGACGTGGCGGGCAGGTTAGGAATCTCCTAGATTCTAGGAGCCTACCCCCAAGCTGAGTCTCGCTAAGCCTGTTCTGCAAGGAAGAAAACCAAAGATCCTGGAACTCTCACTACTTGGCTAAGGTTATCTGGGCCCAGAAGGCCCCTCAGCTTGAGCTCTCTGAAAAGAAGGGGTTAAACCTTTCGGCCCATTTGTCCTTGGAACCTCAGCTTGCATCCCACCCTGGAACTTTCCTCTGAGCTCCAAAGCCAGGACAGCTGCCAAGTCCTATATACATTGCGGGTAGCCAGGCAACACGGAGCTTTTTCTGGGAAGGCTCACAATGTGGTCACTGTTTTGTAGACGCCAGGTTCCAGATGGAAGAAAGACTTTAATCCCCACTTTCGCGGCTGTTTGGCACATTTCACTTCTGAGATCCTGCTCGGGCCAGTTTTCATTCTGACTCTCCAGCGTGGCCATTTTATCCCATTCTGTTTCTGATGTTTAAAACTTTAATCCTTTGCAAGTTGGTTTGTGTAGAGTGGGGAACTGGAGAGTAGATTGGAGGGAAGTTTACGCACAAAGAGGGGCAGCACCTACCTCTTAAGGTGAGGACATGAGAGCAAAATAATCAAAAGGCAGAATAACAGAAGAAAGAGAAAAGTCCAGGAAAGTTAGTACAAGAGGCTCAACTTCTCAGTTGATGAGGGAATGAAAAAAAAAAAAAAAAAAAAAGACAAAGAAGGACACAACGCCAGACTTAACTTTCAGACAAATCCAAAAATTAAAATATTGATAAAGGCCAGGGCTCTCCTACACAGTGATGAGGGTTTTAAGGACACAACCTCTTAAAGGGTGATTTGCTCAGACTTACCAACATTTTGAATATGGGGCATCCAGCTGGGGCAGGCCGTGGAGCATGCGACTCTTGATCTCAGGGTTGTGATTAGAGCCCCATGCTGGGTATAGAGATTACTTAAAAATAAGATTTTGGTGGGGGTGCCTGTGTGGCTCATTCAGTTGAGCGTTGCCTTCAGTTCAGGTCATGATCTCAGGGTCCTGGGATCGAGCCCCATACCAGACTCTCTGCTCAGCAAAGTCTGCTTCTCCCTCCCTGTCTCTCAAATAAATGAATAAAATCTTTAAAATAAAATAATATCTTTTTTTTTTAAAGATTTATTTATTTATTTGACAGATAGAAATCACAAGTAGTCAGAGAGACAGGCAGAGAGAGAGGAGGAAGCAGGCTCCCCGCCAAGCAGAGAGCCCAATGCGGGGCTCGATCCCAGGCCAAGGCAAAGGCAAAGGCTTTAACCCACTGAGCCACCCAGGTGCCCCAATAATAACCCTTTTTTTTTTAATAATAACCCTTTTTAAAAGATTTTATTTATTTATTTGACAGACAGAGATCACAAGTAGGCAGAGAAGCAGGCACGGAGGAGGAAGCAGGCTCCCTGCTGAGCAGAGATCCCAGTGCAGGGCTTCATTCCAAGACCCTGGGATCATGACCTGAACTGAAGGCAGAGGCTTTAACCCACTGAGCCACCCAGGTGACCCTAAAATAAAATAATATCTTTTTAAAAAAAGCATTCTGAATATGCATAACCCCTGACACAAAAAACTTATTTTCAGTAATTAATCCTATAGAAGGATTCACAGAGGTGCACACTGTAGTTGGGAATAGTGTTGCAAAATAGTGCATTAGTTTGAATTTGAGTACTTTAGATCTCTCACATAAACAGATTGCAAAATAGTGGAGGTACTCTTGTCAGTTGGTTGATAAGAGAATGGCAAGACAAGTTATTTTGCCATTCATGCTGTAGAATTGTAAGCAGTTGTCTGAAAGTTTAATGCAAAGCTTGCACTTGGGCACACTGTTGGGTCAAAAAGAGGAAAGTACACTCAGGTTGGTAAATAATATGTAGAGTCTGAACTTGATCCTCTTTTAAAAATGTATATACGTGTATATCTGTATTTATTAATAGTTTTGTACACACAAAGGTAATTGCTGAAAGAAAAAAAATATTGGTAGTGGTTAGCATCGTGGGATAAAATGTTTTCCAAGAGAGACTATTGGTTCCAAAAAAAGAAAGGTACAGTGGTTGTACAATGTATAGAATATGATTCCATCCCTACAGGATAGGAACTCTGTGTGTACATGCACACACGTGTGCACACACACACATACACTCCTTTATTATAAGAAAAAATCAGGAAGGAAAAAAACCAAGAAAACATTAATTGTGACTGGTCCTTTGGAATTGGGTTGGGGGGTATTTTTAGTTTTTCTTTCTACATTTCTGTATAGTTTGAAGTTTCTTGAAGATTTTGTACTATATTTTTAATTGAAAGAAATCTTGGGGTGCCTGGATGGCTCAGTCAGAAGAACATGCGACTCTTTGATCTCAGGGATATGCATTCGAACCCTACATCAGGTGTAGAGATTACTAAAAAAAATAATAAAAAAATAAACTTTAAAAAATCCTTTAAAAATATCTTTAAGAGGGGCACCTGGGTGGCTCAGTGGTTTAAATCCTCTGCCTTCAGCTCAGGTCATGATCTCAGGGTCCTGGGATGGAGCCCCACATCAGGGCTCTCTGCTCAGCAGGGAGCCTGCCTCCTTCTCTCTCTCTGCCTGCCTCTCTGCCTACTTGTGATTTCTGTCTGTCAAATAAATAAATTAAAAAATATATATCTTTAAGAAACTGTCATAATCATATCATCCTAACACAAGTGTTTTTAAGCAATTTTCTACATGACTCTCTCTCTACACACCTATGTCACACATAAATATTATATATTTATTTATAGAAAAGGTATATGTGCACACACGTGTAATGTTTGATCATGATAGATGGAGACAGAGGTATAAGTGCTAATATTTTTAAAGGCTTGTTATGGGTCAGGGCCATCTTAAGTACCAAGGGGAAAATGGATCGGTGTTTGTAACTGTGGGTTCAGGAATCTTTGGGGAGCTGCTGGATGTCATGGCTGTCCAAAAGCCAGGAGCAGGAAGGCCAGCCTAAACTGGGAGCCATGATGATGGGGAGACAGGAGTGGCTCTGAGAGAAATTCAGAAATTCAGCTCAAAAAGGCTGAGAGGAAAGGGGGCAGGAGGAGGAGACACTTGTGGCCAGAAGCAAGGGAGCATGGCTGCTTGTTGGAGGAGGGGGGAAGGCAAGAAGGGAACAGGGCTAATCCTGTGGTTGAAGGGACAGTGACTCTGGGTTGGGGTGAAGGGAGGCGGGGCTGCCTTCGGGCTGGGGCTTGTTGAGTGGGTGGACAGCCAGGCTAAGAATTAAGAAGGGAGCAGTATGGCAGTTCCTTGAAAAGTTAAACATAAAATTACCCTATGAGCCACATGGTTCGCTTCTGGCGTGTATCCAAAAGAATGGGCAGCAGGATCCAGAGAGAAATCTGCACCTCCATGTTCCTGGGGGTATTATTTACCATCAGCAAAATGTGGAAGCCGCCCTAGGGTCTGTCGGCAGAGGAGTGGGTAAACAATGTGTGGTACATGTGTGCAAGAGAACATCCATCAGCCTTGAAAGGAAGTCCTGCCACGTGTTACAGTGTGGATGAACCCCAAGGACGTCGTGCTCGGCGAAGAACGCCAGCCGGCAGAAGACTCCCACTGCATGATTCCATTAGTAGGAGAGATCTCAAGGACTCAAAATCACAGAGACAGAGAAGGACCGGTGGCTGTCAGGGCCCAGAGAGGGAAGAATTGGGGCATTATTGCTTAATGGGGACAGAGTGCCCATTTTGTAAGACGTTCTGGAGATGGTCAGTGGCACTGGTTGCAGAGCTGCATGAGTGTGTTTAATACTGAACTGTTCCCTTGAAAATGGCTGAGACGCTAAGTTTTGTGTTCCGTGTATTTTGCCCCCATTAAAATGAAATCAAACAGAGTTCAGGAGAGAGGTCTGGCCACAGCAGAGCTTTGGGTCTGTGAGAGACAAAGCTGCTCCAAACGCTCACGAACAAGTCTTTGTATGGACACAAGTTTCCTTGTCTCTGGGGTGAGTACCTGGATCTCACTCAGGCGGAATGGCTGGCCCCTGCTGCAGCGTGGGTGGCGATGGAGCAAAGAATTTGATCGTTTTAGTGTGCCCTAAATTGTGCATGTCTTTGTTTATTCAAAATTCAACTTGGACTGGCCGCCCTCTATTTTTATTTGCCGAGTCCAGGGGTGTTGTCCTGCTCTCTCCTCTCTGAAGTCTCTGCCCAAAGGCCATCTCCCCAGCGAGCTCTTCCCTGTCTCCCCTAGCCTGCACTTACCGAGGAGCCCCGCCACCCCTCTCTAGCGCCTTCCCCCACCCCATTTGCTCCCAGCAGCCTCACCCTGAGCCTGTTTGTTTGTTCACTCTTTCCCCCTTCCCCCATAGCATCAGCATTGAAGCCTGAAGGTAGGGATTTGGACTGCTTGTCCATGGTTGTATCGTCCATGCTTAGAACAGTGCCTGGCACATGGTAGACATTCAAATGGTACGTTGAATAAAACTAAACCCCAGCTTCCTCTTGCCACATCAAAGCCCACAGCCCTGCTGATAGTTTAAAACTAAGAGGGACGCGAGCCTGCCAAGATCATGTGCACACACGTGTATCCAGGCAGCTACGTCCAAGGACATGATTAACTGTTAAGCCCCTCTGGATCAATGCATCGCTCAGTCAGCACATTCTCTTCCCAGTAAAGCGGCTGGAAGCCCAATGATATTATATAATTCTCACCACACCCCGTGTGAAGCTAGCCCCCATCCTTCCCATTTACAGATGGAGGATTTGAAGTGCAGAGCTGTTAAGGACAGATGCAGGTTGAACTTGGGGTTGGCTTTGTTTTGTGGAGTGAATGGTAACCGGGACCCGAAATAGGGATGGGAAGAAGTCCGGCTGTGGTGGAGGGAAGGAGGTGGTGGCCTGAGCGTGAGGGGTCTGAGATCCATCAGTCCATGGTATGTGGGGCCGGGGGTGAGGAGAGGATCTGAGATTGAGTCTTCCCACATTGGTGGTTGCTGGGCTGTGGCCCGAGTTGAGTCACCTTTGAAGGAAGGTAAGTGAGGAAGATGGATGAGGACCCCCGCTCCTTTGGGGAACACTCAGCTTCCCTTGGAAGCAAGATCAGCTCAGGCTGCCTCAGATGTGCATGTGAGATCAGCCTACTGAGATCATGAAAATGAGGAAGGGCTTTGTTCTTCTTCCATGAGTGAGGCCAGACTGTCGATGGCTTCCTCAAAGACCCAGGCTCATTTTCTTTTCCTTCCTCACCTTTCATAGTGTTAAGGTTGTCTTCTTGTCATAGATGGCTGCTGTACTTCCAACCATCACATCCACATCCACATTCCAGGCAGGAAGTAGAGGGAAAGGCAAATGCTTTCTGCTCCCGAAGCTTTGCTTTTTATTCAGGAATGGGTGCCAAGATGGGCTTCGCCTCTATCTCATTGGCCAGAACTGACTCACCTAGCCCATTCATGCAGCTGCAAGGGATTTCTGGGGAGGCTGGCATTTCTAACCAAGCCACATTGCTGAACAAAATGAGAATTTGTTATTATTCAAAGAGAGAGAGAGAGAGAGTAGGATGGATATTGAGTAGGCGAACAGAGTGCCTGGCACAGTTAGAAAAGCATGGGGTGTGAACAGGGGCACCGAAAACAGGTGGGTCTCTAGAAGGAGAGCTGAAGACTTTTCATCTTAGGGGTCAAGATGTGGGGGAGAACAGGGAAGGGAATTTAAATACCACTCTGCTTTACCAAGTGCCTATTACAGGCCAGATGCCAAGCCAAGCCTTTCCCTAAGCGGCCTTCTTAATGGAGACCAACGGACTGCCATCCGTTGACGTAGGCATTCTCATCCCCTTTTCACACATGGCAAAAGGAAGTCTTATAGGCACTAAGTCTTGTGGCTGTTGCAATTTCTTGAAACCGTTCTTTTATTTATTTGAATGTGTAGTAAATACACCCAACACAAAGATCAAGAAAGTAGACAAGGATATCTATCAGACAGTGAATTTTCCTTCCCATCTGTGTCTCCCTTTCCTGGCTTCTCTCCCCAGAGACAAGCACTGGTCCGTCTTCATCACTTGCTGATTTCTGTGTTTGTGAATCCACCCTAAGATGTATTTTACCCCCGACGTCAACACCTGCTGAGTGTTCAGTCACTCATGGACGTGCAGAGGAGTGAAAAGTGGAAGACTGACCGGGACCGTTCCCGGCTGAGGCTGCACAAGGCAGCCATGCTGGCTTCTCACTTCAGCTTGGGTGCCCTAAACAGTGTCCCCTCTGCAGCCCCGTTAATGCCGGTCACAGGCCCTGGGGACCACGGTTGCGTTTGGCCAACGCTGTACACGATCGCGATCTTTCCTCTGCCTGACTGCTGAATGGGAAATGGTGCGCTGAGGTTTGCTTTGGGGTTTCTTTCCCCGGGGCTGAGGTTGACCCTTTTCTCACATGGAGAAAAGCCTGTCCTGCTTCTTTTTTGGAGATATTTGGTACTGCCGTTTGCTTGAAGGATTAGTTGTTTATTACCCAACCACCATTTGAAGTAGACTCTAGGAGGAGAAGGGCTGGCAGCTCAGAGGGACCTCACAGCTGGTACACGGCACTGCTGGAGATCAGAGCCACTCTGCTGGGTCCCTGGATGGCTGCCTTCAATACGGTGAATGCACTACTGCACTCGAGGCCCTGCTAGGTGGTCTCTATCCAGCATCCCTTCCAGCTGTCACTGCCTCTGCTTGGACTGGCTTCCCCCTCTCATCAATGACAAGACTCTGGCTCCGAGGTATCAGCCTCAATATAACATGACTCCTGAGTGGAGGGAAATGAGTTTGAGCTAAGGATGGACGGACTGGAAAGTTGGTGCAAATCAAGACTGAAAGGTTTGATTTTTCACACACGGCTCAGTTTCCAGAGGCAGATCAGCTCATGAGCCTACCATGGGATTTTTCCCTGTGGGCTGCAAGGCCAGGTTTGATTCCAAGAAATATATACATCATGGTGTAATTAAGCCAGGGAACGATGTTTTTGGAGCCGGGGTGCCATGTGGTCAGTATTTGGGAGACATCTACTTCCTGACGGTAAACAGATCGAAATACACCATCTGTTTTGTAGTTACTTCCCTGGACCTGCTTTTAGTCAGTTTCTCTAATTTTGAGGTTCTGACAACCTTGTTTTCTTTCTCTTTCCTTCTTAGAAAAATGACATAAAACAGTATTTGCTCTTATTTTTTCATGTGCCAGGGTTGATTATTTTGAGTTAATTTACATGCCTTCATTTGTTCCCTTAATGTAAAAAGTAATCTTTTTTTTTTTTTTCTGTTTGCTTTGTCATCAGTCACAGTGAATAAGAACTTACAAAATAGTATTTGGTTTCGTCCTTGAACTGGTGAAGGGTACTTTTTTTTTTTAAGCCAGATAGACAGGGAAAAGAAAATTGACAAGCAAGAGATGTGTAAAATGTGATACTTTTTTCTTAAAATTCTCTTAACTTTGGATCATCCCATTTCTATTCTTTAGAACATCAGAATATCCCTCTGGGCAGATTCTTACATGAGGGCCGTGGACTCCAGGCTCTGCTGTAGGAGTCTGCAGTTCCTTACCACTGTTTGCGGCTTTAGGACAGAGATAAGGTCTTGGAAATCTCTTCTTGTTCGCTGTGAACTTGGGTGTGTTACAATTTATTCCATCCTCATTACAAATGAGGATGGAATAAATTAACTCAGTCTCGGGAGATCATTCAAAGCAGCTTTATAAAACTTGAAAAGTTGATTTTTAAAAAATGTTTCTTTTTGTTTGTTTTTATTTTTAATTATAAAGGTATTATACAGGGAAAATTAGTTTCCCTTCAATGTTCCAAGTCAGCGTTAAGAGACTGGCTGTGTGTTCTTCGACATCTTTCTTTTTCCGAGTCTTTAGCTGTCTTGTGGCCTGGTGTGGTATTTCTAATTACTTACTTAAAACTGCTTCTAATCCTCTCTGCCTGACCTGTTTTTAATTTGCCAAGTGCTTGCTGATCTCTACCCAACAGCTATCAGGGCACACACAGTTTGATCAGCCTGGGTCTTTCATGGATATGATGAGCAGGTTTCCACCAACCTCTTTCATTTATGCCAACCGTCAATTTTTATTCCATGTCTACTATGTTTCAGGCCAGTGTCTCCCAAATTTCTGGAAGATTACATCCTCCGAATGTCAGTCCTGACCTGCCAAATCAATTACATCCTCAGTCACTCGGTTGGAAATTTCTGCACAGCAGGTCGGATCACAGCCCACACTGGTGTCCGATATCTGGTATAACCCCAACCAAAACACCCCTTTTAGGGAAACCACTGCCTCCCCAAATTAACTTACAGAGCTCTATTTGCTGAGAACCAGTTCTTCAAATGATCACATTTTTTAAACTTCCCAATTTGCTGTTTTACCCCAGGGTTTTTTTTTTTAGAAAATCAGCTTGACACATTTCACTTATTGGAATCAGTTTCCCTTAAAACACATTTTTGGGCATTTACTATTGACCAGGTGCAGTTCTGATATTGAGATTGAGGTAAGAAAGCAGAAGGTCTCATCCTTGTGGAGCTTCCAGCTGAGTGGAGGAAACAGGCAAGAGGCATACAAATAAATATATAATACATCAGTCGTCATACAGACATGTAGTGTGAGGTAGTGAGAAAAGGCAGACAAATGTTATAACATAATATAATAAAATATATAGTGCGGTATAACATACATAGCATATATACAACAATATGTAATAATATAAAATACAATATATAATGTGATATGATATGTAATATAACAGTACTCTGGCATGGCAACACATGGGGCAAGAGCAGAGGAAACAGAAGCACAGAACTATATGCGGGGATGTACAGTATGTTCTAGAAATGGAAGGTGGTTTGGAGTGGAGGGAGCCAGCAGACAGTGGGTGAGGTGCGTGCAGATCAGAGACCAGCAGCAGCTCCTATGGGACCTCGTGGACATGTGTGAGGAGTCTGGGTTTTATTCTGAACATAGAGATGTTGTTGCGAGCACAGCAAGAAGCACCAGGATGGTTTTATGTGGCATGGTGAAGTCCTGCTTGCATTTTGGAAAGGCAGCTCTGGCCATAGTGTAGAGAATCATCTGCAGGGCGAGCACAGAAGCAGGGAGAGCAGCCGTGAAGATTTGGCAGCCGCCTGGGTGAGAGACGTGGGACCTTGAGCCAGGGTGACATCTCCTCCTTGCAGGAGGTGAGCCCTGGTTGGACGGAGCCTTGACGTACTTAAAATGAAAAGTCAGTACGATGGCCTATTGATTGCCCCTGCGAGTGTGACGGAAAGAAGTCAAGGATGACCTCTGGGCCCATGACCCCGACAACTGGATGCATGAGGTTGCTGTTTACTAAGGTGGGAAGACTGGGTGGGATCGGGGGAACAGGGCATCTTATCCCCTGGAGCTGCTATAATGAAATACCGCCAACTGTGTCCCCCTACAGCAGACATTTATCTCTCATGCTCTGGAGGCTGCAAGTCCCAGATCCAGGTGCTAACAGACTTGGTTCCTGGGAGAGTTCTCCTCCTGGCTTTCAGAAGGCCCCTTTCTTGCCAGGTCCACACGTGGCAGACAAAGGGAACAAGGCCTGGTCTCTCTTCCTCTCCTGATAAGGGCGCTAACCCCATCACGGGGGCCCCACTTTCATAAGTTCATCTCAACCCAAGCTCCCCTCACAGGCCCCAGCTCCCAGCCCCAACACACTGGGGATTTGGGCTCCCACAAAGGAATTTTGTGGGGACACAAGCATTCAGTCGGCAACCCAGGGCTAGGAGGATGCCAGGAGCCCCATGGTAGTGATACCAATTTTGAGGTGCCTGTGTGATATCCACGCAGACAGGGTAGGTTATGATAAGTGGCTCATGTGAGTCTAGAGCTCAGCCGAGAATTGGAATACAGATGCCAATTTGTCAGTATTAGAGTTTTCTAGGGTTGCTGTAACCAATTGCCAGAGCTCACAAACAGCAGAAATTAATCTTAGCACGGTCTGGGAGTCTGGAAGCCCAAAAGCAAGATGCTGGCAGGTGCTGGTTCCTTCTGGAGACTCCATCTCATGCTTCTCTCCCGGTTTCCGCTGTTGCCTATCAGTTGGTGCTGCTCCTTGGCTCGTGGCTGCTCCACTCCAGCCTCTGCCTCAGTTGTCGCGAGGCATTCATCCCTGGGTGTCTCTGGGTGTCCTCCCCTTTTCCTGTAAGGCTGCTGGTGTTGGTTCCAGGGCCCACTCCCATCCAGCATGATCTCCTCTCAATGAGTTACACCTACAGGAGCCACGTTCCAGCTAAGGTCACATTCTGAGGTTCTGAGGGGACATGAATTGGGGGCACTGTTCAACCTGGAACTGTGGGTCACTGGCACCATGGGTCACTGGCACTGGTGTGGTACTGAAAATGGGGAGGCTGGACATCACCTGGGGCGCGAGTACAGGTGGGGCCGTGGCTGAGGGTCGAGCATGAGCTCCACGCTGCCCAGTCAGATGGTGACGAGAAGGAGGTGCTCACTGCTGTTGGGGGGAAAACCCAGATCATGCGGGGTGTGGAAGCCAAGTGAAGACAGGGCTGCAGAGGGCAGGCTTCCACATGCCCGTGGTGTCTAGAGATTGGATCAGAGGGACATTGAGAACCAACACTGGTTTGGGCAAAATGGGGGATCCTAGAGAACTGGACAGGAGTGGGTCTGGGGGTTGGGATTGGAGCCCAATTCCAGTGGGTTCAGGAGAGAATATGCATGGGAGGAACCAGGGCAGGGGTGAAAAGGTGCTCTGGGTGGTATGCACTGCCTGTAAAGGGGCAGAGAAACGGGGCAGTGGCCAGAGGACTCGGGGTTAAGGAAGCATCTGCTTTCTAAGATGGGAGCTATCGAAGTGCATTTGAATGCTGGGGAACGGTTGATACAGGAGACAGAAGATGTCCAATCAGCATCCTTGAGCAGGCGGCTAGTGATGGAGGCAACATTCTGGGCAGGGACCTGGAAAGTGACTCTGCCAAAAAGACAGTTTACTGAATTTCCAGTTCACTATAGACTACTTTCTGTTAAACATTTGCAAGCATGACACCAGACCCTGCCATGTGGCGGGGTGTTATTGAACTTCAAGTATAATTTATTTATTTATTTGTCAGAGAGAAAGAGCACAAGCATGGAGAGCAGCAGGCACAGGGAGAAGCAGGCTTCCCGCTGAGTAGGGAGCCCGATGCTGGACTTGATCCCAGGATCCTGGGATCATGACCTGAGCCAAAGGCAGATGCTTAACCAACTGAGCCACCCAGGCACCCCAAGGGGTTTTTTTTTGTTTTTTGTTTTTTGGTTTTTTTGACGATTTGGTTTCGTTTCTGTTGAAACTCATTTTGGTTTTGTTTTAGCTTTTGTTTCCCATGGGGCAGGTTTATCTCAGTCTTGTAGCCTGGTTTGCAAATCCAGCTCGATCCCATGTCAGATTGGGTGCAATTCTCATTTTAGGCACAGAACATCTCTTACACAGTTAAAATATGTCAAAATTGTTATGTGATCATGGGGTTAACATAATCTGTCATTTAAGAGAATTTCAAAAGGCAAAACACAGTCATGAAAAGGGGTTCTTGACAGAAATCTGTCCTGTCGTTTGTAACGTCCCTGACTTCCCAGACCAACAGAATACTCCTTGCTGAAACACCGAGAAATTCTCATTTTAATATATAAAGACCCTCAGAACACGCCAAACTTCAGGTTGCCTGCAATGAAACAGCTGCAGCTGAATGTGAGTCTAACCTGAGTAACCTGCGCTGAACTGAAACTAAAACCTCACAGCATAGTCATTCAAACGTCCCAGATTGCTGTAACTGTCAGAAAAAGTTAAGACAAACACATTTTTTGTTCTCATGGTGATTAACTAGATGAATGTGGTAAATCTGGCCAGGAATTAACCATGCAGCAAAAATGGTCATTTGGAGAATTGATTTTCAGTGAGTCAACATGGAGCTGGTGGTGTCTGATAGTCGCAGGGCCTGGGACTGGGCACCGGGTTTCAGATTATCTTTAAAATGTTCAGATGCATTCTTCTCCATTGGGCAACTTACTTCACTGTGCGATAAGGAAAGACATTCCAAGGAACCACGACCAGATTTGAATTTGGTTGTTTGGAAAGAGTTGATAAACACGGAAACAAGGTCCAAGCGCCAGTTAATGTCCCAGCACACTTCTTGGCCGAGGACACTTGCCGTAGGATGGAAGCAAGCTGCCATGCCCCCAGCACACACTCAGGCACGCAGTGGTGTTCCTGAACACATGGCCTCGTGCCAGTGGTCAGAGTCCCCCTTTGTCTTCAGCAAACACACTTACCTCCACTATCTGTTGGCATACCCTGTCCAGGCAACCTTTTTTTTTTCTTTTAATTTTTTTGCTTTGCAGTTTCACACTCTGACAAACTCATCCCTTCTTTAAAAAAGACACAACACAAAACAGGGGCTACATTCAGTGGTTCTCACATTAATTCATATACAGTCACGTGTTCCGTTAAAATAAAAAGCATCATCTTTTGGTTCTTGTGGTTACAGCCCAGAGGTTAAGAACTTTCTAGATAGAACTTGACTTTATTTTTTGGTAAGGAGATATCTTATCTTATTCTGCAGTGTTTCAGGTGGATGGACCCAAGAGAGCTAGTATGCTGAAATTGGTAGAATTTTATTATTATCGGGCGCCTGGGTGGCTCGGTTGGTTGAGAGGGTGCCTTCAGCTCAGGTCATGATCCTGGGGTGTCCGGATCCAGTCCCGCGTCAGGCTCCCTGCTTGGCGGGGAGTCTGCTTCTCCTGCTGACCTCTCTACTCTCATGCTCTCTCTCTCTCAAATAAATAAATAAAATCTTTAAAAAAAAAAAGAATTTGATTATTATACTTAAACTCTGACAAACAGAAAGCCATCTGATAACTCCATTTGTTTCCCTGTTTAGAACTTCTGGCAGTACGAATTCCCTTGAGTCTTTTATTTTATTTTATTTTTTAAAGATTTTATTTATTTATTTGAAAGAAATAGCACAACCCAGGGGGAGAGACAGAGAGAGAAGCAGGCTCCCTGCAGAGCCAGGAGCCCTACCTGGGGCTCAATCCCAAGACCCCATGATCATGACCTAAGCCAAAAGACACTTAACCAACTGAGCTACTAAGGCAGCCCTTTTCTTAAATTTTTAGGTTTCATGAGCATTCAAGTATGTTGAGACCCAACATACTAGGAATAGAGACAGGACTTACAGGGGTCTTCACGCCTGTGCCATGGGGTTCCCTGCAAATTGTACTAATTCCAAATGAAGCTGTGCACCAGAAGAAATTAGCTCCATGTTTTTTATTCAGAACCGCTTGCCTCTCTGCATCGATACATTTATTCAAAACTTTTTTGTTTCTGGTTTTAGTTCAAAGTCAGCATGTGCTTGTTGTAACAAAAAGGACTGAAACAGAGATCTCTAAATACGGTAATGCAGCCTTGCCTTCTCTATACCGTACCGGCTGTGACACTCCGGAAGATTCTCTGGGTGTGCTTCCCCTTTCTGGAGAATCTCACGTCAGCCTCATTTCTGATCTTTTGTTCCCCCCCCCCCCCAGAAATGAGGCTGATTCCTAGCTCATTGCTTCTTTCACTTAAACCTGATTTTATGGCAATTAAAACTCATAAGAATTGGGGGGGGGGGGGTAGTTGTAAATACTCACTGTCAGCCCAGCATACAAGTTTTCCATTTTAAATGTTTCCTTCCAGTTTTTAACTTGTCTGCGTACACAGTTGCAGTCTGTGCTGTCATTTAGGAAGGCTTGTTGCAAACCAGGCACTGTGCTAAGTGCTAACAGACCTGCGATTTCTCAGGCAAAGGAGAGGGAACAAGGAGAGGAGGGAGATCTCCCTCTCCTTTCCTAGATGAGGAAGGTGAATTTCGGGCCATGACTTGACCTACCTCACGCCCCACAGAGCAGGGACTCAAACCGTGGTTTGCATATACAAGCATAAAACTCAATGTTTCACCAGATTTTTGCTGTTTGTTTAGATTTTTGTTTTGCTTTGTGAGACCTTGTAATCCAGACACCTGGCTGGTGCTCAGCCTGTGGAGCCAGGGACGCCTCACCTCAGGGTGGTAAATTCGAGCCCCACATTGAGCGTAGTAGAGATTACTTGAAAAGACAAACAAACAAAAAACCTCCTTAGCATGTTTCTAGTTTTTACTAATTAATTTCCTCATTAAAAAATATTGATGACAGGACTACCATGTGCGAGGTATGGGGTCTCCTCACTACTGTAGGGCTGTGGCCACAGGGGGATCAGATCATGCCCCCACCCAAATATACATGTCGGGTACATGGATTCTTTTGAGCTAAAGGCCATCAAGACCTGGGAGACCCAGGAAAAGCTCTAATAGCAGAGCATGAGTGTACGGTCTCCCTCTTACTCGGTCTTCTCAAGAGAAAAGGCATTTACCAAAATGAGCACAACAGACCTCACTACACCCCCATTTGCCATACCTCCACTAGTTTCCTTTCCATAACTTGCCTCCCTAGCCCAGAAGCCACAGACCCTTATTTTTCATTAATATTTTCTTAAAGATTTTACTTATTTATTTGAGGGAGAGAAGAAGTAGAGGGAAGAGGCAGAGGGAAAGAGAGAAGCAGGCACGGAGCCTCACTCGGGACTCGATCCCAGGACCCAGGATCAGGACCTGAGCTGAAGGCAGACGTTTAACCAACTAAGCCACCCAGGTGCCCCCCCTTGGTTAATACTTAAACCCAAGTTCTAACCAGGCCTCTGGGCTCCTCATCCATCCCTGGATGCTTCCATGTATACGTACGTGTGAGACGCACAGTCAGTAAACTTCTGTGTGTTTTTCTCTTGTGAACCTGTCTTTAGCCAGTGTCATTCACGAGGCCCCAGGGAGACAACCGTCGATGGGTAGAGAGACTTCTCTCCTCGCCTTCACTATAGGCGGCCTCTGAGCCTTTGAAATGTGGTTTATCAGACTCAGAATTGCCTCAACCATAAGGATAAAGTGCACCCCAGATTTCAGACTGAGAATGACAAAAACAATGTAAAATATGCCAGCAAGGTGTTTTATATGGAGGACATACTGAAATGCTGGGAGACGCTGGGCTTTTTTTAATGCAGTATTAAAAATTAATCTGACTTGTTTTTTTGAATTCTTTTGTTTTTATTATTTTTTTGAAGTTCTGTGTATTTATTTGAGGAAGAGAGAGAGAGCTCAGAGAGGGAGAAGTAGACTCCTCTCTGAGCAGGGAGCCAAACTTGGAACTTGATCCCAGGACCCTGGGATCTCTGCTGAAGGCAGAGGCTTAAGCTACTGAGCGACCCAGGTGTTCCTCTTTGAATTCTTTCAAATGTAGCTACTGGGAAACTGAAAACCAGAGACGCAGTTGGCATGTGTTTCCTGTGGACGGCACTGCTCTGGCCTCTGACTGCTCAGGGAAATGCCTGGGGCAGGTTGGCTGTGCTGACGGACGGGTGTGTCGGGCACATCACTGCAGACCCAGGACAGGACATGTGTCCCCACACTCTCTGTGAGAAACCGTTTGCTGGGCTGTAACCCTGAGCACCATGTGTCAACACGCCAGTATCACCGCCTTCTTGCCCACGGGAGGCTTCTTGCCTTTTCAGTTTGCTCTGGTTTGACGCAGTTCCAGTGAGAGGCAGAGGTGAGTTTGCGGAGGACAGTGTGGCGTCGTTAGCGTGTCTGCAGGGCTGTGCGACCATCTCCATTGGTGACGTGTTGAGAAACACATCCTGCTGTGACCTCCCATTGTCCCATCTCTCCAACCCTGAGCAGTCCCCACCTACTTTCTGTGTCTGTAGATTTGCCGATTCTGGGCCATTCCTTCAAATGCAAGCCTAGCTACCACGTGTGGTCTGCGCTGGCTGGCTCCCCCGGCCCTGCATGCTGCTGTTGAGGGTCACCATGTCCTGGCCCCACCATACGGCCGAGTGATGCTCTCTCGTGCAGAGAGACCCCGCTCTGGTCATCCCTCGTCCATGGCCGTTGGGTGCTTTGCACCTTTAAGTTACTGTGAGCAGGGCTGCCAGGAGCACGCGGGAACAGATTTGTTGGAGCACCTGTGTTCAGTGATTTTGGATTTTAACATTTTAAAGAAAGAGAGAAGTGAGGAATGCATGCGCGTACACACACGCACATGCCCCTTGTCTGTGAGAGCCTGATCCGAAAATCAAGCAGGTAGGCTTCAGACGGGTGATACCCACGCATGTGCCCACTGATTCACGCCACATCTGCCAAGTGACCACCCACTGTACAGCACCACGAAGGTGACAGGGAACCAGACGGAAAGGGGCCCAGCCCCAGGAGCACCCCCTCCAGTGGGGAAGGCCAAAGAAAACCCTGCAGTGAGGCAAGGGCAGTGTGATCTCACATGGTGGTGGCCTCTGAGCAGGACCCAACATAGGTTCTGGGAGCAGGGTAGAGGAGGCATAGGGAGGGCGTGGCTTGTCCTGGGCAGTGGCTGGGGCTGGCCTCTGGGGGAGGCTTGGATGCCTATAAGGAGACAGGTGCATGCGTGTGTGTGTGTGTGTGTGTGTGCGCGCGCGCGCGCCAGGAGAGAGCACTTCTCCTGGCATGTCCTGAAGGGCCTTGTACACCTCGGGGAAAGAGGATGTTCTCAGCCCTACAGCAGTGGGGCCCCTAGAAGCCTGGTGCTGCTTGTGGGTGGGGTCCCAGGCGGAGCAGCAGGGGGGCTCAAAGGCCCTGGGGCTGCTGTTGTTTTCTGGAGCAGAGAGGTGGGTCTGGGCGGTGAGCAGGTTGTGGAGGTGTGGTGGAACAGTGGGGACAGTGGGGTCCCGGAGGTAATCAGCTGCCACCCCCCTCCCTCTCTGCAGGGGCCTGAGTGGCTGAAGAGGCCAAGCTGATTGGAGAGGGAGTTCTGGAAACAAGCCTCACTGGGCACAGCCTTTCCGCTCCGCCACCCACCTCCACCCTTCCCAGGGCCCCTCCTCACCCCCATGCATTCCTCCTGCCTCGCTGAGGCAGGGGGCCCTTTCCCCAACTGCCTCACGCTACATGTATTTACTTTTATGTCTGTTTCTCTCACTAAGATGGAAGTTTCCAGAATACGGGAAACTTGCCGTTTTTTGCTCCTGCTGTATTCCTATGTCTCCCAGAGTTCTTGGTGCACAGAGTTTCTTAATAATCCCTCATGCATGGCCAGCAAGCCCTCAACAGATGGCCAGTGCAACATGTTGAAATAGTATGAGTTTGGATATCCTGGTTTAGGTGAAATACATCATTAAAATTATTTTTACCTGTTTCTTTTTGTGCTTTTTTATTTTTTTAAGATTTTATTTCTTTATTTGAGAGAGAGGCAAAAGAAAGCATGCGAAGGGGAAAAGGGCGAGGGAGAACCAGACTCCCCGCTAAGCAGTGAGCCAGCACTGGGCTGAGGGGAGCTCGGGGCTCAATCCCAGGACTCTCAGATCATGACCTGAGGTGAAGGCAGACACTTAACCAACTGAGCCACCAAGGCACCCCTCTTTTTACACTTTTTAACGTAACTGCTGGACAATTTTAAAGTACGCATGTAGCGTGCATTGAGCGTGTCGTGTGCAGCTGGAGGATGGGTGCAGGAACGCATGGTGACTCTGACTCCAGACTGTGGTTAGTGTCTTCAAGCAGGAGAGATCGTACCCACCAGAATGCAGCTGGCAGCGTTGGGGAGGGGAGTACAAGGAGCATCTAGAGGGTGGCTGGGGAGAGCCCAGATGTTCTGCACCAGCCCGGGGCACCTGCCCCCCATGAAGAGTGACACAGCCTGGGACACAGCCAGCTGTCAGCGCCAGCGGCCCTGACACAGAGCCACTCTGCGCTGTATAAGGGAGTGCTCTACTTTGTCCCATTAAATACACCTTGATACCACGTGTTCTTCAAAACACAATATTTATTTTTATTTTTTTATTTGACTTATTTGTTTTTATTTTATTTTGTTTTATTTTTTAATTTGATTTATTTGAGAGAGAATGAGAATGAGAGAGAGAGAGCATGCTCACAGAGGCAGGGGAGAAGGAGCCTACAGAGCAGGGAGCTTGATGTGGGGCCCAATCCCAGGACCCCAGGATAGTGACCTGAGCCAAAAGCAGACACTTCACCGACCGAGCCACTCAGGCACCCCCACAACTTTTATTTTTAAGGGAAGACTCTGCCTTTTCCTGATCGTGAACCCACCTCATCTTCACCCTCATCTTCACTGAATAATCCCCAACCCTCATGCCCGCCCCAGTTTCCCTGAGTGCCCTTCTCGGGGGTCGCTGGGCACCAGAAGGGGGCTGGTGTGTGCTGGTTTCTGCTTTCCCTTTGATGGCTGGTGCGTAGTGCTCCGGGAAAGAGGCAGCCATCCAGCCTGCCCCCGCTGGCACCGCCAGCCTGGGGCAGCGCCTTGCACTGTGCACCGTTCACGACCCTCCTAGCGTAGCTTGCCTCGTCTTTCTCAGTCTGATGGGAGCCACAATCTCTTGTATTGGTTTTGACGTCCAGTTTTTTGGATCCCAGATGAGGTGCTTTTCAACATTCAAGTTTCCCCCTCCTCTGTTCCCTCTCTCTCTGAATGAATATCCTTGTTCTGCATTTTTATTTTAAGGGTTTTTCCCCCTTTTTTTCCATCTCTTGGCACTCTGCAGACTTAGTGCTTAAGTATGTATGTTTTGAATGTACGTTTTGTGATGTTTTGACTCAGTCTTGCTCATTATGGGCTTTTCCCTGCACCTAACTTTTCAGTGTTTGTGGAGACAGATTTATTAATGTCTTCTTTCATATCCACTGGCTTTGTTGGGTTGAATGGGACACTTCCCATCCCACAACTATGAAAGTGTTTACTATGCTGTCTGGTGCTGAAATGAGCAAAGGAGCTCTCTACCTGCTCCAGACACTTCCTGATGTCCTTCAGCAAACAGCCCCTAAACACAAGATCTGGACCAAAAACTGAACACAAAGGAAGATTTTGTTGGAGGTGATTATTTCTGAGGGAAAAACTAAACCATCTCTGAAAACTGTTAGGATGTCAGCTTGGCTTCAGTTGCCAAATAAAACCATAGGGCAGTCACCTACCATGGACTTCTCCCCTGATTAATGACCTCCGAATGCCAGGCATGAGTCCAAGTTCTATAGACGTTGACATCCAACTCAGGAAGGGAATGGTTTTCCCAGAAACAGCACAACATGGCCAGTATTCTGGGGACATCCATTTCTAAACCATAATAAGTTTGAATACTAGCCTTCTGTGTATAGATAATATCTCTGGGTCGTGTTCGCAGCTCTCGTGTTCTCGGTGGGAAATCTTGTGTCCCCGTTTTGAGAAGAGTTGAGTGCTTGTTCCAAATGCCCATCATGGCCCATGGTCCAGTTTTCCTTATGGATGAAGGGTTTAAATATTGGCATATCAAGGCAATCTTCTTTCAGGCGCATTTGTTGAACTAAGTACACAAACCCTGGAATACTAAATAGTGAGTGTGTTTTCACTCTTAACTCCTCTATACCGAACTCTGTAGGTCCCTAAATACATGGGAGTGTGGGCTTCTTCCCAACAACTGCCTCGTTTGATGAGGGATGATTGCACAATCATGGCTTCAATGCAAGTCCCATAATCCTTCGAACCTCCCGCTAGACTGTCCCTGTCAAGGCCCTTCTATGTGGAAATTTTTGAGTCCATCTGCTCATAGATCCTCATAAAGAACTTGGTATGTATTGAAAGAGCAGTGTCATCTGCTGACCAGATTTCCCTTTGCGAAATCTAGCCTGACACTTGTCAGGAAAATTAACTGAAGACTAGAGATGGTGGAAGAGACCCATGAAGAAATGCCAGAAGGACACAGGAGAGGAAGGATGGAGAAGTAGTTGAGATGTGGGAGTCAGGGAGATGGAGAGATGTGTCCATAAAGAAAGTGTTATTGGAATGCGGCCATGCTCACTTGTTACTCTCACCTACATTTGCTCTCACGCTCCAATGGCAGAGGTGAGGAGATGAGTCAGAGTCTGCATGGCCCACAAAGTATTTACAGTCAGCTCTTTACAGAGAAAGACCCAGTCTAGGTGTACAGTCCAATGGTTCAGGACTTTATGTGGGACAATTCCATGTTGACCCTTCCAACATAGCTGGCACCCCCAAATTCCTCTACAAAGAACAGCTGGGATCACTGTGATGGTTTATAGGCTGTCATGAAGAGGTGGAGTTTTTTTTCTTAGGAATCGCATGAAGAGGGATTGGTAGGAAGTGGCTTGAGGGTTGATTCTTCCTTTGAGAAGGAAGAATCTCTAGGGTTGTGTTTGCGGTGACCTGAAGGAGAGATCAATAGGGCAGGCGGATGGAAAACCTGTTTCTGAGGCAGAATCAACAAAACTTGGAGAACGATGGCTGGCTGGCTCTGGAGACAGGAATTTCACACAGACGTCATGTTTTATCCAGGACAGACGCAGGACAGTTTTGAGGTGTGGTGAGTGAAATAAAATATATTGTGTTATTTGGATTAGTTGTAGCTCTTTCTTTGTTTCCTGGGAAATGTCCTGTTTACTGGAAAGTTCTAAGTTATATGCATTAACTGGACTATATTTCTGTTGGGCAGCACTGGTTTAAAGAAAATCATGCCCCAACATTCTGACTGACCAGGTTTTTTATAAATGATGGGACCAAATTTGAAATGTGTTGAATTCAAAGTGGTTTTTGTTTTTTAATAATTTTATGGAGGTGAAATTCAGGTTTTATAAAATTAGCTATTCTAAAGAACAATTCAGTGGCATTTAGTGTCACAATGTTGGGTGACCATCACCTCCATGTAGTTGCAAAGTCTTTTCATCACCCTGAAAGGAAACCCCCGGAACCGACTAAGCAGACCCTCCCCATTGCCCCTTCCTGGCATCTGAGCGCATGAGGACCTTAGAAGCTGGTTGGAGATGGCGAGAGAAGAGAGAGGCATCAGGAGGCAGATGTGAGTGTGGCGGGGAGAGTTTGGGGAGAGTGAGTATGTCAGGGCTTAATGGGGAGAGAATATCCAGGCACCTAGGGTGACACTGGAAGGTCCTTCCTATCTGATGGGAAATAGTGGGGAAAACATTGTCAACCTTATAAGGCCTTAATTGGGTTAATCAACCCTGCGGCCCAGTGGTTCTCGTGCTGGACAGACCCCAGACACACCTGGAGGGTTCATGAAAGT
This sequence comes from Mustela nivalis, assembly GCF_964662115.1. Classification (NCBI taxonomy): domain Eukaryota; kingdom Metazoa; phylum Chordata; class Mammalia; order Carnivora; family Mustelidae; genus Mustela; species Mustela nivalis. The sequence goes on along the minus strand of NC_139037.1, from coordinate 47,890,781 downwards.
CACAAGCTCCCGCTGCTGCTGCTGCTGCTGGACTGAGTGGCCACATTATGCACCACTGTATGCAGGTACTGGCTGGCCCAGTGCCGCTCAGCCTCCCCACATACTCCTTTCTCTCCATCCCCAGGGGGATTAGATTCTCCAAATTATGCTTTTGTCACTAGGGTAAGCTTTTCAATCACAAGAAGCTGCTCTGAAATGAAGAGCCACAGTCAGGGGGAAGGGAGGCGTCAATCCTGCGAAATCCTCCTCAACCCCCACCACGCAATTTTATTATCAGCAACTCGGCTTTATTCATGCTGGTACCTGCAGGCTTACCCATTGCCATGACAACTGCTGCCTGGCGTGGGACGGAGGGAGCTATGGAACTGACTGGAATTTTCCAGGCTGTAGAGGTAAACAGGTATGGAGTTAAAAAAAAAAAAAAATTCCCAGCATGTAGTTGTCATGTCTGCATGTTTCTTGAAAGAGAGGACAGCAAATCTGATTACACTCATAGAGCACTGTTCACTGAGGGGCAGGAGTCTGGGGAGTGGGCATTTGGTTCCTGTGGACCTCCACTCCTCTAGCTGCTCCCGCTAATTGAATTATGGAAGGTGGACGTCAGAACAGTACCTAAGAGCTGTAAATAAGCACAGAAAGATCATTCCCAACAACTGCCAGGCAGACCCTGTCTAGGGGAGAGGTGACTGACAGCATCCTTCTGTGCCTGCCTTCCCCGATGCAGCAGTCCTGTCCCTGAGCTTCGCTTGTGTTGGGCTTGGGGCCTGGAGCCTTCCCTCAGGTGGCTAGGCAGTGTGCTGTGACATGCACACGCTGTGTTTCACGCACCCCCTCTCGCTGGGGAAGAGCGGGGTTCCGCACCCACACCACACTGTTCGCTCTTGCAAAGCGACATGAGGGAAGTTGGCGTACAACAAGCATCTGTCAGATCATCACTGTTGCTGTTGTCCATTCTGGCATTTGTCTCCTTGCTCACAGATGGAGGGTTTCTCCAGGGTATGTGTCCGGGAACGGAACTAGTGGCTGCTATGGAATTCATCATTTCAAACTATCTGTACGTTGCTAAGTCACTTTCCGAATGGGTAGTTTGTTTTTTGGATTACCCATTAAAAGGAAGGCCCACGAGGGCAGAGTGTTCTATCTTTGCTCTCCAAAGCCTTCAGAGTGTCTAGCAGATAGAAAATGCTCAATACAGTTTATAGATAAATATGCAGTATGTAAATAATGAACAAGTGGATTATTTTTGAAAAAAAAAAGTGGTTTTGTGGCCCATATGTGAGCTTTTATCATTTTTCATGTAACATGCTTTCGTAACCTTAAATATTCTTTTAAAAACAGCAGTTGTTTTTAGAGAATAGACTCTGGACATCCTTGGGGATATGTTTCATGAACTTGCTTTTTGTTTCTTGCATTTGTAGGCAGTATTATTATAAGCCCCGTGTAGGTGAGTGACTGCTGTGAGGGTTCAAATGGGCAGGAGTAGATTCCCAGACATGAAATTATTGAATCAAAGGACATGTGCATTTTAAACTTTTGCAATCATTGCCAAAATGTTTGCCAGAAAGGCTGAACCACGGTGTTCTCCCACAGCTGGCTGTGACGACATCCGTTCCCTCTCCCTCTTGTCACCCTTGGGTGATATCAAGTCTCTTGTCTTCAACTACCTGCTAGGAGAAATGACATCTCATTTCAGTTTCAAAGTCTGAGTTTCAGAATACAGGTGTTAGATCTAGGTTTTGTGAGACCCAAAACCTCACAATTTAGGGGACACTCTTTGAGGAAAAGACTACAAAATGACAAATATGAATACTTGGTACAGATGTGATGATTTATGTAGAATCTACAGAAACCACAGCAAATCCTTCACGTCACCACCTCACGCTGCCAAGTACTATAATGTGTAACCTTAAAAAATATGTAACCTTAAAAAATGACTTAAAATGTTTTGTTAATTAGCTGACTGATATATCTCTGTAATACTTTTTCTCCGTGTAGATTTTGTTTTGTTTTGTTTTTATTTTGACTGCACACTCATGTGTAACTTCCTCTTTTGAAAACAATTTTGTTAACAGAATTTTTCTTAGAAAAATGTAATCTTTGGTCTAGGATGATTTTACAAAAAGACCGTATGAGACACCTACAGTAGTCAGATGCAGAGACAGAGTAAAACAGTGACCCTGGGGTGGAGGCCAAGGGGAATGGGGAATTAGTGTTTAAAGGGGATGGAGTTTTAGTTTTGCAAGATGAGAAAGTTACAACAGTGTGAGTGCATTACTACTGATGCGCACACTAAACAATGGTTAAGATGGTGAATTTTATGTTATGTATATTGCACCAGTTAATTTAAACAAAAGTGAGATGAACCTAAAGAGAGAACGTGTCACCATTGCAAAACACGGAGGTGGGAGTCAGTGACCTCAGAGCAGAAGCAGCTGCTCTTTTTCTGCTGAGATGAAGGGTGGCATATGGTACATTCCTGCTGATTTATCAGTGTTTGTGAAGAGAATTGTTCAAATTTCACAACAGCTGCACTGTCACATACTGACTAAGAATGTCGTTCATGGTGCATTACAGTCATTTAGAATTTGTTTCACTTTACTGAAAAACATCTCAGATGGGTGGTTTTCAGGAATCAGAAAAGACCCCCCCCCCCGACCCTCCAAAATCTCTCATGGATTTTTACATTATGACAAACCAAGTAAATCCCCTTCCCATCAGATGCCCCACATGCCAGCAGAGCCCTGAAGCTGGAGGCGCACTTGGCATCCGGCTTCAAGCGTCCGGTTTGCCACTTTCTTCCATGAACGTTCCCGATTATTTTAATGCCTTCTTTATATACGGTTTTGTTTAAATAAGGCACATTTTTTTTCTCACTTTGACATTTTCCCCCTCAGAGTGCGCATGAGTATAGTAATAACTCCCATGAAATTTTGGTTAGTGGGAGAATACATACTCCTCCTTATCGGGGCTGGTGCATCTTTATTTGAATAATGTACCATCTGAGCAGACACAGGCTCTGCGCTCCAGGAAAACCTCCGTCATCTGCCTACATCCACCCAGTTTGGAGACCTACTCGACGCAAGTGACACTGTCCCAGTCGAAAATCTTTCACAAACAAAACAGCTATAGGAAAGCTGGAGCGCTCAGAAGGACTAGGTTATATTGTCATCACACATTCAGTGGCATCTTTACAAATACCACCAAGCCTCACAGTTTGGGGGGAGAAACAACAAAAACCAGTTTTTCTACAGTGTTGAATATTGCTTATCGCCACAGAGCACAACGAAACTCGCAGTCCTTATTAAACACGGCAAACAAAACTATTTGTTTTGTTTGAAACAAAACTTGAAACAAAACTATTACCTGCCTCTTTGCAGGTTTTTTGGGGGTTTTTTGGTGACCTGAAAGTTGTGTTTTTTTTTAATTTGCTATTGTTTCCATGTTTCTTTCTGCTTTTAATTTCTTATTTGGAAGAGGCCTGGTTCTTGTAACGAGAAAAAAATGCCTTGTGCAGTTGTTTTCACAATCTGCATCTTTTTGGCTGTCATGATTCTTTTTCTTATCGTTAGGATTCTAACAGTGTTTTTAGCTACTTTCCGATTTCGAAGGCCCTGCCAGCTTTCTTTCTTTCAGACTGGGGTTTGGCGCCCACCAGCATACTTCCTTTTTTGGCACATTTGAAATCTGATGTGATTGATAAAGAAACATCTACAAGTTTGATCTGGAATTCACTCATACACGAGAAAGGCTGCTGTGCTTTTTAAAGTTGCTGCTACAGTGTATTGGGAGGCGCAGAACAACCTTGCGGAGAATGGTTTCGCTGCCGTGACTGACAGTTTGACAGGTTGATGAATGTGGGCAGGAATCCTGTCATGGAGGCATCTGCTTTTGCGGGTAACTTCTCGGTACTGGAGGGAATGTGATGTGACATTTTGCCTAGAGACACAGATGCCCTAGACACACATGGACTTGTCTTCACGACCAGCCTCCTGTGCTGTTTGTCCTTCCCAAGTGCACTGGAGATTCTGCTAAAACCATGCTTTTCCAAGATGTCCTAACGTAAACCTTGGCCTGATATGTTCATTGCTGATGGAGAAGAATTTGTGTCTTGTCCAGGAATTAGTGATAAGGGGTCCTCCACGTACAGACTGCGTACTTCTCGTGTTTAGAAAAATTTTCTGGGCCATCTTCTGCTTTGTACATTTCAAACCTGATCTCTTCTCCCACAGTTTTCATAATTCTAGTCCCTGCATAAGACATGTTCATAGTGTGATAAGTACCTTTGTAATCAATGTGGGGTTAGCGCGGCATGGTATTTCCGGAGTGATTTTTACCCCAGAGTAGCTACTAAAAACTTTATAGTTATTAATAGATGTGTATATATTATTATATATGATACTGTAAATATAACTATATGTAGTTACACAGATATGACCTTATAATAACTAATAACAGAAATAGGGTTGCCAGATAAAATTTGAATTTCAAATAAACAGTGACCACCTTTTCCGTATAGGTATGTACTATACTAATGTCTTAAATATTCCATGGGACAGATTTATACTAAAAGTTACTTATGGTTTATCTGAAACCCAAATTTAACTGGGTATCCTGTATTTCTACTTGCTAAATCTTGCAAACCTGTACGTGCATATATTCCACAAAATCTGCCCCCTACCCAAGTTGCCTTTAGCTGGGTCCTGAAAATTCCCATCACCACGTCAATATGGTCAAGTGTAAGGTTTTGTTGTTGTTGTTGTTTTAAGGGATGAGATATCAAAATAGAAACAGATTGGTGATTTCAACCAATTGCCTTTAAAATAGCTCACTTTGGGGGCAGCTGGGTGACTCAGATGGTTACGCATCTGCCTTCAGCTCAGGCCATGATCTCCAGGTCCAGAGATGGAGCCCCGCATCAGGCTCTCTGCTCAGCAGGGAGCCTCTTTCTCCCTCTCCCTCTTCCCCTGCTTGTGCTCTCTCTCTCTTTCTCAAATGAATTAATAAAATCTTAAAGTAAAATAAAATATCTCACTTTTGTAAACTTTACACCTTGCTAGACTGTTGAAAGGGGCAAGTAAGGAAGCTTGAAGTTAAACCTTCACAGGAAATCAACAACTGTGAACAGACATTTTGAGTTCCCCCTGCCAACTTTGTTTTCTATTTTGGTTTTTGTAGTGAGTTGAATAATGCCCCACCAAACTCACATCCACCCAGGACCTTAGAACATGACCTTTTTTGGAAGTGTAGGGTCTTTGTAGATGTCATTAACTAAGTATCTTGAGACGAAACAATCCTGGATTTCAGGTGGGCCCTAAACCCAAAGACTGGTGCCCTCAGAAGAGAGAGATTTAGATACACGGAGACACAGAGGAGATGATGTGAAGAGGGGTCAGAGAGCCCTGTCCGGCTGATGCCTTGGTCTTAGACTCGTGACCTCCAAACGCTGGGAGAATCAGCCTTTGTTACTCTGAGTGACCCAGTGTGTGTTCATTGCTTATAGCAGCTTTGAAGGCCTGTACAGGTGCAGCTATTTCTTACAAATCTGTGAGAGGAGATGCCATAACTAGTGAGCGGTCATCGGGACTGAACCGCCCTGTGTGTTGGAAGAAGTTTCGCCCGGTGGATCAGATAGTCCCCGTGGTGGGCGCGTCCGGGTGCTGGGGCCGCCGTAGCAGAACCCCACAGGCTGGGGCTGGAACAAGGAAAATGGACTCTCCAGTTCTGGGGGCTGGAAGTCTGAGGTCAGGATGTCAGCAGGGTTGGTGTCTCCTAAGGACGGTGAGGGAAGGGTCTGTGCCAGGCCTCTCCCCTCGGCTTGTGGGTGACTGCCATCCCCTCCCCTGTGACCGCCGTACCCCTGCATGGCCTGTGTGTGTGAAGACCCTCCTCTTCTTACAAGGACACCAGACAGGATGGGTAGGGATCCAGCCTGAGGACCTCGGCTTAACTTAATCCCTGTAAAGGCCCTGTGTCCACATACAGTCGCACTCTGAAGTACTGGAGGTCTGGATTTTGGTGTGAATTTTTTGGTAAGGAGGGTTTGGGGGGGTACACAATGTAACCTGTAGCAGGGGGATTTTCAGTTTTATGTTGTCGAATTGAATACAGGTTTTTCTTACGTCTGTTGGCTTTTCCACTGGGTTTAGTGAGGTCTCCTCCATTCCATGATTTTTTTTTTTAGATATTATTTATTTACTTGACAGAAAGGGAGAGAGCACAAGCAGGGGGAGTGGCAGAGGGAGAGAGAGATAGAGGCTCCTCACCAAGCAGGGAGAGCAGGGAGCCCAATGCAGGAGTCGATCCCAATACCTTGGGATCATGACCTGAGCCAAAGGCAGCCGCTTACCCGCCTAAGCCCCCAGACGTCTCCTCCTCCATCCTATGATTATAAAACAATTTACCCATGTTTTCTCATGCTGTGTTCCCCAAACATTGCCTTGCCACCCCTCATCCTACCCTGCAGAGCCTTGAGCACCAAGAGCTGAAGGTGAGGGTCGAGAGGGAGGGTTTGCAGGCCTGAAGGGAAATGAGGCTCAGATGGGAAAGGAAGCCACCATCCTGAGAAGAAGCCGTGCGAAGGTCTACCCTCAGCCCAGGTACTGTGTAGAGCAACCCACCCTGGAATCTCCCCCCAGTTCATGATCTGACGCCAGACTGGAGTGCGACAGTGCACAGGTCCTGTCCCAGTCAGGAAGGGGTTGGTGCCCCCAGATACAGCTGAGCCTCTGTTCTCAAGATGTCCATCTCTAACCCTCATCAGATCTAACCCCAGGCATCCCAGAGCAGGCTAGATCTCTGGGCCCTCTTGGCCATGAGCTCTTCTGATGGTGGTTTGAGTGGGCTGTGGGGCTTGGCCTTCCACAGCCCCTTGGGCGTGCACATTTTATGTCCTCATGTCACACAGTAACCTGTTCGCGATATGCCTGTTGGACCAAGCCTGGTAATACTTTAAAATCAACAGTGAGAATTCTACTTTAATTATACTTTTTAAATGTGTAAATGTTCACACATATATATTCAAATTTCTCTGGTGCTTGCCTGGTTTGGGTTTTGCCCTGGGCTGGGTAAGGATTTCCTTGCCGCACTGAGGTAGATCTGCTGATGGGAGAAGGAGAATCCTGGGGGGCAGGAGGCCAGGGAAGTATCATTTCACTCCCAGGGCAGCAGTGGCTGGTTGAGGCATGTTTGAGGGTGGTGATGGCTCTGCCCTCACCTGGCACGGCCACACTTGAAAATGTAGGTCTTGTCACTCATGTATGGGAAAGCAAACGCATCCTTCTGGTTTCCCCAGGCACAAAAGGCCAGGGAGAGAGAATAACATTTATTGAGCACTTACTGTGTGCTAATCATTTTGCATGACCTCGGTGGCTCAGGTAAGTCTTAGAGTCACCCTAATGAGTGGGCTGCTCTAACAAGAAAGGTGTGATGTGAGTGTCCCCAACCCAGAGCCAACACACAGTAGTTGTGCAATTAATGTGAATCATATTGGCAATCTTATAATTTTCTCTCTTAAGTAATAGATTCCAGAGCCAGGACTATGACCTGTGAGGTCCTGCAGCCCCCTGCCTCGCATCCTCTCCATCCTCAGCTCTGGTTTTTCTCTGAAGCTGACTCTCTGCCAGCTGGCTTGCCCTTGAAACATTGTCCTGCCTCAGGCCCTTTGCACCTGCTGTGTGCTCACATGGCTTTCTCCTTTTATCCATATCGCCTCTTGATTCTGCCACCCTACAGATATTCCCTTATTTCATAATCATCACACTTCATGTCACTGTCTTTACCATGACCCCCAATTTAGTGTTCATCTTAGGGACTCATCGACCCAACATCATTTTATATTTCTGTTTATAGCTCACCTTCTCTGCCAGAATGTCCGTTCTAAGAGATCAAAGACTTCTCTTTGTGGCTTCAGCAAATCGCCTGAGAGAGACTCTGTGGAAACTCTGTGTAGCAAATAAGGAAAAAAATGAAACTTTCTAAATGAATCCGTGTCTCTCCAGGGTGGAGGCTCTGCCTGTTTTGGATGTTTTTGGAATTCCTGCCCTTAGCACTGAGTCTGGCAAATAAAAGGAACTCAGTTCCTTTTTATCACATGAGTAAATGCATGAGTATATGAAATGTGGGATAGATAGTTCATATCACTGGAGCTTTGGGGAGACTTAGGATTTCTTTTTGTTGTTTTAAAGTTTTTATTTAAATTCCAGTTAGTTGACACACAGTGTAGTATTAGTTTCAGGCATGAAATGTAGTGATTTAGCACATCCATACATCACTGAGTGCTCATCACAAGGGAGACTTGTGATTTCTAACACCCCAGGGAAGCCAATTTTGTTTTCTTTCTCACAGACCCTGTCTGATGATGCTGTTTTTCATGCATTAATGCTGCGCGGGAGGCAGTGATGGGGGCTTATCTGCTGGGCCTTCTCCTCCTCCGCCCCATCCCCCAGTCTGCCCCATCCCCCAGCCAGGCTGTTTTGTTTTCCTTGCTTTGCTCTGATCCTCCCAGAGCGTTGATGCCTCACTTCCGGGCGGGCTCAGGCTGTTGCCATGGAAACCATAGCCAGCGAGGGCAGGGGAGCCAGGCTGTATGGATGCAGAAAGAGTCATGGAGTCTGGAATTTTCCAAGTTCCAAAGGTGAATGTGTGTGGCTTCAGAAACGTCACAGTACACTCCAGACCAGGCCTGTCCAACATGGTAGCCACTAGCGGGTCCAAATTGAGATGTGCTGTCATTGCAAAATACATGCTAGATTTCCAGGAGTTAGTGCAAAAAACTTTTTTTACATACCTTGTTAAAATTTTCTGTATTGATTAATTTCACCTACTTTATTATTTTTGCTTTTTAAAAATAGAAGTGGTAAAAAATTAAAGTGCTTACTAGAAAGTGTAGTTACAAGTTGGCTGGAATATTTCTGTTTCTATTGGATAATGCTCTTCTAGGGTACATACAAGTGAATGAATGAGTGAATGAATAACCTCTGGTCAAAACTGAGATTATTACTTACAGACCATTTTCTATCCTGCTTTCCTTCTCAATGTATTTCTTTCTTTTTTTTTAAGATTTTATGTATTTACTTGACAGGGAGATCATAAGTAAACAGAGAGGCAGGCAGAGAGAAGGGGGGGGGGGTAGGCAGACTCCCTGCTGAGCAGAGAGCCCGATGTGGGGCTCGATCCCAGGACCCTGAGACCATGATCCGAACTGAATGCAGAGGCTTAACCCATTGAGCCACCCAGGTGCCCCTCAATGTATTTCTTAAATTGTTAGTTAAATATCCTAGTTGAAGGGTATATAGACCTAATCTTCGGTAGTGAATTAAATTGGGAGTTAAGTAAAAGTCATCAGCCCAGGCATTAAAATACCATTTATGTTTTTTTAAAGGAGTTACCTTTTCCTGATGGTAAAATGCCACATCATTACTGCAGGGGATGCCTTTGTGTGTCTCCTCTACATATGGGTTTCTCATATCTGACTCTTGTTCACAATGTCACAGTGGCCCCTGTGGAGACTGGCTACCTCTCTTGATTTCCACACCGAGCAGCATCCCAGAAACCATCCACACTTGTCTTGTCTCTCTGATGGCTCTTGCTGAAGTAGCTCTGAGGATGCTGTGCCTCCCAGGTTGCCTCTGGCCTCACCCGAAGGGGCACGCTCCCTCCCCCTCTTGCTAACTCCTGGGGCCATGGCTCTGTTCATCTTCATCAAGGCGATGACCCTTAATTTTGGTCTGGGTGTCCGCATTTTGTTCTGTTTTGTTTTGATTGCAGTAGAATACACACATGTAGCGTAAAAGGTACCATCTTAGCCAATTGGAAGTACACAATTTGGGGACATAAAATCCATTCACACTCCGCGACCATCAGCACCATCTGCACCATCCATCTCTAGAACTCATCCCAGAATTCTTTCCTCTTGCAAAACTGAAGCTCAGGACCCGTGAAACGTTGAGGCCCCACGCCCCTTCCCCAACCCCACTGCGACAACCTCTGTACCTGCCGTCTCTCTGTGATTTGGGCCCCTCTAGATAACGCACGTAAATGGGATCACGTGGTCTTTGTCTTTTTACGACAGGTTTATTTCACACGCCGTGACATCTTCGAGTGTGTATCTGCCACTTTTGGCCAATCCCCACATCTGGCAACGGACAGACACTTGGTTGGCGTCTCCCTTTCGGCAGCTGGTGTGAATACGGACGGACTCTAGTTCTGCAGCACAAGGAGGTTGGAGGCCCTTTTCTCAAAGTTTTCTCAAAACCTTTGCATTTTCTCTGTCATGAAAAGCCTTTCTGTGCACAGACCCTGGCCTCCTCCCTGTGCCCAGAAACCCTGGTCCTCATTAAGGCCCCAGACCTTAGTGTTACAGGAGGGATCAGGGCCAGATCTGAAATCAGTTAAGAGACACATGTCTAATTGGAAACTTGTGGTCCTGGAAAAGAAGTAGTTTGGATGTTGCTTCCTGGCCCAATCATCAGATTATATTTTAGTTCAAGGACTCACCGTGGTTCATTAGCTCAGTGTTCGGCTGGAAACCAAACAATACATACATTTCCTCCCTAGCAGGAAGCGGTTGGATTTCTTGGAAACAACTCAACGTTGACCTCTGTTCCGAAGACATGGGTTTCCAAATCATGAAAATATTTAACACTAGCTATCCTTTCCCCAGACCCTATCCTTCTAGATTCTTCTTTCTTAGTTTCTCTGTCAACCAGGCCTCATCCTCTTCTGATGGACCGAGTGCCTGGCCCCAGACTGGTGCTTGTGTGTGCACACTGCTGATTTTTCTACACAATAGCCATCTGGTTCCAGATATGCTTGGTTAAACCACATTACACAGAGCAGTGAAGTCACGGCCATGTCAATGAGAAGAATTCCACTGCAATTCCTCTGTGTACACACATGCATAAACGTATGCACATATGTTCAAAGAAATCATTTGCACTTTCCTAAAGACAGCTTGTGCGAGTCAAACCAGCATGCAGATGGACCTCTGCAGCAGGGCCCAGAGGCAGTCCCTCCCTGACTGGGGTGCACCCTCTACCTCGCCAAGCACAGCCTCTGTAGAAGTTCTGGAGTACCCCTAGCCTGCAGGTCTAGGGAGGGAGCCGGGTCTTTATGAGCAGAACAAAAGGAATCCACTGAAGTGATTTAAACAGGGGACAGATGCCTACTTTCCTCCACGGCCTGTTAGGTCTTGGGGCAGGGAAGAGGCAGGAAGTATTTCTGTTTATTACCAATAAATATTAATATTTATGTAGCCATGTATATACATACAGATACATGTATTTATTATATGTGTGTATTACATATGTATTATATGTACGTAGTCAATAGTTGGTCAAAGAGAATGAACACTGTCAGGGCTCCAGATTTCAATAATGGAATTTTCTTCCCTCACCAGACAGCGCAGTGAAAAACACTGGTTATATTTTGCTACATTTTCTATTCCTTTTTTTTTCTGTGCCCACCTACACATACAGTTTTACATGAAATTGGCATGATTCTTTGCAGCCTAACATCTTTTTTATGTAAGGCATGAACATTACATCTTTTTTATGTAATGCATGTCATGAAATATGCTTTAAAATGCGACTTTAGGGGCGCCTGGGTGGCTCAGTGGGTTAAAGCCTCTGCCTTCGGCTCAGGTCATGATCCCAGGGTCCTGGGATAGAGCCCCGCATTGTGCTCAGCCGGGAGCCTGCTTCCCTTCCTCTCTCTCTCTGTGTGCTTCTTTGCCTACTTACGATCTCTGTCTATCAAATAAATAAATAATCTTTAAAAAATAAAATAAAATAAAATGCGACTTTATTTTGAGAGAGAAGGGCCTGACTCTTTGTCCCCCCCCCACTTTTAGATTATATAATTTTATTTTATTATTGTGAGAACACTAACATGAGATCTACCCTCTTCATGCATTTGTAAGTGCGCAACACAGTACTGTGAACTACAAGCTGCTTCTTGCTTGGCTGAAATGGGCTGTTTGCTTCTGATTAAAAAAATGCTCTGTGCTCATCCCAGTGGGGATATTTTATAGACCCGACTGCAATCTGTTATTTTAGGAACAGGCTACCCTAATCTCCAATTTTTTTCTGGCACATTTGGGCCTGCTTCCATTGAGGATAAATTCCTAGATACGGAATCGAGGAGTGGGTCAAGGAAATGAAATTTGGTATGAATTGACAAATGACTCACCACCTCCTGACAGGTGAGGCTAAGGATCTGGTCTGTTCGCTGGAGAAGGGTCTCGAAGGCCAAGAATGGGAGCATCGAAGCCAAGGCGGAGGCCAGTCCAGATGGCAGTGGGCTAGACACAGGCAGCTGCCAACCGTGAGCAGTGACCTGTTGGAGGGGACAAGGCTTTAAGTGGAACTAGACCTAGGGTCAGCTGGGAGGGCAGAAGTCTGTTCCCGAGTTCCCTGGAGCCCTCACTCAAGTGACCCCGTGTCCCGGTGAGGCCTCCGGCTAGCATCCCATCCTAGGATGTCCCCTGATACATGAGATGAACATATGGCCAGTATCCAAATACATCCAATTAAACAATTAGGTGAGAGAACTTTGAATCCGGCCAACACCAATGCAGATCTGGGGGTTTCCATGTCTAAACCATACAATGTTTTAAGTTTTTTATATATATATTTTTTATTTATTTGAAAGAGAGAGAGAGCACACGCTAGCAAGAGGGGGAACAAAGGCCAGGGGAGAGAGGGGGAGAAGCAGGCTTCCCACTGAGCAGGGAGCCTGATGTGGGACTCGATCCCAGGACCCTGAGATCATGACCCTAGCCAAAGGCAGACGTGTATCGACTAAGCCACCCAGACACCCCTAAACTTTTTTTTTTAAGATTTTATTTATTTAATTGACAGAGAGAGAGATCACAAGTAGACAGAGAGGCAGGCATAGAGAGAGGAGGAAGCAGGCTCCCTGCTGAGCAGAGAGCCCAATGCGGGCCTCGATCCCAGGACCCTGGGACCATGACCTGAGCCGAAGGCAGAGGCTTTAACCCACTGAGCCACCCAGGCATCCACCCCTAAACTTTTTTATTAGAAAAATTTTGAGTCCTGGGGCACCTGGGTGGCTCATTCAGTTCATTGTCTGCCTTTGGCTCAGGTCACCCCAGGGTCCTAGGATGGAGCCTCACATCAGGTTCCCTGCTCAGCGGGGAACCTGCTTCTCCCTCTCCCTCTGTGATTTCTCTCATTCTCACTGTCTCTCAAATAAATAAATAAAAATCTTTTTAAAAAGAAAAAGAAAAAATTTGAGTCTTATAGAAGCAGAAGGGTATAGCAGAAGGGTACAGTGAGCACCCATGTTCCACACCCGGCTCCAACATCTCCTACCCCATGCAATGAATGTGTAATGCAGCCACAGATGCGTATGTCTCGAACCTCATCATTTCACCCAGGCATCACCGCCTCTCCTCCCGATGATATCAGTTGCATCTCCAGAGACCACGAACATCCCCCCATGTCATCCTGACACCATTTCCTCACCTATGAAACAGAGCCACGCCCTTTGTGAATGAATAAGTGAAGTGAAGACATTTCATATTATTCTCCATCGTTAAGAGACGACCTATCAGGTGCTGGCTTTTACTTAGTTTTTACTTGGAGATAATTATTGATTCACATGCAAATTCCGCCAGTGGTGACATCATGCAAAACTGTATCACAACCATGATACTGACGTGGGCACACCCCACCCATCTCACTTGGATTTCCTCACACTTGCGTGTGTGTGCATGCACTCATGTGCACACGTACTACGTCCTGGGTGGTTCATCACACATGTGGGCTCACACGTCTCCTTCCTCCTGGGAGATTTGGTCGCAGTTAACTTCTGCCTGTGTTTGCCCAGTGGCTCCAGTGGCTCTGGAAGAAGCGACCCTTCCTCTGCTGGATTGCTTTTGCACTTTTGTCAAAAATCTGTTGGGATCCGGACCGTGGACTATTATTCAGTGCTGAGTAGAAAAGAGCTATCAAGCCACGAGAAGATGTGGAGGATGCTTGCATGTCTATTATAAGTGAGAGAAGCCGATCTGTGTGACATTCTGGGAAACGTGCAGCTTGGGACGGTGAGCAGATGAGTGGTTGCCAGGAACTGGGGGCAGAAGGGATGTATATGTCAGGCACTGAGCGTTTTTAGGACAGTGGGACTGCCCCGTATGACCCTGCCGTGGTGGGTACAGGTCCTCATGCATTTGTCCAAGCCCAGAGAATGCAGAACAGCAAGGATGAGCCCTACTGTGCACTGTGGACTGTGGGTGACAGTGATGTCAGTGTGGGTTCACCGACTGCACCAATGGCCTCTGGTGGGGGTGCTGATGGTGGGGAGGGGGCTGTGTATGTGTCAGCGCAGGGGGTGTCTGGGAACTCTCTGTTCCTTCTCCTCAAGTTTGCTGTGAACCTAAAATGCTCCAAAGATAGAATGCTCTTAGAAAATCAATTGGGCATATTTTGGGGGGAGGAGGGGTTGTTCTTTTCTTCATTTTTAAAAAGTAGGCCTTCCTTTTGATTTCTTTTTCTCCTATCTGCTACTTGAAAGTTGTGGTTCTCAAAGTATGTTCTTTAGGCCAGCAGCCTTGGTATCACTTGGGAACTTGTCAGAAATACGTGTTCTCTGGCCCCGTCCCATACCTATTGATTGAGAAATTCTGGAGTCCATCACTTTCAGCTCTAACAAGTCCCCTAGGGGCTCTGATGTCTGTCAGGTTTGAGAGCCGCTCTTCTAGATGAGAGCCTTTCCCTACTGGGATTCCTCATGTGAACCATGTGACTAGGAAAGTGGCATTGCTCATACTCACTGCCTCTCAATGTCAAGGATTCTACAACTTGGAAACCATTCCAGGTGCAGAGGAGAAAGGTCTGTTGGTCATATCCAGCGGGTGCCGTAGGACATTGGGTCAGAGAGTCAGGGAGGAGAACAAAGCAAAAGAGAATCCCCACAGGGTAGGCAGAGAGGTGTGCTGGAGAGAAGGATCGCTTTGCTGTCGACAAAGAGATAGACTTGAAAATTTGTGGCTGTGGAGGTCAAGCACACCAGTATGGAACGTGGGTAGGATTCAGGAGGGAGATCTGGGCTGGGGATAGAGACGTGTGGTTTCCAGGAGGAGTGGAGCCAGGGAGAAGATGGCACCGCTCAGCCAAAGTGAAGAGGGGAGAGCCGAGCAGTAGTCCAAGGGGTGAGGAACTCAACAAGAAGGGCTTTCCCACCCTCGAGGAAGGTGTGACATGCTCAGGGCACCATTATTAACCCAAAGTCACTGCTCAAACTGTACAGGGCCCATGAAGCACCTGGAAATTGGCCGAAATGTAGCTTCTGACTCAGCAGGTGTGTTCGCCTGCTCTGACCGCCATCACGAAACACCATAAACTGGGGGAAGCAACAGACATGAAGTATGTCCCAGTTCCAGAGGCTGGAGGTCCAAGCAGAGGTGGCCTTCCAGCAGGATTATTCTCCGCTGAGCCCTCAGCCCCTGCCTTGCAGGTTAGGGACTCACCCTTATGATCTTGTTTAAACTTATCACCTCCTTATAGGGCCCATTGCCAAAGACAGTCACACTTGTGGCAAGGGTTCAACAGATGAATTTTGGGGGACACAGCTCAGTTCACCACAGTAAGTCTGGGGTGGGGGGGCTGCTGACGTCCTCCATTTCTACAAAGAGGGGGTGCCCATACTGCTGGTGTGTGGAACATGACTGAGCGGCAAGCATGAGTATTACAAGTGGACCCGCTAAGCGTCACTGAGGACCTGTTAGAAATGCAGACTCTTGGGGACCACCCAGGTGTATGGTGCTGAAAGACCAGGCGATCCTGAGGCCCCCTCCAGCCTGGTGTTGCCCCCTACTCATCCGGCTTTAGTCATGATTTTCTCCAGGCAGAGGGTATTTGCAGGCAATGAGAGGCTGAAAATGAGGCTGCAGTACCCCGGTTTGGAGGACATTGATTCTGAAGATGGGAGTGGGGCATAAACCACTGTTGGGGGGACAGCGGGCTTCAGCCCACCCTGAAGTCCCTGCCTTGCCCCCTGAAGAGCACTTGACCACCAGGAGCTCTGCTCCGCTCTCCCCCCTCACTGCCTATGAATGGGAGCAGGAGAGGTGGCTCAGGCTGTTGTCATGGAAACCTCAGCTCAGGGGCCCAGTTATTTGGGGGCGGGGGGGGGGGGGGGCTTGCTGAGGAAAGAGCTTTTGAGACCGGAATTTTCCATGCCCCTGTGAAGGCTAATACGTGCAGGTTCAAAACCACATCCCAGTACACAGTGGTCTTTTTGAAGGAATGGATGAGTAGACCTGCACTCCCACCATACATCTGTGTGTCACAGAAAGTTCTCACTGTAGGGCGCACACAGGTTAAGCATCAGATCCTAGGAAGTGTGCTCAGTAAGTCTCCTTATTTTTCAGGGTGGTTAATGGAAGAGGAAGGAACGTGAAGGCAGGGAGATCACATGTTTGCTGTGAAGGAGATTAAAACACAGCGGGTGTCACCCCAGTAGAATCATCCCAGAGATGGGTCCCTACCGATTTGGGCAACGTTTGTGCCTTCTCTTGCTACCGGGCAGCAATCACTATGTGCACATACATCCCATCCTCGTGTCCCTTGATGGGCGTGAGAGCTGCTCCCCATCCCGATCTTCCAATTCTCTGTGGATGTCTCCTTCAGTGCCTGGTGCACTGCTGTTGATTAATAACTGTTTATCAAGAAAAGGAAAGTTGCAGGGACCATTCTCATTCTGTTGCCTTGCCCGTGTGGTGGAGAATTTCTCCTGGTCATTTTTCTGAGGGTGGAACCACTGAGAAAACACATCTTCTGTTTTTGGATGGGGCCAACTTTCTCTCTTAGGAGGTATTTCCTTTGCATTTTCATTGGCCTCTCCATAAGCCAGGGACTGCCTTGTTTCATTCTCTGTGCAGGACCCCAGGTGCCTTGAGGGAGATCTGGCCCAGAGTAGGTTCTCAGTTCATGTGTCTCAAGTGTATGTGAATGAATGGATTCGTTTTTGCATTAAGTGAGCGCTGAGATGTATAGATATGCATTTAGCCTGCCTTCTCCATGGAACAGGCGACCATGACATTAAATGTTGTTTAGAAAATAAGAGCTCTTACGGGAGGAGTTTATTTCATTTGATGACTGCACGTGGCATCACAACGTTAATACGTTTTGGGCACACATTGTATACACTCGTTGCCAGCTGCTTGCTCTGGTGGACCAGGATGTGATAACCACTCCGTAGGTTTCTGGGTATCTGTGGGTATTCCCCGACAGCAGGTTCTCCACAAAAGGACTTGCTATGCCAAAACCACACACACCTTTTAAGCTTTGGTACCAATCACCAAACCCACACTCGGCTACCCACATTTCAGAATGTCCATTCCTGACAACCTTCCCAACTTCATTTATAGACTTTTTTTTTTTTTTTTAAGTAGGCCCCATTCCCAATGTGGGGCTTGAACCCATGAAGTCAAGAGTCACATGCCCCACCGACTGAGCCAGCCAAGTGCCCCCAACCTCCTCACTTTAGAATGTTTTTTTTCCGACTTCATTGGTCTAAAGTGATATCCCCTCTTTGGTGTGAATATCTGTTTAATATTGAAGGTGTGGGGGAATAAGTCTTTTTTTATGTTTGTCGCGCACACAGACATTCTCTTGTCAATAGTCAATTCGCATCCTTTGCCTGCTTTTCTATTTCGATGTACAACTTTTTCCTTGACTTGCCTCTTTGCACATGGACTTGACTCTTATTTCTGTTTCTGCAGATTTGTCCTGGGGTGGCCACTTTAGTCTTGTTTGTGGTAGAGATTTCTCCAGCACAGATGTTCACAATTGTTGTGGAGTCAGATTGAAACATTTGTTCCTTTATGTTCCTTGACTTTTGTGTCATGTTTAGTAAATCCTTCTTCATCTCATAGCTTCAGAAATATTTTTGGGCCACATGGCTGGCTCCATCCTGATCTTGGGATTGTGAGTTTGAGCCCCAAGTTGGGTGTAGAGATTACGCAATTAAAAAAAAACAACAACCAAATTTTTAAATTAATTCTCTTCCGTTTCCTTGTCATGCCTGTGAAATGGAGACCCTGCCCAAACACTGATTTTCCTGCTCAGACAAAATTCTATCCAGTAGAGTAGCCAGAGGTCACCCGTGGCTAGTAAGCCATTCAAACGTGGTCAGTCTGAATTGAGATGTGCCACACAATGGGTTCCGAACGCTAAGTACAGACAAAGGATCCAAAATATCTCCCTCTATCTTTATACTGATTACACGTTGAAATGATAATGTTGTCAACATATGGAGTTAAATGGAGATGACACGTATCATTAAAATTCATCCCACCTATTTCATTTTGTGGCTAACAGAAAGCCACAAGATCGGGAAGAGCAGTGGCTAATAGAAACTTAAAATTAGACACGTGGCTCACAGTAGAACCCTACAGTGTTGCTGTAGGGTCTTTCAAGACAGGAAGGATTTGGGCCCAACCTAAATAAATAGAAAGAGGTTTAAATGACAAACCTTTCTGACTGGAGACTCTTAGTCCTCAAGAAGGAGTTTGAATGTCAAAATTGGGCCCAGTTGCCAGATAAAACCTCAGTTCAACAACCCACCATGGAATTTTTCCCTGATTAATGAGCTAAATGCTGGACTGGAATCCAAGCGGTATATATGTTGCCATCCAGCTCAGGAAGGGACTGGCTTTCTCGGAAAGAGTACAACCCCGCCAGTGTTCTGAAGACCTCTATTTCCAAACCATAAAAACATTAAATACTAGCCATCTGTTTTGCAGATTGTGTCCCTGATTTCCATCATTCATCAGGGCCCCCCCACCACATACTTTCTGGGGCAAATGTCCTGCCCCCTCCTTTTCTGGGTTCCCATCATGAGGCTCTATCTGGGGTCCTGGTGTGCAAATAGCAGTGGATATCCCACACTGTGATATAAAAAGCCAGCCTACTCCCATGGAATAAAATTCCATAATACCTTCAGAGCAAAGCTAAGTAAATAAGAATTCACTTTTCAGTTTTTTAGTAATAGCTTTATTGAGCCCTCATGCACATACTCTACAGTTCACCCATTTAAAGTGTATGATTCTGTGGTTTTAATTTGCAGGGTTGTGTGACCATCACCACAGTTCAGTTTTGGAGCATTTTTATCTCCCCATGTTCATTAGCAGTCACCCTGTGTTTCGTTTCATTGCCCCCTGCCTGAGGCAACATACTAACATTACTTTGGGTCTGTAGAGATTTTCCTATTCTGAACCCTACAATATGTTACTTTCTGTGTATAGCTTTCCCTTATGGGAAAGCTTTCCCTTCCTTTCTGGTTTAATGTTCTCAAGTTCATCCATGTGGTAACATGGATCAGTACTTCTTTCCTTTTTCTGGCTGGATAATCGTTCATGGTATGGCTGGTCCTCGTTTGATTGATCTGTTCATAAGTTGATGGACTTTGGGGTTGTTTTCCCTTTGGGGCTATTATGAATAAGGCTGTTAGGAACAAATTTATGCACAAGTTTGTGTATGTGGACTTATGTTTTCATTTTCTTAAGCATATACCAAGGAACGGAATTGCTGGGTCATATGGTGAGTCTATATTTAACCTTTTGAGGACTTTCCAGATTGTTTTCCAAAGGAGCTACATTGTTTCATATCCTCACCAGCATTTATGAGTGTCCTGGTTTCTCTATTCTTACCAAAGGTTGTCTGTCTTTTTGATTATAGCCATCCCAGTGGGTGCAAAATTATAGTTAACGATTTGAATTTTCTCAATAGCTAATGACATTGACTGTCTTTGCATGTGCATCTTGCTATTTGTATATTTGCTGTGCAAAAATATCCTTTGAGAACCTCTATAGACCCACCCATTTTTGGAACAACTGGTCTACCTATGATGGGTTGAATTTTCAGTCTATGTGGGTGCCATGGAATCACAGAAGACGAACGGGTACAAGAGTGATTTGGGTGGTGACTGGAGAAATTGGGCGCAAACTAATCAGCTCAGAAAGGCTCTGCTTAAAGATGCCATATAGAAGATTCACCCTAGCCTCAGGGAAGGAGACAGAGGGAGGGAAAGGGGAAGCAGGAAAATGCCAGAGGAGCTGGCCCTGGCATGCCTAGAAAGAAAGATTTTGTTCATTCTTCTAATGTAAATTTATGTTTAGTGGCATACACAGAAAAAATGTTATGTGCAAGATAAAACTTGGAAATTTTCCAGAGGATAAGATAAAAAAAAAAAAAAGAAAGAAGATGAAGGAAGTTTCCAATAATTGATTTATACATATGACCACTTTTGAGACCACTGATTTAAGTGCCACGCTATGGGGTTAGACCTGGCAGAGTCATGCCAGGGTTTTAGAAGAGGGAGGGAGAATATCAGAAGCATTTGGGAATGAGAACGGCTGAAGTCTAATTTGGAGAGTGATTCGATCTGATGTGCTGATGGGCCTCGCTCTCCATTGAGAATGAGGTCCGTGCTGAAAGTGGTTGAGATGGAAGTGCCAAACCTTGTGGGATCTGGGGCGTGCATGCAGCTCTAGAGGGAGGTCTGGGCCTGAGGAGCTGGGGTGGGGATCGCTGAGAAGCAAGTCGTTAGTGTAGCCAGAAGACTGGACGAGATGACAGTGAGTAGAAAGGACAACTGGGAGCCAACACAAATTTCCAAAAGCTCACCCCGAAGACAGGGGTCTGGCCAGAGCCTCCCCGTCTGGGTGTGTGGGCTTCCTCAGGAGTCTGGGACCCACTCTGTATTCTTGCCATAGCTTCTGTTCTCGTCGAAGCCAGCCAGCCAGTTTCCACCAAAGCAAGAATTCCCACTCAAGCAGAGGCAGCTGGCTCACAAGCCTGCTGCAGCCCCCTTCCCTAGAACCTCACCCAAGAGCATGTCTTTAAGGTGTGCAAAAACCAATGTGCAAGGAGGCACTGCCGGAGAAAACCTGAGCCTCCCAGGCCTCCCTCCGCCTCCCAGTCCACCTTGAGGACACTGACCTGCTGCCCTCAGCGGGGGCAACCTCCAGCCATTGCCATGGAAACTGAGGCTGCCGGGGAATGGCATTTTCTAGGCTCTTGGGTCAGCTGTCTGTGGGCTCAAGATCCCAGCCTAGCATGCAAAAAGCGGTTAATCAATGTCTGTATGAGGAGGGAACATTTAGTCTCCCCTGCTCCCACCACAACCCAGTGCTCTGTGCTGTAAGAATGATCTTCTCAACGTGAAGCAAAGATTCGTGACACTGAAATTTAAAAGAAATCCTTTGGGTTTATTGAAGTATCATTTACATATACTCTGATTTGCCCATTTTTTAATGTATAGTCTGCTCCATTTTAGTAATGGTGTACAGTCGTGTAACAGCCATCCCAATCAAGATATGAAACATTTAATTTCTCCCAAAAGGCCCCTGTGCCCTTTGCCCAAGTCCCCTCCATAGGCCCAGCATGAAGCCAGTTTTGATTTGCTCTTGGTCACAGCAGTTTTGCCTTTCTAAAATTTCATGTAAAGGAAATCAGTCAATATTTTGTGTTTGACCTTTTTTTCACCCAACATAATATCGAGATTCATCCATGTTGCTCTATGTATTGTGTTTGCTTTAGTAATATTAATTACCCAGTAATTAATATCTCATTCCTTCTTGTGGCTCGGTAGTATTCCATGACATAGATATACCACACTTTGCCTCTTTTCGCCATGGTGGATCTTAATAGGTTGCTTCCAGTTTTGGGCCATTATGAACAATGATGTTATTAACATCTACCTTTTCTACCGACATGTTGAGATTTTTCTTCACTGTTTGTAAACCCAAAATATTAAACTTATTTTTTTCATTCTTGTCAGTTGGAAAGAGAGGAAATGACCTCTCCTTTTGGTTTTGCTATCCAGTTTTCTTTTTAAGTTTATTTGTTATTTTTTTCAAGATTTTATTTATTTATTTGACACAGAGAGAGAGGTCACAAGCAGGCAGAGAGGCAGGCAGGCAGTGGGGGGAAGGGAAGCAGGCTCCCTGCTGAGCAGAGAGCCCGATGTGAGGCTCGATCCCAGGACCCTGAGATCATGACCTGAGCCGAAGGCAGCGGATTAACCCACTGAACCACCCAGATGCCCCTTATTTGTTATTTTTCAGTAATCTCTACACCCAGGGTGAGCCTCAAACTCATTACTCTGAAATCGAGAGTGAAGCTCTTCAGCTGAGCCAGCCAGACACCCATGATGTGTACATTTTCACTTGTTAGGGAATCACACGTGTCAACACTTCCAGCACTATAGTTGCTGTTGCCTCCTCTACCCCAAAATTATAAAAATACTCCCCACGCTCTCTCATCATGAGTGAGAAAAGGAGTCCTTTGACCCAGGGAGGAATTTGGGTTGAACCTGAATAGGAAAGCAGGTCAGAAGGGAATGACATTTCTGACCAGACACCCCTGAGGAGAAGCAGTTAGAAAAAACCTCAGTTCAGTGACCCACCACAGAATTCCTCCCTTGATTCAAAGACTGAATGCCGGGCTGGGAGCCAAGCAGTGGAGACATTGCCGTCTGAACTCAGGGAAGGAGCCGTTTTCTCAGAAATGGCACAGACCTGGCCGAAGTTTCAGCGATCTCATCTTCCAAACCACAAAAATACTTCATTCGGGTTGTCATTTTACAGATTTTCTCCCCTGGTCCTGACAGTAGTCATTGAGGGGCGGAGGGGGAGTAGAAAGCCTTCCTCTTCATTATTTTCTGGTTCCACTGATGTTCAGCTGTGATTCCAGCCTAATTCTAAATAAGCTTATGAAACTAAAATTTTTGTAATTGGTTCCGTTTGGGAAACCAAGTCAGTAAGAGGAACTCACTTTTATTGTTTCACCTGTGTGTGTCTCCAGTAAGTTCACACACATACCGGCCCCTGCGTAGGGTTTGGCTTTTGGCAGAAAACCGTTGTGCACACTTTACTGTCTAACTGTATGCCTGTCTTGCATAATAGTTCATAACTTTGTACAAACATGTCCTCAGAGTAAATAACTCCTTCCTTCCTGTTATGTCTGCCCCAGGAGTTAGTCTGTTGAAGTCCTAACTCCCAGGACCCTAGAATGCAACCGCATTTAGAAACAGGGTTTTTCCAGAGGGAATCAAGGTAGACTGAGATCACTAGTGTGGGCTCTAATCCAGGACGACTGATGTCCTTTCGAGAAGAGGAGCTGTGGACACAGACACCCACAGAGAGAAGCCCACGTGAGGACCGGGGAGAAGACCTCTGTCTACAAGCTAAGGAGAGAAGTCGTAGGAGAAACCAGCCCCGCCCACACCTAGGTCTCTGCCTTCTGCCCTCCGGAACAGGGAGATGATGCATTTCTGCTGTGATCCCCCCCCCATCACCACCACCCTCGGGGCTATGTCACCATAGTGACAAATCAATATCCTTCCCCAATCAAGGTGCCCCCATCCTCCTCCCGTGTAGATATTCTGGGGTTCGGACAGCTTCCACATCACGAGAAGGAATGGAGTCTTTCTCTAGAGAGCAATGTGAGGGTCCACAGGTGTGTTTTTAACCCAATTTGTACACACAGGTACCTTTTCTTTCAAGAAAGTCCATGTTGGGGGCGCCTGGGTGGTTCAGTTGGTGAATCATCTGCTCCTGGCTCAGGGAGGGATCCTGGGGTCCCAGGATCAAGCCCTGCATCCTCATCCTCGGGCTACCCACTCAGAGGGGAATCTGCTTCTCCGTCTCCCTCAGCCTCTGCCCCTTGCTTGTGCTCTCTCTCATGCTCTTCCTCTTATAAATTACTTACTTAATTAAAAAAGGATGTCCAGGGTGCCTGGGTGGCTCAGTGGGTTAAGCCTCTGCCTTTCGCTCAGGTCATGATCCCAGGGTCCTGGGATCGAAGCCCCACATCAGATTCTCTACTCAGCGGGGAGCTTACCTCCCCCTCTCTCTCTGCCTGCCTCTGTCTACTTGTGATCTCTGTCTGTCCAATAAATAAATAAAACCTTTTAAAAAATAAATTAATTAAAATAAAATTAAAAAGAAAGTTCCATGTTGGCAAAAATAATAATAATAATAATTTTAAAAAGCCAGGATTGGTGGATGGAGGGGACCCATGAAGGGACAATGCTTGTTTTGTGTCCACTTGGCCAGGCTCTCGTCCCAGTTACTCAGTCAGACTTGAATCCGGGTGTTGCTGTGAGGTGCTGGTAGATGTGGTCAGCATCGACAATCAGTTGACTTGAAGTGAGGAGGTTTGCCTGGAGGATGTGGATGGGCCTCCTGCCATGAGTTGAAAGACCTGAATTGCTGGGACGCTTGGGTGGCTCAGTGGGTTAAAGCCTCCACCTTCGGTTCAGGTCATGATCCCAGGATCCTGGGATCGAGCCCCCGCATCGGGCTCTCTGTTCAGCAGGGAGCCTGCTTCCTCCTCTCTCTCTGCCTGCTTGTGATCTCTATCTGTCAAATAAATAAAATCTTTAAAAAAAAAAAGAAAGAAAGAAAGACCTGAAGAGCAAACACTGAGGTTTCCCCGAGGAAGGAGAATCCTGCCTCAAGATTGCAGCCGCAGCTCCTGCTCCAGTCTCCAGCCTGCCCTCCAGCCCCACACACCTCAGACTTGCCAGACCCGCAGCCGTGTGAGCCAATTCCTTGAAATGAGTCCCTTAAAAAAGCCCAAACTTGGGTATAGATAAGTCTGTCCATGTCTCCATGTGCTAATAAATGTCTCCATATGTGCACACGTGAACGTGTACACCCATATATACGTGTGCACACGTGCATGCACGCAGGGACATGTATGTCCCACCTCTCCCAGAGTGCTTGAGCAGCCTGATAAACCAGCACAGGCCGAGCCGTCTAAACAGAACTCTCTCCCCGTCCTGCGGGCTGGAAGCCCGAGGCCCAGGCGTGGGCCAGGCTGGTGTTCCTGAGGCCTCTCTCCCTGGCCTGCAGACGGCCGCCTTCTCCCCATTTCCCCTGTGCTTTTCCCCATGGGTGTGTCCGTGTCCTCATCTCTTCTTATGCGGACACCAGTCATGTTGGATCAGGGCCCACCACGATGAACTCAGTTTACCTTAATTACCTCTTTAAAGGCCCTTTGTGCAAGTTCATCACTACTCAGAGGTGCTGGGGACTGAGATATCAGCTCATGAAGGGGGGGGGGCCACAATTCGGCCTGTGACCCTGCTGGTTGTTTCTCTGGTAGAACTCTGACGGTTCTGGGACATACACCGTTTCTGCCTGAGGGAGCTGGCGGCCACTGTCCCAGAGAAAGGGGAGGATTTGGAAGTGTGAGGGGTTCCGCGCAGCTGGGTAGAGACCTCCGGGAAGCAAGGGAGCCTCGACGACCTCTGTGAAGGGATACCCTTGTCCTGATGTTTCTCTCTCCCAGAGAGCAGCAGCACGCCAGCCTCCACTCAGATGGGCCTCTGTGGGCTGCGTTCACTCCCCGGAGAGGATTCCACAAGTAGAGCTATGGGTCAAAGTGCAGGAAGGGTGCTCGAGATTTGCTGAATTTTATCCCAAGTCAGGCGGCTCCGCCGGGTGCCTGTTCTGTGGAGGCCACGTTTCTGCTTCTCTGGGCTGGCTTCACAGATAAGCCTGTCACTGTTTACTCGAGATCGGGGCTCATTTCTGCAGCTTACCATCCGATTTTTTTCCCCTTTTGACGCTATCCCATGATATACAATATTTCTCCAGAATTTTGATTGCATTTTCAAAAGGAAAGAAATTCATTTTTATCTCTTCATTAAAACAGTGTGAAGTTCTCATTCTACGTGCCATTCCTGTGTTTTCGAGTCTTGTTTCCAATCATTCCGTCTCTCGCAGACACGCCGTGGGAGCCCCCTCTGCCTGTGTCTCTGGGCACTTGGGCTGCATTCATTAAGAATCTCGGCTGTGCTGGATGCATGGGCAGCCCAAAGTGGATGCAGTATGGACTTCCTACACTACGGACCCCCTGTCTCTCCAAAACCGCACCCCGGCTGAGGCACACAGGTGCAGGGGGAAGGTGGGTGGAGGGAGCAGAGGAGGAGGAGGAGGCCAGCCTCACCAGCCGGGACTGTGGCCGGGATGCGGGGGCCAGCATGGTGGCTGGGAGAGGATAACGGGACAGGCCAAGGTTTTAAGTGGGAGCTGTAGAGTGACGGCGGGCCCTCCTCCCCGGGGGAAACCATTAGTATGTTATCCCAGGGCCCCGATGAAGCCTCACGCAGACCTCAGCCTGAATGGTCTCCAGTCCAGAGAATTTCCTTCTGAAAGATGCGCCTGGTAGACACTGTGCTGGAGGGATCCTTTTCTAAAGCACAAACATAGTTTCTTTGGCAATCATGTCTTTTGTAACTGTTCCTAAGCTTTAATCACAGAGAAAAGGAAAGAATGGCACCTCGAAGACATTTGATCATTGCTTCACAGTTCCCGGGAACTTCCAAATATTCAAATGTGTGTCCTGAAGGGCAGTCACAGGCCTGGTACATAGGAAATGCTGGATGAGTCCTCTCTGCCCGAGTTCGCCCCTGCCCACCACGCACACTCAGGCCACGTGAAGAATGTCAGTGTTTGTCCTCTGACGGCATACACGGGGAACGTACGTGCACCCACCTCTCCCCGCTCACACCCCGCCTTGCGGGCCAGGCAGAGCCTGGTGCCTTGGGGTTTTGCACTGTGCAAACCAACCCGCTAGAGAAGCCCTGGGCCCTACCTTCTTCGCACCTGCCTGCCTCTCGCCAGGCCTCCTCTGGGAAAACTCAGACGCTCCCACGGCTGTGCGGCTCAGTATGGAGTGGGGTTTTCACCAATGCAGCCGCAGGAGCGTGAATCAGGGAGCGATGGGGCCATTTTCACTTGTGGAAGGAAGCAGAACACTGAGGAGGTTCCTGTGGGAGGTGAGAAAGACGGTCAGTGATGAAACAGGGAGTGTTTTGAGGCAGAACCGACATGACTTGAGGATTGATAGATCTCTGTGTCGAGAAAGGGTGCCTCCAAGGCCCCGTGTCCATGGTTCTAGCCCAGCCCCGTCGTGACCGAGTATTTTAAAACACCGGCTTCATGATGGTTTAGGCGCAGCAAGGTCAACACATATCAGGAAGTGACTGCTGTGGAAAAGGTTACGTGGCTACTCGCCATTGTCAAGAGGAGAGGGCACGTCCTCTCCGTGGCAGGGGCCACGCAGGGAAGGAGCATCATGGGCCAGGAAGCAGGGGCAGCGAGGAGAACACACAGCCAGAGCGTTGACTGTGGCTTCTATGGGAAGGAGCGGGCAAGACCGAGTAAGCAGGCTCAGGGTTGGCTTGCTTGGATGGTTTCCAAGAGCTGTGGGGCGCCGGGGCTGCCCCTGGTTGTGGGGCACCAGGCCGCCTGGACAGTGGCCCAGAGCATGAGAGCCCCCTGCCCCAGAGCAGGTGGGGGTGGTGGGCTCTGGACTGGCTGGTGTGCAGACAGGAGGTGCGCTCCGCTGTCTTCCTGTCTCTCGAATTAGCTAGCCCTCGGGGAGCAGTCCCTCCAGGGTCATCAAGGCCCCGAGAGGCCAAAGTGTCAGAACACAGATGGTAAGGTGATTGGTTAGCATGACCAGGGGAGGAGTGGGGTGGGCCCATGTCCATGTGTCCTGCTGCTGGACCGTGAGGGTGGGGGACCCGGGTGCATTGAGCTGTAAACAGGATGCTGCCGGGCCAGCTTTGTGCCCACTGGTCTCCTCTGTCCACGGCTCTGCCTCCTGGTTTGGCACCTCTCAGGTATTCCTGGGCTTCGAACCACCTGGGGCGGTCTGGGGCTGCCTGTTGTTCTTGCAGCGCTGGGCGCACAGGGAGAGCCCATCACCCCTGGGCAGGGCCCAGCTCTCTCTCCGCAGCAAAGCCCGGGCCGAGCCCACTCCTTCCCAAGACCGCTTCTGCCTGTCCTGCTTTGCCCATGGTACCCTCTGGCCGGACTGACCTTTGGTTGTTGGCATCTTCTCCTCCCGGCCGTGATCATGCTTGGATTTGGTTTGGCTGCGCATCCAGACAGGCTCACGTTGCCTGTGTCTGGGACAGGACTCGCCATCTGTGCGCACACAGACTGCCCCTCCATCCTCCTGTGGCTCCAGGCGTGCTCACTGGCGGTCTGCTTGTCTGGAATGCTGAGCCCCAAACTCTCTTGTAGCCCCAGAGCTGGGTGCTGTCTGCTCTCCACAAGGCACGCCAGGGGGTGACTTCCCAGTGCAAAGCTCCTGGATGAAGTGGACCAACCAACTCACGCAACAGGGAAGACAGGCCAGCGGAAAAGGAAAGGGGAGCAGGGAAGCTGGCAGAAACAGAGACAGCACAGTCCAGACCCTGTTTAGGGCACAAACGTGTCCAAAAGATGGAAGCTGAAGACTAAAAAGAAAGAGCAAGCAAAGGCTGGTACGAAGCTGCGAGCTACGAGAAAATTTGAGCAAGTACAAGGAGATAGTCCACTTGGCTCCGATCTCGCAAAGCGGGTCCAGAAATCAAAATGAGGCACTACCTTCCATGCCACAGACAGAGAAAGATGGGCATGTGGGGAGCATGTGAGGGTGTGGCTGGGGAAGCGCGTTGGTCTGCGGCCCGCAGGAGGTGCCATCTGGTGCTGCCTTTCTGATCCATGGTTTAGCCCTCGGTCTGCCCTCCGACCCAGCCATTCCCCCCATTTGGGAACTGGGTCCTCGTTCAATGGAGAAACAAGCACACAACAGCAGCGGGGGCTGTTCTAATCAGGGGACGACCTTTGCTTCTCCTGCGTGAAGGGATATTTGACAGCAATTACAGACACGTTTGCTTGTCACAGTGAGCAGGTGAGCCAGTTGCTCCCAGAATCCGGGGAATAGACCGAGAATGCTGTTGCACATCCTAAAATGCCCAGACAGTCTCTCCCCCACCAAAAGGGAATAACCGGCCCCAGATGTCAGCCATGCTGAGTTGAGGAAGGTGCCCTGAGCCCAGCCATTGTGCTCCCGGTGTGTGCCCCAGAAGGGGCACTCCCCCGTCCCCACAAGGACTCAAGTACAAGAATGCCCACTGCAATGCAATGCGTAGGCAGCGTGGTCTGGGTGGCCAGGGCGCTGTGCTAGGAATGGGGCCCTTTGAATTCTTTGTAGCAGAGAGAGAAAGGGGAGGGAAACAAGTTAGGTGTCTGTTGACAGAGACCAGGCAAGAGGTTGCATCGGTATCTGGAGTTCCTTTAACAATCCCATTCCCGAGGAGAGGAGTGAGGAACGCTGCCACAGACTGGGGTCAGTCAGGAGGGGCGGAGACATTCCTTTACTGAACTGGGGTTATGCACAAAGGTGTACTCCCCTGCACTGAGAGCACCCTGCCCCCCAACTCACACACTGATACCAGAGCCAAGGAAACTTCCAGTCTCTCTCATCCCCTCCCCCAGCTGCAGCTTCCATGGCAACAGCGGAGAGACCTCAGCTCCTCCTCCTGGAGACCAGGTCATTTGCCCTTGAAAAGAAGGGCACCTGGGGCCTCAAACCCACAGTCTTGCAGTCATGGTCTGAGCAGGACTCAGGTGGCCCTAGAAATCCATCCCTGCATGGGAGCTCGGCTAAAGACCCCCAGACCTGGTTTGCAGGCCTCCCAGGACCCAGCCAGAAATCACCCGTGTCTGGAGAGCACCAGGGATGCCAGCGTTACTGCTCCTTCTCGTTCATTCGCTCATTCATTTATTCGACAAACGTGGGCTGACCGTTCTTGGTACGAGGAGAGGCATGCGCTTGGCTCTGAGTGCCGAGCTCTGAGTGGTTTTGTTCCTTCAGGTGAGAATCTTAGTCATTCAGTGGAAGCAGATGGATGGACCGGTACGGGGTTGTGGGAGTCACAGGTGCGTCAAGAAGGAAGCGCAGCCAAATCCTTGCCCACCTCGAGCACATTGTCTAGTTGGGGGGGGGGGGGGACACTAAACCAACGTTTGTGTTTGTGTTCTCCACCATCTGCCTGGCCCATAGGAGGGTCTCCAGACGTTTTCATAACATGAGCAAATGAATGGATTCTGTGCAGCTCACCTTTGGGATTCTGGGGCCTTTATTCATTTAAGATAGTGTCATAGCATTAATCTTCCTTCCTCAGACGAACGGCTGGTTGGTTGGAGGTCAGAGACCCTACAGTTGTCTGAGTACGAGGAAGGAGGGCCACACAAGACAGGGAGAGATGATGCCCTACAGCTTTTTGCTCACTGCAGAAAGCTTGAGTGAATGTTTTCATATTTGGATGGAAACAAGCTCAGGAAAGACAACTCTAAAACTTACTGCCTTAAGAAGAAAAGACAGGAGCTGAAAAAGTAGGCACAGAAGGGAAAAAGTAAAGCAAAGAGACAAAATGGGTATAACCACGTGCAACCTGATGAAAATCAAAGAAATTACATCTTTTATCTGGCAGGTGTGTTTATGACAAATGAATTTAAAATATAGGGGGCAGAAATGAGCCTCAAATTACATAGGTGGACAGGAAGGCTTTAAAGAAGAAACCTGAGGGGCACCTGGGTGACTCAGTCATTTAAGTGTCTGCCTTTGGCTCAGGTCAGGATCCCCGGGGTCTTGGAACCTAGTCCCACGTTGCGCTCCCTGCTCAGCGGGGATCCTGCTTCTCCCTCTGCCTGCTGCTCCAGCTGCTTGTGTGTGCACTCTCTCTCTCTGAGACAAATTAGTGAATAAAATCTTTTTTAAAATTAAAAAACGAAGAAAATTGAAATGATAACATAATACCAAGTGACTTTCCAACATCTTTGTACTCAGAACAACAACAACAAAAACCCTGGATGTGAAAAGCAAACTGGCCGGCCGTTATTCTCACTGTTACAGGGACAAAGATGAAACGATGTCCAGCAGAGTCGGCAATTGTGTGGAAAATGGATGCCTTCCCTGGCTGGTGTTGAGAAGGCAGCTTGCTATAATCTTTTTGGCAAGTTCTTTTAACAGTGGGCATCACTGTGTAAAATGCTTATATGCGCCTTGACCCGGCAAGCCCACCTCTGGGCACCTCAGCCCCACAGACATTCGTAAAACACCTGCAGCCACACCAAGCTCGAGGTGGTCCCAGTGACAAGGGCATGGAATGTGGGCGCCAGGACGTGAAGTGCCTGTTGCTGCTGGATTTTACAGCCCAAAGACACGGATTCTTTGCCTGATCAAGAAACAGTGTTTTGAAGGAGATTTGATGTTAAATCAACAAGAGCTGGACTAAAAACTTGCATCGGCATCAGTTATCCAAATTCGAGCAAATACAAGTCACCTACTTGCCCACTTATTCACCCACCAGGTGCCAGACCCTCATTCCGCCACAGACCGAGGCTTGGACTCAGCAGAAATGAAAACACAGCCTGTCTGTCCTCAGAGGGCATCCATTTCAGCAGGCGACAAAGACAGGCTGGAAATCTGAGAGCATTTCGAGGAGCAGAGCTGTAGGCCAGTATCTAGAAAAGCCAGCGGGGTGTGTGCCCCTGGCACTCAAAAAACCCCACCTGAGATTCGTGCCCTGTGAGGAACTCTCACACAGGGGTGTGTTGATTCAAACTCTGTGCCCAGACAGGCAGTGTGGCTAGGAAGAGCAAGGGGTGCCCACCCGCACGTCCACCAACAAGCGCCGTGCACGTTGACTGGGTCTGCTCTGATGATGGCCTGTGAGGGACAGTTTGCAAGCGTGTGAGGACAGACAGGAGCTGCAGAATGACCCCTTGATGTTAGACCCCCTACCCGTCTCTCCCCGGTCCCTGCTTCATGTTCTCTGCTGTCCTCAGAGCTCCCCAAAATTACTTCTCTCCCCTCTCCCTGCTGGCGTGATGCTGGAGTCGGGGGACAGTGTGCCTGCAGGTGTAGTGTGTGTGTCATTCTCCTGGGAGCGCACTGTGAGGACAAAGCGCTCTTGGTTCAGAGATGAGCCCTACGTTTTCACACCACACTTCTAGTGCTTCAGGGCAGCTGGGCACTGTGACCCCAGCCCAGGCTGGAAATTTCCAGCACTCCTTAGGCTCTCGTGCTCTGGCCCCCTCCCCTGTCCTTCCAGGAGCCACTGTGATTTCCATGGCAACGGGGGTGGGGGAAGCCTGCCTCTGCTGCTCAGTCAGGTGACTGGCTCTTGAGAGAAAGCAGATGAAGAGGTGCTCCGAACAAAGACCCAGCCTGCGTGGGGGCAGGGGGAGGGGGCTCCCACCTGCAGCCCCTCCCCCACAGCTGGTCCCGACCCTCCTTTGTGCACATTTGCAGGCGTAATTAGATGGGGGTCACTGGGTAGGAACACAGCCAGCTCTTCGGGTCCTTGCCGGCCTCAGAAGAGCTCACCCCCACCCCCGCAAGAACAAGAATGGGCTGTCCATCCTAGTTTTTCAATGTTCACTGACTCATTCTACATATTGATTAGGCCGCACAGCCAGGCATGCGGTGCTGAGAAAAACAAGTGGTCTTGGCCCTGAGACCCTAATGTCAAAGACATCTGTTCCTCTGAAGCAGACGTTTAATCATCAGACAGATATGCACTGAGCCCCACATCACGTGCCCGGTGACAGAGCAGGGGTGCAGATACGACAGAAACCAGTCAAAACCCCCTGCTTCTGGGGCTTCTCTCCTAGTAGGGCTGCGTACACGTTGGACAGGAGAACCCAGAAAGCAGCACCTCAATTAGAGCCTTGAAGTTAAAGAGCTGGGAGAGGGGATTGGGGAGTCTGGGCCACCCAGGATAGATCAGTGGAGAAGGCCCAGGAGAGGACAGGGACTGAACAGCTGCGTAAGGGAAGGGAGTGCCCCAGGATGAGGGAAGACAGGCCCAGGCTGTCTGGGGGCTTGTTGGGGTGTCCTAGGAAGGCAGCAGTCCCCCAGCGGCGTGAGCTAACAGAACATGAGAGGTGAAGTCAGCGATGGAGGAGGGTCGGGTCACCACAGAAGGCACTTTGGATCGTTTTAATCCATCCCCCGAAGTATTTATCTAGAGTTTTCTTTGTTGTAAATGCGTCCATCACTCAATGAAATGAGGATGGAGGCATCCAAGTGGCTCAGAGTCCATGGGGGGAGGGGAATCCTGCTGACAAACACACGGAGGTGACGTCAGAAGGTGACTACTCTGGTGCCCAGTCCCAACCCAGGAAAGGGACACGGAGAGAAATTTGGTGTGGGTTTGAGGTTTGGGGTGGGTGCCTCGTGGGCGGAGCCGTGAACACCAGGTTGGGGAGGGGGTCCAAGGGGCAGTGGTGACAGTGGTACTAGTCACAAGGACACGTTTCACGAGTCAGCTGATTGGCTCGCGCTCTGTGAGCTCCATATGCCGGTGCCCTCCTTTCATCCCTAATGGCACTGAAAGACAGAGGTCCCTGAGGCAGAGGGGAGGGGGAGGGCCGCTCAGCATTGTGGTTAAATGTGGGGGTGCTGGATCCAGTCCATCATGCCGTCTCTTTCTTCTCAGTTTCCTGGTCTCGTTCAGAGAACCCTTTGAGGCCTAGGACAGCACTTGGGGTTTCATTAGTTAGCCACTGTAAGTATAAATATACATAATATTGTTCATCAGTTTTGACGGGGCTTACAAGAAAAATGGGGCTTTAAGAGCACCTGACTTACGAGACGGGTCTGAGATTCTGAGATTAAACTGCATGTGCAAGTTTATGGTTTGCATATAGTAGGTGCTCAATAAACACAAATGACACATTTTCAATCTTTCCTTCTAAAGATTGAAAAATGAGCAGGCCAGGGCACCTGGGTGACTCAGTGGGTTAAGCCTCTGTCTTCAGCTCAGGTCATGATCTCAGGGTCCTGGGATCAAGCCTTGCATCTGGCTTTCTGCTCAGCGGGGAGCCTGCTTCCCCCCCCCCCCCGCCCCTCTGCCTGCCTCTCTGCCTACTTGTGATCTCTCTCTGTCAAATAAATAAATACAATCTTAAGAAAAGAAAAGAAAATGAGCAGGCAGGCCATGGGGCTTCATGTAGAGCTGTGCATGCTGTCCACTGCACAAGGGTGATAACTGAGGGGGCAGGTAAAAGCACTGAAACGCATCTGGTCCTGTCCCATTAAGCTGGGCGTGGATGTCGGAGGCCACACCCTCCCAGAGAAGGGGCATCCTTTGCAACTTCATGTAGAGGCAAGATCTGGGCAAGTCCTCCCCACATTGGGACTTTTGGACACGGGCTCAGGGAGATGCTGGTGTAACAGCTGGCATTCTTGTCAGTAAGCAACAGAAGCCAGTATGACTCCAGCCGTGGAGAGAGGCACTGGGGGGATGGCAGGTAGATCTTCAGGGAGGCAGGAAGGCTGTAGGTCCCTGTGGAGGCTCTGGGGGCAGACTCATGGAGGCCGGCCACAGGCTGCTGTGGGAAGGACACAGACACTGCTGCCCCCAGACTTGAGGGTCGTCCACTGGCCAGAAGGCATTCTCTGGCATCCCACTAACCGGCACGCCTTGACAATAAACAAGGGGAGTCCTTACTCATAGCAAGAGTGGCAAGAGGAGGAGTGGAGAAAAAGAATAAAATGATATTCTTTTTCGATCTGTTTCTGTACCTGGATTTATAAACACATCCACAGAAAGTCAGGTCACAAAATCATAGAGACTTCTCTCTAGTGCAACCCGAGCATTTTACACATGCAACTCTGTTACTGTAATCACTCGCATTGATTTTTACTTTAATTCAATGTAGCACTGGGTTTTCGAAGTGGGCTCAAAATGCTTGATGCCTACGGGGTCTCAGGAAAGTCATTCAGCACAGGAACCAAAGCCAGGAGAAAATTAGAGGCAGGATTTTCATGCCAGAAAAAATGGAGAGAAACTCCTTTGCAGCTGGCCCCCAGGGACAGAGTCTACAGAACGGACGACGCGTCTGAAACACATTTGGGAATGAATGTCTCCAGAATATTGGCTACATTTTCCTGTTTCCGAGAAAGCCATTCCCTTCCTGAGTTAGAAGGCGATACAGAGAGAGCTTGGGCTCCAGTCTGGCACTCAGTTCGTTAATCAGGGAAAATTCTGAGGTTGGTTGATTTATCTGGCACGCGGACTGAATGTTGACATTCTTTGAGCCTCATCCAGAGGGCCCTGAGACTCTGGACACACTCCTCTCCCATATGAACCATCTTTTCAGTTTAGTTCTGGCTCGGACTCCTCGGTGCACAGCCGGTGCCAGCACCTCGTTGAGGGACCCGGTTTCTCTTGGGCGTAGAGTACACTGTGGCCTCCTTTCCCCGGCTCAGTATGAGACTCGATGTGTCTGCATTCTTACCCTCACGGAGAGGCAAGGATGCATGAATGGTGTACACACGCACGAGCACAGAGACACAGAAACCTGTGTCACCTCACCCATTAGGATGTTACCACTAAAAGAACAAAACAACAACAACAAAAGAAAAGCCAACAGATACCAAGTACTGGGGAGGATGTGGAGAAGCAGGAACACTTGGGTGGGTGTGCAGCCTGATGCAGCCGCTGTGGAAGACAGCAGGGAAGGTCTCGGTCTCGGAAAGTTACAAACAGAGCTGCCTGCGACCCAGCAGAAGTGGAAGCAGGGTCTTAAAGAGGCATCTGTACACCGGTGTTCAGAGCCGTGTTCTTCACAGGCGCCAAAACGTTCACACCACCCAGGCGCCTGTCGTAACCTAATAGATGGCCGAAACGCGGTCTGTCTGCCCAAGGGAACACTATTCAACTTGGAAGAAAGGAGGGCGCCTGGGTGACTCCGTCGGTTGGGCATTCAGCTCTTCATTTCGGCTCATAATCTCAGGGTCCTGGGATCGAGCCCCAAACTGGGCTCTGTGCTTAGCATGGAGTCGCTTGAGAGTCTCTCTGTCTCTCTCTGCCCCCTGCCCCTACCCCTTCAAAATAAATAGAAAGAAAGAAAAAGGAAGGAAGGGAGGAAATCATGATCTGTAGCACAACACACATGGACCCTGAGGACATCTTGCTAGGTGGCATAGGCCAGTGACGAAGGGACAGTGTTATGGTTCCATTCGTATGAGGTATATAGGATAGTCTGGTTCCCAGAGACAGATAGGTGTCAGTGGTACCAGGGAATGGAGGAGGGGAGCGGGGAGTTCTCATTTCATGGGTACAAAGTCTCGGTTTCACAAGCTGGAAAGTCCTGGAGATGGTTGCCCAACGAAGTGAATGAACCTTCACTGGACCATGTCCTTAAAGGTGATTAAGATGGCACATTTTATGTTATCATATGTATTTTGACATACTTGTTTTAGAAAGTGTATATTGTACCGGGGAAAGCCATATATCAAGAGAGACTGAAAACCCAACTGGTTAACGTCCTTGCCACAGATGTGAGTGTCAAGGAACGTGTGTCACTTGCATACATGAATTGTGTTTCAGGCCAGTAAGAAACTGTAAGACACACAAAATGGAAAACCAGGACAGAGGATCCAAAAAACTGTTCAGAGAGGAAAACCCCCAGTGTGCAAGCAACAGTAACAGAGCGTCATCTTGCTTGTGACCCACAAACGGGATGCCAGGCTGAGCCGAGACCGGGTTTCTGCCCCATCAGGTAGGCAGAGGTGATGATGCGCCATCGGCGGCAGGGGGCTGGGGAAGCAGGCCCGTTTCTAGAGCGGGTGGTGGGCATGTGTGGGATGCAGCCTCTCTTTGTGGTCTTTCTGGCAAAGTTTAAAGTACATTTGCCCTGCGACCCAGCAAGGCTGCTTCCAGAATTCACGAGCGCACGGAGGCCCACCTCGTGGTCATGGTAGCAGCGGTTATGAGCCGATGAATTCAGACAAGCCATGCAGTGCTTACAGCAAAAATAAGAAGGTACTTTCCTCTAAAGCAACTTAAGTCTTTGAAGAATACTTAATGCCATGAGGGTCAGGGTCCCCAGGACACCTCACAGGTTCCACGAGTCACTGGAAGGCTCCTCTGGACGTGGCACAA
The DNA here is from genome assembly GCF_964662115.1 of Mustela nivalis. NCBI lineage: Eukaryota > Metazoa > Chordata > Mammalia > Carnivora > Mustelidae > Mustela > Mustela nivalis. The sequence goes on along the minus strand of NC_139037.1, from coordinate 47,854,007 downwards.
GCTTGTCCTCATACCCGGGTCCACAGCACCCGCACATTTTTGTCGTGCCCATGTGCCTGGCATCATTTCCTTCCTCTACTTAATGGAAGCACTTGGTTATTTATTTGAGTTCCGCTCCCCGAAATTCACTTAGCAGGCAGGACTGGGCAAGTGCAGTTCTCCCAAAAATCAAACTCAGACCCCTTCCACGTATGTCTTGCATGGAGGAAACATTTGTCACATCACAGATAGAGCAGATACTGTGTGTACCAGGGAGTGGGGGTGTGCGGCAAACGAATTTTGTTCTTTCCACAAACTCCTGTTGTGTGGCATGTGTACGAGGACATCCTGAAACTCACATTTGCCTCTGGAGCCTGGATGTTTCTGTGTCCTTAGCCCCTCCCTCCCTCCCTCCCTCATTCCCCCTCTGTGTCCCAGCAATTCTGCAGGCCCCTCCCTCCCCTTCCCTCTCCCCTCACCCCCAGCTGTGGTTCCCATGGCAACAGGCAAGGGTGGCCTTTGTCCTGTAAAGGTCTTCAGGGAGAGCAGCAAACAGCAGTGAACAGCAAAATTAAGCGGCATGGGGAGGGCTCAAACCTGCTCCTTGTCCATCCACCGGAGGCCCTGGCATGTTCTTTTCTGGATTTAAAAAGCACCATTGGGTGTTTGTAGAATGTCGCCTCATTGGCCTCACTACCTTAGACACCCACGAGCACCATGATGCAAGCATTATCTGCTACAATTACTCATCGGTAGACTATGGATTCACGCCAACAGTAATGGCAGATCTGTTCTAGGATTCGGGGATAGAACAGTGCTTTTCAGCTGGGGCCAATTTTGCCTCCCCAAGGAGGCATTCTGGAATATTCTGGTTGCCACAAGCAAAGGGGGCGAGTGCTGTCAGCAACTAGTGCATAGAGACGTTGTACAATGTGCAGGACGCCAGCCCCCGACAACAAGGAGCGACCCAGCCCCTAGCGCCCGTCGTGCCCAGGTTGAGAACCCCTTGGCTGCAGTGATGCGGAAGAACCTGCCCTGAAAATTCTCGTGGTGCTTACTTTCTGAGGAAGGAGGCAGACCACAAAACTGAATACGATTTGTGTGCTCTGATAAGGAAAGAGGGAGTTAGTGGACGAGAGGGTGACTGGTGTCAAAGTGGTGGAATGGTCAAGGCAGCCTTTCTCGGGTTGTGGTAAATGAAGAGAGAGAGGAATAAAGCCAGGGAGCAAGTCGTGGGAAAAGAATATTCCAGGGAGATGGTAGAGTACATGCGAAGGCCCTGGGGCAGAAACACATTGAGCACACTCAGGGGAGAGCAATGAGACCACAGTGGTTGAAGCGTATTATTAGGCAGGGCGAGGAAGTGGAGGGGGCAGGGGTGGATCAGGAAGGGCCTTGTCAGTGTAAGAATGGTGGAATTTGCAGGTCAGCTTTTAGAAATTTTAACATTTTTAGTGTCATCAGGAGTAATTAAACATTTACTGTATGTCGGCCTTTCTCTGGGACTCTGGAGATCACCAGGGCACAAGGCATGATCACTGCTTTCTTGGGGCTCCAAGGCCACTGGGAGAAAGAGACCAAACAGTCACACAGAAGCAAACTGCAAGAAGAACAAATATGTGTTCAGTGACTTCTCTGGGCTGTATGGCCTCTGGGCCGGGGATGGGGCCCACAAATGACAGAGGGTGGGCGCCTCCATTAGTGAGGTAGCCAAGACACAGGAAGAAATGCATGTCTTAGATGGTGGGGCGAGTCACTGAGATGAAGAATCCTGGAGTTTTTAGAACCGAGCAGTTTCAGATCTGGCTGGGGCTCCGATGGCTGGTGCATCACCACTATCATCATCACAGTCACTGTCATTATTAGACGGTAACTAATGTGTATTACGCCCACTGTGTGCCGGGTACGGGCCTGGTGTTGCACGCCTAGGACACAGCTGCAGGTGAGTGCGGGGACCATCCCACTTTACCAGCAAGCTCCAGAGCGCAGAGGAGAGAAGGGTGGTCCTGTCCAGTTCCAACTGCAGAGTCAGGCCGCCCTGCATGGAACCCATCGCACCTCGACCCCCACACCCTCTGAGCTGCCTCCTCACGTGAAGAAAAGAGGACCTGCCTCTCAGGGTTCACATGAGCCTTACATGAGCAAAAGCACAACCGCCACTCAACAGACGCGATCAGTAACAGCACACAGCACTCGGACTTCAAGGTAAACAGTTACTGTAATATTTAAAACATTTAAATGAAAATATTTTTTAAAATATTTTTATGTAATATTTTAAAATCAATAATGAAAACCCTTCATGATGAACCAATTATTAACATTTTATCTATTTATTAAAGGGAGTTTAATTCATTTATTTATTTTTTTTTTAAGTAATCTCTACACCCAACATGGGCTTGAACTCATGACCCCAAGATCAAGTGTCACACGCTCTATCAACTTAGCCAGCTGTGTACCCCACCTTTAAATATATTTTTTAAATTTCCTCACAGTATCTATCACTTCTTTTTTTCCTCCCATAGATTTTGTTTATTTGTTATTTATTTGAGAGAACTTGAGCAGAAGGGAAAGGGAGGGAGAAGCAGGCTCTCAGCTCAGGGACATGGGGCCCGATCCCAGGACTCTGGGATCGTGATCTGAGCCAAAGGCAGAGGCTTAAACCACTCAGCCACCTTGGCGCCCCTTAAATGTATTTTTAAGGGGTAATTCTTTTCCAGAAATAGATTTTGAATATATTGTTGATGAATTTGCTTCCATTCAGTCCGGGAAAGTAAAATTATACTACTCCTGAGGGTTTTTTTTTTCTTTTATATAACTAAGCTGTTTAAACATAAGATAATGTTATAAGGTTTAGTATATTTACCTCCAATTTTTCAGTATTTATTCAGTGAGTTTAATGTTCTGGGGGGAAAAAAATCACTCATTAAAAATTTACATAAAAAGCATATATTAGGGACACTTGTGTGGGTCAGCGGTTAAACGTCTGCCTTGTGCTCTGCTCACGATCTCAGGGTCCTGGGATCAAGCCCCACATGGGGCTTCCTGCTCAGTCGGGAGCCTGCTTCTTCCTCTGCCTGTGGTTCCCCTTGCTTGTGCTCTCTCTTTCTGGCAGATAAGTAAGTAAAGTCTTTAAAAATAAATAAGTCCCACATATATAGGAACTCACATTTTTTCCTTAGCCCCAAGCTTTATCATGGCACAGCACACATGGGACTTTATTTAAATTTTTGACATTCCGTCCTTCCATCGTGGCTTTTTTTGGCATTCATTTTGATTTTTAGCTTAAGATGCAGATCATGCAGAGATGTCACAGAAGCAGGAATTCAAATCTAAGATCAGGGCTGGAGACGGTTTTTGTCAAAGTGGCTCTGGGTAAGGGCAGCTCCAAGGGAGTAGAAGGGATGTGGAAGCTGACCACCAAAGTGGGCCCTAGTGACTCATGGTCCTGGTCCTCGACCCTCAGTGCGGTCCCCTCCCGCAGAGGAGACAGCTAGCTGAACTGTGTGACCAGTAGGACATCCCAGAACTGTCCACGTGGGGTCTCCAAGGCGGGCATATAAGCGTGGCATCTTCCCACGTGTTCTTTCCCAGCTCGCTTGCTCTGGGGAAGCCGCGTCGTGTGGGCACTGAGACGCTCTGGAAGCCGCTCTAGGCCAGGAACTGAGGCTTCCTGCCCCTGGGCTGCATAACCTGCCAGGATTTGAGGAAGCCACCTTGACCGTGTACCATCCAGCCCCACTCAAGCCTCCGGCTGACCACAGCCCTGGTCAGCATTGTGCCGGCGGCCTTGGGAGAGATTGAGCCAGAGGCGCTCCACTGAGCCGCCCCCGATTCCCAGAATCATAGGCGTGTCGCCCGTGGTCCTGGGTATCGGGGTAGCTTGTTAGACGCTGTGGGTGGCCAGCGCAGACCGGAAAGTGGACCTGGACCCAGTCCGGAGCCTCCGCTGGGTAGAGGAGCATGTGGGGGAGGAGGATAGATCGGAGGGAGCTTAGTGTCCCTATGAGATGGCCAAGGCCAGTGAGCTGAGGGCAGAGGACTGAGCCATCGGATTTAGGAATGTGGAAACCACTGCCCCCCTTCTCGGAGGGCCGTGCTGGGGAGGGAGGGAGGGGGAAGGCGGCACCCACCAGGAGAGTGGAGGTCTCCACAGTGAGCGCACACTCAGAGCACATGCATGCAGCCCTGGGCCTCGGGGCGGCGCAGAGTCAAGTTCCTCTGACTTGCTTCCAGTCACAGAGGGGACCTGTTCTGGGATGCCTCTTGACAGGAATGTGCTGAGCGGACTGTGGCTGCTCTGTTCTGTGAGGCTCCCGTCTCGAGCACAAGACTCTGCTGTTTGGAGGTTCAGGGCAGGAAGGAAGGAGAGGGCTGAGAGGCAGGAGGCCGGGTGCCCCGTACCCCGCCTTTCACACAGTAGAAAGAGAGGCTTTCTTCTGTGTCTCTGCTCACAGACGCCCCTTCACACACACACCCGGCCCGTTCCAGGAACCGCCGTGCTATCCGCGGGCCAGAGAGAGCCTTGAACTCCCAAATCAACAAACTCTGGGAGTATGAATTGAAAACAGACCCTCGCAAAGAGGCCGTGTGTACATTTGGAAACAAGAGAGCTCACAGTATTTCTTTCTTCACAAGACAGAGCGTGGCATCGAAGAGCTGAAAGGAGGGAAGGAGCTTCAAGGACGTGTTTGTTCTGGAAGATTCGGTCCCATATGGGACGTGAGGTTTGGGGAGTCGCGAGGCGTTGATTTCCTCGTCGGTGGGCGTGTCGGAGGCGGGTCTGTCCGAGGGCACAGCCTCCCAGGCACGCGTGTCAGATCACAGAGTGCAACGGCGTGCACACACACACGTTAACAGTTCTGGGCACTGTTCTTACTTACGTCGGGCAGCACCACGTGAGGGTTGAGCTGCGGGCTCGAGGCGAACCCCTAGCCCTGCCTGCAGGGCACCTCCCAGGCCAGAATTCAGAATTTGGTGTTCACTCTGTTAGCCGTGGGAATTCCTCAAGGGACGGTCCTACCAAAAGCACACGCTGTCCTGGGACCACCCACAAAGCAGTGGCAACATATAGAGCCCAGCGACGAGGTGGTACCCGGGACCTCAGAGACCCAAATCAGCTTCCAAGGTATTCATGAGCCCATCTCGTCAGGACTCCATGACGGGAGCGTGGGGAGTGTGGGAGGGAATGCTGAGGTGGAGGCCGTGGTCCTGTGCACAAGTGGGTCCTGAGACAGGTGTCCTGCTCCACCGCTGGAGCGTGCACTCCGGGGTGGGGCTCCGCTCCCCTCGAGCGGCCAGTTCGGGCCCGGACGTGGTCGTGCGCACCAGGCTGCACCTGACCTTTACAAATACGGGTTGTCTAGTCTTTGCTGTCCCCCGCAGGCGCAGAATCTGTGTCGTGCCCATTTTACATATGAGGAAACTCAGGTACAGACAAGGAGCGCTTCACGAAAGAGGAACTGGTCTGCTCTTGTGCCTTGATTACCTTCCAGTGCCTTGCAGATTGTAGACGCTTGGTAAATGGCATCGAAGGAGCGAGCGTACGAATGACTAATTGAACCAGTGAACCCTGGGGGCCCCTGGCTGAATCAGTTGGTGCAGCACACAAGGCTTGATCTCGAGTCGTGAGTTCAAGCCCTACACTGGGGGTGGGGATGACTTAGAAACAAACAAGCAAACTTTAAAATAAACGTATGAAGGCCGGGTGGTAAGAGGTGGTGGGTTTTGTTTTTGTTTTTAAGATTTTATTTATTTATTTGACAGAGAGAGACAGAGATCACAAGTAGGCAGAGAGAGAGGGAGAAGCAGGCTGCCCACCGAGCAGAAAGCCCAAGGCGGGACTCAATCCCAGGAACCTGAGATCATGACCTGAGCGAGAGACAGAGGCTTAACCACTGAGTCACCCAGGTGCCCAGGAGGTTGTGTTTATGGCACCAGCACCAGCAACCGCTACTCAGCTAAGCACCTGCAATGACAGAGTCAGCAAGAGCTTGCAGCAGGAGCTTACAGGAGCTTGCAGCGGGTCTGCAGAGGCTCCCACCACAGGAAGCAGATGGCAGGCGAGCAGGACACCCGACCACTGGTGGGAAAGTGCCATGGGCAGGCAGCCGTGGGGAGAACCATGTGGCAGGGCTGTGAGACCCAGCAGTTCCGCTCCCAGGTCTGCACCCCAGAGAGCTGGAGATGCCTGCACACCCATGTTCCCAGGAGCCAAAACGTGGAAGCCTTGTGTCCACGGAGGGGTGAAGGGATGAACAAACGTGGCACAGCCACGTGCGGGACCATGATTCAGCTTTAAGAGAGAGGGAGGTCACTCACCACAGCCTAGGGCTGTGGAATTTGGAGCCACAGAGGCAGGGTGGTGGCTGTGAGGGCAGGGGCAGAGGGGGAGCTGTGGGATGATGGGGACGGCTTCAGTTTGAGGATGGTGCACGGCAGTGTGAATGCACTCAGTCCCACAGAACCGCATGCCTAAAAAACGGTGGAAAGGGTAAATTTTATCACATGTATGCTTTGCCTCCATGAAACATTTTTTTAAATGCGCATTGACTGTTGGTGAGATGTCTGCACCTTTAAGGGTCTCCTCCCCTCGGAGGTGCCCAGGCTGGTGGGGCCTCAGCAGCTCCCTTCCCCAGGAGCCTTCACCAGCCTCTGCATCAGGAGCCTGTTGCCATGGAAACTGCAGCACAGCGGAAGGAGGGGCTGCGAAGGAGTGGAGGGAGCCTGGGAGCCTGGAATTTTCCAGGCTCTGAAATGGCAATAAATGAATCAATTAAAAACATGGGTCTTTGTCCCCAGTAAGACCGCTGCCCTTCCTTCCTCACTAGGGATGGACACGGTGCCCGCCTAGGGGCCAGATCCTGTCCAGGCAGGTGTCCCCCATGGGTCCCCCTGAGCTTGCCATCAGTGAATGGAGCATGCCAAATGAGTCTCATTTTCAGGCAGACTCTCTCCACTACTTTTCCTGAAGTAAAAGTCTTTGTAAAAGATAAAACATCCTGACGGCCCTCCTCTTTCACATGTTGACTTATGAAGTTTTCGTGCTCCTAGAATTCAAGTTAGGCCCAGGTCTTGGCTCACAGTTTCAGTTAGTCTACTTGACAGGGAGCCTAACTGGGGGCCAGGAGCACGCCTCCCTTCAGAGGAGTCGTCCAACCGCTCCATCAGCAGACGGGCCTGCGCATTGTCTGGGCTTGCTGGCCCCGCAGGCAGGGCTGTGTCCCCTTCTAGGTCTTAAGGTCCTTTTCTAACACTGTGCACTTGTTGGTGGAATTTAGTTCCCTGAGGCTGAAGGCTGAGGTTCCCACTTGCCCACAGGCATCCTGTCACATATGTGGCGGCTTCCTTCTTCATGTCCAGGTCACTGCCTTTGTGGAGATCCTCTGAGGCTCCGGATGAAGCTGCCTTTTCGTCTGCATTCCACTGCATATTCTCATTGACAGGTGGGGCACCTCCCAAATGAAATACAGGCAGTTCTCCTGGGCCCCCAAGGTACCTGTATGGGCTGAACGGCAACCCCCCAAAACTCATGTTGAAGCCCTAGCCCCCCTGTGTGCTGGTATCAGGATGTGAGCTTTGGGGGGTAATTAGGCTTAGAGAGGGTCACAAGGGTGGGATAAGTGGTGTTCGGAAGAACAGGGGGAGACCCCAGAGCATTGTCTTCCCATAGAACAAAGACACAGCCAGAAGGCAATCGCGGCCAAGCTAGGAAGAGGGTCCTCGCTTGGACTTCCCACCTCCCTGCCCTCTTGCTTCAAGTCCACTTAGACATACTGCAGCGGGGCCCAGCCTCCTCCTCTCCGCTCCCCCCCCACCCTTGCTCTATTTCTGACATTTCTCACCCCGACTCTCTTCCCAGGTCTCCAGCTAGATGCAGCTCTGGGAGGGCGTGGCCTTGGTCCCACCCCACGCTGACTCCTGCGTGTAGCACAGCCAGTAGTGGATATCCCCCAAATCCATGTCGAGGGAGTAAAGGAGTTTTCTGGAGTAAATGAATGAATGGTTCTTCTGACTGCTGAAGGCCTAGGCCCATTCAGTACCTGTTGTTGCTTCCCTTTCTAGTCCAGAAGCCTCGAACAGAGCCCAGCACACAGCTGGACTTGGTATTTGTTGACCAACTCAGTGAGTAAATGATGAGGACAGGTGACCCCTCGTGCATCCCTGGGACTTGGGGCAGAGGAGTGGTTCCTCAGTAGGGTCTGCAGAGCCCATGGGGTGCTCTTACCTCCCCCCATCACTCCACAGCACCCCGGTACATTGTGATGGGCAGCCTCCCCAGTTTATGGTAATTCTCCATCCCCAGGGAGCCTGGCTGTTAGTTGGCCAGCCAGCCTCTTCTCCTTCAGTGGTGACTGGCCAAGGCTGTTGCCATGAAAACAGCTGCAGTGGGAGGAGGGGACAGAGAAGGGATCCAGAGAACCTGGAATGTTCTAGAATGTGGCTAAAGATTGTGTGTGATCTAGTAATTGTGGCCCAGCCTACATCAGGAACTTAATACATGTTTTGAGTGAAGGAATACCTGGGCCTCAAGGAGTGACCCTGTGTTAGGGGAGGGGTGTCAAATGCCTCATTTCCACTTGTACTTGCAATTTTCTTCTCAGTTTGGGGACGGAAACCGATATAGTTGGCATTTGAAGTCGTCCATCCACTTACCTACCCACCTGCTTGCACACTGACCTGTCAGTCCACCTGCATTAATTACGGTTTTTACCTTTCCGGGTCTTAGGATGTTTTGGTATCTCTGGGGGGTGGGTTGACGATGAGACTTACAAGAGAATTCTTACAAGAGAAGTCTCCCAAGGAGAATTAACAGCTGCCATATGCAGACCGACTGATCCTACTCACCTCCTTCCCCTGACTCGCCGAGCCTCGTCTCCCCTGAAGTCATCTTGGGGCAGATACGATGCATGGGAGCCCATCCCTTCCCTCCCTAGAGACAAAGGGCTCATCTCAGTCCACCTCTGAGTGCTCAAAGGATGCTGCTTCTACCAGAGGCCTTTTTGTTGTTGTTGTTGACACTTGGGATTTCTTTAGGGGTCCACAGAGACCCAAATAGTCAAATTCTGACCCTGCCCCAGAATGCATTTTTTTAAAAAATCAACTTATTGGTGTGTAATTTACATACAGCTAATGGTTTTTGTTTTTTTTTTTTTTAAAGATTTTATTTATTTGACAGAGAGATCACAAGCAGGCAGAGAGGCAGACAGAGAGAGAGAGGGAAGCAGGCTCCCCGCTGAGCAGAGAGCCCGATGTGGGGCTTGATCCCAGAACCCTGAGATCATGACCTGAGCCGAAGGCAGAGGCCTAACCCACTGAGCCACCCAGGCACCCCCAGCTAAAGGGTTTTGACAAGCGTACACACCTGGGTAATCAACACCTCAGTCAAGCTGTAGAACATTCCAAGGATGCATTTTAATAAAAAATAAGGTCTGTGAGGCACAGCTGAGGCACTGGCTGACTGACCCCACAACTGTCACCTCCAGGGAGCTCGAGTTTTCCTCTTCTCCTACTCACATAGTCCAGCCTCAGGTGGACCTAAGTGAACACCTGTAGGATAAAATTTCGAATGGAAGCATCTCCAAGCAGGCTCTTGTAGAAAACAAAACAAACAAAAAACACACTGTAAGGGAGGAAAGATAATTTTCTCACTACCCTTCTGAGTTCTTGGCTGAGATCCCTGTAATGAAGGACAGATTAACGAGCGTAAAACACAAGTTATTAATGTGTACACCTCGCGTGTATGTGGGAGATTTCCAGGCAAAAAGTAACTCCCGGAGGTGGCCTAGGATGCAGGCTTGCATACCATCCTGATAGGGAGAGGGACAGGGATGTGGGCCTTTTCTGGGAAAGTAAATGATTTTTAGGAAAGGAGATGTGATGGTTTGTGCCAGTCTGTCTGGGGATGGTGTCTGCTTCTGGTCACCCCTCCTGTGACAAGAGCTAGTCTTCCCCAGGTGGTTAAACTCCCCAGAGGGACTGACGATGTTGCGTTTCTGTCATGACTCGGGGGACTGTACTGTAGATCGATGAGGGGCTCACAGAAAGCCCTTCCCTGCATTTGCTCTTTTCCAAGGGCCTGCAGCTCAAAATAACCCACATCCCAAAGTGGAGTATTTGGGGGCAGTGCATTCTGATATCCGTCTACATCATACCTCTGTCTTCCTCATCATGCTGCTCCCAGGGTCTGGCATACCAGAGCAGGCTCTCAATGCATGTTTGTTGAGTGATTAAGTAAAAGAAGGGAGGAGACTATGGTGAGGACACTGAATGTTTACGGCACCGGGCACTTCTGATGTGAAGACATGGGACTTTCTCGACCCTGTGAGCTCAGAGCCAACTTTGTGCCCTTGCACAAAGATGCTGTAGAAGGACAAGCACAGAGGATGTGCAGGAACCGCTGATGAGGGCCCCTCAGCTCCCCACCCCTCACCCAAGCTGACTATACATGGGGAGCTACAGCCTGTCCCTCCTTGGAGCCCTTTGGTTCCTTAGCAACCCAGACAAACTCAGCCTGTTACCATGGAAACTGCTGCTGGGCTGAGGAGGGGTCAATAGCTGAAAATCAGCAGAGAGAACCTCAGAGGATGGAATATACTGGAAACTTGTATTAAATCAAGTGTATGTTTAAAATCCCTGCCTGGAATTCGCTCGTTTCTCATTCATTACTTGTGAATAACTAAAAATATGGGTCCTTCCCCTGTGCACGGCTGGTGGGAATACAAAATGGTGCAGCTGCTGTGGAAAATCAGTCTGCTGGTTCCTCAAAGCAACCAAGCATGGAATTACTGTAGGATCTAGCAATTTCGCTTCTAGGTACATTGCCCCGAGAATGGAAAGCAGGGTCTCGAAGAGACCCCTGCACACCAATGTTCATGCAGCATTATTCACCAGGTGAAAGCTGCCCAAAGTCCATGGACAGATGATGGAGCAGAAAAACGGGGTGTGTGCAAACAGCAGGATATCATTCAGCCTCAAAAAGATGGGACATTCGGGCACATCCCACAGCAGGGATGAACCTGGGGACATGATGTGTGAAATAAAAGCGCAGAAAGCCGATCCCACGTGAGTCCCCATAGCCGAGGTACTCGGAGTGGTCATAGTCCGAGAGACAGCCAGCAGGATGGCAGGCGCCCTGGGCTGGGGAGCGGCAGCGGGACACCACTTCGGTTCTGCCCGCTGGAGAGAGTTCAGCGATGAGGGTCGGGTTGCCTCTGCGCTGCACTGAACACTGGAAGTGGTCAGGACGACAAATTTTATGTGTGTGCATTTCACCCCAGTTGAAAAAATAAATACAGAAAACTGCAGGTTCTAGGGCAGGTGTTTCCATCTCTCTGAAACGATTCTGGTTGAACTCTTTTTGTGTAAAATCAGAATATTAATCAGTCCTACCTTGGAAGACGATAGTAACAGCATGGAACACATGGGCTAGCATCTTTTCAACTAGAATTTGACCAAAAGTGGTTGGTGGACTGGCCAGTGGGCTTCCTTTGGAGAATTTTCCCTAAAGGTGAAGCTTCCACTCATCACAGACTGTTTAATTTTCCATACCGGGGATCCCTTCCCTCTGTAGCTTTCTTTAGCAATGGCGTCCCCGCCATGTTAGCATTTCGTCTGCCACACTGGAGTCAGGCCAGCTGTCTGTGTACATGCCCTGTCTACACTGGCTTCTGGTTTGGGACTAAACATGGGTGCGAGGAGCACCCCTACCAGCTGAAATCCTGGGCTGCAGAGGCCATATGGCTTCTGTTCCAACCCCAGTGCCATCACTGGCTAGCAGCAGAATGTTCCAGAGATTGTCCAACCACTCTGCCTCATGTCTAAATTTAGGATAATAATATCATCCACCTTGTCCCTGGGCGCCCAGCACAAGCAGACACCACAAGCCGAGCAAACGCACTAAATACGAACATGATACTCTTGAAAGGCTTCTGTTTTTGGATGATATGATTAATCTAAGGGTCCTCAAATAACTGTGAGCTCCACGAGGGCAGGGAGCACATCTGACTTGATGTTCCGTGTAAACCCAGCTCCTGGCCCTGGATCTGACCCACAGAAAAAAGTCAGCAGCACTAGGATCAATATTAATAATTTGTTAGCAAAGCCACATGTTTTGAGAAGCATTGCATGATGTGGTTACCTTCGACTCCCTTGCACACACCCGGCATATTTCTGCTGCAGGACCTTTGGACCTGCTACTCTCTCTGCCTAGATTTCTCTTCCCCCAGAGGGTCTCGTGTTTACTGAACTGCTTCTTGCTCACATAGTACCATGGCCTTAGCACTCGTCGAAGACAGTCCTTGCCTTCCATATTAAGGCCTTCCCGTTCTCAGGCCTGGTGAACGTGTGAGGCTGTGTTAACCCTGCTGTTCCTCATCTCTCTCCCTTGCATCAGGGTAGGGAGGCTCATCGTATTCTCAACATCTTTCTTAAGGCAAGGGCCAATCTTTTAGAACCCACGAATGTGTCTCCCACTGGAACAAAGCACAGGGTTGCCCAACATTAACTCTCTGCCCTAGACAGGAGCATGGTGCAGGGAAAGGCCCCAGTCTATATCTACCAGACAGACAGCCTGACGGATCCTGAGGACAGACAATGCTGTTAGAACCGGAGGCTGCAGGAGACGTGTGATTTCTACCTGACTCTCAGAGCCCCCCGCATGTGTGTCTTTGTTCTTGTGCAGACCCCGTTCAGAGGCACCCAAAGACGTGCCTGGACCATTGCGGGGGTGTAGAGCTGAGCCCCTTTTGAGTCTCCGTGCCCACCCCTCCTGTTCCCACCGCCCTGTATTGGTGAGATTAGCCAACCCTTGGCCTGCTCCGTCTTGTCTCCAGATTGCTGTGGCCCTTAGCAACAGAGGGAGGCTCAGGCTGTCGCCATGGAAACTGCAGCTGAGTGGAGAAGGGAGGGTGGGAAAGGGGCCCAGAGAGCCCCTAAAACTGGAATGTTCCAGTCTGGAAGCCTGAGCTGATGCACAGTATGCCTTCCTTAAATAGTTACTCATTGAATGGAAGAGCCTCAAGGCAGGCTCTCCCCGCTGCTCATTTTATCTCCAGTGGAAAAAGAAACCCCTTTGCTGAGCAGATTCTCTCCAGTGCACTTTTTTCAACGGTAGTGAAATGCACAATCCTAACCGCTGGGTGTTCTTATTTACAGAGCGCTAACCCAGAGCTAGGAGCTTTCTAGGGATGGCACGCTTGTGCCCCACCCCCCGCCTCAGTATGATGGTATTCGGGGATGAGGACTTTGGATGAGAACTTTGGGGGTGATTAGGTCACGAGGGTGCAGCCCTCCTGGTGGGATCATGCCCTCTTGAGAAGAGACAGGAGAGATGATCTCTCTCCCCGCCCCGAGAGGACACAGGCAGACAGGAGCAAACTAGGGTCCTCACCAGAACCAGCCTATCTGGTACTTGACCTGGGATCTTCCCGCCCCCAGAACTGCAAGGAATATGCACTCCTGCTGGGGCAGCGTCCCAGCCTGGGGTAGCTCGGGAGGGCAGCCCGCACTCCGCTGGGCAGGACAGCAGCTGAGGCTGATTCCCGCAGCCCCCCACCCCACAGCCCAGCCAGTCTGCAGTTGCCCTGTCGCTGAGGAAGAGAATGGTTGCCATGGACACAGCGCTCGGTCAGGGTCCCGGAGACCCATCCATTTGCAAACCATAGAGTCTTTAAATGCTAGCCATCTGTCTGGCAAATTATTTCCTGGAATGGCATCTTGCATGTGTGTCCCTAGCTTTCTTCCCAAGCGTTGCAGTCTTCTGTGAGACTCCCCCCATCAACCGTTCAAAGCAAGTCTTATGGGGAGTCTCTATTTCTGCCTCTTTTGCCACAAAGAAACCTAATCTAAAGTGCCTTGGCTTTTGTCCCCCCAGCAGTAAGAGATCTGTTTGAATGCATTGAAACTATCTTGCTAATTTGTTGTTTTTCTCTTGGTGAGGCTGTGGATTTTAAGGGGCAAATTATTTCAGGCACCATTATAAAACAAAAATGCAATCTCCTAAATTACAGCAAAAATGACAAAAATCTGAAAAATGTCTCAAATTAATGAGATTCCTTTTTTTTTTCTTGCGCACACCTTTTACTCTGTTCTTGTCTAGGATTTCACTATGATCTTCGCTGTCACTGTGTGATTTTGGGGCACTCTACTTTCGTTTTTTGCCTGCCAGCCTCTCAGAGCTCTCCGCAGTGTCTGACACACAGCAGGAAGTCAGCAGCGTCAATGAACTAAGGAATGAATTTTGCTTTTGAAAAACTAGAGTCGTAACATTTTATATTTTTTGGCTTTCCGTCTCTGTCTCTCTTTTTTTTAAAACCTGAATTATAACCCAAACACATTGCAAATCATTAGCTGGCCTGGTACATTGCTAAGATGAACACGGATATGATGCAGAACTTTAAAAAATCAAAATGTACACAAGGATTTTGTCAAAGAGCCGGTGCCTAAAATCACAGTGATGTCCTTTCATTTATTCTAAAACATATTTTTTTTGTTGGGGGGGGTTAACATCTTTGTCATAATTGAGTAGATGGTAGCTTTCTTTTGCCAGGGTGCCTAAAATAATTCACAACTTAAAAATCCGTGGCTGCAAACAAACGAAATAACCAGGGAGTTAGCTTTTGCGGTCCCTGCTGCAAGCACAGAAACTAGTTTTCAGCGTGTAGGAATACACAGTTTACGGATGAAAGCTCTACTCTCAGATGTAAATATACCGAGCAATTTTCTTTTACAGATTAATGACATTTAAAAAGCATCTATCATTTCTTAAAGAAAGATTGGCCTGAATGGGACCTCAATTATGATAATTAGATAATTCTAATTATCTAACAAATTAATGCATAAATATTTTCTGAAGACAGAGGGTTGGTTTTTTTCAGTCATTACAACTTTTTTTTAAGTGTAAAAGAATTTCTTTACATTTCCCCACTAATGACAATTAATACACTTTGTAATGAGCTCATTAAAGCAAACAAAAAAACCCCCACGATGTATCAGTTATAAGGCAAGTCAGAGTGACTGAGAAAGAAATCTGGAAACCTGTATTCTGTTTTTACTTTCGTAATTTTGTTACAGTGAAAAGCTTATCTCATTGTGTCACAGACGTCCTACACATTCATATTAGAAAATAACCTTATATTTGAATAAACACAAAATATGAATCGCAGCATTTCCAAAACACAGAGAGTAATGTTAGATGTTACCAAAAACAGGAAATGGAGCGAGCAAAGCCAGCACACCTTTTTCAGACCCCAAGCGATCAGAACAAGAGCTTTCAGCTTCAGAATAACAAAAGACACCTGTCACTCTCCTAAAATGTCAGATATCTACAGAAGGCTTTCTTTCTTCTTCTTCTTTTTTTTTTTTTAAATAAATGCACTGCAATGTTTCAAAGTTTACATTTTAAGGTTTGGAGTTTATTAAATATATCAGCACATCTGGTCACCAAATTGTGGAAACTGACACCTCACAGCTGGAAACACTTAGGAAAAATTATGTTTGCTTGTTTTTAGTTGAAAGTGTTAAGATTAACAGGGATGGGTACATTAAATGAGTTTGGAGGTTGGTATGCCCCAAGATGGGTCTTTATAAGCAATTCTTGGCGATTCAGAGATGTTCTTTTAGAAAATGAGGTCCATTATTTTTTTTCTCCTTAAAAATACTACATCCTCTTTAAATGTGCATACGTGCTTCTTCTACAGAGAAGCAGCTTCTGCCCAAACCCCAATGCGACTGTCCCCATCATCCCCTCCCCCGACTTTGCAAAATTCCTCTGCATCTCAGGCCCTCCTGGACTGGAAGACATTCAAACTAGACATGCCCCAGCACTCTCCCCTGAAACTCAGACCTACGTGCAGGAACTGCCTTGCCCACCCCCCTGAAGAGGTTTCTGCTGCCCGAGGAAGGGGGAGAGGAAGACTCAGGACACCCAGAGTTGGTGCAGGGCACCCCAAGCTGCAGGAAGTAGACCCTTAGCCCACACCTGCCCCTTCCGTGTGAGAGTGCCGTGTAGGGAAAGAGGGAGAAGGGGACAGTGGAGTCTTCCCTGATTCATGAGATACACGGGAGTTTCTTGTACAGTGAGTCTAGAGGACCCTGCCTGTGTCTGCCAGAGCCTCACAGAGGTGCTCTGGGAAGCTCTCACTTCGTTCATTCCTTCATTCATTCATTCATTCATGCAACTGATACTCGCTGTGTTCAGGCCTGGGAATACAGTGGTGGACAAGACAGGAACAAGTCACACTTTCACGGGGTTCAGATTCCCCTGGACAAGAAGCTGATCAGCAGAGAAACAAGTAAGAGTGACTTCTAATAGTGGTCCCCGCCATGGAGAATGGACAGCAAGTGCTGTGATTTTGTCTGCAGAGGTTACTATAGCTAAGATGCTGGGAAGGGGGCAGGGATTTCTCCTGAGACCACTGTGGAGAAGAATCCAGCCACAGGAGACTCCAGGCAGAGTAGAGACTGGAGGAAGCACTGAGCACAAGGTCTCCGAGGGAGGGAAGGGCTTTGCACGTCTAAAGGGCAGTGAAAAAGGCCGGTGCTGGTGGAGAGCAAAGTTTTTGGGGAGAGTGTTGCAAGCATGACTGGAGAAATCAGCTGGAACAGAGCCACCCCTCTGTATATCTGTTAGATAATGTGAGTTTGAAAAAACATGAAGGTCTTTCCCGTTAGGCAGATACAAGGGCTATAATAATATTCTAGGATTGCCATAACAAATCACTGCAGATGGGAGGTTTAAACAATAGGAAATTTCTTCTCTCCCCGTCCTAGAGGCTAGAGGTCCCAGATCAAGTGTTGCCGGGGCTGGCTGCTCCCCGGCCTCTGTCATTGACTTTCAAACGCCGTCTTCCCCCCATGTCCTCACATGGTCTTCCTTCTGCGTGGGTCTGTGTCTGCATCTCCTCTTCCTGGAAGGACACACACCAACTGGATTAGGTCCCACCCGTATGGCCTTGTTTTAACCTAATGACCTCTTTGGAATTCCTCTCTCCTAAAGGACTAAGAATTAGGGCTGCGACATAGGAATTCTGAAGGGATACCATTCAGCCATAACCAGGGCAGAGCTGACAGGCATGGGAGGGTCGTAGGGTCGCTCAGACCTTGAGTGCATCCTGGCACCGCAGGCCAGGCCCCCAACCCCATGTGTGGGATGCGTGGGTGAGTGGAGAGAGGGGGCAGTGCCCCTGCCAGGGCCGTGGCTGGGTGGGGCATGATTTCCGACCCTTGACACAGAGAAGCACTGTGGTGGGCTCTGGTCCAGGGACTGCTCCTGGGTCCCCCACGGCCCCCCCTGCCCTGCCTCCACCCTGGCTGGACGGGGGCTCGGGTTGAGGCCACAGACACCTCAGCTGCATGAGGAAGGAGGGCATGGCAGAGTGAACAGAGGGAGTCCCCAAGGCTGGGCCTTTCCAGAATCGGGTGCAATTCCTCCGCCGGGCATGCGGGCGACACTGAATCAATTTTGCCAAACGAGGACACGCACCTTTCCAGGCAATTCGGCTCCAAGCACCTCAGAGCCTAGAGTAGGCCCCTTGCGCAGGGGAGCGCTGGGAGCGCAGGGAGCACAGAGAGCGCAGACGCAGGCAGGAGGCTTTGTTCATGTCTTCTCCATTCTTGACATTTACTGGCCACACTGGGACTTGAGATCTCAGAAGGAAGCCGTTTGGACATTGCTCGGGGACCAGGCAGCGGGTTAGGGGCACGTGCAAGATTCTCCCTGCAGCCAGGGGTGTGTCCGGGAGGATGGAGGGGAAGCTTCTGGAAGCTGAGTGGGGCGTGGCCGGATGTGGGGGAGCCTACGCACAGCAGACAGCACTGGGCAGCCTCCTACACATACACAGCAACAGCAATGATGACAACCGGCCTAGGAGGGAGCTCTGCGAGGCGTTAGAGATGTTTAGGGCTGGGATGGTGACGACAGTTTCCACATGGGCATGCTTATCCCTAAACTCATCCTGCTGTGTACACGAAATATGTGGATTTTTACGTGTCAAGAAGAAGGGCAGGAAGAAGGTGACAGAAGCAGGCTGGCCTCCTCAGCACCCCTCACCAGCCACCTCCCATGTGACTGCGCCCTCCGAGTCAGTTCCTGCCTCCCACGCCCACGCCAAGTGTCTGCTCTCCTGGAGGAGGGAGCCCCGTGTGTGGGATGCTCAGATCACTGATGACACTTTTTTTACATTGTCTCAGAAAGCTGGTGGAACATGGAGTGTGCGCGTTCACTCCTGCTGCCCGAGGGGCCACCCAAGGCCCGAGACCCCTACTTTCCCCTCCTGCTCCTGCAGCTCCTGCCCCCAAGCTGCCAGGTCCCTGTGCAGCCGGAAGGATAGGGAACAGGTGTCTGGGGCACTGAGACCCTTCCCAGGGGCTCCCCGGCTGGCCCAGAGCCAACCATATCTCAGTGCACTGGCCCACGTGGAAGGAGGTCCAGCGTGAACAAAGACCCGGGATTCGATGTTGTGGGGACAGCATCTGGGACCTTCCCACGCCTCCCTGCCCTCCACAAGCCAGAGCCAGGGCCTGCCACAACACCGAAACTCGCTGGGAAACGTTCAAGGGTTTTTCCAGCTGGTTAAGCACATTCTTCAGGAAGCATTAAATCACATACACTTAAAATGAAATAAATTACATGAAAAACAAATGCGTCCTTTCCTAATTAGGTTACCCGAGTCCATGTCCTTGAGGCTGCTTCCAGGCATGGAATCTGTGGGTGGGAGAAGTGACACCACGTGCTGCCGGGGTCCCTCTTGTTCCTTCTCACCGGGTCTGAGCACAAAGGCCAGCTCAGCACAGAATGGGGGTGTCCTGCTTACAATAAGCACCCCATTTTTCAAAGACAGGTGGCAGGCAGTTGGCCGACCCCTGCACTAGATGGTAGGCCCTCTTGACCAGAATGGTCAGGCTCCTAATCTCCTCCAGGGTTCTCCCTGATGCCTGCACTCCAGCCACACTGGCCTCCTTGCAGGTCCCCAAGCAGGGCAAGCGTCCAGCCTTGGGCCTTTTCAAGGTATAAATTCCTTTGTCCAGAGTGTTCTTGATTTTCCATGACTCCCTCCCTTCCTCACCCCAGTCAGGTCCAAATATCACCACCTCCAAAAAGCCCTCCTTGACCACCCACTCTAAAATATTGCTCTCTGTGCCTTTTGTCCATCCTAGCATTCACCGCCACCTGAAATCTTGACTTTATGTTCAACTTAAGACACGCCCCCCCCCCAACCCAACTAGAATTTAGCTCTAGGGAACCGGAGCTCTGTGGGTTGGTTCTTTGCTGTTGGGCCTGCCGCAAAATACGCTCTCAGCAAGTATTGTCTGAGGAAGTGGGTGGGCGAAGGAATCGTGAGGGCCTGGAAAGCTGCCTCTCCTAGTCGTCTCTCTGCTCCGGAAGGGCAGACAAGGGCTTTCTTTCGGCTCATCATTTCATTCAATTGTCCAGTGAGGGAGAGGGAGGGGTGTTCCATCAATATTTCTGATCAATCAGTATTCTGGCAACGTGACTCACTGGTGTGTAGAAGACACTCAGGATTTCTAAGCACGACCCCAAAGGCTCCTGACGCCAGTTCTCCCCTTCTGCAGGGACTCTGCTGATGGTGACGCATTTCAATGCGCAGGAAGTACGCACAGAGCCTCTGGTGCAGACTCTGGCCTGTTGCCATGGAAACTCCAGCCTGAGTGGGAGGCCAGGGGCTGGGGAGGAGGAAGGGAGGGCAGCAGAGGGTGGGACCCTGCAGGCTTTGCCAGTGAGATGGTGGGTTCCAGCCACCGACCCCAGCCGGGGCTCTCTCCTGCCGGACACCCCTCCAGACCTCTTCTCACGTCGCCGTCCTCACTCTTTACCCTGTGCCCCCCACCTCTTGTTCGTACTCCTTGGGCATAATAATATCCACCCCGCCTGTGCCACTGTCCATTCACCAACCCCCTCAAGTTTTTTTATTGTGGGAAGACACACATAAAATTTATCCTAGTCGCCATTTTCTGAAGCGCATAGGTCAGTGGTAATAGATCGAGTCACACTCTTGGGCGGCCATCACCACCATCCGTCCACAGAGCTCTGCATCACACCCAACCGAGACCGTGTCCTGGGGAGATGCCCTGTCTCCAGCCCCGCCCCCAGCCCCTGGCACCTGCCCTGCTGCCTCCTGCTTCCGTGACTCCGACTCCCCTGGGGACCTCACAATCATAGTGTTTGTCCTTCTGTGACAGCTTGCTTCACGTTGCACACTTTTGTCAAGGTTGGTTCACTCTAACAGGTGTCAGGATGTCCTTCCTTTTAAGGGTGAGTCATGTTCCACGATGTACACACGCACCCTCAAACACACATTTTGTTTCGTCATCCATCGATGGACATTTGAGTCTCTTCCGCTCTTTTGCTGTTGTGACTAATGCCACTCTGAGTATGGCTGCGTGGATATCATTTTGAGACCGTATTTTCAGGGCTTTGGGGGTGTATACTCAGAAACTGGTGGAGTTACTGGATCATAGGATAATTCTTTCTTTAATTTTTGGGCGGACAGCCATACTGTTTTCCAGTGCCCCGTAGCCCCCCAGTTTTAACCACGATAAACAAGCTCACTGAGATGGGCTTCCAGATCTGGCATTTACCATGGGCATATCCGTGGTGCCTTTTAGGGAAACTAAATGTGTGCCCTGTTCCCTTGGTTCCCAATGTTGAACCCATGCAAGAATAATAAAAATGATGTATGGTGTCTAGTTTCACGGACAATACTATAACACTTACTCTATACCGTTCAGCTCTCTGAATTCTCATTTCTTCAAACGCTCTTGAGATACGTTCTGATATTACCAGGGTACATATAAGGACATGGGGGGACACAGGAGTCAGGAAGTTGTGGAGACTCACAAAGCTAGTGAGGGACACCTGAGTGTCAGAGGATTTGTCTTGGGGAACCTTGACCTGCTGGCAGTGAGCTGGGCTTGGTGGTGGCTAGGCTTGCGCTGCTCATGCTGAGTGTCGTCTGAGGCGGATATCCGGTTCACAGGTGAATGCATGTCTCTGCATCTCATGAGGGAGATCTGGACTAGGGATGGGACTCTGGGGGGCACTGGAGACCAC
This sequence comes from Mustela nivalis, assembly GCF_964662115.1. Classification (NCBI taxonomy): domain Eukaryota; kingdom Metazoa; phylum Chordata; class Mammalia; order Carnivora; family Mustelidae; genus Mustela; species Mustela nivalis. The sequence continues at coordinate 47,832,961 of NC_139037.1, read as the reverse complement.
AGAGTTGTATTACTCCAAGGATGCTATCCAAGCAGATAACACTGTGAGTGGGGGTCTCACTGAGGCCACCTGGAGAGAGTGGGGCACACGACAGGGGCACTCAGACCCTCACCAACTACTCAGAGTAACAGCACAAACATTACCCAACTCCACAGGTGTTTGCATGCAAGGAGGAGGCCGTTGGCAGCCATCCTTCTTCTTTCACCACCGCCGTAAATACATACCTATCTCCCGAAGTCGTCTGCACAGATGAGTGGTGCAGACAGAAAAGAAGAGGCGAGTTCTTGGATTCAGAACTGATGGAGAAGCATCCAGCCAGCCAACCCTCATTCCTCTAAATACCCACCCAGCCTTCACTCATCAGCCTCTGTGTTCACCCACCCACTAACCAGCCATCAGTCTACCCGACCACCCATTTATGGACCCATCTAACCACCCACCCTCCGTCCACCCAACAGAGAACTGGAAATACGTCTCAGAAAAACAGTGGCGAACACCTCAGTGATAAACTGAGTTGTGTGTTTATTCACCACATGGAAGCTCAAAAGCCCAGCATGTCTTGCCACCAGGGACTGTGACGTCACCCCTGGGGCCTGTCTTCCTTATTCTCTCCTCATCAGACCCACTGGCCTCTGTGTCCTTCAGCATCACAAACACGCTCCGTCTTCAGACATGGCCAGATGCCACCCTCTCTGCGCACGTGTCCTGCAGACGGAAGATGCACGAGGAGGACCTCGGCCTTGGATTCACTCCATTGATCACGTTTAACTCCACGCTGACCCACGCAGGACCCTGATAAATGCTTGCAGGAGGAACAGGATTGTGCGGCTGAAAGAAGGAGTGATCCACCAGTGGTCAGAACCTGGGCCTTATTTCTCACAGCTCTGTTTTCCAGCATCTAGAACCTCGCCCCACCCCTGGCCCTGCACCCACCCGTCTGCTCCACCAAGCTCAGCCGACTGTGACTCAGGCTGTTGCCCTGGAAGCCAAGAGGCAAGGGGCTGGAGAAGGGGACACAGAGAGTCTATCGAGGCCCGGACCCTGGTCCCACCTGGTGTGCAGCACTCCCTTAACACATGTAGTAAAGCCAATGTCGTGCATCCCTAAAGCACAGGGAGTCCCTTTATCCAAGGGACCCTGTTCTTCCAGGTATTTCTGGTGTTTCTATCCCAAGTCCTGGGTCTTGGGATGTCTTCTCTGCAGCAACTCTGTACCAGGACCAAAAGCAGGTCTGAGAGCAAACCTGACCTCTGTGTTATCCACCATAGCACAACAGTGACCAGAGGCTCTTACCACCCGGGGAACTGATGGGGGAACCCCAGGCCCAGGGTCAGCATGTGCAGCTGAGCTCAGGAGGGCAGGAGGCAGTCACTGACGACCCCCGTGAGGCTGTTCCTGCCACAGGGAACAGCAGGTGCGAAACAGAACAAGTCAGCGACGGCCAGGGACCTCTGGAGCAGAGGCTGGGAGGAAGGCGGCGGCAGGTGGCTGAAAACCAGACACCAGGGCCTCCCAGGGTCTCCCTGAACTGGGGTTTAGTGCTCTGAGGTCACCATCATGAAAGTCTTTGTCTTATCTTTGAGGTTCTGTTCTGCACATGGAGTCCACCGGGGCAGGGAGCATGGCTTGGAGAATCACCTCCCAGGGATAGGTTGTGGGCCCTTGGTTCCCTGCCCCCCGCCCCTGAGTCCCTGCTGCCCTCAGAGTATGGGTCCTGGCTGGGGGGATTGGGGGTCAGCCCAAGCCACACAGCAGGAGACCCCGTGTGGGCCCTGCCAGGGCAGAGTCCGCACCGGGGGATGATCTAGTACCCCAAAGAACAACGCCATCGAAAACCTTGTGTTTGCTCCCCGCAGGGAAAGGAAGGGACGGCAGCCAGGCAGGAGGCGCTTGGACCAGGGGCTGGCAGAGAGTAGGCCTGTTAGCAGAGGACGAGGGAGGAAGCTGGCAGCAGAAAGAGAGGCTCCAGAAGAGGCAGAAGCCGGAGGCCTTTCTTGCTACCATCTCCTGCTGCCCGAAAAGAAGCAGATGTGGAATTTGCCCTTGGCCCCTGACCCCGAGCCCCCAGGCAGGGAGTCCAGCCAGGCCTGGAGGCTCCACCACAGACCCGGCCTCTGCCCGGGGAAAAGACTGGTTCTCTTGGAAACCACAAACCTGGGTCAGAGACCTGGAGGTGCCCATTTGTAAACCATGTTTGAGTTTCAGACACCACTGGAGCAGCTATCCCAGGCAGATACGAAATAAGGATCGACCATCTCCAAGCTGCGTCTGGCATGTACCCTAGGTGCTTCTTGGATCCGTGGGGAGAGTCCCCCTGTGGCTGCTGGCACTCTTGTTCTGTGTACACTGCAGGGCCCACCTCCTGACACACCATAGGTTCCAGACCTAGGAGCTTGGTGAGCTCAGAGTCGGTGGGGGGTCTTGGTGGAAGACAGTCCTGGGCAGAAAGACCAGGAGGTTCAAAGGCCCTGGGGCGGGAGCAAAGCCTGGGGATTCAAAAATCAAAGGAAGAGGGCCATACAGCCAGAGGTGAATCTGGGGACACTCTGGCTAGCCAATTACCCAAAGCTGACCCGTGGGGAGATGCAGTTTATTTCAAGAGCAGAAGGGAACTCCTGGGTCTCACATGTGTTGCTTCTTTTATTTTTGCCTGGCATCTGAAGGAAGCATCCTCTTTAGCCTGCAAAGTCCGGGCCAGCTCCTGGTGATGAGCGCCAGAAAGGGCCCTGCAGGCCCACCCCCTCAAGTGGTGGAAGGACGGAGGGCCCTTGAGGCCCTCGGGATCTTATTTTATTTTATTTTTAAAATGAACATACAGCACAGCTGACCTTTTCTGAGTGTGTCGTTCTAAGCTTCAACCCAGCCACGGACTCTGTAGCCAGCGGTAGGAGTTCCTCAAGGCTCCCCAGGAGTGCCCTTTTCAGTCACATCTCCTCAGCCCATCTGTTCTCTGTCACCACGGCTTTGTCTTTCTGAGAACTTGTGTAAATGGGAGGCGCCTGGGGGGCTCACTCAGTTGGGCGACCGACTCTTGATTTTAACTCCGGTCACAATGTTGGGTCTGGGGATCAGGCCCCGGGTCGGGGCTCACACTCAGTGGGGAGTCTGCTTGAGGTTCTCGCTCTCCCTCTGCTCTCCCCCCTCCGCCACCCTCTCTCCCTCTCTAAAATACATACAAAAATAAAAAGAATTCATGTAAATGGAATCAGACAGTGTGTAACCTTTCAAGGCTGGCTCCTCTCACTCAGCATACTGCCCTGGAGAGAATTCCAAGAATCCGCTCTGTTTTTATTGCCAAGTAGTATTCCATTGAAATGCTAAAGGTTTTTGGTCAACCTACCAGTTAAAGGGCATTTGGGGCTGTTTCCAGTTTGGGGCTATTAGCAATAGAGCTGCTGCAAGTCACTCACGGATAGGTTTTAAAATTTATTTAAATAATATTCTTTATATAAGTCACTGTGTATAAAGTCATATCCTTTCAATATCTAATTAATATGCAAAATTGTGAATAAGATAGGCAACATTAATTTTTGCATTAAAAATTTTCTGTCATAAAAAAAATAAATTTTTCTGTCATGGGGGCGTCTGAGTGACTCAGTAGGTTAAAGCCTCTGCCTTCGGCTTGGGTCATGATCTCAGGGTCCTGGGATCGAGCCCCTCATCGGGCTCTCTGCTCAGCAGGGAGCCTGCTTCCCCCCCCACCCCCCCCCCGCCCCACCTGCCTCTCTGCCTACTTGTGATCTCTCTCTGTCAAATAAATAAAATCTTTTTAAAAAAATTTTCTGTCGTGGTAAAGGGTACATCACAAAATTTGCCGTCTTGGCCGTCTTCAAGTGGACGACATGGTGACCCCAGCAACTCGGGACCTCGTGCCCACATCGCTCCTTTCCACTTTCAGGTTTCCCATCGTCCCAAACACGCACAGGCTCCCTGTTTCCCCTTCCCCGACTCCTGGAAACCAGCGCTCTTTTCAGACTGGCCTATTCTAAGACCAGAGGAAAGTGCCCTTGCGCCCAGTTCACATTTTGTGCCTGGCTCGTTGGTGTCAAGTAATGTTTTCAAGGCCCCACGAACAGCGTAGCAGAGCAGTAGGATAAACCCCATTGTCTGGGCAGGTCCCGCTTTGTTTGGGGCACGATTATTCACAGTAATGCTGCTCTGAAAGGAGGGACAAGCACCGGGGTGAGTCCCTGGTCCTTCAGGTATGGACCCGGACGTGGGGTCCCCAGAGCACATGGTAACTGTTGGCTTCCCATTTTGAGGACCTGCCCCATTTCACATTGCCATTGGCCACACACAAGGATTTTCGTCCCTCCATACCTCTCCCGACAGTACACAAGCCCCAGGAGGCAGGGACTGTCCCCTTGAGCCCCTGCAATGCCCAGCATTGTGCCCGACATACAGTCAGTGCTCAGTCAGATATCTCTGATGGAGACTAGGCTATGTCACCCCAACATATGCCACGTCGGACGCCAGTTATCTTGAGCTGAAGGCATCTGAGTTCCTGAAGTCCCTTATCTGTGCAGAACCAGAGCCTCTCAGAGGGACTCAGTGTCACGACTCCTCCCAGGATCAACTCAATCTCTTGTGGGAGGCGGGAGGCGCACCCCACCCACACAGGCGCCTGGAGGATCCTCCAGCTGCCTGACCCCCTCCTGCTCCCCGAGGGGCCCGGTTATCTTCCCAAACACCAGTGCTGCTCTGACAGTGCCTTTCCTCCCTCCCCTCCCCTGCTACGTGAAGTGCAGGGGCCCCGAATCCTGACAGCTTTGAGTCAGTGCCCGGCTTTCTCCCACGTGTCACCCAGGGCCGTGCACGTGTGACTAGACCAGGACATGGGAGCTGGTGAGGAATGAACACTGGGTTCTTTGGGGCAGGGGACCGGCAAGGACAGGGACGGGACCGTAGGGGACATGGAGTCTGGAAAGGTGCAGAGCCCCCGACACCGCTGAGAGCTTTGGGTTTTGTTATTTGGTCAGAGTGAGTGGCTAAGGCTGATGACTCCGGGAGCACAGAGGAGGAAAGAGTCTCTTCCTCCCACACCTCGGGTTCTCGGGAGTGCGGGGAAGAAAATCAGGGCCCAGCTCACGGGAGGCCCCTCATAAATGCTGACTTCAGGCCTGGGCCTCCAGGAATGACCCTGAGAAATGTCTGTCACATGACTGTTATCAGAACGTTATGGGGAGAATTTGCCCCAGCCTGGGGGCAGAAAACTGTCGGACTTTCATCTCCATTCCAGGATACAAACATCTTCATCTCTGTTTCTCAGAAGAATCCCATAGCTTCAAGTCAGATAGCAGCCAAATGTTGTTTGGGCAGGACTGTAAACCCGGATTATAAAGGCGGATGAGTTTTCCAGGCATATCTCAGTGAATCCCCAAAGAACCATGATTCTCCTTTGCTAATGAGCAGACTTGTGGCTCCAAGAGCTTAGGACACATCTGGCTGGATCGAGCTGGCCGTGGGAAGATGTTTGGAGGAGACCCTTCCAGGAAGGGAGAGCAGCAGTACTGAGGCCCTGGGGCAGACTGATTTCGTTCTCTTTGTGGAGCAGGAGAGGGGCAGTAATACAGGAGACGAGTGAGAGTGGGCATCAGGACAGGACAGGGAGTGGGGGAAGCCGTGAGCAGGAGATAAGCAGGTTTGATCCTGCTCTAGCACTCGTGAAGGGCCTCCTGGCTCCTCAGCCCTGGATTCAAACCTCCCCAACCCCCTTTCCTTTCCTGTACTCCAGCTGCAGGCTCTAAGGTCACCCCCGAGCCTGCTGGGCCCCCACAGGCAAGGGTCACTCCGTGGGAGGATGGGGCTGCCTCACCGGCTTCAGACCAGCCTGGCGGGGGAGGGCGACGCTCCCCCATGCTAGCTCTGCATCAGAGGCCACATTAAATGTGAGCGGGGCTGCTTCAGGAAGACAGGACAAAGTCCTCTAAGTATCTCCATTCTGTTGGAAGAATCCAGGGAGGCCCTCCTGTGGGTCGGAAGCTATTCTAGACACACGGAGTATGTTGAGACCCCAAATGGGTCCCTCCTGAGGTCCGGGACTGGCTGGAGAGACGCCTTCTCCCTCACTCACTCATTCAGAAATGCATTTACAGGCACACAGCGGGACATTATTCAGTGCTAAAAAGAAGTGTGCTTCCAAGCCCTGAAAGGAGGAGGAGGAAACTTCCACCACATTACCAAGGGGAAGGAGCCAATTTGCAAAGCCCGCAGCAGTAGGTAGGATTCCGGCCCTGCAGGCAGGAACGCTATGGAAGCAGTGAAGAGAGGAGAGGTTGCCAGGGGTCAGGGAAAGGGAGAACAGGGGGAGCACAAAGGTCTTCTAGGGAGTGAAAGTACTCTCCGTGAGACCATAATGATAGGTTCGGGATTATTACTGTACATTTGTCCGAACCCACAGAACGTGTAACACCAAGGGGGAACCCACAGCTTCACAGACCAGTGGTGTCTGAAACTCAAACATGGTTTACAAATGGGCACCTCCAGGTCTCTGACCCAGGTTTGTGGTTTCCAAGAGAACCAGTCTTTTCCCCGGGCAGAGGCCGGGTCTGTGGTGGAGCCTCCAGGCCTGGCTGGACTCCCTGCCTGGGGGCTCGGGGTCAGGGGCCAAGGGCAAATTCCACATCTGCTTCTTTTCAGGCAGCAGGAGATGGTAGCAAGAAAGGCCTCCGGCTTCTGCCTCTTCTGGAGCCTCTCTTTCTGCTGCCAGCTTCCTCCCTCGTCCTCTGCTAACAGGCCTACTCTCTGCCAGCCCCTGGTCCAAGCGCCTCCTGCCTGGCTGCCGTCCCTTCCTTTCCCCGCGGAGAGCGAACACAAGGTTTTCGATGGCGTTGTTCTTTGGGGTACTAGATCATCCCCCGGTGCGGACTCTGCCCTGGCAGGGCCCACACGGGGTCTCCCGCTGTGTGGCTTGGGCTGGCCCCCAATCCCCCCAGCCAGGACCCACACTCTGAGGGCAGCAGGGACTCAGGGGCGGGGGGCAGGGAACCAAGGGCCCACAACCTATCCCTGGGAGGTGATTCTCCAAGCCATGCTCCCTGCCCCGGTGGACTCCATGTGCAGAACAGAACCTCAAAGATAAGACAAAGACTTTCATGATGGTGACCTCAGAGCACTAAACCCCAGTTCAGGGAGACCCTGGGAGGCCCTGGTGTCTGGTTTTCAGCCACCTGCCGCCGCCTTCCTCCCAGCCTCTGCTCCAGAGGTCCCTGGCCGTCGCTGACTTGTTCTGCTTCGCACCTGCTGTTCCCTGTGGCAGGAACAGCCTCACGGGGGTTGTCAGTGACTGCCTCCTGCCCTCCTGAGCTCAGCTGCACATGCTGACCCTGGGCCTGGGGTCCCAGCGAGGCACCTGGGTGAGATTAGAAAGGGACAGGGGGGAAATTTGCAGCATTTCCTACTTTGTGCACTGTGACCTTGCTTCCCAGCCTAGGGTGATGCCTCCCTCACCAGGGAACACTTGGCAATGTCTGGGAATGTTTTCTGTTGTCACAACTGGGGAAGGGAGGACAGGCTCCTGACATCTGTTGGGGGGTAGTGTGCAGGGGATCAGGGACCATACAGAGCACGAGAGGGCCTCCCCAACAGAGGATGGTCAGGTTTGACATGTCCGCAGTGCTGAGGTTGAGAAAACCCATGCTTGTGTGGGATTTCCTGCAACAAGCGTATCTGAGAGTGGGTCTGCCTCACGGCAGGGAACATGAACCGTGCTCAGGGCCAGCTGTGTGCTGAACCCCCTCCCAGGCACGTAGGACAGGAATCCGTTATGTCAAGCCCTGAGGAGAAAAGACAGCCGGCCCCAGGAAATTCGGGAAAAGCTGGCTATTGGCAGCCTCAAGGGACCTAATCTGCGCACGGACAGCTGCAAGTTGCCGTTTGGCGGGTTTGAGGACAGACAGCCCAGCCCTGCTGGCCATGCCGTGCTATTCCTGAGAAGGTCCTCTCTGCCTGAGGTCTGCAGATATGCATAGTTTCCTGGGTGTCTTCGTGGGCCCAAACAGGCAACCCTGGGAAAATTCTACCAGGGTTGTCGAGCTGAGCCTTTGTCTGGCAAATGGGCCAAGTCTGGGATTCCAAGTGCATCTTCTGGGGCGCCCGTCAGAATGTTCCCTTCATCTGCGCCCCCCTCCCTGCCGTTCAGGACTGGACTGAGCCCTCCTGTGAGGTGTGTGGGAGGGCAGGGTCGTAGTGCAGAAGGGCTCTGTGAGTGAGGACCCCCCAAACCCCAACCTCCTGGTGTTCACCTCCCCCGCCACAACCCGAAATCGGTAAACCAGAACATGGTAAAGGCAACAAGCCCTCACTCCCGTGATCACATAATGTTACTTAAGATGCGATCTTGCCCGCAGACTCCCTCGAGGGGCCCCTGTGGGTTTATAAAGTGTCCATGTGGGGAGAGCACAGGCAGCAAGCAAAGGTGGGTGGCCACTGGGGGGGGCGGGGAGTGGGGCCTTCAGCAGAGGCCGGGTCCTGGGCTCCACGGCCACAGGCAACAAAGTCTGCTAACGAGCCTAGAGTGTTTGGCATCAGATCCAGGGAGGCTCCGAGGCCTCCACGCCATCCTGTGGCCACCTTGACTTTAGCCTCATAAGGCCCAAAGCCAGGGACCCAGTTCAGCTATGCCTGCATCACTGACCCAGGGAAATGGTGGTGGTTTGAAGCCAAGTTTGTGGAGAGTGTGACACGATTGGAAAACTCCAGTACTGACGAAAAATGGGTGGGTGGTTTTCTATTTTGCAAAGGATACAAGAGGCCTTGTGAACCATGATTCCAAAACCATCCATCAGAAAAATAATAGCTGAACGCATCTGACCACATATGCTTTGAAGATGTATGTGGGGTGGGGCAGTGAAGGGAGGGAGAAACTGCCATCATCAAGGTCGATGCTGAGCTATTCTTGGGGAGCCGTCAGACCCTGTGATCACCCAGCACAAACCCCCAGTGGGTTCCCAATGTTCGCATAGCAAAGAGGAGGAGTGGGTCCAATGGGCGGTGAGGCCTGTGGAATTTCCTCTGTGGGGGAGCATGGGGGAGCAACATTTTGCAAGACGTGGGGAGTTTGGAGCATATCGGGAAGCTTCCTTTGCTTTACCTTCTTGATTCATGCTGCATTGCTGTGAAAAAAAGAAAACAAATGGATGATATTATTCCTGTGTGCATGTAAATACACACAATACTTTTCCTTTAAGTAGGGGCTGTTTTTAAGGAACTCACAGCAAGGAGTGAGTACGTAGTGACTACGTGTGGGACATTGCCATTAGCACCCAGGATGCTGGCCATTGCATTCCAAATGGAAGGGCGGGTTTTTCAGCCTCTGAGAAACCTGGGAATGATTACAGCCAGCGGTACCCATGGAAACAATCAGCAGAACCATCTCAGTGGATTGGGACGCCTTGCCTTTCGTTTTCTTTTTTCTTTTTTGCCATGTGGAAAGAGACACCTCATGCGTGCAGAGGTGACCGTGCTGCCCCTGAGAACCCACCGTGTTATCCTTCACGTCGAGTAACAACGCATGAGCTTGTACAGCCCGGACCCCCGTCACGCATTAATCGTGAATTTGGGGAGTGTTGTGTGCCCCCGCCTGGGCCATAGTTCCCTGTGCACACGCTGGGCAGGGGACGATGTTGTACTTGGGAAGAAATTGCAGACCAAAAAGCCTGGCCTGATTTGGAACTTTTGCAACCTCCGTCCTCTCTGAACCTCCGTGTCTCCCTGAAATCCATCAGCACATGCCGTCTCCACGGCAACCCTGGGTGGTCTCAGGTGCACCCTCTGTCTGCAGGCGACCTCTGTGGTCCCCCGTCGCGTCTCCTCATGTGGATACCCTGTGCACCCCCTCCTCTCCCTCCTCTGACTCTGCCCTCAGCCACAGGTCTAGCTCACATCAATATGTCACTCGATCACGCAGAAACAGGACAATTTACTCTTGTCTCTGGTGCAATCGCTCCTCTTAGGAGACGAACACACTCGCAGGATGTGTCTCAAATGGAAATCTCACATCAGCTACCTCTTAACAAAAGCAAGAGGTTTTTCTGTTAAAATAACTCATCTCCCCCACCCTGACCCAGTGTCCTGAGCTTCCGTTGGGCCTCACTGGCGCAGGGCTGGGCTCTAAGGTGGCCGGGGGCAGCCTCCCAGGCGTCTGCCAGGCCTACATTCAGGGAGCCCCATGTCTCCTCCAGGGGACCAGGTCCACCTTCCTTCCTGCCCTCAACCCCCCATCTCACAGGTCCAGACCTTCTGTACATTGCTTCCCCCCCACCTAAATGGCACATGCCCGGAGACAGCCAGCTCGGTCCCTTCCGCTCTTTCCCCCCCAGATTTTCATCACAAAGCTACCTTAAGTGAGTACATTATACATTTTTTTAAAAGTCAACACCGATTTGTGCATGACTGAGGAAGGAGAAAAGGGGGAATCCTTCATTGTGGCAGAATGGGTTTTCAGCATTGCTCCCAGAGATCACATCACTGCTGCAGGGGTACCAGGCTGACAACTGGGAGGGGTGAGGCCATGGAGGCCGAAGTCCCCACTCCCATAGCCTCCTCCCCGTCTCGTCCATGGCTCTCTTTCCGTTGGCCTCACTTCCTGACTTTTGCTGCAACCACCTGAATGTGTATGGTGTGTTCACTGGCATTTATGCCCTGGTTTGTCCCGGCACCAGTGTCAGCCCCCAAGCACCGAGATCCTCGCCTGTCCAGTTCGCTTCTGCGTTTCCAGGACCCGAATCACACTGATCCTTCCTGATGCTCCTTGACGTACACACTGTGAATGAAAATAGGGGGCATGTCCTTTGGTTCAACAATACTGCTTCTAGAATGTATCCCGAATGTGTGCCAGATAACAGATGAAGTGATTTTCTCTGGCTTTTCTGGAACCAGGAAACAGTGGAAACACCTCCACTGTCCATGGTTGGGGAACGGCTTAAGGCAATGTTGGTGTCGTCACACTATGGAAGATTCTGCTAAAGTCCAGAGCCGGTGAAGAGCCCAACGGGAATTGTCGCAGGAGGAGGACATGGTGCCACATTGTAAAGACTATCATTTTGTATAATGTGCAACTATGAGAGTGTACTTATACAGAACAACACAGCATGGTCCTATTTGTAAAACTAAGCTCTAGGGTGAGATAAGAAATTTGTGTTACAGGAATTGACTGGATAGGCAGAGTGAGAGGTGGGAGAGAGATTTCTTTTCATCCTGTCGGTTCAGTACTTTTGTCCTTCCTTCAAAATGAATTACCGAGAGCAAGTATAACTACATACAATTAATGATTTCTGTTTTATAAACTGAGACAGAGGTTAACATTTATGTGATGTGCTCAGTCCTTTCCAAGTAAGGGTCAGGAAAAAAAAAAGATTAACAAATATGATAAAATTATTTACAGTTTTACGTCATGGAAAGAAATGTAAACAGCATCCAGACAGGGGTCATGCAAAAACAATTGGAAAGTGAAATTTTAAAAATACCACTTACGTTAATATCTGACAAATATGCAATTCCTAGTGCAAATCTAGCAAAAGATATGAATGACCTTCACTCTTAAAAAAAAAAAAAAACAACACAAAATGCTGCTGAGAGAAATTATATGAGACCTAAATAAACAGAGACCTAAGGCTTTCTTAGATGTGAGAATATTAGGACAGCCATTGTCCTGAAGTCGTTTTTACAATCCTGGTGCCATTTTTTGTGGGAATGGATACATTGATCCTAAAGTTTGTATGGAATGAGGAGGGACCGAAAATTATCTCCCCCCCAAAATCTTTGAAACAAAACAAAGGACCAAAGGTGGGGGGGGGTTACTATCAGCTTTCAAGACATCATATAAACCTACAGTAACAGCAATAAAATGGTGTGGTCTCTGCATCCTGAGAAACATATAAATCAATGGAACAGAATAGAGAGTCCAGAAATATATTCACACGTATATGGTCAATCGATTTTTTTAAAATTATTTATTTATTTGACAGAGAGAGATCACAAGTAGGCAGAGAGGCAGGCAGAGAGAGAGGAAGGGAAGCAGGCTCCCTGCTGAGCAGAGAGCCCGATGCGGGACTCGATCCCAGGACCCTGAGATCATAACCCGAGCCGAAGGCAGCGGCTTAACCCACTGAGCCACCCAGGCGCCCTGGTCAATCGATTTTTGACCAAAGCTCTAAGACAACTCGACAGGAATGGACAGTCTTCCCAGGAAATGGTGCTAGAACACACACATAACTTAATTCAAGATGGATATTAGACCTCAGCATGAAAGCACTTCTGGAAGGCATGTTAGAAGAGTATTCTCATAACAATGGAAAAGGTGAAAGTTTCTTAGGAGACAAAAGAACTAACCATAAAAAAATGTAATAGATTGGACCCCATGAAAGTAAACATCTCTGCATCAATATGCAAGCCGTACACGTATATAATAGGTAAATCTGCGAAGGACACGGAAAAGAATGCCTACAACTCAATCAAAACACAAGGAACATGAATTTAATAAAGAAGATATGAGGGCTTCTGGTTGGCTTTGTCGGCAGAGTGTGCAACTCTAAATTTTGGGGTCATGGGTTGCAGCCCCACGTTCCAGCCCCACAAGTGTAGAGGTCACTTTAAATTAAAATCTTTAAAGAATTAATTAAAAAAAAAAAGATGTGTTAATGGACCATGAGTGAGTGCTTCAAAAAACACACAACTCAGTTGTTGGTGTGAAATACAAATTGAACCCAAAACGAGATATTTGAAATTGAAATGGAAAACCCTGGAAACACCAAATGTTGGCAAGGACTTCAAGCAATGGGAACTCTCACACGGCATGGAAAAGAGTGTAAAACGGGGCAAGCATTTTGGAAAAAAAGTGTGACAGTTTCTCAGAATATGATCTCTACACCTAACATTTAGCCACTTTACTTGTATGTATTTCCCTCAATGGTTTGGAGACCCACCTCCACTGAGAGAGTTAGACAAAATCGTTTGTAACAGCCTTATTCACGATAGCCCCAAACTGGAAACAACTGGAATGTCTGTCCGTCAACAAGAGGAGTGAGGAACAAATTTTGAAACATCCATACAATAAAAAATACTACTCAGAAAAAAAATTTACTGATACATGTCATAAAGGTCTCACCTCTAATGTCACTCCCTCGAAAAGTCATTCCAAACCCACCCTGGCTAACATAGTCCTTCCACTCTGGTCTTTGTCATCATATTACTTTGTTTTACTTCCCCCATCATTTATTATTTTTGAAAAGTGTCGTTTTTATCTTCCTGCTCAAACACACAAGAATTTAATCTGAGGTCAGGTATCTCGTCGATTTTGTGATCCAATGACCAAGTGGGCGTTCAATTACAACTAAACAAACAAAAAAGACATATTCTTGAAATGTAGATGTATTGGTTTCCTGATTAATAAATCACAAGAAATGCAAGGGGCACCTGGCTGGCCCTGTCGGTGGAGCAGGAGACTCCTGATCTGGGGGTTGAGTTCAAGTCCCACATTGGGTGCAGAGATTATGTAAAAAAATAATAATAATAATAACATTTTTAAAAGAAATCACAAGAAATGCTCAGTGTTTTAATCCTGGTGTCTCCAACAGTACCTGATCCATATTAAGTGTTCTCTCTAAATATTTTTTTGTATGAATAAATGAATATGTGAAGAAACAGAATATTATTATTACACTTAAAGAAGCTGCTCATCCCAAAGCTGGTGTCTTTGGAAGTCTGAAAAGGTCCTCACAGCCCTTTCTTGGCTCTCTTGTAAATACTGTGTTCGAGTCCTGTCTTAATAAGTAATAACTATATGTTCTGCTGGGGACACAAGCCCTCGAGCTGGCTGCTGTGGCATTCCTCTTCCCCTGAGGCCCTAGCCTGCAGTGGGGACAGTGGGTGATCAGACTGTACCTTCAGAGAGGGCAGCTGGAATGGGGAGGGAAGGACTTGGGACCCAGCAGAGAGAACCCAGCTAGGCCTTACAAGCTGGAGTTCCTTTTAAAATAAGGATATGGGGCACCTGGGTGGCTCAGCGGGTTAAGCCTCTGCCTTCAGCTCAGGTCATGATCTCAGGGTCCTGTGATCGAGCCCCACATCAGGCTCCCTGCTTAGCTTGCTTCTCTGCCTACTTGTGATCTCTGTCTGTCAAATAAATAAATAAAATCTTTAAAAAAATAAAATGAGGATATGAAATGACCTTTTATTTATTTTTAATTTTTTTTTTTTTTAAGATTTTAGAGTAATCTCTATCCCCAAGGTGGAGCTTAAACTCATGACCCCAAGAGTTTCACACTCCACAGACTGAGCCAGTCAGGTGCCCTTAAAGTCACCTCTTATTTATTTCTATTTTTAATTTATTTTCTTAAATCACTTTTTAAGATAACACTGTTCACTGGGATAAAATAGGCACAAGGGTTAATTTCCCAAACGTACAGACTTCTTAACAATTAGGAGACAGAAGACCGGCAACCCAAAAGAACAATGGGGAAAAGACATGAATTCTCAGATAATTCACCAAGAAATTAATGAAAATTATATAAAAGTAAATAAAACCAAAGTTGAAAATAAAGATAACACATAAAATAAAAATATTATAAAAATGAATGTAAAATGTTCACACTCACAATAAGACTAACACAGGCTGAAGCGATACTGAGATACCAATTCTCACCTGTCAGACTAAGAAACCTTTAGCGCATATGGACAGAACATAAATACTTGGACAACGAAACACATGAATATGTACATGTAATGGTGAGGTGACGGAGAAACAGCTTCTCTCATCTGGTGGGACTGCGGAGTGGGATGATCCTTCAGGACAAAACTACACCCCCACTTTCCTTTCAGCTGAACCACTTCTGGAAATCTACCCTAAAGGGACAGCTCCAACAGCAGGAAAACATGTTGGCACAGAGTAATTCACTGGAAGATTGAGATTGCAAACCATCAGAAACCCCTTAAACTCCTGTCCGTGGTGGGGAAAAGTCACCCCCAAATTCAGAGGGGTTCCAATGATAAGTCATATCTATCCATTCTGGCCCATGGAGAATTATCCCACAGCTCCTGGCTCTGGGGGATATAATCACCCCCCTTGGGGGGAAGAGAACCGCCATTCATTCAGTTACTGGTGAGCTACTGATCTGTCTCCAACTCTATGCTAGGCACCATTTAATGCCAACACCCCCGGACAGAAAGAGCCAATGGATTTTGCATTGTTTCACAATTTAAAAAAAACAACAACTTAATTTGTGAATAGTTGCTACATTCACGTGATAGGAAACTTGACTGATGTAAAAGGGAAATTACCACAGTTTCCTTCCATCCTCGATCCCCAACTACTGAGTCCCCTTTTTCGAGGCCACAGGGTACCAGATTCTTGGTGGATCCTTACAGAGATCCTGTATTTGCCGAAGAAACGTTTTCTGTTTGTTCCGTTCTTAACACAAAACATGATGTTATGTGGGTTAGGTTTTGTGTTTCACTTCTTTTCTGCACGCAATGGTGCATCTTAGTGCTGGGTCCATAACAGCATGTAGGAATTTGCCTCGCTCCTTTTCATGACTGTATAGTATTCCACTGCTGGCCCCACCACAATCTGTTTTATTCCCTCTGCCTAGACGTTTAGGGTGTGTCTAATCTCGTGCTGCCACAAATTCTGCTGATGGGAGTAAAGCTGTTAAGCAAGTGCAGGCACAGCTGGGCAGGGAGATCCTTGCACAGCAGCTTACGCTGGACTTACCCGGACAGTGTGGGCACCCACCAGAGTCACCTCAGGAACGCCTGGATGTGTCGGACTCTACTTTGCATATCCAGTCCATCACTGAACTCTCCCTGAAGCTCTTTGTCTCCCTTGCAAGGTAATCTGAGGTCTACTTAGGCTTATAACATTTTAGGGCCAAAATCATTACCCTGATTCTGGACTAGTATGTATGTAGGATTTATTTACTTACTTCATAGAAAAATATTTTATTTATTTATAAATATAGAGACAGTGTGTGTGTGAGCACAAGCAGGCAGAGGGGCAGAGGGAGAAGCAGGCTCCCCACTGAACAAGGAGCCTGATGTGGGGCTCAATCCAAGGACTCTGGGATTGTGACCTGAGCCAAAGGCAGATGCTTATCCGACTGAGTCACCCAGGCGCCCTGTACTATTTCTTAAAATAAATGAAAGCCAGGGTGTCTGGGTGGCTCAGCTGGTTAAGCAAACAACTCTTGATTTCAGCTCAGGTCATGATCTCGGGTTCCTGGGATAGAGCCCCGTGTTGGGCTTGGCACTTGGTGGGGAGGGCCTCTGGTCTAGGATTCTCTCTCTCTCTGTCTCCCTCTGCCCCTCCCCCTGCTCACACACACTCTCTCTCTTCTTTCAAATAGATATCTTTAAAAATAAAATAGAAAATAAACGAAAGCCTATTCGGTATATTGAGAAGAATCTATAATATTTGATGAAGCAGATGTTTTCAACTTCGTGTGCTGTTCCCATCAACCTCTTCCTGGGTTTCCAAGGCGGCATGCATTCCCCTTGCCAGTAATTGTTCTGCTTTGCCTTCCTGTCTAAGGGGCTGACATTTACGTGATAAATGTCATGTCTCAGAATCCGGCACAAAAAGACATCTCTGTGGACCTGCTAAGAGCCATTTTCACTTGCAGATTTCCAACCTGAGCTGATCTCCCCGTGTTCACATTACTCAGACAATTTGGAAAATGACTCGTCGTTAGGGAGTCGTGATTCTCTGCAGGGCACGATCTCTTAAGTTGCTGCAAAACAGAAAAGCTCTCCACATCTTTCCAACAAGGCAAATATTCACCTTTTTTCTTTTGGGTATTACGGGATTGTCTTTTCTTATAGCAAGGGCTCACTCACTAATTTTTTAAAATGTCCACATCATTTTTCCTCGTGAGATACACAATACAAGAAAAAAGGTGCATCTAGCTCATTTGTTCAGGTCAACATGTAATTGGAGCTATTTTCTTTTTTCTTTTTTTTTTTTTTTAAGATTTTATTTATTTATTTCACAGAGAGAGATCACAAGTAGACAGAGAGGCAGAGAGGCAGGCAGAGAGAGAGAGAGAGGGAAGCAGGCTCCCCGCTGAGCAGAGAACCCAATGTGGGACTCGATCCCAGGACCCCCAGATCATGACCTGAGCCGAAGGCAGCGGCTTAACCCACTGAGCCACCCAGGCACCCAAACTGGAGCTATTTTCCAGGCTGATGAAGGAGAGCTGGCTTCCCAGAAGCCCACTCCCCTCCAGAGCTAACCACCATCTTGCTTTTCATAATAATAATTTCTTTGCCGTTCTTGATAGTTTCACTGCCTGGGTAAACCATCGTTTTGTTGTTGTTGTTGTTGTTGTTGTTGTTGTGTTGTTGTTGTTGTTGTTGTTTTTGAAGCGTAATCTTAATTGTTAAAATTTTGGTAATCTTTCTTTCCTTTTCTTTTTTTTTGTTTTTTCCTACTTCTCCACATCTCTCCCTTCCCTTCCGTTCATGGCAAGTGAAACTGGTTTGTTTTCCAATCTGTTGTGGGGAGTCAAGTATCTCTTTCTATCTTTTTAAAACTTGAATTGTGGGAAAACACACATAACATAAAATTTACCCTCTCGTCCGTTTCAAGTATACGTTCAGGGCATTAAGGACTTCCATATTGTTGCACAGGATATCCCGCCGCCGCCCCCCGCCCCCCGCCCCATCTGGAGCTCTGGGTCTTTTCTACCTGGAGCTCTGTCCCCATCAAACACCATCTTCCCACCCATGCCCCACCCTGCCCCAAGCCCCTGGCACCAGCGTTGACTTTCTGTCTCTAAGCATTTGAGAACTCTAGGGACCTCACAGAAGTAGGATCACATAGTATTTGTCCTTTCATGACTGGCTTACTTCACTTGGCATAATGTCCCCAAGGTGCACCCATGTCGAATCTCTTGTCCAGATTCCCTTCCTTTGTAAGGTTGGTCACATCCACTGCGTGGATACATGTGGCTTGTTTATCCGGGCATCTGCCGATGGGCACTGGGTTGCTCCCACCATGTGGCTACTGGGAATAAGGGGCCACTCCCTGTTGGTTCCTGGGACACTCAGGGTTCAGAGCCCATAGGAAGACGTCGGTCAACATTTATATAATGACAGAAGGGATGAAGGGGTTAATCAGTGAAGAGGAGGAGATGGTCATCATGCCTCCCACATCCATACAGCTGCTGGATGATTCTGACCACCCTCATTGTCCCCCCACCCCCCACCGAGCCCAAGGAGGCCAGACTCACTCCAGGTTTGCCCTCTGTAAAGCTCTTGTCCGGAGACGGGATTCGACATTCATGAAACACAGGACTGAGCCAGCGATTAAAGTCCCAAGTCCATGCCTCTCCTCTGGACCCCTATTAGGCCACTTTGAGGGTCCTCTTTCCCAGCACCCACATCACCAGCTCTGAGAGCTCTCACAGCTGTGGGTGACAGAGGCAGGCCAACCACCTGAGAAACCACCTAGAAACTAGCACCACAGAGAGCTGAAGAATGATCCCCAACATTAAATATAAAAGCCAGGTCTTAAATAGTAGATATGATGATGCTATTATTTGCTGTAGAAAATATGAAGAAGTGTGGTTAGAAACACACACACACACTCTCTCAATAGCTCTGAAATGGTAAACATGAAAGGTTGTTCGTGGGCACAAGTGGGCAGGAGGGAAACAGTGAGTAGGTAGACATGGGAGGTAGGTTTGTTTCCACTCCTTCTCTCCTGTTAGCATGCAAATCGCCACCTTTTCCAAACACCAAAAATGACACAAGCAAGCATATCCAGAAAATTTTAGCTACAAAATAAAGTCCAGTTGGCTTCCAGAATTCAGCTTACACCAAAAGTGCTCCCAAATGACTTAAAGGCAGACACTATGGTTAAAATAATAAACCAAACAAAAACAAAGTTTTAATTCTTGGAAAAAATAACCAAGGTGCAACTTAATCAACATACACAAAATATCCACTATATGCCATATAAGAAACAATTGATTGCCTTAATATATAAAGAACTCTTTAAAAATCAATAAGGTTGGGGTGCCTGGGTGGCTCAGTGGGTTAAGCCGCTGCCTTCGGCTCAGGTCATGATCTCAGGGTCCTGGGATCGAGTCCCACATTGGGCTCTCTGCACAGCAGGGAACCTGCTTCCCTCTCTCTCTCTGGCTGCCTCTCCGTCTACTTGTGATTTCTCTCTGGCAAATTAATAAATAAAATCTTTTAAAAAATTTAAAAAAATAAAAATCAATATGGTAATTATCTCAAGAGAAAAAAAAAACCTATGGCAATCAACAGGTGAATCATAAGAGACATGCGAACACACTGGAATCCCAATGAGCAGTGGCCATAGTAAGAACGTTGCCCCCCCAAATTCATATGTTGAGACTCTAAACCCCAAAGAGATGGTTTTGGGAGATGGGGTCTGTGGGAGGAAATTAGGTTTAGATGACCTTGTTAGGGTGGGATCCCGGTGATGGGATTAGTGTCCTCATAAGTAGAGAGGACAGAGAGCCAGCTTTCCTCTCTCTCTCCACCTTGCGAGGACACGCAGAGAGGCAGCCAAACTAGGGAGACAGTCCTCCATCTTGGATTTCCAGCCTCCAAAACCACGAGAAACAGATGTCTGTTGTCTCAGCTGTCCTGCCTGTGTTCTTTGGATGCAGCCTCCCAAACTGAGTAAGACCTGGAGGATCAGGGAAAATGGGTGCTCGCAGAGTTCCATGGAGGGTCCACTGGGGCGGCCATTGCAAGCCACATGACCCCGCACTTTTTCCTCAGGAAATAACAGGTGCACGTGGACATGTGTACGGAGGTGTTCACTGTGTCACCAGAGAAACAGGAATTGGGAAGAACTCTGGATGGAGGGAAGAGGAGATGTGACTCGGGAGGCCGAGGGTGGAGGGACATGGGGCCACAGCCAAGGCACGCAGGCGCCTCTGGAAGCCAGACACGGCCAGGGACAGAAAGAGCGCCGCCCTGTTGTTTGTGGACTTTGGTCACGAGACCTACCCACTCTGAACTTGGGACTTGCGGGGCTGTAAGATGGTAAGTGTGGCCTGTAAGCCACAAGCTCGTGGCACTTGGTGTCAGCAGCCATAGACATTTGTGCGAGCCCTAATATCCATAAGTAGAGAAAGAGGTCACTGCTTCTGGGGTGTTTTGGATGGTATTTATGGACGTGGAAGCAGACCTGTGTATACGATACAACTGTGGGAACTGTTGATGAAATAAGGAGGTAACACATGCGGGTCTACTGGTCTAACAGCTCTGTTGAGGGGTGGGAGTGGGGCGGCCAGTTCAGCAGTTGCCATGGGAACAGCGGGGGGTGGGGAGGGAGGAGCTGGGAAGGGGCGGAGAGAGCCCTGGCTGTAGGTTCCAGAATTCCTGTCAGACAGGGCACCGAGGGGTTCAGGGTGGGGACGGAGGCTGCAGGGCCCATGCAGGTGCATTTGCGTGTGGCCTCTGAGGTCCTTCGTCAGAGAACGGCATCTCAGACTGTGGTGTCTCAGATTAGGGGAACCATCTTTCCTAGCTCGTTGGGCTGTTGCAAGCACCCGATGATGTTTGCAAAGCATGTGGCCCTTTTCTGGGATTTTCTATGGTGACAGGTAGAAACACACAGCAGGAGAATCACTTGATGTGGGGGGAGGGCTGAATAAAAGTGCAGATCCCTGGGGCTTCGTTCAGTCCAGTGAGGAAGATCTCTCAGTGCGAAACCTACACGTCCCCTCCAGACAGAACGGGTATCTCTTAGCCTCCTTCTTTCCCCCTTCCCTCCCCTCCTTCCTGCCCGCCTTCCATCCATCCACCCATCCATCCATCCATCCATCCATCCAGCTGTCTGTCTATCTAAACGTAAAGAGGAATTTTTTCACTATTATGAGCTGAATTACTTTCTTACTCTATTAGCTGACATTCTCCATCTACTCTAGTGCTCCCTGAAAGCAGAGATATTTCCATCTTCTACATTCCTTTAATTCATAAACCACAGAAAATCACTGTTACATGTTGAAGTGTATCTCCCCCAAACTCATGTATTGAACCCCGCCCTCACAGCCCCAACCCCTCAGAATGTGAGTGTACTTGCAGACAGAGCCTTTTAAGAGGTCATGAAGGGTTAAGTGAGGTCAGCAGGCCTAATCCAATGTGACTGGTATCCTCATAAGAGATCAGGACACGGACACCCACACGGGGAGGACTGCATGAGGACACAGGGAGGAGACGGCATCTGCAAGCCACGGAGAGAGGCCTCAGGAGAAAGCCGCCCTGCCCACACCTGCATCTCGGACTTCCGACCTCCAGGACCGGGAGAGAACACATGTCTGTTGTTCAAGCTGCCCAGGATGGGTGCCTGGTTTTGGCACCATGACAATACCCAGGAGACAGAATTGGTGAACATCTAGAAAATTCACATGCACATTTCCCCTCTGGCCCAGAAGCCGATTAATCAATACTTAACCCAAATTGCAAACACACACAACCTTGAATCTGCAAGGACATCCCACGAGTTCATCCAGAAGTCATGGCAAAATCCAGATGAAATCACATCTGTGCAATTAGACTGTTCACTGCACTGGGACTTGACTGCTCCTATGATGCAACAGGGACACAATAGAAACTCCTCGGGAAACCGGTCTGTGAGACTGTGGGGTCCACACATGGAATGTGCTAGGCCGTAGGTAAGAATACACACGATGTCCTCGTGCACTGCTGGGGGATGATCCCCAGGACACTGTGTTTAGTGGAAAAGCCAAGGAGCAAAGAATGCAGCGTGGGCTACTCTCTGTTTCTGGGAAAGGCAAGGGGGCAGTTTTGGTGCCAGTCCACGTGTTCAGTAGCTCCGCAGAGACACAAAGGGATTGGCGATGGGGTTTACCTCTAGAGCAGGGGTGGGCAAGCCTTTTCTCTCCCCAGGCCTGCCTCCAGGAGGGTGAAAGCAGCTGCAGAGAATTCATAAGGAAGGGGCATGACTGTATCCCAGAAGAGCTTCATCTGAAAACACAGGGAAGCCAGATGTGGCCTGTGGGGACAGTTATGTGGGTCTCGAACTCACGACCCCAAGATCAAGAGTCGCGTGCTCCACCAACTGAGCCAGCTGGCACCCCAGGAAGACGTCTCTTTTTCAGTCTAGAGCATGGATCTGGGGGATGAGGGTCAAGACTGAGAAAGAAACCTGTCAATATGTCTCCCTCCGCTGAGTTCACTGAATCCTCGAGCAGCACCTACGTGAGAGCAAAGGCTTTCAGCCTCAACACACAGATTCGGAAACCACTCTTAAGATAATTTCACGAAGGCCAGCCGGGAAGTGGGAGGGCCAAAATGCACCGTTCCCCATTCAACTGACCCTTCCCTACCTCATTCCTTTTATACCAACATTCCCCCGGGGAGTCAGACAAACATGGCTCACTCTGCCCCTGTCAGTACCTACTGAGGTATAAAGAGACCCCTGAGCTGGCAAGGGCCTCGCACCCTGACCTTCTCTCTGTTCCTGTTGCCATCAGGCCTGACCCCACGGCCTCTTGGCTCTGCTTCCAGAACACTCCAGATGCATCCATCCCTCCGGCCCAGCCTTGATGAGCACAGCAACTTCTGCCCTCCCCCACCCCGACCACCTCTTCACTATTTTCTTTCTTTTAAAAATGTACCTAAGGTTTTTATTTAACTCAAGAAATCCAAGTATTACCATGTCAAAACCTCATCCACATCACTGTGATGAATAACAGAAGTTACGCCCTCGGCTTCTTTTTGGGTTTCGAGGCCCAGTGTGCACGTCTCTACTATAGCACATCGCCGTGTGAAAGTGAAGTGTGACCAGATACACTTGGTTTGCTGTCATGCACCTTGGAATGTCCCTGTAACCCAGCCGAGCCTTGCCGTTCGGATCTGGATTTGTACCGGCACCCACGGCTCCGCTCTCCACTTGTCCAGGCCCGGCTTCTGCGATCCCCCAACAGCTGGGACGGTGCGCTGGGTTCTCTCTGAGCCTGGCTCTGCTCGCTGAGCAGCTCTTCCCCAGGCTAAGCTGAGCTGCTTCAAATACAAGGGTCTCCTTTTCAGAGGCTGAATTGTATTCTGTGGTATCTGCAACCCACAACTGCTTTATCTCATCATCTGTCTATGCACTGTTAATTAGTTCAAGTCTCCTGCCTGTTTTCTGACTGTGTCACTCGTGTCAAATACCCACAAGTGTTTTCCTTCCTATTCCATCACTGATTTTATAGGTAAGCAAGCTGAAGCACAGAGAGGTTAAGTGACTTCCCCAGGAAGGCACAGCTTATGATAACCGGAAGAGCCAGAAAACAGGAACCCAGGTCTTGTCCTTGGGGGAAAGGAAACAGGGAGGCCCTCACCCCTATAGACAGATCTTAAGAGCATACAGTCATTCTGTGTTCTGAGAAACAGCTCTGGACCATGTTCTGGAATCTGATCTCTCGAGGAGCTCCAGATGGCCTGGCTTGTACCCACCTCGGGGCCTCTGCACCTGCTGTTCCCTCAGCCAGGAAAGTCCTTCCCCAGGACATTCTCCTTGTCAGCATTCAGGCGCCAGCTCCAACATCATTGCCTCGGAGGCCCATTTCCTTCAGTTTGTTGACTTGCTTGTTGTCCGTTCCTGCCAAGGGTATTTAAGCTCCGTGCGGTCAGGTGGCTTGTCTGTGCGCAGATGGGCTTCCGACCCCAGCCCCGTCTTATCCAGTCCTCTCTCCAGCCCCTGAACATTTGTCATGTCTGCAAACGTACCACAGTCCCTGTTGCTATACCGCCCAACACAAGAGATGAGCAACACATGCTCATTGAATGACATAATGAAAATAGCAAACGTGGAAACTTGGAAATGGACTGTTTTCTTAAAAATTGGCAACCAGAGGATTAGAATCATGGAAATTGTCTTCTCCTCCTGAGAAAACAAATGCTCTTTTTGTTCCAGTTCTTATTCTCTGGCTCCTA
The DNA here is from genome assembly GCF_964662115.1 of Mustela nivalis. Classification (NCBI taxonomy): domain Eukaryota; kingdom Metazoa; phylum Chordata; class Mammalia; order Carnivora; family Mustelidae; genus Mustela; species Mustela nivalis. The sequence continues at coordinate 47,809,045 of NC_139037.1, read as the reverse complement.
GAGGAATTCCGTGTATAATATCAGGTCAATGAGAGGAGTTTTCCTGCGCCCCGACAGTAAGACCATTCTGCCGTAAGCTCTCACAGCCCTGGGCACCTTTCCTCTAGTAACGCTTACCATGGACTGTCATTTTTCCTGATACACATCTGTATTGGTCAGGTTCACAAGAGGTACAAAATGGTCACATCGTTACAAAGTCTGGCAGGTCCACACCCTGCAGGGGGCCAGGCAGCAGGTTGAAGATCCAAGGTAGAGCTCCTGCTGCAGTTCAAGTGTGAAGGTCATCTCCTCTTGCTTGGGGAGGTTAGTCTTTGTTCTGTTCATGCCTTTGATGGATTGGGTGAGACCCACCCACATTAGGGAGGACAACATATTTGACTCAAAGTCCACAGATTTAAACACTAATCTCATACCAAAAAACACCCTGAGAGAAACACTCAGAGTAGCGTTTGAGCAGGTGTTGGGAAGCCGTGGACGGCCCAGCATCCATCTCCCTTGCTGAGAGGTAATTCCCATGAGGTGAGGACCAGATCTGTGTTCTCTCTCTGCGCTGCCGTGTGGTGGCTAGCATGGAGGTTGATGCAGAGCTGGCGTCACTCAGTGCTCATCGTGGGAAACCTGACGCTGCAGCCACTTCCCACACCTGGGATTCCTGGGGAAGCCCCTTTTGGGGTTTCATGGCCACCACATTCCTCTTTTCTAATCTAATCTTCAGCGTGGTTTTCTAGAACATTAATGTCAACAATACCTAATCTGACTGTGAGCATCCTTTACTTAAATACTCATGGCAGATCCCACCGTCTACCAAAGAAAGCTTAGCTTGGCCCGTATATCGCTCTCATTCTGTGGATCCGACAATGGTCCCCAAGCCTTACATTCTCAGTGTACACACCCTGTGTAATCCTCCTGGGTATGGCTGGGTGGTCTTGCTCCTGTGATTGTGTTATGTTCCACAGCAGAAGGAAGAGCCCCCTGAGTGGGCCTGACCTAATCAGGTGGGCTTTTAAAGGAACAGCAGAGGATGCCAGAAAGACACACGACTTCTGGCCTGGAAGAAGAAGCAACAACGGCTTGTTTGTGAATTGCCTATGGGAAGCATGCTGCAGGGAACCAGGGGCAGCCTCAGGGAGCTGAGAGCAGACCACCCCCATGAGAAAAAGGGTCTCGGCTATCCAACAGCAAGGAAATGAATTCTGCCAACAGCCAGTCTTTTGTGTGTGTGTGTGTGTGTGTGTGTGTGTGTGTGTGTGTGTGCGCGCGCATTTGGAAGCATGCCCTGAGCCTCAGGTAAGACCACACCTTCATTTCAACCTGAGACCCCAAGCAGAAGGTGCAGCTAAACCCTGCCTGAATTCCTGACCAGAAAATCCACGAGATAACAAATTTGTGCCATTCTAAGCCGCAGGACTGTGGTAATTTGTTACGGAGCAGAATGTGAGCACACCTTCCATACTTTCCATCAAATGCTGGCACCAGCTGGGCTCAAGGGCCATAGCCCCAGGGAAGTGGAGCTGGGAGGTCCCAGGTTCGTGGCCACAGATCTTGCGACGGCGGTGAGGCTTGAGCTAGAACACACATTTTGGGGCCCTTGAGCAACACAGTTCATTATAGGGACGAGCTGGGAGTCACGAGGACCTGGTCTGCAGCCGGGCTCTGCTCCCTCTGGTTAGTGCCAAAGCCTCTCTGACCCCGAGCTAGTTATCCACAGGGTAGGGGTCAGGATGGTGCCTTCCCTGTGAGGTCCTGGAATACAGGGTTTGGACTCCTTCCTAAAGCACGTGGCATGGGGCCAGGAATCCTTCCACATGTGGGATAGACATACTACCTGAACCCATCCTCGCCAAGGCCTTCATCCATGTGTCTGTAACATGTGTATAATGGCACACATGTGCCACACACACAGGCACGCACACAGCGAGGCTCCCACACAAATGGAAGCTCCCCCTGCTCCCACACCTGTATCAGTGGAAATCGTGCATTCAGCATATAACTGACACCAACTGGCTCCAAGACACCGTGAAGGGTCCCCGGGACAGAAAGCTATTTCCTTCAAAAAGAACATTGCGAAATGAGCAGTTCTCAGATTGCAGAGGGAAAAACTGGTTAGAAAGAGAATGTGGTGATAACAGTTTGCCAAACAGATGGTTAGTATTACTCTTTTTTCTCGTGTTTTGGAAAGGGGTGTCTCCACACTGCGGTCTGTACCGAGCCAGGTCCAAGAGAGACATTCCTGTCCTTGGTCCCATGGACGTATGTACTGCTGGTATCCGGCCTGGCCGTTAGCTCAATGGAAATTCCGTGGGATTCTGGAGCACTGAGGGTCCGTCTGGGCCACTCGGCCAGCTTCCCTCACACAGGAGTGTTTCTTGCTTCTGTCGCATTCAGCAGGGCCGGGACTGGGGTGAAGCAGGGGAGGCTCTCAGCTCGGGTGTAAAACCAAAGTGTGGGTTTGAGCGGGCCACAGACATCTCAGTAACAAGAGAAACAATATTTTAATACAACACTTAAAGTTTCACAATTAATGCAAAAAAAAAATCAACGGTGAACAAAATAATGTTTTAACTGAAGTGGATCTGATAGGATCAGTATCATGGTGAGAAGAGGGAGAAGAGTTGCACAGTGTAGCATCAGATCCCATCTTGAGCAAGAATTTAGGTTTGGGGTGCATCGTGGGTTATTTCTACATGATTTTTTAACTAACAAGGTATTGCATTCAAATATTATCTTGACTCTTAGGCTGCCCGTCCCTCTCTTGCCTCCTGTCACTCTGCATCCTTTCCTGTCGACTAAATGTCTCCTTCCTCCTTCCCCACCACCCTTGTCCTCTCTGCCAGATATCACATCTGGCCTGAATGGCCGTGGCAACCTCCGGACCATCCTGTCCATGCCCTGGCCTCGTCCATCTCGTGTGATTCAGGATTTAATCTTCCTTCGGGCCTTTTCCTCGAAGGCCACGTTCATCTGTCAACGAGTCCCGCTGATTCCACTGTCGTCCCCCACTATCTAGAAACATCTAATCACTGACCCCTGCCCCCATCAGCTTTGGTGTGCGTGGTCACACCTTCCTCCACCCTACCTTCTCCACTCTCTTCCATTCCCCTCCCAGGGTTCCCAGAATGTGGGGCACACTGCACTGTTGTGATGTCATTTCATGGTTCAGCTTTTTTTTTTTTAAGATTTTATTTATTTGACAGAGATCACAAGCAGGCAGAGAGGCAGGCAGAGAGAGGGGGGGAAGCAGGCTTCCTGCTGAGCAGAAGAGCCTGATGTGGGGCTCGATCCCAGGACCCTGAGGTCATGACCTGAGCAAGGGCAGAGGCTTTAACCCACTAAGCCACGCAGGCGCCCCTTGCTGATTGCTTTCTAAACAAAGAGAACTTTACGCAGAGCCTGGGCAAGCAGCAGCCCCTGGCCCAGGGGTTCCTCGCTCAGCACTGTGGCCCCGGGCCAGGAGAACCGTTTGTGGCGGGGGTGTCCTGTACAGGGTGCCTGTCTTGACCCCCCAGATGCCAGTAGTATGGCCCTCCCCTATGTGGTGACAACCAAAACCGTCTCCAGGCAGGACCAGCAGTCCTGCAGTGGGCGAAGTCACCCTTGGTTGAGAACCACTGGCATAGTCACACTTATTCACACTGTTTAGTTTCTACCGTGTTTCCTTTAAAAAGCGGGAGTGCCTGGGAGTCTCAGTCAGTGAAACATCCGCCTTCGGCTCAGGTCATGATCCCAGGGTCCTGGGATCGAGCCCCGTGTCGGGCTTCTGCTCCATGGGGAGCCTGCTTCTCCCTCTTCTTCTGCTGCTCTCCATGCTTGTGCTCTCTCTCTGTCAAAAAAAAAATCTTAAAATATATACATATTTTTAAAAACAACTTCATTTTTTGGGACGTCTGGGTGTCTTAGTTGGTTAAGCCACTGCCTTCGGCTCAGGTTCCCACATCAGGCTCCTTGCTCAGCAGGGAGCCTGCTTCTCCCTCTGCCCCTGCCAGCCACTCTGCCTGCTTGTGCTCTCTCTCTCTCTGACAAATAAATTTTTTAAAAAAATAAGATCTTTAGGGGCGCCTGGGTGGCTCAGTGGGTTAAGCCTCTGCCTTCGGCTTGGGTCATGATCCCAGGGTCTCTGGGGATCTCAGGAGCTCTCTGCTCCGCGGGGAGATTGCTTCCTCCTCTCTCTCTGCCTGCCTCTCTGCCTACTTGTGAGCTCTGTCTATCAAATAAATAAATAAAATCTTTAAAAAAAAATCTTAAAAAAAAGACCTTTAAAAAAAACTTCATTTTTTAAGGGCAGTTTCAGGTTCATGGTAAAATTAAGAGGAAAGTACAGAGATTTCCCATGCACCCCTGCCCCCACTCCTGCACTGCCTCCCTACTATCCACATCCCCGTCCAGGGTGCATTTGTCACCACTGGTGAGGCCTTTGTCGACACGCCATTGTCACCCAGAGTCCATAGTATGCACTCAGGACCACTCGTGGCACTTTGTGCACACTGCGGGTCTGGACGGATGTGAGGTGACATGTCTCCAACCTGTAGCATCACCCAGTATTTTCATTGCCCTTAAAGTCCTCTGGGCTCCACCTGTTTGTCCCTCCCCCTCCAACCCCCACCAGCCACTGCACAAACGTCACACACACACACACACACAATGCAATCCCTTGCGCGCTCACACACAGCTAGTCACAATCTCTCGCACAAGAGACCCACCGCGGTCGGCTATGTGTGGAGCAGCACCCTTCCTGTCCCTCACGTGGCTCTGGAGGTGGGGACTCTGCTGCCTCCCCAAGTCAGCAAGAGAGTCTGTGCTGTTGGATTCCTTTTTTTTCTTTTTTTAAGATTTTATTCCTTTGAGAGAGAGAGACAGAGACAGAGCACGAGCAGGGGGAGAGGGAGAAGCAGGTTCCCCGCTGAGTAGAGAGCCCAACTCGGGGCTCAATCCAGGACCCTGGGATCATGACCTGAGCCGAAGGCAGAGGCTCAGCTGTCTGAGCCCCCCAGGCGCCCCTGTGCTGTTGAACTCCACACACATGTTTCCAACATGCCACACGGACGTTCAGACATGGATGGAACATGAAGGTGAACGGTGACCGGAGCATAGGGGCCGGAAGGACATGCAGAGGAAGCAAATCTTCTCTTGGAGGCCCCATGAGCCATTCTCGGTGCCGGAGACCTGGGGACTTGGTCTGGATCTTATTTCTTTTGCTCTGATTTGGTCAGACACATTCTATTCTTCTGCTCTGCCCTTTCTGCCCTACAACAGCCTCATCTGGAGTCCTAGCTTTCACTCCTAAGGAAAAGTCCCCTGAACCCCATCCCCAATTGTAGGAAAACCCGTGTGTGTTGTAAAACCACCAAGGGGGGTAGAACAGTTTGGTACCAGGCAGGTTGGGGCGAGGGGTGCTTGATGATGCCACAGACTCCTGCCTAAATAGGGGTGCATCTTGGAACCACACGACTGGGGGGACTCTGCTGTCCATGATGGTCTGGGACAAATTTCCTGGCGCCACCTGAGGTTAGAAACAGCAGCCCCTGGTCAGCTGTTGCCCTTGGCCACCTCCAGGGAAACCGTGTGCTGGACAGAGGCAGCTCATTGTGCCGTGACGGGAGGATTAGCTGTTAGGAAAGCCAAGCCCGTGACCAGTGTGTCAGGTATGTCCACCCTTGGGCTCCAGGATCACTAAGGTTTGCCTTGTAGATCTGGTTGGTGCCAAAAGCTGGAGAATGGGTCTGTATCTTGAGGCCCCCAGGGAGTCATGACATGGACATCACTGAACGGACCCAGAGAAAGAAGACAAATTGCACGTCACATGGAGGCTGCAGGTGGCACGCAGAGTCGGGGGCTGGGACATTTGTGTGCCAGGACTGCCTTGGGTGGTTTGCTCCCCCATCGCTGCTGGTTCTGTTTCTCTCTCAGAGTTCCAATCAGGGTGCTTTGTGATAAAAGGGGGACAGGAAGCAAAGTGGGAAGTGGGCTACTTGGGGAGGGAAACCTGAGGCCAGAGGGGCCCAAGGTGTCACCGGAGGCCTTAGTGGAATGTCACCATCTCCCTGGGCAACGGATGGACATCCAAAGCCTTGGGTGCGGAAGGACTTAAGCAAGATTGAGATGTGAGATTATGAACCTATACAGTGAGAGAGCCCCTCTTTCTGACAGTTTTCAGGAGGGCATCGGGGTTTGAGGCTCAGCAGGGGAGTGGTCAGGTTCAAGGTCCAGAACGGTTACAAGTGCTTTGAGTTTGACGAGAGGCAGTGGGGGTGCCGTGTGGAGGATAGCCTGAAACCATGCAGAAGTTGACAAAAGAGCATCAGGAATCCTCTTAGATTCTTGGTTTAGACGACGATCTGCCCACAACCCCCTCCTCAGCCTCTCATATCCACACTCTCGTCACCCCACCCGTGAATTTGTTTAAAGCAAATCCCAGACATGATACTATTTCATCCCTAAATATTTCTGTGTCTGTGTCCTCAAGAGAAAGACTCTTGCGTGAAGCTGGTGTGAACCCATGCAGGGCAATGGTCACGAAATAGGAAGAGTGTAAATGCATTGCCCAATTTGCTTTTTTGTCAGGATTCTGTTGGTCTCCACAGTTCACATTCCACTCGAGGCATCTGGTTTCAGTTTGGTTTGGTTTGGTTTGAGTTCTAGTGTGTTAAGTAATCAATTGCTTTCATACCAATTATACAGGAGTGCTCCCAGAATGGAGCTACTTAAAAAAAAAATTTTTTTTAATCTTTTCCTTTTGGGGGGCACCTAGATGGCTCAGTCGGTGAGGCGTCTGCCTTCGGCTCAGGTCATGATCCCAGGGTCCTGGGATCGAGCCCCACATGGGGCTCCCTGCTCAGAAGGGAACCTGCTTCCCCCTCTCCCTCCGCCCCTCCTCCTGCTCATGTTCTTTCTCTCAAATAAATAAAATCTATACATGACTTTGAACCCCACGCTGGGTATAGAGATGACTTTAAAATCTTAAAAGAGAGAGGGAGATCGGGGCACAGAAGGAAGACCATGGGACACAGGGAGGAGGTGTCCGTGTCCAGGCCAAGGAGAGAGGCTTCAGGGGAATCGTTAGGAGATGATTTCTGTCCTGCAAGCCTCCCAGGCTGCATGCTTTGTTCTGGAAGCCCTAGCAAACTCATTTGGAGGGGGGGGGGCAGGGAGTATATATAAAGAGCTGATTTGTTTTTTTAAAGATTTTATTCATTTGAGATGCAGCCCTGCCTCTCCTCCTCTCTGCTCCCCTTTCCCTCCACGGAGAAGGGAAGGAGTCTCCAGCCATAAGCCTTTTTCTTTCTCAGGTTCTGCCATTCTTTCCAGTTGTGTGGTTTTAAAGTGAACGATATTCTCAGACGACCTCTGCTGGCCGCTTTTCGCAGCAGGTGATAACGGTCTGTCCCTGGGCAGACACCCGGCAAACATGACTGCGGAGCCCTGGAGATGTGTCCAGAGCAGGGTGACATGGGCTGTGAACTTCAAAACACTCACTGGACCTTGAAGATTGTGTGTGAAATAAAGAAGGTGAAATGTCTTGTTAACAATTAGATTGATTACATGTGATCAAGCTATGGTTTTGGGGCACCTGGGTGGCTCAGTCAGTTGGGCATCTGCCTTCTGCTCAGACTTGATCCCACGGTCCTGGGATCGAACCCCACCTTGGGCTCCCTGTTCATCAGGGAGCCTGCTTTTCCCTCTCCCGCTCCCCCAGATTGTGCTCGCTCTCTATGTCAAATACATAAATAAAATCTTAAAGAAAAAAAATAAGGAAGTGAGAGCCAAGATTTTAACTCATAACTCCCTGGAAGGCCAGAAAAATACAGAAGATATGCTCCAGTCCAATCACCCCATGAGACTATGGTGTGACAGGGAAGCACAAAGTCATGCATCTATCCATCACCTAGGTCTTACCCGTACTGTAGGCCTCCTATGTGCCACGCACTCCTGAAGTTGGGGGTCCAGAGGGAACTCAGACAGACGGACTCCACTGGCAGGGACACACTTCTCCTGAACAGGAGACAGGGACAACGCACAGTAGGAGCAAATAAAAAATAAGAGGGCAGCTGAAGGTTATTTGGAGAAGAGAGAGAGGAAAATTATCGGGGCGAAGTCAGTAGAAGATCCTAGGAAGTGTTTTTCTAAGGCAGAGCCCTCCAATCCTCACACGTGGCAAACCTCCCCTCGATGGTGAACCTGCAGAGGGAGGCTTAGGGTCCCCCTGAGAAACTCCTGCCAGGTTGGACCTGCCAGGCTGGGGCCACCTGAACTAGTCCCCATTGGCCTCGAGCCCAGGGCTCCTATGCAGTGTGCAAGGGGGTACAGGTCGGGGGGAGAAGCCATCTGCCTACGACACCCATCAGTGATCCCTCCACAGCCCTCAGGGCCCTCCTGCATTACAGGGTGGGATTTGAACAGGCTAATTCCTGAGCCTGAACCCACCCAGCCCCCTCCTTCTGCCGTGCTGGCTGTGGTTTCCATGGCAGCGGTGGTCACCAGGTGACAGCTCCCAAGGCTGGGAAGGTGGAGGCAAGGGCCTTAGTCTGTGGGGGCCGGGGTCCCCATTAGCAGTCAGCTCATGACTTCTATGCAATTAAAATGCATCCTCAGACAGGGTCTTTGCAGAAGGGGAGAAACCAGTCTGCACAGGTCTCTGCAGGCTGTGTTGGAAATCCCAAAACCCCTGAAGGAGCCGTGGCATAAACTTTATCTGTCCTCCAACTCGTTCATTCATTCATTCATTCATTCCACCACTAATTTATGTCACAAAGAGTTATTCGGGTATTTTTTTTTTTTTTAGTTGTTCAGTTTAATAAATGAGGAGCATGGATGATTCTATTAATATACTAATTCTACACCTATTTTAAGCCCCAGGCTTGGTTCTATGGATGAAGGGAAAAAACCTCAGTGCCTCCTTTCCTGAGGTTTTGGTCTTAGATGTGTAGGTGCCCACGCAGAAGTGTCTATAATACGTTCAGCACCCAAAAGTCTCAGGACGACAAAGCCATCAGTATTGTTTTCAATTTCATCTCCTTCCTCTTTTAACAGTAAAACAATGTAAGTGGTGGTTACTTCGTAACTCAGTGAATGTGACAGTTGTGCAGAGAAAAGCCCACTCCCTCCCCCATCTCACGCCACCGGTTCCCTTTCCGGAAGCCCCATCTGTCACACGTTCTTGAACGCATCAATATTCCAAGCACGTGATGCTCTCAGGCCCCCATTTTTTTTTTAACAGAATAGTAATTTGTCCTCTGACTTACTTAACGCATCCCATCCTCGTGGATACTGAGGTTGTGTGCGATCCTTTGTTATAAGAGACGATGCCACCATCAGATCCCAGGTACACGTGCTATCTCACATGTGTGTGAGCCAGCCACTTCTGGCCAGATACTCCTCATAGTGGTGCTTCAGGATTCCGGGTTCAGGCATTCAGATTTGGCATGAAGAATGGCTTGTGTTCGTCTACACGCCCGCCCATGACGAATGAGCGCTGAAGACATTTCAACCCCAAAATATGGTTTTCTGATTTCTCTTGAATATTTCAGAAAATGTGAACGATGCTGCGCTCGATTTCATGCACGGAAGTTGTTAAGCAGTGTCTGGTAGCCCTTGTCTGCTTCAGGATAAGGCTCTCTGTCCCCTTTACTGCATTCTCCATCCCGCCCTGCTGTCTTCGGAGTCCAGACTCCATCGGTGCCCTCTTTGTATGCTGCTTGAGGTGCGAGCTCCCCTTCCGAGGAGATGTTACTCTGCATGCTTGAGAACACTGAGGCCAGGCAGACAGGGTTATTACTGTTAAGAAAATGCCAGTCCTTTTCCACAGTGGCTGTGCCATTTCATGCCCCCACCGATGGTACTCGAGTGTTGCCCTGGCTTCCCATCCTTACCAACACTTGCTGTCTTCAGTCTCTTGATTTTTCCCCAATCTGGCGAGCGAGCGGTGGGAGTCAAATGTTTTTAGTGAGTGGAGGGAGGGATGCATCTTTGCGGTCAAGGAGAGGATTCCAAATGGCTTAACTGTGCACCAGCCCATGTCTGTTTTCATCCTATCTGTGACCTGGGCAACACTTACGAGTATCTAAGGTGGGGGGCTCCTCCGCAGACTTCAGAAGCGTCTGCAAGCTTGGGAGGCAGTGACTTCTGATACTGATGTCCCATGGGTTGGTGTCCCATGATTGTTTCCAGAGTCAGAGATGCCCTCCTCCTCCTACCCGGATCCTGCATGCCAGCCTTGCCACCTCAGCTGGCCTGCCTTCCTTGATGGTGTCCCTCCATCATAGCATCCTCTATAACCCCTTTCCATTTCATAGCTCTTTCTCCTTTCAGAAAGCTTCTGTCCCTCCAGACAGGTCACCGATGTTCCCATAGGTTCATAAACATTTACACACAACACACCTGCTATATGCTGAGCCCTGGGATGGGCGGAGGGGCCAGGAGGAGATCAAGAAAGGGAGGGTCCTCATGGATTAGAAGAACAAATATTATGAAAATATCTATGCTACCTAAAGCAATCTACATATTTAAAGCAATCCCTATCAAAATCCCATCCATTTTTTTTTCAAAGAAATGGAACAAATAATCCTAAAATTTATATGGAACCAGAAAAGACCTCGAATAGCCAGAGGAATATTGAAAAAGAAAACCAAAGTTGGTGGCATCACAATTCCAGACTTCAAGCTCTATTACAAAGCTGTCATCATCAAGACAATATGGTATTGGCACAAAAACAGACACACAGATCAATGGAACAGAATAGAGAGCCCAGAAATAGACCCTCAATTCTATGGTCAACTAATCTTCGACAAAGCAGGAAAGAATGTCTAATGGAAAAAAAGACATTTGTCTCTTCAACAAATAGTGTTGGGAAAATTGGACAGCCACATGCAGAAAAATGAAACGGGACCATTTCCTTATACCACACACAAAAATAGACTCAAAATGGATAAAAGACCTCAATGTGAGAAAGGAATCCATCAAAATCCTTGAGAACACAGGCAGCAATCTCTTCGACATCAGCTGCAGCAACTTCTTCCTAGGAACATCGCCAAAGGCAAGGGAAGCAAGGGCAAAAATGAACTACTGGGACTTCATCAAGATCAAAAGCTTTTGCACAGCAAAGGAAGCAGTCAACAAAACCAAAAGACAACTGACAGAATGGGAGAGGATATTTGCAAACAACATATCAGATAAAGGGCTAGTATCCAAAATCTATAAAGAGCTTATCAAACTCAACACCCAAAGAACAAATAATCCAATCAAGAAATGGGCAGAGGACATGAACAGACATTTCTGCCAAGAAGACATCCAGATGGCCAACAGACACATGAAAAAGTGCTCCACATCACTCGGCATCAGGGAAATACAAAACCACAATGAGATGCACCTCACACCAGTCAGAATGGCTAAAATTAACAAGTCAGGAAATGACAGATGCTGGCGAGGATGCAGAGAAAGGGAAACCCTCCTACACTGTTGGTGGGAATGCAAGCTGGTGCAGCCACTCTGGAAAACAGCATGAAGGTTCCTCAAAAAGTTGAAAATAGGGCGCCTGGGTGGCTCAGTGGGTTAAGCTGCTGCCTTCGGCTCAGGTCATGATCTCAGGGTCCTGGGATCGAGTCCCGCATCGGGCTCTCTGCTCGGCAGGGAGCCTGCTTCCCTCTCTCTCTCTCTCTGCCTGCCTCTCTGCCTACTTGTGATTTCTCTCTGTCAAATAGATAAATAAAATCTTAAAAAAAAAAAAGTTGAAAATAGAGCTACCCTACAACCCAGCTATTGCACTACCGGGTATTTACTCTAAAGATACAAATGTAGTGATCTGAAGGGGCACGTGCACCCAAATGTTTATAGCAGCAATGTCCACAATAGCCAAACTATGGAAAGAACCTAGATGTCCATCAATAGATGAATGGATAAAGAAGATGTGGTGTGTATATACAATGGAATACTATGCAGCCATCAAAAGAAATGAAATCTTGCCATTTGTGATGATGTGGATGGAACTAGAGGGTATTATGCTGAGCGAAATAAGTCAATTGGAGAAAGACAACTATTATATGATCTCCCTGATATGAGGAAGTGGAGATGCAACGTGGGGGGTTGGGGGGTAGGAAAAGAATAAATGAAACAAGATGGGATTGGGAGGAGAAAAACCATAAGAGACTCTTAATCTCACAAAACAAACTGAGGGTTGCAGCGGGGGGGGAGAGGATGGTGGGGTTATGGACATTGGGGAAGGTATGTGCTATGGTGAGTGCTGTGAAGTGTGTAAATTTGGCGATTCACAGACCTGTACCCCTGGGGATAATACATTATATGTTTATTAAAAAATTATTTTAAAAAAAGGCAGGGTAGCCATTCTCACGGAATGGAACTTAGCTGGTCTTGAGGGAAAGGCGACAAAAACGAAATGAGGGTGTGGGAAATGGGGAGATGTTGGTCAAAGAGCACAGTTCCAGGGGCACCTGGGTGGCTCAGTAGGTTGAGCCTCTGCCTTCAGCTCAGGTCATGATCTCAGGGTCCTGGGATCGAGCCCCACATCGGGTTCTCTGCTCAGCGGGGACCCTTCTTCCCCTCTCTCTCTGCCTGCCTCTCTGTCTACTTGTGATCTCTGTCTGTCAAATAAATAAATAAAATCTTTAAAAAAAAAAAAAAAAGAGCACGGTTCCAGTCGTGGGAGATGAATGAGTCGTGGGGGTCTAACGCACACTGCGGTGACTCTAGTGAACTTTAGTGTACTGTTGCCTTGACATTTGCTACACACACATATGCACGCACACGCACACACATAAGCACACAATCACGCACAGATCAGCCCCATGTAAGGTGATGAATGTGTGGATTCGCTTGCTTGTGGTAATCATTTCCAAACACGTATCAAAATGACGTAAATGCATATACCATTTTTGTTTGTCAGTTAGACCTCCCTAAAGCCGGAACTGGGGGTGGGGGTGGGGAGTGGCGGGGGAAAGAAAGGAACAAAGATGCTTCAGGTGCTCAGAGGAGGAGAGTAAAACAAAGCCAGCGGGAAGGGCCCCAGTCAGGGAGTGTTCTCCCACGTCTGCTGGTGGGAAGGGCGGCCCATGACTCTGCGTCTCCATCATCCCTCTCTCCCCTCCACACACACACACAGACACACACACACACACACACACACACCCCTATTAAAACCCTCACCACGATCCGGGACTCCAGGGGAGACATTTCCCACTTTGAGAAGAGAAAACTGAGTCCTAGAAAGGTGAAGTCACTTTCCCACAACCCTGTGTTTTCATCCAATCCCCACACAGATATTTACTGAGAACCGTTAGTGTGGCAGGCTGGGATTCTAACCCACACAGAGTCTAGAAAGTTCCATCCGCAGTGTTTCTCAGCCTCCTCCCCACCGCCACTCCCACCCGCTGCAGTTTCCATGGCGACGGGCAGATCCTGCCTACCTCATTGAAGCCAGCGAATTCTCTTAAGGACCAGGGCAGAGTAACAGATGCCAGAAAAGTTGAGCTGGGGCTGGAGGGAGGTCCGGGTGGGGTGGGGGCACAGGCCTGAGGTACCCCCCTCTGGGATTTTGGGCACGTCTTTTGGGCACATCACAATTTAAAATGGGCACATTTAAAATGGTTTCTCACCACAAGGGGAAAACAAAACCAAACAGAACAAACAAAACAACAACAACAACAAAACCCTGCCTGCCTGTGCCTTTGCAGACACGAGTAGAAATCATGGGTTTCTGTTCCATGGCGGCTACTGGCACTGACGATGGAAACAGCCTTTGTTCTTAGCTATACTAATTAGTTACTTGGCTAATTCAGTCATTCAACAAGTATTTATCCTTAATTTTTCCAGAAACCAAAATTAACAGATTGGAGGAGATCCAGGTTTGGCGGCAAGAATGGCATCCGTGAATGACAGAAGGAAAGAGGCCTATGTTGGAGGGTACCACTTCCAGCCGATCAGTGACCAAGAGTTTTCCATGTCTCTCTGACTTTCAAGCATCTGTCCTCTTGCCAAATATGTACTTGCTATCTCAAGCAATCATTAAGCAAATATATTAGGGGCTAGTCCTAAATTTTGGGAATTCAGGATAAACAAGATAGATAAGGTCTTTGCTTTCTTGGAATGTTCACCACCATGCAGAGGTGCAGAAAGCAAATGACTGAGAAATAAATTAGCAAGATTATTTCTCACTCTGAAGCAAGGTCTGAAGCTGTGCAGTGGGCATACAATGTGAGCCCCAAACCTACACCAGGTCTGTAATTTTAGATTTTCCAGGAGCCATATTTAAAAAGGTAAAAAGACACCAGTGGAATTAATCTTAAAAAAAAAAAAAAAAAGATTTTATTTATTTGGCAGAATGGGCACACGAGCAGGGGGATCAGCAGGCAGAGAAAGAGGGAGAGGGAGAAGCAGGCTTCTTGCCAAGCAAGCAGCCAATGTGGGGCTTGATCCCAAGACCCTGCGATCATGACCTGAGCCAAAAGCAGAGGCTTAACCAGCTTGAGCCACTCAGACACCCCAGTGGAATTAATCTTAACAGGTTTTACTAATCTTAATAGGTTGTATTTAACCCAATATATGCAAAATATCACCATTTAGACCAAGGACACTAATGCAATAGAGTGATTGAAGAGATATCAATTTTTTTTCGACTAGATTTTCAAAATCTGGTGTTTGTTTCACAAGTACGACATCTCTCCATTGGGATGGGCAACGTTTCAAGCACTCAGCCATAAGCTTGCGGCTTATATTGGAAGACAGACTTAAAGAGCACTGTAAGGAAAACTACTGAGTAAAGAGAGAGGGATTTGAAGGTGGGTGGATACTTTGGACAAGATCTTTTGCTTCAGGAAGTCTGGAGAGGAGCCCAGGAATTGGCATTTCTACAAACCTTCACTTGCCAGGTGATTCTGAGCCGGGGGATCTCCACGGCACCCTCGGGTCGTCAGTCCTGGGTAGGCAGGGAGTGATTTAACAATCTCCCCCTCCAAGTCCTAGTAGTGGGGAATGACGATTATGCCCATTTACAAAGGGCAAACTAAGCCTTCAGAGAGGTCACCTCCCTTCCCAAAGACCCTGTATTTTCATTCCTTCACAAATGATAAACACGGGTCTTTACGGACCACCCGCTCTGTGCTGAGACTGGAACTTTGCATCTGTACATTGTGCATCTTGCAGGCCTGGAAACTTCCAGTCTCCAAGCCCTGCACTGCATCTCGTTCTCCCCTTCGTACCTCCGCTCCAGTGGTGGTTTCCATGGCAACGGTCTCTGCAGAGCAGCAGCTCAGCCCCCTTGAGCTGGCAAGAACCAGTTCATGTCAGAAGGGCCTGGGCTGGGGATGCTGTGGCTGGGGGTCCGTTAAGGCCTGAGATCCCCACCCCACAGTTCTGTTCACTCAGGCCTTTAGTATCATTAAAATGTCTCTTTGGAAGGGAGGGGGGAGTCTCTTTGGATGGGGTTTTTGCAGAAGAGAAAAAAAACCTAATTGACCAAGGGAATTGCTGCTGATTCTTAAAGAAACCGGGGGTTTGCGACCCGTCATTGCAGGTGCCAGCAACATACCCGTGACCTGTTCTCTGTGCTCAGCAGCACCTCATTGTCCCTTTCGCACAAGTTGATTGAGTGCCCGGGGCGCGGTGGCACTTGAATATAATTGCAAAACAGCAACAACAAAAACCCTATTATAAGGAGTGAAAAATAGGGCTGTGAAGCTTCAAGGATCTTTCTCCCCAAGAAACACAAGTGTGAGGGGTCCATTTACTCTGGCTTCAAAAGATGTCGGGCACCTGTTTCCCAGCACCCGTTCGCACCCAACCGCTCTGAGAACTAGCGGTAACTTGAACAAAACCAAAGGATTGGCCACAACTCAGAGCTCAAATTCCCTTACTTTTAAGATCTGTGGAGGGGGTGGGCGGAGGGGGGCAGGAGTTGCAAATAGAGACTGGTTTTGGCAGCACATTCAGAAACGGATCGCTATTAATTTCGAGACGCTGCTATTATTAATCACAATTCAAATTCTTGGGGCAGGTGCTTCGCAGTGGAACTTTGGGTGCCTGGGGAAATTCTCAATAAATTCATGCCTCAAAAAGAGAAGCAGATGGCATGAGGGACAAAGCCTTAAACATCTGCTGGAGCAAATGTTTGCTTGTTTTTGTCCACGACACCGTAGAAACTGCTAGTGTTTTCTTCTAATGGTTACGGGCATTTTCACCGGGCTAGTGTTTTCTTCTAATGGTTACGGGCATTTTCACCGGTTTGGGGTTTTTGTTTTGTTTTGTTTTTCAGAAGCCCGGCCATTCGGCTCTAAAAGACTGTGGTCCTAAGTGAACAATGGCAGTTTCAAGGGGGAGAATGAACTTAAAGTGTTTATGTTCATGATCCTAAGCAGAATGGACAGAGGATGAAGAATTCGGAGATTGTGGCAAACATCCCTCCAGAGAGAAATTCTGAAACACACAGAGTACGAGGGAGTCTAAGCCAGCCAGAGACGCAGAAGTCCCTTAGTTATTCCTGCTGGCCTCCCTCTGCTTGGTCATACGCAAACCTCCCTTTTTACAAACTCGTCTTTATGGCCCCATAACTTGCAATAACACGATTGGAAACAAATGCAATATTCTTCAAGAAGGGACTGGCTAAATCCCAATGGACGCGTTCAGTGGAATTTGGTGCAGCTGTGTGGAATTCTAAGGATGTTCTTTAAGGACTGGAAGAGTCAAGTGCACAGGGAAGTGAAAGTGAGTTGTATAATAGCAGAAGGGTGGCCACCACTGTGGAAAAAGGGGGAACGGAAAATGTATCAAAATCTATGTATATAATGCACTACAATGTCTTATATTGCGATACATAATATGTATGTAATAAATACTACAGAAAGCACGTGTGATAAAATAATAATATATAAAAAGACATATATATATAGGCTACCTGTCTTACAGCATGGAGGAGGCACTGGGTGGCTGATGAACACAGGTGACGTCCAAGGTTGTTGAAACAGACTGAATGCTGCCTCCTTCCAAAAGTCATATGTTGACAGCTGATCTCCAGTGTGATGGTGTTTGGAGGTGGGGCATTTGGGAGGTAATTTGGTTGTGAGAAGCCCTCATGAATGGGATCGGTCCCCTGATAAGAGGCCCCACACAGGCTCCTGGGTGGCTCAGTGGGTTAAGCCTCTGCCTTCGGTTCAGGTCATGATCTCAGGATCCTGGGATCGAGCCCCGCATCGGGCTCTCTGCTCAGTGGGGAGCCTGCTTCACCACCCCCCCGCCTGCCTCTCTGCCTACTTGTGATCTCTGTCTGTCAAATAAATAAATAAATATATTTTTTAAAAGGCCCCACACGGCAACTATCATTAAAACACCAAATTGCATGTTTGAAAGTTGCTAAAAGAGTAGATTTTTTTTTAAAGATTTTTTTTATTTATTTGACTGGGAGAGAGAGCACAAGCAGTTGGAGCAGCAGACAGAGGGAGAGGGAGAAGCAGGATCCCCCCTAAGCAGGGAGTCCAAAGCAGGACTCGATCCCAGGACCCCGGGATCATGAGCTGAGCCGAAGGCAGATGGTTAACTGACTGAGCCACCCAGGCACGCAGCCCCATTTACTGAGCGATAGCAAAGTGACAGCACAAAGCTCCTGAGGAGGGAGAGGACTCGCCCCAAGAGTAGATCTTAAACGTTCTCATCACAAGGGAAAAAAAACTGTGAGTGTGTGTGGTGACGGGTGTTAGCCAGACGTATTGTAGCGCTCATTTCACAGTACACAAAAACATGAAATCCTTACGCTACACTCTGAAAGTCATAGAACATTATCTGTCCATGATACCTCAGTGGTGAAACCAGAAAGCTCCCGGGAGCCTCCTTGTGCCCTTCCATCGTGCGAGGTTGTGGTAAGATGAGTGCCGTCTGGGAGCCGGCGTGCGGGCTCTCTCCAGGTACCCATTGCTGGCACCTTGACCCTGGACTTCCAGCCTCAGAAGCAGAGCTTCGGGTTCTGTGTGTGACTCCAAGAGGGGAAGACGGGTCTATCAAACTCTTCTGCCTTTTTTTCATTTCTGAGAAGTCATCAGGTCCTGATGTGTTATCCTTGTATATACTGTTGGGTATCGTGTAGCAGAATTTAGACCTTTTACGTGTCTGTGCGTGGTGAGATAGGCCTGCCATTTTCCACTCTGAGGACACCTCTGACAGGGCAAAAATAGGGATTTCTGTTTCCACGGCGATACAAGGATGGCCAGGTGAATGGCCTCAAAGGGACCAAAAAAGACTGATAATACCAGTGGCCCAGTTGGGAGGCCCAAAGCAAGGCGCCAGCCCAGTTCCCAGGCCTGAGTTGCTGGTAGTCAGGTCTAGGGCCAAGAAACATGCCCCGCACGTTAGAGACGTCGGCAGGCGTCGGGGGATGGCGACACTGACACAATGGACCGTGCAGTCGGTTGACCACAGAGACCCCAGAGAAGGGAGCAAATGGAGGATTTCTTCTGGGGCTTCATCCTGTGGAGAACTTGCTGGATCGCCTCTTCCAGGCCAGCCTGAAGCATGAGGGATGGAGGCACGGTGGTGTGGGGAGACTGGGGACGGTGGGGCTGGGGAGAGAACTGATGGGAGCTCAGTGAGAGGCAGTGTGAGAAAAGAAAACCACCAAGAGAGCTCGTGCTCAGGGAGAAAAGGCAGCGAGGAGCTGACCATCTCTCCCACTGCCAGAAGACAATCATCACGAGAATTTTCCACTGAGCTAAAGGCCAGGCCAGATTCCAAGAAGTATATGCATCCCATGTCATCAATGATGGGGAAGGTTTCTCTTAGACATGAGACAGTGTGGACAGCATCTGGAGACATCTGTTTAAGATCATGTGTGTCTGAATACCCCCTTGTTGAGCAAATTGCCCCTGGACGCGATCCTCTGCTGGTCTTCATCCAAATTTTAGGAACTGACAACACTGGATTTTATAATCTGTGGACGTTATTTATTTAGAAGTGTGCACCATGGTGTCTGGCACACCGTAAGTGCTCCGTGGAGCTCTTCTGGGATCAGTTTCCCCAACTCAGAAAGAAGGAAACGTTTCGTGTTAACCTTATGCATACCTTGTTTTTTAAAATGTAAGCATATATTTTATATTTTCCTAAGTACGTGCCTTCATGTGTGTAGGTAAAGGCATATCCATAAGGATTGATAAATTCAGGTGAAAGTTAATTTCCAGGGTTTGGGGTCTACACCTGGTGCGATGACAAATGCTTTATCCAAATCAACTCACTTCCCCACCCAAGGAGTCCCAGGGGTGGGCACAGGGAAGTCTAATCTCCACTTCAAAAGACAAGGAAACTGAGGCGGGGAGAGAAGAAGCTGTCCCACAGTGTGAGTGCCACCAACCATTTTGCCCCCAAAGTGAACACCTCACCTGCAGCCTGTCCTCCACCTCCGGTGGACACCATGCTCCCTCATCACGCTCCCTCCCTCGGGGCTTCATGCAGGCCCCGGCTTTTATCACCAACATCTGGCCAGAATGCCTGTCCGGGTCAGAAAGACCTGAGCGGGGTTGCCAGAGATCGCAAAAAAATAGTGCTGGACACCCGGGTTATATGACTTTCAGACAAACAAATAATTTTTAATAACCTTTGTTTTAGAAAAGATTAAGATTTGGTGAAAAGTTGCACAGGCCTGCAGAGATCTCCCGTAGACCCTGCCCCTGGTTTCCTCTATTACCAACAACCTAGGTTAGCATGGTTTGCCACCGTTAAAGAACTACTACCAAGAAGTTGTTGTTTAACCAAAGTCCATTACTATTAATTCAGATTTCCTTCACTTTTACCTCATGTTCTTTTACTATTCTGGGATCCCAGCCAGGACATGGCATCGTATTTTTAAAGCATTTTATTTTTATTTACTTATTTTTTTAAAGATCTATCCATCTGTCTTTTTTTGAAGATTTTATTTATTTGCCAGGAAGATAGCACAAGCAGGGGGAAAGGCAGGCAGAGGCAGAGGGAGAAGCAGGGTCCTCCTGGGCAAGAAGCCCGATGCGGGACTTGATCCCAGGACCTGAGATCACAACGGGAGCTGAAACCCGTTGGACGCCCAATGCACCGTGCCACCCAAGCACTTCTCCACCTCAGGCTCCCCTTGGCTGTGGCAGCTTCTTCCGCGTTCCCTGTATTTGATGACCTTTTCCAGTTTCGGAAACTGGAAAGACATTTTGTCGAATGTCCCTCAGCTGGAGCTCTCAGATGTTTTTCTCATGACTGGACTAGGGTTATGGGTTTTGGGGAAGAAGACCCCAGAGCGGGAAGTGCCATTTCTTATCACACCATATCAAGAGTACATACTGTTGATGTGGCTCGTGGCTTGACCACCTGGACAAAGTAGTGTTTGTCAGGCTTTTCCCCCACAAAGTTACTCTTTTCCCCTCCTTTGTATATTTCCTGTCTAGAAGGAAGGAAGTTACCAGGTAGGGTCCACCTCTAAGAGTAAAGAGTTGTGCTCCACCTACTTGAGGGCAGACAATCGACACCAATTATTTGGGATTTTTTCTGTACAGGAAATTTCTCTGTTCCCCCCTGCAAAACTAATATTTATTTATTTATAAAGCAAGATCTAGGCCCAACATGGGTCTTGAACTCTCGAACCAAAGATCAAGAGTCACGTGCTCTACCGACGGAGCCAACCAGGCGCCCCCACTAATAATTGATTTGATGTGTAAGTATGTCTGTGCAATCTCTTAGACACACATGAGAAAGTTACTTGTTGTTTATCTGAAATTCAAACTTAAGTGGGAGTCCTGCATTGCATCTAGCGACCTTATCCCAGAGCCATGTGTCTACGGGCATTTTTGACATCCCACTATTGGATATCCAAAAGGCATCTCAAAAAATCGAATCCCAGTCAAAGCTGCTGACATCCACTCTCCCCGACACAGCCAGCTGCTTCTGCAAGTTTCCCATAAAGGCATCTCCTTCCTCCAGCTGCCCAGGCCGCAGAACCCAGGAGGATCCTTGACTCCTCTCATATCTCGTTGCCCATCAGAAGATCAGGGATGATCCTCATCAAAAACATATTCAAAAATTCAACAGCTTCACACTGCCCTGGGCCACACCACCAGCAGCTCTTGATGGAATGATGGCAAGAGTCCACCACATGTAATCCGTTCTCCCAACCTCTGTTCTTGCCCCTGAGTCTGTCTCAACACGGCCTTGTAATCCTAGTTATCCTGCATGGAAACCGGAGGATGTCCTTCCCATTTAGTCTGCCCGTGGGTCCCATCTTGCTCGGAGTAAGGGTTGCACTGAAGGCTGAGAGTGCCATGCCCTTCGCTTCCCTACGTCAGCCATCTTTACTCCAGCCTCTCTTCAGTGGCACAGACCTCCAGGCAGGACAGAAGCGACTCCACATTGTTCTGCTGTCGGGAAAACGACAATGCACCCTGTCTTCACTCACTCCTCTCCAGCCCCCCTACCGGGAGCATCATGCCCCCCCCTTCCATGTCCCCCATCTCTGCTTTGCATTAATTGCTCCTGAGAAAGAGGAAAGCAGCCCCTGATCTCCAAAAGGAACTGGCCTGGCGTGTCATGGGAACGGGAAGCCCGGCCATGGGGTGCGTTCAGCAACTGTCCTCCAGCACGTTGACCTCAGAAGAGTCCGCTGTGTAACCAGACGGATCAGGACAAGACACGTCCGTTCTGTGATCACGTCTGAACCCAGACGCGGACACTGTCCAAGACGCAAAAATGAGCAAGCAGCCCTTTGTCCTGGCCGAGGCTTCCTCGCCCATCACCATGCTGGCCCAGCTCTAATTGTCCCCAGACTGGCTGAGACACCTTGACACCCCGTCACAGCTCCACCGTCTGTTGGGACCACATTGCGTCTAGAACGAAGGCTTGCCTCCCTGGACTCTTCCTCGGAGTCCCCTAAAGCGAATCCAAATTCCAGGCTAGGTCGCTCCTGACCCCCTCTCACTTCCAAGGGGCCTTCTCTTGCATTCCAGAGTTATCCCCATGTTCACCTCTGGGGGTCTTCCTGGACGCTCCTTAGCCCTAAAGGTCACTGACATCCTCATCATCATGTTTATCCTCTGTCACCCATTGCACCAGCATGCTCTGAGGACGGGAATTCTGCCTGCCAGTGACTGGCTGGACGGACAGTTTTGAATGATGAACTCTGAGCTCAGGGGCCGCGGGGCGCCGTCTCGACGTGGTGGAGCATACTCCAGCCTGCACCCTCTGTACCCCAGCTCCGGGCGCCCTTCTCCCGGCTTCTGGCTTCCCGCCACCCCGCCTGGGTGTCGGTGGCCTTCGCGCACCCCCCCTTCCGCTTCTCGAAATGCCCTGGTGTCCCTCTGGGGAGGTCGCTCCCCTCTTTGAAAAACAATGGATTGAAGTGAGTCCAGAGCGAAAGCATTCTTCGTTTTCGACCCTCTTTTCCCCAGTCGGGGACGTTGTAGACACTGTTCCGGCAGCGCCATCTCTTGACTGTTGGCCTCAGTCACCGGCAGCTTCTCCGCATCCACGTGCGGCTCCAGCCACCGACCCCAGGGCTGGGGAGGAGGTGGCTCTGCCCCTGAGCCGCTGACCTGGACCTTCTGAGTCCGAGTTCCTGCCCTGTCCCTCAGAAGTCACTGAGCATATGGGAGCTCACCCTGCGGATGGGGGGCCCCTCCAGCCGCCCCTCTTCCTGCCGCCCCTGCCAGGAGGCATTTTCTCATCCCCCCACTGCAGTGCTTTCCCAGCTGCTGCCTCTGTCCTCGCTCTGCACCCCCCAACCGCGACTTCGGCGTTCCAGAGACCTGCTCTCTCTCAAAATTGTTTTTAAAGATTTTATTTATTTATTTTAGAGAGAGAAAGCTGAGCCGGGGGAGGGTGGGGAGGGGAGATTCTCAAATAGTCCCTGAGTCAAGCACGGGGGGTGGGGCTTTATCTGACAACCCTGAGATCATGACCTGAACCGAAAACCAACTGAGCCCTCAGGTGCTGCTCGGAGCAGGTTTTCGGCACTGCTGTCCCTTCAACAATGATACATTAAGAGGGTGCCTGAGTGGCGCCTGGGTGGCTCAGTGGGTTAAGCCGCTGCCTTCGGCTCAGGTCATGATCTCAGGGTCCTGGGATCGAGTCCCACATCGGGCTCTCTGCTCAGCAGGGAGCCTGCTTCCCTCTCTCTCTCTGCCTGCCTCTCCATCTGCTTGTGATTTCTCTCTGTCAAATAAATACATAAAATCTTTAAAATGCAAACTATTTAAAAAAAAAAAAAAAAAGGAGGGTGCCTGAGTGGCTCAGTCAGTTAAGTGTCTGCCTTCGGCTCCGGTGGAACCGACTCCTGAGTTGGGCTCCCTGCTCAGCAAGGGGCCTGCTTCCCCCTCTCCCCTGCTTGTGCTCTCTTGCTCTGGATCTCTCTCCTGTAGAAATAAACAAAATCTTTAAAAAAAAAAAAAAGAAAAAAGAATACATTGAAGATTTGCTCCTCTCCAAGCCCCACTCTAGGTCAGGGACCCCCTGGGGGACAAGGTTGACTGTGTACTTGCCCAGAGGTAGCTCACACTGTAAGGCAGGAGGACAGATTGTTAGCAGACGAACCAACTTTTTTTTTTTTTCTTTTTTAAGATTTTATTTATTTGAGGGGCGCCTGGGTGGCTCAGCGGGTTAAGCCGCTGCCTTCGGCTCAGGTCATGATCTCAGGGCTCTCTGCTCAGCAGGGAACATGTTTCCCTATATCTCTCTGCCTGCCTTTCCATCTCTCTGTCAAATAAATAAATAAAATCTTTAAAATAAAAAAATATATATTTTATTTATTTGAGAGAGAGTGAGCATGAGAGGGAGAAGTTCAGAGGGAGAAACAGACTCTCCACAGAGCTGGGAGCCCAATGTGGGACTCAATCCCGGGACTCCAGGACCATGACCTGAGCTGAAGGCAGTTGCTTAACCAACTGAGCCACCCAGGTGCCCCACGAATCAACTTTTAAAAATCATTTTGGAGGGCGCCTGGGTGGCTCAGTGGGTTAAGCTGCTGCCTTCAACTCAGGTCATGATCTCAGGGTCCTGGGATCGAGTCCCGCATCGGGCTCTCTGCTCAGCAGGGAGCCTGCTTCCTTCTCTCTCTCTCTGCCTGCCTCTCAGTGTACTTGTAATTTCTCTCTGTCAAATAAATAAATAAAATCTTTAAAAAAAAATCATTTTGGATACGGACACATACAGGCCCTGAAGAAAATGGAGCAGGTGACATTTTAAAGAGTGAGCAGGACCTGGAAGGTTCTGCTTCCTTAGTCTCAGGGACCCCAGACCCCTGCATCCGGGCGCCCTGAGGCCTGAGCTTTCTGGGCCCCACTGTGAGAAACAGGCTCTGAAGAACCAGATCTGGCCGGCATTTATAGGATGACTGGCTTCATGCTCATGCCAACCCTATGATCCAGGAGTGGCTGCGATCCGTGTTCTAGAAGAGGAGCCTGGGGCTTGGACAGGAAAGGTCCCTTGCCAAGTCTCAATATCCTTGGTCGTGCAGCTGGGCTGACTCCCACACGCCATCTGACTGCACAGTCTGTGGGAGCTCGGGCAGGTCTCTGGGCGCCGGTCCCTCCTCCAGCACCCCCATCCCTTCACCTCCAGCCTGGATTCCCTGTGACAGGAAGAGGAAAGAGGTGTACTCACGGCTAGGCTGTCATCATCTGGAGGTTTCTTCCTCACGGTCTGGAGGCCGGGAGTCGGAAATCATGTCACTGACAGATTTGGGGTCTGGTTCAAAGACAGCACCTTCCCTGTGTCCTCATGTGGGGAAAGGGGTATCCTAGGATCCCTTGAATGACGGCCCTGGTCCCAGCATGAGGGCCCCACCTCTCAAAGGCTCACCGCCTCGTGCCATGGCCTGTGGCTTAGATCTCAACAAGTGACTCTGGGGGCATAAAGACTCACTGTCCCCTGCAGACCCCAGACCAGTGTGGCTGGCAAAGGAAAGGCTGAGCCTGGACTTGAACTGCCCCTGGCCCCAAAAAGCCTATCAGGTATGTTCTGGCCCCAATTAAAATGGGAACTTAAGAGTCCTCACACCAGGATCAGAAAATGCAATGGCGTTGCGGTCTTCTTCAGACACCTACAGAAATCCCACGTTCCAGTCAGCCCTGCTGAAAGTACGAGGGCCTTAAAATATCGCTTATATGACTGAAAATCAAGTATATGATGGGATATTACTCAAGCACGAGAAAAAAAGAAATCCTGCCACTGGTGGCAATGTGGTTGGACCTGAGGGCATCCTGCTGAGGTAAGCGGGACAGAGAGAGACTAATCCAGCCTCGTCTCACTTACGCGGAACCTTTGAAAGAGACAAAGTAGGAGCGAGAGTCCGACTCACAGAAGCAGAGCCCAAGGGTGGTTAGCAGGGCCCGCAGGGGAACACGGGCTGCCGGTCACGGTCACGGGTAAGAGCCTCCGGTGAGGAGGCGGGGGAGTTTGGGGAGCTAATGCGCAGCGCGGTGACACTGGGCAGGAAAGCTGCTTCTGCCTTTCAGGCTGCTTCCAGCTGCTTCCAGGATCAAACTGACAGGAGCCAGATGGACAGGAGGGAAACATCCGGTGTTGAGTCCTGTGCTCACGCAGGAGGCCCAGTCACAAAACTGCCATGCGAAGAGATGACCGCGACGAGGGGTTTTTATGCCTTTTAGACAAAGTGACAGTGAGCAAACGTGCGGTGGGGAGCTTTGATTAGTGAAGAATTCAAAACAGAACTTGGGCCGGGGGAGTTAGTTAGTGACAAGTGGTGGCGGTTTCTGCAGACTTCTGGCTCTGAAGCTTCTAACCCAGCCAATGAGAACGTCTCTCCGACTGTACAGGCAGGGCCCTTCTTGCAGTGGGACTTAGTTCCTGTTTTCTGGAGACAGGGGCTTTAGGTTACGTGCGGAGGTTTTTGTTTTTTGTGTTTCGCACTGGCTGTTTCTTAAGAAATTTTTTTTTAAAGATTCTATTCATTTGACAGAGAGATAGCACAAGCAGGGGGAGCAGCAGGCAGAGGGAGAGGGAGAAGCTGGCGCCCTTCCGAGCAGGGAGCCTGATGTGGGACTTGATCCCAGGACCCCGGGACCATGACCTGAGCTAAAGGCAGCCACTTAACTGACTGAGCCACCTGAGCTCCCCAAGAAACTTTAAATTTAAAATAATCAATATGCTAAAATGGCCCTTTCAGAGGCAGCCTGCCCTTGGCCCCTGTAATTACTGTGGTTAACAATACTGTATTGTGTACTAGAAATTGCTGAGAGGAGACATGACACACGGCACACACACGCACACAGAGTCACTCAAATAAAACCACCATTTTTTTTTAAGATTTTATTTATTTATTTGACAGACAGAGATCACAAGTAGGCAGAGAGAGAGGGGGAAGCAGGCTCACTGCTGAGCAGAGAGCCCGATGTGGGGCTCTATCCTATGAGACCATGACCTGAGCCAAAGGCAGAGGCTTAATCCACCAAGCCACCCAGGCACCCAAAACCACCAGTTTTAAAAACAAAATAAATATTCGTGAAGGAAATGGTAACTGTTTGTGTGGGGTGATTCTCAGAAACGGTTCACATAAACGTGACAGAGTGTGATAGACGCGTTGGCATTTTTGCGGGCGTGCACAGACGGGGTGTGAGATGCCTCAGCATCGTGTAGACAAGGTCGAATTGGCACCGGCCCTACCCTGCTCTTCTGTATCTTTCTTCAATTTATTTTTCTTTTTCCAATTTTCTCTTTATTTTCCCTTATTTTCTCTTTCCCTTCCACAAACGCTCCTCAGCCCAAGGGGAAAGGACAAAACCCAGGAACTTTCTTTTGCTTCCTTCTTATCTTCTCTGTCTCTCTGCCCCCTTCTCTCTCTGCAGCAGAAAGTTCCAGAAGGAGAGGAGTGCAGCGGGCTGAGGGATATGTGAGGGCTTCGTGCTTGGGCGGGGAGCACAAGGCTGGCTCTGGGGTCTCTGGACCCCTCTCCAGCTGCAGAAACACCCGGAGCCTCAAGGGAAAACATTTCTAGTATCACCATTTTAGGAGTGAAGGAAACTTTCTCCAAAGACCTCTCGGCGGACACCATCTCACATCCCATCGCCCAGATCTGGGTCACCTAACCGGCCCTAACGCAATCACCAGCAAGGAGAACAGGACCTGCCGGAGTGAATCAGACCCACCGAGTTCACTCTTGTAGCTCGGGATGGGGTCACTCTTCCATGACTCAAGTGCTTGCCCCGGGTTTGCACACACCTCATTCCCTTTCATTACTCAGGCCTCCGCACAAACGCCACCTCCTCAGAGGAGCCTTCCAGGAATACCCCACATAGAGTGACCTTGCCCAGGCACCCCTCTTTTCTGTTCTCCCAGCATTTATCACGATCTTAAATCGTCCTGCTCATGGATGTTTTCCACCAGGTAGACACCATCATTCTTGGCATTTTATGGGCAAGGAAAGCAAAGGCATGTTCTTTGGTCCCTTTAAGAGTCAACATGGAGTCTGCACGGATGTGGGTGTTACCACTTTGGCTTTGCCCCACCATTTACCTGTGTTCCCCTAAATTGTGGATATGGGGTGCCCTTGATTTTTTTTTAATGATAAATCTGAAAATTACTATAATTTGGGGCACCTGGTAGGTTCAGTCGGTGGAGCATGTGGCTCAATCTCAGGGCTCTAAGTTTGAGCCCCAGGTTGGGTGTAGAGATGAGTTAAAAAATATGATAGTAGGAGCACCTGGGAGGCTCAGTCGGTGAAGCCTCTGCCTTCGGCTCAGGTCATGATCTCAGGGTCCTGGGATCGAGCCCCACATCGTGCTCTCAGCTCAGCCGGAGCCTGCTTCTCCCTCTCCCACTGCTCTTCCCCCCTCGTGTTCTCTCTTGCTCATTCACTCTCTCTCTCAAATAAATCAATTATCTTTTTAAAAAATATCAATAAACTTAGAAAAATTACTCTGATGCCCCTAAAGAGCCAGGCAGCTGTGCCAAGTGTTCCTAGGTGGAACCCATATCCTTGGACTTGGCCAGGACCGCTTTAGCACTGGCTAGTGCCCTACCCGTGAAATACCGGGAATATCTTCCGTGCCTGTCAGAGTCGGGGGCAAGCAAGGGTCTCACGGACAAGGAGCTGGCAGAGGCAGGGCAGGAGCGCGGGCAGTAGGGGAAATTCGGTACTGGTCTGTGGGGCTTCTCAACCTCTGCACTACTGACAGGTGAAGCTTGATAATTCCTTGCTCTAGTAGGATGTTCTGTGTCCCAGCCTCTACCCACCTCTGTCCCCTTCCCCCAGGCCAGCTATGACAACCAAAATGTCTCCAGGCATCCCCAAGGGTCCACTGGGAGGCAGAATCACCTCTGATTGGGGCGCCTGGGTGGCTCAGTCGGTGAAGCCTCTGCCCTCAGCTCAGGTCATGATCCCGGGGTCTCAGGATCCAGTCCCACATCACGTTCCCTGCTCAGTGGGGAGCCTGCTTCTCCCTCTCCCCCTGTCTCTCTCCCAGTTTATGCTCTCTGTCTCTCAATTGCTAAAAAAAATAAAAATCTTTAAAAAAGAACCACCTCGGGGCACCTGGGTGGCTCAGTGGGTTAAAGCCTCTGTCTTCGGCTCAGGTCATGATCCCAGGGTCCTGGGATCGAGCCCCGCGTCGGGCTGTCTGCTCTGCGGAGAGCCTGCTTCCTCCTCTCTCTCTCTCTGCCTGCCTCTCTGCCTACTTGTGATCTCTGTCTGTCAAATAAATAAATAAAATCTTAAAAAAAAAAAAAAAAAAAGAACCACCTCTACTTCAGAACCACTGCTCTAAATGGTTGAACTCAGACTTGAGCCCGCCTCAGAACCCCATGAGGGTGGGAGGCAGGGACTTGGCAGGGGCTTGGGTAAACAGTGCTGGGCCCCTGCCTAGAGTTTCTGATCTGGGGGGTCTGGAAAACTTACCTGGAGGATTCTCTGCTCTCAATAGTCAAGATTTCTGTCTTTTGTTGCTGTTGTTTTTCTTCTTCCTCTTTTTTTGAATAAAGATTTATTTCCTGTTGCAGGGAGATGCGAAAGCCATCAACATACGGGGGTGAGCTAAGAGCCCACCGGGACGTGTGCATCATGCTAAGGTATGTGCAGCCCAAGAGGAAGCGATGATCTTGCGCTCCTGGGGACAAAGGCTCCCGTGTGCTTGGGGACAAAGGCTCCCATGTGCTCGGTGTCACCCTGCCTTGCACCTGGGAGCCTGACCCTGCAGACTTCCGTGGCAGTTGCCACATGCAACCACTAGATGGTGGCAGAGGCCAAGTCATTAAGTGGCCCGTCTCCTGGAGAAGCCAGCCATGGGCAAGGGGTGGCCTTTGAAGGCTTTCTTCCCTGCTTAACACAGGAATCCCCACCCTTTAGACACTCTGGTGCTGCCATTATGGAGTTTTCTAGATTATCCGACTCTGCCTAACAGTTTTCCATTAAATGGCTCGATTTATTTATTGATTTTTATTTTTTTAGGGACAGTGAGCAGGAACGCAGGGAAGTAGTGGTGAGGGGCAGATAGAGGGAGAGAGAGAATCTCAGATAGAGGCTCCCTGCCCAGCAATGACCCCAAGCTGGGCTGCATCTCACAACCCTAAGAACATGATCTGAGCTGGAACCAAGAGTCCGAATTCGGCTTAACTGACTGCAGCGCCCAGTACCCCCCTACCCTCATGTACCTATTTTTAAAGATTTTATTTTTGAGTAATCTCTACACCCAAAGCTGTTTGCCCCACTGAGTGAGTGAGCCAGGCCCCTCTTTAAACAGCTTTGAATGTTTTTGCAAACATAGGCCTTTCAAAAGCAAGCAGGGCCGTGCTGGGTGGAGAACTGACCACTGCTGTGAGTACATGAGGTTCCCAGAAGGAGCCGTTTCCCTTCAGGCCTGTCCTTAAAAGGCAAGTGGGTAATTATTAGACATTTTAATAATGTATTGACACCAGCTGCGCTTTCTTTTTGAAGCACTTAGTTGGACTTAAGAGCACTCTGCAGCATGTCCGGCATGTTCGTGTATATATATGGCCTTAAAGTGACCGCTCACATTGGGAAAGTGAGCTCGGTCCTGCGCACGTGGAATAGCTGGCGATGAAGACGCAGCAAGCGGCGCCATCCGGGACAAGCAGGTTCCCGAGACTGCTCCAGGCAGTCGATTTCAGATATTTTTAAAAGATTTTATTTACTCATTTGACAGACAGAGATCCCAAGTAGGCAGAGAGGCAGGTAGAGAGAGAGAGGGAAGCAGGCTCCCTGCTGAGCAGATAGCCCAAAGCAGGGCTCGATCCCAGAACCCTGAGATCATGACCTGAGCTGAAGGCAGGGGCTTAACCCACTAAGCCACCCAGGCACCCCAGGGATCTATTTCTGAATGGGAGGGGAGTGAGGTGTGGCTAACCAACCGCCCCTAGTGACCCAACAGAATCCACTTCAAAGGTCCATGCAAGAGATTATTGAAACTTGGCAATGGGAAGCCAGGGGAGGTGCTTTGAGGGAGGAGAAACAGGACTTTCTGGCAGTCGGAAAGTAGGCAGTGTGAGAAAAGTCAAGGTTTAAGGCTGGACCACCATATCCCTGGCTTGGGGATGATGGAGGATGTGGGACTCTGCGCATTTTCCCCACACACAGGGTAGGCACCAGGAGTGTTATATGGTATCAGAACTAATATTCCGCTCTTTTAGTGCTCTGGAACGTCACTATTAACTATATGTTTCTGAAATATTTTTTAAAATTTACCCAAGAACTCTGCTCAGCCTTTCCTAGAAAATCACTCATCTGAGATTTTCAAATGATCATCTACTATCTTTCTACCCTGGAAACCTGATCTGTGTATGTGTCTACTTCTAAATCATTCAAGACTCTGAAAACGTGTGCGTTCTGTCCTTTTTTTTCCCAGCTAGGTCTGCCAACCACGGGACTATTTACAAACTTCAGGCTCTGATATTTGCATATCAATGCCTCTTCTGTTCTGGCTTCTGATTCCTTGTTGACTGCTTTTGTCCTTACTGAGGTTGGTCTTATATCAGCTTCTTAGATTTTCTGATTTTTTTTACAATGTTACTGATACAAAGTTGACCTACAATAGACAAGAGGTACTTAAAATGAACAATCTGATGCTTTCTGATAAATGTATACCTTCAAAACCATCACCGCAGTCAAGACAGGAAACCTATCCATCACCCCCAAAAGTTTTATATGCACCTTTCTTTTTTTTTTTTAATTTTATTTATTTAGTTGACAGACAAGAGATTACAAGCGGGCAGAGAGGCAGGCAGAGAGAGGGGAGGAAGCAGGCTCCCCGCTGAGCAGAGAGCCCGATGCAGGGCTCGATCCCAGGACTCTGAGATCATAACCTGAGCCGAAGGCAGCAGCTTAACCCACTGAGCCACCCAGGCGCCCCTAGGTATGCATCTTTCTAATCCCCCCACATGCGCTCCAGCAGCCCCCTCCCCAGAACACCACTGATCTGCTTTCAGTCACTATAGACTCACTTACATTTTCCAAACTATTATAGAAGTGCAGTTATATGATACACATTTTCGTGTCTGGCTGCTTTTTTGTATTGTAATGATTTTGAGGCTCCTTCATGTTCCTGTGAGTAAGAGTGGTTCACTCCTTTTCCCCCCGCCAAGTAGTATTCATTGATGGCTATACCACAATTTATGCATTCATCCACCAGTTAATTTTAGTATATGTGCTGCCGAAGCGTGCACATCCACCAGTTAATTGACGTTGAGTTTGTTTCCAGTTTCTAGCAGTTGTCCTGAGTCTGGCGGCAGGGGGCAAATGTGGATGCAGTGACATTTCTGTAAGATCCAAGGGAGAGAAAATGGTAGTTCCAACCAGGATAACAGTGTTGAGAAAATT
This sequence comes from Mustela nivalis, assembly GCF_964662115.1. Classification (NCBI taxonomy): domain Eukaryota; kingdom Metazoa; phylum Chordata; class Mammalia; order Carnivora; family Mustelidae; genus Mustela; species Mustela nivalis. The sequence continues at coordinate 47,777,271 of NC_139037.1, read as the reverse complement.
CTAGATATTTTGAAAATGGAGCCACTGGATTTCTGACCATTCAAAGACAATAGGAGATTGCATGAGATTTCCATTAGAAATCCCCCTCCCATTTCAACCCATGTTGTCTGGGTAGAACTGACCCTACACTCAACTCTAAGAATGTTCCAGAGCCTAACTAGTCAGTGAACCCCACCTCCAACTCAACCACACGAATGGTCCTGAGGTTGGTACATATCTCAGGCACAGCCAGTGAGCACACAGGAGGCATTTGCTAGGGTTTCTGGAAAAAAGATGATTGCTCTCTTGTCCCCAAAATGACTTGGTGTGATATGATGTGTTCCTGCCCAGAATACAGAGGCTGGGGCTACCAGGAGACCCTGAGGTAGAAACTGAGGATCAAGTCAACACAGTGGAAGTAGCATGAATAGAGAAAGAGAAACTAGATTACTGTCAACATTGTTTAAGCTGCTGGATAGAGCCTCACCCAATTCCCACATATCAGCCCTTCCTCTGGCCATCCCTATCACGTACATCCAGGAATCCCGGATGTTTTGTTTTTTTTTTTTAAGATTTTATTTATTTATTTGACAGAGAGAGATTACAAGTAGGCAGAGAGAGAGAGAGGAGGAAGCAGGCTCCCTGCCGAGCAGAGAGCCCGATGCAGGACTCGATCCCAGGACCCTGAGATCATGACCTGAGCCGAAGGCAGCAGCTTAACCCACTGAGCCACCCAGGCGCCCGAATCCCAGATGTTTTTAAAGCCTATCTGAGATCGCTTTTGAGATAGTGAATGGAGGAGTTGGTGCTCTGGATGAAACGTGCATCTAAGGTGATAGACCAGAGGGACAGACAGTCTGTTGCTTATGGGAGATGAGAGAGAAGCAGGGATCAGTGACCATGCTCCCAGATACCTGGTTTCACAACCCACTGAAGGAACAAGTAAACAGGAGATGCAGCTTCTGCAGAGGGATAGGGTAAATATTGGGGTGTTGAAATTGAGAGATACTACCCAAATGTACAGAGAGGCATGGCACTGGAACACGTGGAATGATGCACATATGCATGTGATGTGCTCTGTGCCACATCTCCCTGGCTGTTGAGGGTTATTTCAGCTTCAGATCTCTCTCTTCATAGAGAGGAGAGGGCAGAATAGTGCCAAAAGCACTTTTATGTATAATGACATTGGAAATATTTTATTAAGTGTGTGCAAATCTTGTGTTCCCCCAAGGACCGTGTCTATTCTTCTTTTGAGTCTCTCTGTACTGAGCAGTGAGTGGGTGACCCAACAGTGATGGGCATTGGAGGCCGGGCCACTGAAGGATGGCACATCTGGGCTACTAGGAAAATATTTAGGCCTAGTAATCTTGGAAGCTCCAAGATGAAAAGAAAAAAAAATTGATCTGGGAGCCAAGGTGGGATTTGGGGGAAGATTAGGAAAATCCCTGCTTACAGGGAAACCAGTGTGCCCAGAGTCCCACAACCATGCGTCCAGAGCCGCTGGGGTTTGGAATAGATGGGTGCAAATTAGGGACTGGCACCTTCTGGTCAGACAGACCCCTGGATACATGGTTTGGCTGATGGGTGACACTTTTGTGGGAAGAAAAAGGCATCTGTTCCTCAAGGCAGGTGGAGCAGAGAGCAGGGACCATGGCCTGGTGAGCAGACAGCGAGCTGGATTTCAGCTCCTACTTCCACCCTGGGTGGGAGTTTCCATGCAATGCACAAACTGCACAGTTGTACACAGTGGCCCGCCGGTGAGCACATGTTTCTTTATGGGTAAGAGCACGGGCTTGGGAGTCCTGTTACCTGGGTTCGAAGCCAAGCTTTGCAGTTTGCTGTGTCCTCAGACAAGTTTACAACCTCCTCGTGCCTCTGTTTTTTTTCTCATCTCTAATATGGGGAGGATACCATGAGGATTCAGTGACCTAACACATGTGAAGTGTTAAAACAGGGCCTAGGCTGCCAGGGGCGCCTGGGTGGCTCAGTGGGTTAAGCCTCTGCCTTCGGCTCAGGTCATGATCTCAGGGTCCTGGGATAGAGCCCCGCACTGGGCTCTCTGCTCAGCAGGGGCCTGCTTCCCCCTCTCCCTCTGCCTGCCTCTCTGCCTACTTGTGATCTCTTCGTCTGTCAAATAAATAAAACCTTAAAAAAAAGAAAAGAAAAGAAAATAACTTTGCTAACTCCAATCCACTCCTGAAAAGTAACCACAATGGCTCATCCTGTAGATACTGTTCTCAACCTGGACACCAGTAATAAAGCGTTTTCCTTAGTGGAACCTGGGGAGCTCAGTTGGTTAAGCATCCAATGCTTTTCCTTTGCATCTTTTTTTTTTTTTTTTTTTAAAGATTGAGCCATCCAGGCACCCTGACTCAGGGGGTTCATAGCAAATGAGGTGGATGAGAAAATTTACATTCATCTTAACCCTGGAGTGTTCAGGACTGATGGGATCCCCGACACACAACCCACTTCTTTTGCATGAACCTCCCAACACTTATTGGCTCGGTTTGTTCTTCAGATCCACATCCTTCTATTTGTTTGTTTGTTTGTTTGTTTGTTTTAAGAGAGAGAACATGTGAGCAGGAGCAGGGGGAAGGACCAGAGGGAGACACAGACTCCCCACTGAGCAGGGAGCCTGATGTGGGGCTCCATCCCGGGACTCTGGGACCATGACCTGAGCTGAAAGCAGATGCTTAACCTTAACTGAATGAGCCACCCTGGGGGCCCCAGATCCATGCCCTTTTAAACCTAAGACTGCCTGGAAACCTTTCAAAGGCTCACGTGTTCTTCTAGAAAGCTTTCTTCTAGAAAGCTGCCCCTCCAGTGCCCAGCACTTCCTTCCTCAATAGCATCCATATCGGACAGTCTCTCCGACCCTTTCTTACCTGGAACTCTGTCTGAAATCTTTTCCTCTAGATCCTCGCGTAGTTTATGCGTTCTCCTACTGTCACTGTTGGCTCAAAACATCACCAATTACCTTGAGGAACCCTTGCCCCCAAACTGCTCAAATTACTTTATCTTCATTTAGTATTTATGCCTTCGCTTCATTTAGTACTTTTTCCAACTTCTGGGTTCACTGTCCACCTGCCATTACTAATATTCATGTCTTCTTTTCAGGTGCCTTAGTGTAATATTTTAGGTTTCTTCATTTGGGTTGTGTACATTCTCTTAAAATTTATCCATCCTTAGTTTGGGTTCTATAACTGAGCCCAAGTCCCTCTGCCTGACAGGCAGCAGAGCCACTCCCTGGTTCGCAGCAAGAAAAGGGTTTATCTAAGAGGCAGCTAGGTGAGGAGACAAGGAGGTGGGAAGTAGAGCTTCAAACCCACCTTCTGGAAGGGGGAGAGAACAAGTTTTTTATAATCACAGGAGTTGGGGCAACATGCATATTGCTGAAAAGGGTAGGGGAGCCTGACTTTTCATGAGTAAAGATGGAGCTTGCATAATGAGCAAACATATATGTAACATATATCCCCTGTTCATTTGGGGGTAAAGAAGTCACCAGAAGGAAGCAAAACCCAGCCCCTGATGTCGGGAGAAAGGGAAACAACTTAGGGCATGTTCCAGGAGCTGGGATAAGCTGGATAGGGTCTGGGCTCATTTTCTTAAGAAATGCAGGGCCTGGGGCACCTGGGTGGCTCTTGGCTAAGCGTCTGCCTTCGGCTCAGGTCATGGTCCCAGGGTCCTGGGATCGAGCCCCGCATCAGGCTCCCGGCTCAGCGGGAGCCTGCTTCTCCCTCTCCCTCTGCCTGCCATTCTACCTACTTGTGGACTCATTTGAGCTCTCTCAAATAAATAAAATCTTTAAAAAAAAAAAAAAAGAAAGAAAGAAAGAAAGAAATGCAGGGCCTTCCTTGTTCACTGGCTGGGGGCTATATTACTTGACCTTGAGTTCTAGGCTTGTGCAGTCACTAGTGGGCTTGTTGGTGGGGTCTGAAAAGACACAGTAACTTATTGGGGGAAACAGTTGCCTAAAAAATAAGATTAACATTCTCTGCTACTTTTAACCTCATTAACCCTAGGGCACTGTTTCAGTTTTGCTGTGATTAAGATAGAGTTTTACATTATACTTTCTAACATACTAATGCCATCAAATAAATAGGTACCAGTGTTTGAAGAGCACATTTATAAAATTGGAAAGATGCTGCCGATAATGTTGAATGAAACAGTTCACAAAATGCTTTCTAGATCTGCACCCTTCAATAGGGTAACCACTACCACATGAACTATACACTTTTTTGCCTTTTTAAAATCTAAATTCAATTAACTTATAATATATTATTAGTTTCAGAGATCGAGTTTAGTGATTCACCAGTTGCATGAAACACCCAGTGCTCATTCCATCAAATGCCCTCGTTAATGCCCATCACCACGTTACGCCATCCCCCCACCTCCCCTCCAGTAACCCTCAGTTTGTTTCCTAGAGTGACTATACACATTTAAATTAAAATAACTTACGGAGCACCTGGGTGGCTCAGTTGGTTAAGCGTCCAACTCTTGGTTTCAGCTCAGGTCCTGATCTCAGTGTCATGAGATCAAGCCCCACATCAGGGCCCCTCCCACTTGTGTTCCCTCTCTCTCAAATAAGTAATGCTTTAAAAAATTAAAATAAATTAAAAATGCAGTTCTTGTCACACTAGCCATATTCGTTCTACTCAGTAATCAGCTGTGGCTTGTGGCTATTAACAGCACTAAGAAAGACTGTTTGCAACAACACAGAGATTTCTGTTGGATAGCTATTGACCTATGAACTTAATTAGAATATGAACTTAATTAAAAATAAAGTATATATGGGGTGCCTGGATGGCTCAGTGGGTTGAGCCCCTGCCTTCGGCTCGAGTCATGATCTCAGGGTCCTGGGACCAAGCCCCGCATTGGGCTCTCTATTCAGCAGGGAGCCTGCTTCCCCCTCTTTCTCTGCCTGCCTCTCTGCCTACTTGTGATCTCTTTCTGTCAAATAAAAAAATAAAAATCTTTTTTTTTAATTTTTATTTATTTATTTGCCAGAGACAGAGGGAGAGAGAGCGAGAGAGCACAGGCAGACAAAGAGGCAGGCAGAGGCAGAGGGAGAAGCAGGCTCCCTTGCCGAGCAAGGAGCCCGATGTGGGACTCGATCCCAGGACCCTGGGATCATGACCTGAGCCGAAGGCAGCTGCTCAACCAACTGAGCCACCCAGGCGTCCCTAAAAATCTTTTTAAAAAAATAAATAAATAAGGTATATATGTCACAGATATCTTCGTGGGGGGGGGGGCACACATCAATTAAAGGTTCTCCATCTATTACATAACAGATTTATTTAACTTTTAATTTTTAGAGAATGCAACTTTATTGACTGGGTATGAAATTTCAGAATATTTGAAATTATCACACTCCTTTTAGAAATCCCTATTTGACCAGATACTTTACTTTTTAAAATATCTGCTTTAGGGGCACTGGGCTAGCTCCGTCAGTAGAGATGTGACTCTTGATCTTGGGGTCATGAGTTCGAGGTCACAATGGGAGTAGAGCCTAGTTCAAAAAAAATATTTTAAAATTATTATTTAATATTATTATTAAATATTTTAAGATATCTGCTTCATAATATCTGTTTACTTTAAAAAATTCTTCATCATATGGTCCAAAAATTCACTTCTGGGTGTATATCTAACCCAAAGAATTAAAAACAGAGATTGAAACAGATATTTGTACCCCCTGTGTTTATAGAATCATTATTCACAATAGCCCAAAGATGAATGCTACCTACATGTCCATCCATGAATAAATGGATAAACCCAAGGTGGTGAATGCACATGATGGAGATGGAGTATCATTCAGCCTTAGAGAGGGAGACAAATTTGACACAAGCCATGAGACAGATAAACCTTGAGGACATAATGCTATGTGAAAGTCAGACACAGGGCCAAGGAGGGTGCCTGGGTGGCTCTGTCGTTAAGCTACTGCCTCCAGCTCAGGTCATGACCCCAGGGTCCTGGGATCGAGTCCCATATCAGGCTTCCCTGCTCTATGGGGAACCTGCTTCTCCTTTTTCCTCTGCCTGCTGCTCCCCCTGCTTGTGCTCTCTCTCTGTCAAACAAATAAATAAAATCTTTTAAAAAATAAAATAAAACAGCCAAATTATGGAAGCATTCCAAGTGTCCATCCATAGATGAATGGATAAATTACATATGCATATATATGATGGAATATTATATATAAAGAATATATATAATGGAATATATATAATATAAATAAAAATAAAGACTATATATATATATATATATATATATATATATATAATGGGATATTACTCAGCCATAAAAAAGAATGACATCTTGCCATTTGCAACAACATGGATGGATGCAGAGACTAACATGCTAATGAAATTAATCAGAGGGAGTGCAGCTGGCTCAGGCAGTGGAGCATACAACTCCTGATCTTGGCGTTGAGAGTTTGAGCCCCACATTGGGGATAGAGATTACTAAAAAACAAAAATTAAAATAAATAAAGACTTTTTAAATAGATGAGACACCTGGGTGGCTCAGTCAGTTAAGCATCCAACTTGGTTTCAACTTAAGTCATGATCTCTGGGGTGGTGGCACTGAGCCCTGTGTCAGGCTCTGAGCTCAGTAGGGAGTCTGCTTGAAAGAGTCTCTTCCTCTGCCCCTCCTGCCACTCAAGTGCCTCTCCCTTGCTCTCAGTAAATAAATCTTCTAAAAAACTTTTTTAAAAAGACACATGTTAAAATACAGTATACTAGTCAGGGAAAGACAAACACTATATGATTTCACTCAGATGTGGAATTTAAGAAACAAAACAAATGAACAAAGGAAAAAAGAGAAACAAAAAACCAGACTCAATTATAGAGAACAGACCTGCGGTTACCAGAGGGAGGTAAGGGGGAGTGGGGAATAAAGGTGAAGGGGACTGTGAGTACACTTACCGTGATGAGCACTGAATAATGTAGAGAATTTTTGAATCCCTCCCTATACAGTACAGCTGACACTAATATAACACCGTATGTTAACTATCCTGGAATTAAGATTAAAAAATAATAAATCATTGGGGCGCCTGGGTGGCTCAGTGGGTTGAGCCGCTGCCTTCGGCTCAGGTCATGATCTCAGGGTCCTGGGATCGAGTCCTCTGCTCAGCAGGGAGCCCGCTTCCCTCTCTCTCTCTCTCTCTCTCTCTGCCTGCCTCTCCATCTGCTTGTGATTTCTCTCTGTCAAATAAATAAATAAAATCTTTAAAAAAAAAAAAATAATAATAATAAATCATTGGCTATTGACAAATGGTTCAATCTCCAGACCCTCTCCCTTTCCTGGAGGTCAGGGAGGAAGACCAGAAAGTGCCAATTCTCTGATTTCTCTCATCACTGGAAAGTCCAAAGATTTTAGAAACTGTGCTAGAAATGGGGATAAAGACCAATAAATGTTTCTTACTAAAAAGCACAATTACTGTGATGGCTGGAAAAATGCTCTACTGGTATGTTTATTTTCCTTGTTCTCCAGATCTGCTGGACTCTGGATCTACGATCAAATCAGTCAGTAGGTTTGTGTGGTGCCTGTATCTGTCTCTGCTCCCTGAAGCTCTGCTTATCATCTCCAACAGGCTCAACTTCTGGAAAAGCTGAAAGTATGCTTAGAAGAGAGATTTAGATCCCAGGGTGAAGACATAAAATATACTGAAAGTCTCGCTCTGGAGAAATAAGACAGTTGAGAGTGAGACTGGTGCCATTTTGTGTAGTTTCTATGCCCAATGGGCAAAGATAAGAAAGAGAAATGGGGGCGCCTGGGTGGCTCAGTGGGTTAAGCCGCTGCCTTTGGCTCAGGTCATGATCTCAGGGACCTGGGATTGAGTCCCGCATTGGGCTCTCTGCTCAGCAGGGAGCCTGCTTCCTCCTCTCTCTCTCTGCCTGCCTCTCTGCCTACTTGTAATCTCTGTCTGTCAAATAAAATAAATAAAATCTTTAAAAAAGAGAGAGAGAAATGGAAGAAGCCAGTTTGTATATTCAAACGTGAAAGTAAACTCACTCCCACCTTCCTAGTCCAATGTGGAACTTACTACCCCCTGGGAAAGCCACACACTAGGCGGCCCCTGGCAGAACACACCTAAAGACTGATTCTTCTATTAAGTCAACCATATCTTCCACAAAAATTTACTGATTGCTTACTATGTACCAGGCCCTGGGAAGACAACAGTGAACAAAATTCCCATTCTCCTGGGGTTTCTGCATTCCAGCTGGAAAAGTGCCCAGTGGAATTCCTTGGGGGGAACCATAACTTGGGGAGAGCCTTCAGACACTATAACCAATCCCCTTACTGCATGGAACCTGATAAGGCATCTGAGTAGGTTTGTCTTCTAGCTTTATCCTTCTAACCTATCCTTCTTCCAGGTTTATCCTTCTTTTGAGTAAGAATATCTTCTAGTTCCCAAGAGATAGTTGGGTTTGCCTCCACCATGTGGGACGACTGGACACTCAGGAGGCTCGGCTTGTGAGCGACAGCGGGATTACCTTGAATGCTCTCATCCCAGAGATCCTGTTGCTGGTCTTGTCTCTGTTCTCAGTCTTGATCATGAGGTTCTCTTTTTCTCTGGACATGGAATCTGGATCTCCGATTTTGAAACCAAATCTAAATGGGTAAAACACTGAGAATTAATTAAAGCAAGTGACGTCTGGGAGTTTTGCCATTGCTTTTGTCATAAGGCAGAAGGAAGAGTGGGTTTGTTTTAGGCTTAATTTCAAAATCACTGTCATTCCATATGATATCTAGGAAAGTCTATTGGGTCTGGAGATAAAGCCCAAAATTCTGAACCTCACACATAGTACTTGCATGATGGGTTTTATACCCTCTTCCATGACCCAGGATATTTTCTTTTTTTAAAAGATTTTATTTATTTATTTGAGAGAGAGAGATCACAAGTAGGCAGAGAGGCAGGCGGGGGTGGGGGGAAGCAGGCTCCCTGTTGAGCAGAGAGCCCGATGTGGGGCTCGATCCCAGGACCCTGAGACCATGACCTGAGCCGAAGGCAGAGGCTTAACCCACTGAGCCACCCAGGTGCCCCTAGGGAAATATTTTCTATTCCACAGTAATACATAATGGATTGCTACTCCCAGCCTCTGCCCATAAATTACACTACAGGTAATTTAGACACATTAGACACAGACATTAAATATATGTATACATTTTATAATAACATAACTTTAGAAAAACACGTGCTTTTATATATTACACACACACACATGCCTGTCCCACAGCTGCTACTTTTGGTTTTCACAGAGGTTGCAAGCAGAATAAAGCACAGATCTGGAGTCCAAAAACCAGGCTTTGGAAAAGTCACATAATATCCTGGAAACTTTCACGTCCTTCCTGACGGTCTAGGCCACCCTGCAGATGAATGCTGGTCTCAGAAGCCCACACATGCATAGCCCTGTACGTGGCGTCCACACCCAAATCCTAACCCTCTTTCTCCGTCTGCCATGCTTGTGATGGCCACAAGAATTAGTCCCCTGTTGACGAAGCCATTCAGATAAGTTCTCATTTTTTCTGCACCTACCCATATCTTGATCTTAAGGAAAAATGTATTCAGCTTTGAATTCTGAGGAGAAAAATAGCCCAAAGAATATTGGAATGACCTTATTAGGACATGATTCACTTCATCTTCTACTGCTGACTTCTGTTTTCTTCTCTCTCCGCTCATGCTCTTTCAGAATCCCGCCAAACCAATTACTCAAAAGTCAGTCTTCCATTTCCATTGGGCTTCTCTGTAAAATCTCCAGCCTTCACTGGGACGCATCCTCTCCTCCCCAGAGCTTGGGAGCCTTGTGGAAGCTGCCTCCTAACTATCCGTTCTGGGTAACCCAGGCGGACACCTCCCACCTTGTGGGACTCCTTATATTCTTCTAGAACCCCATCCTCCTGCTGGATAACACCCGTATCAGCCATCCAAGCCAAACACGCCGTATCTTCCAGGTTGGTTCATCTCTTTCCCTCTCCGTGCCATCCCTGTCCCCCACACCCTGTCCGTGCCCTGTGTTAGTCTGTGTCCATGCCGTCCCTTAACCCCTTTCCATGCCTCAGCCTCCTTGACTTTTCCCTGATTGTCCAACCTATTTCCAGTCTCTGTAGCAGAGTCCATTCTTCACTCTGGAGGAAGAGAAGCTATTTCAAGGTTTAACTGTAGCATGCTTTCTCCTCCTCTGCCTTAATTCCTCAAGCACGTCCCTCCCACCCAAAGGATGAAATATAAACCCTTCCAGTGAACACTTTCCAAGTGTGTAATCCACTTCAAGACCTCTGAGCATGCCTGAGCATACAGGGATTAATCAGAGATGGGCCCCATCTCCCGGCTCACAGGCTAACGAATGATGTCACATTTGGGTTTTGTGTCCACAGTCTTAACTGGCTACAAGTAGCTGGTCCACACTTGGAGCTCCCACAAGTATCTTTGACATGCTAGTTCACCAGCCCGTAGACAGATCTGCGATTCTCTGGAAGCTGCAGGACTGCTCTTCGGAATCTGGTCTCCCGCCAGTGCTGCCCTTCCTAACCCCCTCTATCTGGGTCTTCCCCTGGGGAGTTTCCCGACTGTCAAGCCTCAGATCAAGTTTTCCTCTGTGAAACGATCTCTGCCAGACGCATCTGATTCCCTATTGGTACCAAACTCATTTGTTCACTCGTGTTTATCTAGAAGGTGAATTTGTGTGATTTTATCGCACCATCGAAACTGCGGTTCATTTGCCCATCTCCCTTACTATTTTCCAAGCTTCTGTTTTCATGAATGCCTCACCAGGTAAGCCTGCTCCTTGCACACCGCAGATGCTTGTACAAGTGCAGCATGAAAGACACAGAAGGGGGGAGGAAGAGAGCAGAGAGGATGGCACATCAGTCCTCCTCCTGTCATTTGGTTCCTGGTTACTGCAAGGAGCACTGGTGTGGAAATACACACGCAGTACACTACTCTGGAAGAATCACACTCCGTTGGAACCCTGCATTGCTGGGACCCCCAGGTGGCTCAGCTGGTAAAGCGTCTGTCCTCAGCTCAGATCATGATCCCGGGGTCTTGGGATCAAGCCCCGCGTCAGGCTCCTCTGTCAATGGGGATCCTACCTCTTCCCCTACCTGCTGATGCCCTTGCTTGTGCTCCTTCTCTCTAACAAATAAATAAAATCTTCTTTTTTAGTAAAAGGATCCTACATTTTTGAACTAAATGTTAAATCTCTAAAGTAGACAAAATACTTCCAACCTCATGGGATAATTAGAAAGGTTGAGAAATATGGCAGATCTAAAGAGTTTAGCCAAATGTCTGGCTTGAATTCAAGGTAAAGTAACATTCCTTCCTTCCTTCATTCATTCAATGAATTCTTATCATCATGTGCCAGGCACTGTTCAGAAAACAAATAGGAAACCATCCAACGTGCCCCTTCCTCACCGCCCTCCAAATCCCACTTTGGCCAGTGCCGCAACCATGACGCTGAAGCCAAAGAAGCAGAATCAGCAGCAACAGCAGCAGCATCCCTCGATGCCAGAGCAGGAGGGAAGAGACTGGAGATGAGAAGGCCAGGAGTCCCACTGGCCCACGTAACCTCCTGACCAATGGAAAGCCTGATGACCCTAAGTCAGCTCTTCACAGAGGTCCTCCAGAATCAAGGTCTAATGATTCTACCACTGCTGAGTCCCCCACCTCCTCCCTGGGCAAAGGCCCAATTCAGGGAGGCCAAGGCCCCAGGTGTGGTCCAAACAGTTGTGGTCGGTAGAGGGGAGACTGATGCTGAATCTCCTTTTCCCAGACGGGATCACCGGGGTCCCTTCTGGGGAGGCTTTCACAAAGGGCAGAGAAACTCTCGAAGGTTCAAAAGCTGGTCTCTTATCAAGAAGATCTGCCTGACCAAAGATGGACCCCAGGTCACGGGAGACAAATCCAACTTCCCTGTATTGCTGACACTTAGCCAAAAAGGGTCACTGTAGAGGACCTCTGTGCCTTCTACCACACAGGCATCGGCGTCCTCCTCTGGGAGACCGCCTTCCCATCCCGGCTGGGAAGAGCCTGCGGTGGCCTGAAGGCCATATATTTCCCTGTGCCCCTGGGATGGCTACCATGAGGCTGTTCCCCCCACCACCCTCTGTCAGGAACCCCCACCTGTATCTGCCACCTCCCCGATTTGGGGTCCAGAGCTGTCTCTACAGGTGAGGGACTCTGGCTGCTTTTTTCCAGCCCAGCTAGTATCTTTATAATCATTGTGTTAAATTCCTGTTCAGACATCTCACTTCTATCCATGCTGATTAAATCCCTGGCTTCGAGTACTACCTCCTCTTCTTTCTTATGGGATGAATTTCTCCTCATCACTTTATCCAGAAAAGAAGAAACAGAAGAAGCAAAAACAACTCCTACTTTCCAAAAGGTGGTTGTTTTTCTACAAACAAAAGAATTGGAGTATTTGTTTCCTCAGACCTCTGACTGATTTCTCAGGTGCTAAGAATGATTTGGTAACTATATAGTTGTATTTGAGCAGTGAAACAAACTTAGGGTCCCCCTACTCCTTCGTCATCTGGACTCCTCCCCCTGGGCCCAGAGCGGCATCTTCGGTGGTGTGCAGTGTGCACTACTTCTGACTAACCTCCAGACTCCCTTTCAGGACCCCATCTTTGCTCCCTTCATCTGCCTCCTGGGTCCTCATCCCCCTGTCCAACTGGCCACTGAACAGGAAACCTCTTCAGTGCCGTTGCTTCTGCAGCTGTCCCCGGTACTGCCATCAAATCCTGAGAGCCCTGGAGAAGTTTCCCGCCATTCTCTTCTTCTACCTGCTTGTTTCAAGTCCTTTCTATGTGACACGCCAGCGTGGCCAGCTGCTCTGTGGTACCCACCAGGTTATTTGACTTGGACTCAAGTCTGCATGGATGCGGGAGTTTCCCCCTGAAAGGCCACTCTCCTTGCTTTTGCATCTCATAGTTTCCATGTCAGGAGTGTGATCCCCACCACTCTAGTCTGTGATCCCGGTGCTGGTGAAATTGGGCATCGTTGTGTAGCCTTTCACAATGTGGGCGGCATCTTTGTGACTTCCTCATGCTACAGTTAAGATTTTCTGCCAAAACGAGTCAGGCTCTTTGGTGTTCTCTCGATTTTCCACACCTCTCAATGTGGGAGAGTTATGGAAATTTCCAGAAGACTGCCTCCCTGGTCCTCCCCATTCTTCTACTAGTATAGTTTCTTCTAGGTTTGAGGCATTCACTAAAGGCTCTGGCAGACTACCCTATCTCCTCTCCAGCCCACTTTAGTTAGACTATGTCACTAACAGGTCACTAGTCCTTTTGTCTGAATTCTGTGACTCTCCACCCAGCTGGCTTTTGGGTGGAACCTGAACAACACTGTTGCCTTCCTCCAACCTTCTGCTACATCCCTTGCACTGGTTGCTTCCTATGAAAATGGCAATGGACAGGCTCAGTTTTGAACTGGTTCTGAGGAAATGGGTCAAGTATGTGGGCAAGAGGGTAAGAGCCACTGGAGAATGGAGAATGAATTTTTTAAATTTTTTTATTAGTAATAAATGCAGTGAAAAGATGAAAAGAAAAATATTGATTACAACAAAAAACCACCTGAAGGGGGTAAAAGCTGGCTGTGAGTGATCCTGGGCTAGAACCTACCAGATGGAGGGAACAGCTTGTGGAAAGGCCCTGGAGAGGGAATGTGCCTGTCATGTCCACATAGCTCCCCTTCCCATACGTCTCTGTCTCTAGGACATGGAGCAGTTGAATTCTTCATCACTTACCTGGACTCTCGACTCTGGAACGCCAATTTCTTTAGCAAGTTGCTCTCTGGTATTGATCCCAGGATAAGGGTTGTTCGTAAACGCCTGGATGAGGGTGTGTAGTTGTGAGGGAGTATAGCTGGAACGGTGCCGTCTGTCTTCTCTGCCTGGGACGAATGTGAGATCAAGGGTCAAAGAACATTTCAGAGGTCAGTTTACATATTCAGACAAGGAGCCCAAACATGCCCCACTCTGTCTCCCATCTAATTTGAAGCCTGTTGCTTCTCCTTAAGAGGGCTTTGCCCCAGCTTATTACAGGGAGAAAGTTCTAGAAGAGATGCAGTATATGGCTAGGTTGCTGGTTCTTTCCAGTGGAAAGAATGTAAACAGAGGAGAGTCTCAGGTCCATGAACCTGGACACCCAGATGTTTCAGTCAGTTTAAGTTTTGGACTTTGGCTCAGGTCATGATCCTGTAGTCCTGGGCTCAAGCCCCGCCCCATTAGGCTCCGTACTCAGCAGGGAGTCTGCTCCCTCTGGGCCTCACCCCACTCTCATGCTCTCTCTCTTCCTCCCTCTCTCTCTCCTATAAATAAATAAAGTGTGAAAGGAAAAAAAAGATGAAGGTTCGTGATCCATGAAAGGAAAAATTTCCAGGGGCCATGTTGAACCCTGAACCTGAAGACCCGAGCAGGAAGGAGGTCCAGAAAGAGAACATTCTTTCCTGCTAGGAGCAAGAGTTAGCTCCAGCGTAGACAGGCACTTGGGCACCCGAGAGGCCCTGCCAGGGACCAGGACTGGCGCAGACTATTTACTCTGAATCTCCACTTCAGCATGATCTTGGTCTTGGCTTGATTCTAAATCCTCATCAGGTTCTGACTTTTTCTGGGACTTGTGCCTAGCTCTTCGATTCTGAAACCAAATCTTAAGTGAGGAAAACAAAATGAGAGAATTAAGTATGTTTATGTCATCTCAACCCCATCACTACTTTTCTTCAAGGGCGTATATGTGATTCTTACTAGATCAAAGCTCGGGATTATTACTGATACCTGTCAGATCTGCCGAAGTCTTAGGTCAAGGCTTGGCATTTAGCATCTCCACAGTCTGGTCCCAACAGGACTGTAATAATCTTTTAAGTTACTAAGTAGATACTGCAGTTATGTATTTTACAGGTAGTCCAAACATTTCCTCTTGCCTGAAGGAGTACCTGCCCGCCTTCTTCCCACTCCTTCCGCTCTTTCGTCCTCAGTACCCACATTTGTGAAGTCAGACAAAGAGCAACATCCTTGTCAGTTCTGGGTGTCAGTCAGGACGCCTCAGGGCAACCCTCTTAGGTCCCCTCCCTCTTTAGCTCTGTACTGTCACTCAATAAGCTTTGCTTTGTTGCCCCCCACAAAGATACTCCATACAAAGCTCTTCTCAGACTCCTATGTAGCTCTGCTCGATCAGCAGATTCCTTCTCCTCCCTTTCCACTTTTAGTCTTGAAGATATAGAATTTGTGATTTACCTGGACTCTAGACTCATCAGTGTTGACTTCCAAAGCCAGTCTTTGTTTGGTAGCATAACCTGGGTAAGGATTTTGGTCAAATGCCTTAATGAGGATTTTCAGTTGATCTTCTGTGAACCTAGTGCGATTGCGTCTCTGATTCATTGCTACGGTCTCTGTGGAAAGGTCAGGAGAGAGGAAGCATTTCATAGGCCGGCTTATACATTTCAAATTTCAGGCTCTACCTAGACTCTGGTTTACCCTTTTCATTTGGAATCCACCAGAACCCAGTAGGAAAGAACTCTGCCACAATTATGAAGCCTTTAAACACAAGGGTGATTCTTTTTTTTTTTTTTTTGTAGATTTTATGTATTTATTTGAGAGAGACCGAGAGCACAAGCAGGGGGAGCAGCAGGCAGAGGGAGGAGGAGGATCCCCACTGAGCAAGGAGCCTGATGCGGGACTCAACCCCACAACCCTGGGATCATGACCTGAGCTGAAACCAGATGCTCAACGAACTGAGCCCCCCAGGTGCAACCACAGGATGATTTTGAGCTTTGCTAGTTGATCTGAATACCATGACTGGGAAGTTAAAGTCTTCTATTTTCAAAACCCATGGAAAATGGATGTGTTCTCTTCATATAAATTAAGAACAATGAGTCAAGAAGATCACAATTACATTATAATCATGAATACTTGAACCCATAGAAATGAAGGACAAATGAAGTATCATTAAGCCCCTCTCAGTTTTTCTGATTAAAAGTCTGATACTGGGGCACCTGGGTGGCTCAGTGGGTTAAGCCGCTGCCTTCGGCTCAGGTCATGATCTCAGGGTCTTGGTATCGAGTCCTGCATCGGGCTCTCTGCTCAGCAGGGAGCCTGCTTCCCTTCCTCTCTCTCTGCCTGCCTCTCCATCTACTTCTTATTTCTCTCTGTCAAATAAATAAATAAAATCTTTTAAAAAAAATAAAAAAATAAAAGTCTGATACTTAGGGATGCCTGGGTGGCTCAATCGGTTGTATCTGCCTTCAGCTCAGGGTCCTGGGGTTGGGTCCTACATCAGGCTCCTTGCTCAACGGGGATCCTGCTTCTCCCTCTGCTTATTTTTTAGATTTGAACTTTTTTGAAAGGAATGTCTACCCCCAGCCTGGGGGTTGAACTCACAATGCTGGTGAGTCGTGAGTCATCTGCTCTGCCACCAATGCTGGTAAGTCCTAAGTCGTCTGCTCTGCCCCACTGGACCAGCCAGTGGTCCTGAAAGGGGAAAGCTAACTTTATTATTACCCACAAGTCTTCTAAAATCATGCTGATCAGTCCCTTACCTATATCTTTGACCTACTTTGACCTTATACCCTGGAATAAGTATGTCCTCCAGCCGCCACACCTAACTTCTCTGTCCAACCAGGCCAACATCCTCCTACCCCAGAGCATGGTGCTTGTTCCTCTCTCACTGTGATGCTCTTCCCACGGCGACCAAATAACCTGCTCCTTTACGACAGGCTCCAGCTTGAGTGCTGTCTTCTCAGGGTCCTTCCTGACTCTACAGTCTAAGGCCCATGCTCCATGCACCAAATAGTCTGTGACAGGATTTTTTTTTAAGTTTTTATTTATTTGATAGCTTGCAAGAGAGTGAGAATGGGAAAGGGGAGGGGGAGAGGCAGAGGGAAAAGCAGGCTCCCCCCTGAACGAGGAGCCCTATGTGGGGCTCAGTCCCAGGACTTGGGACCATGACCTGAGGAGAAGGCAGACATTTAACCGACTGAGCCACCCAGGTGCACCTGTGATTAATTTTCCTGTTGGCAAGTGATTGGCTCTGAAGTTGGCCTTAGGTGAAAAAACTCTCTCAGGATACCACCCGTATTACACTGTCACTTACATTATTCTCTGTGCACAGGCCCTCGACTATCCATTCTAAGAAAAAAAAAATTCCTTTACAATAAAAAGCTTAAAGGAAGGCCCTTAAGTAGCTGTAGAACTTCTGACTAACCCAGACCAACCCTCTAGGGAGCAGGGGGAGGGATAAGCAGATTAGGGCTTCCTGAGACACTGACGCATAGAGGCTGGGCTGGGAGGAAGAGATGAGGAAGGGCAGAAGGAAGATGCAAGTTGAGGAAGGAGCGAAGTGAAGAGATCAAAGCTGAGTAAGATTGCTTTCTTTCCGTTTTTTTTTTTAAGATGTTATTTATTTGTTAGAGAGAGAGAACAAGCAGAGGGAGAAGCAGGCTGAGCCGAGCAGGGAGCCCGACATGGGACTTGATCTCAGGACCATGACCTGAGCCAAAGGCAGACGATTAACCCGCTGAAGCCACCCAGGTGCCCCAGCAAGATCTCTTTCATCAGCCCAGGCACATGCTTTAGTCCAAAAAGCTAAAGGCTCCTGGAAAGCAGCATCAAGATCCAGTTCATTTCTGACTGGGGAGTGGGGGGAGCAGGTGAGAGGAGCACCAGGTTCTGGACAGAGTTACAGCTCAGTCATTGCCAGGAGAGTCTGTGCCCTAGAGGAACCAGTGACCCACGTGCATGTGCGTAATGCAAGTGGAAAGTCACTGCCGTAGTGCCGTTAGTAGTGAACTTCTTAACTGTCCACCAAAAGGGAACTGCATTTCTAGACAAAAATGCCAGCAAGATATCTGAAGTAAACTTTATTTTAGGATGTTTGGATTTACAGAAGTTGCAAAGGTAGTATGAGGAGTTCCCATATGGTCTACATCCAGTTTCCCCTATCATTCATTGTGCTTTTTAAAGTCATCTCTGCACCCAATGTGGAGCTCAAACTCATGACCCCAAGATCAAGAGTGACTCGCTCTACCAAATGACAGCTGGGTGCCCCTCCCCTATTATTAACACCTTAGTACAGTATATTTGTCACAACTAATGAATAGATATTGATTCATTATTAGTTACTAAAGTCCATACTTTATTCACATTTTTAAAGTTTTTATTTAAAAGTTTTTACTTTGGGGCGCCTGGGTGGCTCAGTGGGTTAAGCCTCTGCCTTCTGCTCAGTCATGATCCCAGGGTCCTGGGATGGAGCCCCGCATCGGGCTCCCTGATTAGCAGGGAGCCTGCTTCACTCTCTCTCTGCCTGCCTCTCTGCCTACTTGTGATCTCTCTCGATCAAATAAATATATAAAATCTTTTGAAAAAATAAATAAAATAAAATATATATATATTTTTTTACCTAATATCCTTTCCTGTTAGAGGGTATTCAAGGTACCGTCGTGCTACATTGGGTCATCCTGTCTCTTTAGGGTCCCTTTGACTCTTCACAGTGTCTCAGACTTTCCCAGTTTTCCATAAAATGGACAGTTCTGAGGAGTCCTGAGCAGATTTTTTTTGTAGAACCTCGTTGGAGTTTATCTGATATTTTTCTATGATTAGACTAGGGCTATGTTTTCTGAGGAAGAACCAAATGGGATTTTGAGAGCAATCTAAAATGTACAGGGAGAATAAAAGCCCACAAAATGGATTATATATTTTGTTTAAAAAGATACAGATGATAGAGTTAATTACCGGTAAAATAGATTAATACAATTTTTTTCCCTATGGTATGCATGCAGAAACAGACAAGTAGACAAATGGAACCAAATAGAAAGCCTGTTACATGTGAGAACTTGGGATGGCTACAGCCTCCAGAATCCGTGCCGGGAAAGGATAGTGTGGGGTAAGGAAAACGGCTGACTGTATGAAGAAAAACGAAGTTGAGCCATACAATAGACAGCATATTTTAAAATGCCAAATTAAAGACATGTAAAAGGTTATAGTAAATGGAAGATGATGTACAAGAAAACCCATGTTACACTGAGATAGAAAAGAGTTACTTAAATAAAACGCCAAACACAGATGGGAAAAATTGCTGGAATTGAAAACTGAAGTTGAAAAGTTAAAAAATCAGATAAAGCCATACGCTTGTAATGATGGGGGTTTTAACTGTTCAAAAACGTATTTCTAGAGTCCCTCAGCCAGACCCTCCGCCCTCCCCTAGGCACTGTGAGCAAAGCATACAAGATAGCCATGGCCTCATGGAGAGTCAGGAGATAGCAAACAAGTGAAATGTTGTTGTCAGAGGGTGAATATTTCTAGGGCAAAAAAGGAAGGAGGGAAAGGAGAGGATGTATAGGGTATGGTCACAATTTTAAGTGAAGTGATTAGCAAAGACCTCACTGAGAAAATGACTTGAGCAAAGACTTGAAGCGAATGAGAGAGGAAAAAGCCATGTTGACATTGAGACAGGTACATTGCGGGAACTGGGGATAGCAGCGGGTGCCTGCCTGAGCTATTTAAGAGAGAGCAAGGTTAGACAGTCTGGAGAGGAGGATATAGAGCATGAGCAGGTGAGGTCCTAGTCCTTAGGTGGGGGTGGGAAGCCAATTATATAGGGCCTTACAGGGCCATCTGGGGATGGACCAAGAAACAGTCAGATTCCTAAAATATTTGAAAGTTAAAGCCAACAGAATTTCCAGCCTGATTAGATGTGGGTCATAAAAGAAAAATGGCTCAAGGACTTTTTAAAGTCATCTCTGCACCCAATGTGGAGCTCAAACTCATGACCCCAAGATCAAGAGTGATTTTTTTTTTTTTTTTGGTTGACATGTCCCATGTGAGGATAAACTCAGGCAGGAAGAGTTCGGGTGGAAACATGGAGAGTCCGGTTTGGTTGAGTTGGGGACGCTTGTTAGAGACAAGTCAACATAGACAGACAAACCCAAGGTTGAGGAGAAAAGTTGAGCCTGGAGAGAGAAATCTGGAAGCTTCTTTGATTCCAAAGATATTCTGGTTTCTGAACTTTCTTATGGCTCCCATAGTTTCTTAAATGTGTCTCTCTCCCTCCCTTTCCTGAAGCAAAAATCTATCTTGTTAGTTCTTAAATGCCTGTACCTTTCTGAAACCCCCAATGCTCAATGTTCAGAAAACGCACATTTTCATCTCACATGACAGAATCTGGTTTTCCCTAACCCTAGTACAGCTTTTTCAAAGTTTAAAAATGGAATTCCCACAACTTCTGGCAAGCCCAGTAGCCCAGTAGGTTTTTAAACCCAATTTTTAGTCCACTTCGCTCTCCAAACCAACAAAATGGAAACTTAGTCAGGTGTGAGGGGTGCTTACCGTTCGGAGAGTTCTCTGGGGCCGTATTGGAACGGCGTTCTGAAGTCTGAGGATCAGACTGGGAGGCAGCTTCAAGGATGGGCTTATATCATCAGCCGGCTCTGCCCCTCCTGTCTATTTAATCTTTAGTGATTCTGAAGTTTTATCTTTGCCAGTTGAATTACTTCTTAGAACCATAGACCCTCTTAATCTAGGAAGGGCTAGATAAGCCTCCTATTCTTCCATTAACGGAGATTTAATCATTTATACTAACCCTAACCCATTACAGGACAATCTCCAAGGCCTACTGTTTTCACATTTTTTCAACGTTAATTATATATATATATTTTAAAAGATTTTATTTATTTATTTGACAGACAGAGATCACAAGTAGGCAAAGAGGCAGGCAGAGAGAGAGAGAAGGAAGCAGGCTCCCTGCCGAGCAGAGAGCCCGATGCGGGACTTGATCCCAGGACTCTGAGATCAGGACCTGAGCCGAAGGCAGAGGAGCCACCCAGGTGCCCTATATACATTTTTTTAAGTTGCTTTTTAAAAATGTTCTTCACTTATCTTTTGAAGTGGTGACCTTTTCTTATTAAATTAAAAGAGTTCTTGGGGTGCCTGGGTGGCTCCATTGGTTAAGCTTTCTGCTCAGCTCGTGATCCCAGGGTCCTGGGATAGAGCCCCACATTGGGCTCCCTGCTCAGCGGGGAGTCTGCCTCTCCCTCTCCTTCTGCCTGCTGCTCTGCTTGCTTGTGCTCTCTCTCTTTCTGTCATATAAATAAATAAAAAAAATTTTTTTTAAAGATTAAAAGAGTTCTTAGTGAGCCTGACTTGCTCAGTCTGTAGAGCATGTGACTCTTGACCTTGGGGTCATGAATTCAAGACCCATGTTGGGTGTTGGGCATACAGCTTATTTAAGGAAAACAACAAACAAATAAAAAGCAAATGAAAATTAAAAGAGTTCTTTTAATTAGTGCCAGGATTAGGGATGGAAAGTGAAGTTCTCACCTCAGGAGCAATTTAAGAGGGTGCAAAAAATTCTTTCTTCAATATAAATCATATTTGAATGCAATACTTAAAAAACCAAAAATTAATTGTAAAAAGTCCATGTATATAAGATATTAAAAATGTAAATAAAAACAAGATCCTACCCCACAGGGGCAAGAGTGGTTTCAGGTGAGATTGCCTGTGCAACGAACATAAAGGTCTCTCCCTTGCAATCTCTTCTCGAGGTCACTGATTAGCCTTGATGGAAGGTGACAAATTCTTGTAGTTGTTGGTAGCTGCAATCCACAGTACCACAGGATAAGAAGGAAAGTTTCATTTTATTACACATATATGTTTGTGTTATTTTAAAACACTTTAAAGAGGAATTAGATAAGTAATACAAGTTTTATTTATTGAGATATTTGACTTCTTTTTGGTTTTTAGACAGATTTATTTATGTATGTATTTGAGAGAGGGGGAGGGGCAGAAGGAGAGAGAATCCTAAGCAGACCTCACACTCAGCTCAGAGCCCTATTCAGCGCTCAAACCCACAACCCTGAAATCCCAACCTGAACTAAAGCTGAGAGTCAGCCGCTTAGCTAACTGTGCCACCCAGGCACTCCACATGAGCTATCTGACTTCTAATAAATAAAATGTGATCAAATATTAAATCTTTCCTGAAAGTTCTTTAATCAGGACAATAACATACTTATCAGGAAACTTTTATACTATAGTCATGTAAAACAGCGGTAAGTTGTATGTCATTCACTTCTGCATATTAAACCTTTTTTACTATATTTTCCACCAAATTGGTCTAGACACCTAGAGCACAATTTTCTGCCATTTGTATTTATTAATATGTCTATTTTTGATATATATTTTAATGTATACCTACTTGGATTTAAATATCATAACTTATATGATTTGTTAATGATTATAAATTAAATATTTATTGTACTTATTCCAATTAAATACTATATTTATTTTAAAATATATATTTTAAATTTATACTAAAAATTTTAACATATATGTGGCATCTAAAAAGCCAATCAGGGGCGCCTGGGTGGCTCAGTTGTTAAGCATCTGCCTTTGGCCCAGGTCCTGATCTCAGGGTCCTAGGATGGGGCCCCCCATCTCTCCCCTGCTTGGCGGGAAGCCTCCTTCTCCCTTTCCCACTCCCCCTGCTTCTGTTCGCTCTCTCCCTGTGTCTCTCTGTGTCAAATAAAGAAATAAAATCTTTTTTTTTTTTTTTTAAGTGAAAATCAGGGCCCCTGGTGGCTCAGTGGGTTAAAGCCTCTGCCTTCAGCTCAGGTCATGATCCCAGGGTCCTGGGATGGAGCCCCGCATCAGGCTCTCTGCTCAGCAGGGAGCCTGCTTCCCTTCCTCTCTCTCTCTCTCTCTGCCTGTCAAATAAATTTTAAAAATCTTTTTTAAAAAATAAAATAAAATAAAAAAGTGAAAATCATTGGCCATTGTGAAAAAGATGTTCTCAAATTTTTGTCAGTGAAAATCTCTGAGCTTGTGGAGATTAGATTACATTTCAGAAGAGAGGAAACACAATTTAGGAAAGATGGGGAAATTCTCAACCTCATCAGTGTCTGGGAAAGTAAATCACAACCATCATTAAATTCCATTTTACACTGATTTCATTGGCGAAATATAAGCAGTTTGACAATTCTAAGTTGTTGAATAAGATCTAAATGAATAACATCTCTTGTCTCTTCCAAAAACTTGGAAACTTCCAACAACTTGGCATTTATTGGGGTGCTAGGGTGGCTCAGTCTGCTTTCAGCTCAGATCATGATCCCAGGGTTCTGGTATTAAACCCTGCAATGGGCTCCCTGCTCAGCGAGAAGCCTGCTTCTCCCTCATCCCTCTGCTTGTTGCTCTGCCTTCTTGTGCTCTCTATCTCTCTGTCAAATAAAAAAATAAAATCCTTTTTAAAAGACTATTTTAAAAAAACCTTGGCATTATCTTTAAAAACTGAAAATTTTTGGACTCTCCCATGATGCAGCCATTTCCATCCTGATTTTACAAGGGAAACTTTTCCATATGTTTTAAGATTTTATTTATTTGAGAGAGAGAGTGTGTTTAAATTTTACTTCTAACTCCTTAGGATCTCTGGATGGGCCTGAGAATTAAATTGACATAAGACAGATTAGCAGGAGAGAAGCTTATAAATTTATTTAATGTAAATTTCACCTGATACACAAGACTTCATAGGAAAACGAAGATGCAAAGAAGTAGGAAACCTAAGTGCTTATATGTTAAGTTGAACAAAGAGAGGCAATTGTTCAAAAGTAGCTAAAATAAATGGGGAGACTAAAGGAAGATAAAAGTTATCTTTAAAGAAAGATTTTATGTATTTATCTGAGTGAGAGAGGGAGTACAAGCAGAGGGAGTGACACAGGGAGAGTGTCAGAAGCAGGCCTTCAGTTGAGCGGGGAGCCCAACTCGGGGCTCAACCCCAGGACTCTTGAGATCATGACCTAAGCCAAAGGCAGAGACTTAAACTACTGACCCACCCATTGCCCCCAAAGTTATCTTAACAAGGTCTGTTTATATGGATTTTCGTTTGTTTGTTTTGACTTCTCATGTCTGGTGATAACAATGTTTCTTTGCTCCCAGCCACATTTTTGTCACACTTTGTCACATTTGTCACTAACACTCATCCTTTTTCCCTCCTGCTATCCCTCAATCTATCTTTTTCTGAACCATTTAAGAGCTTCATACTTCATGTCTCATATTTGCTTGTATTTCTGAGAACAAGGGTATTATCTTACACAACCAGAGGACAATTTCTAATGTCAGAGAATTTAATATCAGGTCAGTAGATTCATTTCACCCGGATCACATTGCATTCATCATGTAAAGTCCATTGTATGTAATATGGTCCATCCCAGTAATGGGCCAATACCAGATTTTATCTAGTTAGGCAGAAGCATGACTTTTTACTGTCTTTATTTGGAGATTAAGTATGGTTTAAGGAGATGTATGTGGGTGCCAAGTTGACAAGAGGTGGAATATGATGGCTAGTTTTATGTATAAACTTGGCCAGTTATTGGATCAAACACTGATGTAGTGTTGCTGTGAAGATATTTTATAGATATGCTCAACATCTACAAATGATTGGCTTTAAGCAAAGGATTTTATTTGGTAGTGGGTGGGTCTTATCCAATCAGTGCAATGGTCTTATGAGTTTAAGTAAGAGTTCCCAGAGGAAGAAATTCAGTGTCAAAACTGCAGCATTAGCTTTGTCTGGAGACTTTCCAGCCCACCAGCCTACCCTCTAACCTATGGATAGAGTAAAACTTGCCACGCCCCACAATCACATAAGCAAATTTCTTGAAATAAATCTCATATACGTACTGTACCTATATATGTATATGTAATGCCCATATATACACCGTATAGTTATAACAGGTGTACATGTAAACATTTATAAAACATATATCTTACTAGTTGTCTGCAGAACTCTTGATAGATCTTCATTCCTTGACTTGATTAATAACTTGTCACTATGATTCTCTCTCATCTTAGAAATATTATCTCAAGGGCATGTCTATACTCCCTGATTCCAGTTCTCAATCTGTATGCATCCTCAAATCATCAAAAATGCATTTGATTCTCCCAGCTTCACAGTTATGGGGGGGAAAAAATCACCAATGGTGACTTCTAAGATTGCTTAATGTAGCTCCGGGTGGACATTAGAACCCTTAATGTGAGTTTGTTGGTTTCTTGACATCAACAAGTTAACAAAGCCAGACTGGTCCAGGATTCATGCTCTGTCCATTCTCTTCTCCAGTCTACACTCATTACTCTGATGGTCTTACCTAGTATCATGATTTGGAATATCGGTGTAAGCTAGTAACTCCCAAATGTATGGGTAATGTCCACACAAAAGGAACAAAGCTTTTTTAAAATCTTAAAGAGAAAGAGAGTTTTATTTAAGCTCAGGTTAGGACAGCTAACGGGTATACACAATCTTCACAAAGAAGAGAGTGCTCTGGGAAGGAACATTTGGTGCACTCTTATATTTTTGTTTTTACATAAAGAGTTACAAATAATCATGAACAGGCATTCCAGAAAGTTACAGACTTTCTCTTATGCTTTTAGTATATGTAAAACTTTATGTATGACTTTAATCTTAGGGGAACCAAGGAGGGTTTTTTTTCCCCCCTTTTATCTTTATGTTTAGAATGCTCCTGTTTGGTTTTGGTTTTTGTTTTTCAACAAAGCAGATGAGCAATGTGTGCTTGGGGCAGAAATAGAGACCATGCTTTGATGTTTGCCAAGTCAGCCCCAAAACAGGACCCACAAAAACGGAAAGTTGAAAATTTTCCTTTATTTCATCAAATTTTCCTTTATCAGTGATCGGTAACACATGCTTTGTGGTCTCACAAACATTTCAGACACCCCCCCCCCCCCCCCCCCCCGCTCACAGGTGGAGTCCCGAGTCCCCCTCCAAGCTTCCTCCATGTGCTCCTCCCCACCTCACAGGATGGCAAATCCATTTCTTGGTGATCTGGGCCAATTACACGACTCAGAATGTCATTCATCGCATGAAAAAGGCCCAGGAGAGTGTGCAGCTCTCTGCGGAGAGAAAGAGGACTTCCGGTGTCCTCCTTGGCAGGATTTTTACACGACTTTTTTGGGAGGATCCGGGAAGGGGGTACCAAAAGGGGAAGTGAGCAGGCCAGCCTCGAGTCGAGGGCGCGGTCTCTGCCCTTGCATGACCTGCTTCCCGAGCCTCAATTTCCCCAGGCCCAGAACGAAGGCTCTCGCTCCTGCCCCTTGCCAGTCCTCTCGAACTGAAAACAGGACGACAGGCTGCTCAGTTGCCCGCGATTCTTTCCCTGTAAGGAAACTCCTGCGAAGACCCGCCTCGCGCAGTAGGACACGGAGCAGGGAAAACCACAGTACCCAGAAGACATCTGAGGTGGCGCTGGCCAATGACAGCCCCGGACGGGGCGTCTCCTGCGGTTTGCGTACCGGGGCGGAACTTCCGGGTGTTTTTTTTTTTTTTAACTGCCGCCGCCATTAGCCCCTGCCGTTCGCCCCGGAGAGGCGTTGACTTGCTGAGGACCGGGCCGGCGCCACAGCGGCTCCACGCCTGGAGAACGAGCCGGGAAGGAGGAGAGGACTCACCGCGTTTTGTAGGGTCCGGGCCCTCTGTGGCGGGCGTGCCACCCCCCCACCTCCGGCCGCCCCCTGGGCCGCGGCCTCTGCAGCCGCCCTCATCCCCGCAGTCGCCAAGGGCAGCGCCCGCGTCGTGGTGTCTTTTGCGCGGGGGACGCAGCGGTCCGGCCTCCCGCTGTGCGCCGAGGTCGCCAGAGCGCACGGGAGAGGTGCGGCCAGCAGGGTGCCCCGGTGCTCGCCGCTGCAGCCTTGCTCGACCGGGGGGCCCCGTGATGGCGGCGCCGCCGACCGGCCAGGCGCAGGTCAGTGGACGTTGGTTTTGGGACTGCTGTTTTTCTCCAGGGGCGGGCGGGAGCCGCGGCGGCCGCCGGACGCATGTCCACAGGGGTGTGTGTCGGTGTGCGCGGCTGGCGCGTGATCCCCGGACTCTCAAGTGTGCGGTCTCTAACTTCAGTGTGGGAGGAGTGAGGGATGCTTCCGCCCGGGACTCCAGTTGTTCTTCGAGTAAATTCCACCCCCCCCCCTTGCCCTGGGTTGAGGCACGCTTTCCACCTGCTCTCCTCCAGCAGGCGACCTGGGGCACCGGACGGAGGCGGACAGCTTTTCTGACAAGTGCGTGGACGGAAGTGGGGGACGCGGGTTGTTGAGGGAAGCCGGTGGCTGCTCCCCGTGGTCCTGCAGGACGCTCCACCGACCCTCAGCACGCCCGCCGCGAGGCCAGTGTCTGTGGCGTTTGCAGCCGGTTGTGCTGCGGGTCCTGAGGTACCCTAGCCCCAGGGAAAGGACTGGCAGCTCAGGAGGCAGAAAGGCTTATGGTTCATGGTGGCATCTCCCAGACGCATCGGAGGGGCCTGGGGAGCAAGTCCGGGCCCTGCAGTGTCTCCAGGGAGACTCCGCCCTTTCAGCTGCATTTCCCATGAGGTTGGTGAGGAGGGCGCAGCTCCTCTGTGCATGTTCAAGGAAATATTTGGGGGGAAGGAAATGTATTTAAGAGCAAAACCCAGGGTAAATGCTTCGCAGCCTCCATCCGCTGCAGTCACTCTGGTTAGGCCGGAGGGCCCGGTTCGGCTTGTTAGTGCTTTGCTAGAGTAGTCGTTCCTGAAACCGCACTTTGGGTGGCACGATGTGAGGCTGCTGGCCTGGCGGGGCTCCCTCAGCCTTTCAGGGCCGGTGGCACCAAGATGATGAGGTGTTTGCCTCCCAGGCTGGAGACACCTGCAGATCCCAGAGCCCGCTGAGCACTGAGTCACTCCTGTCTAACTCTCGCAGCTGTTGCTGAAGTGGGAACTATTACTACTGTGTTGGTCCAGAAACCAAGCCTCAGAGAAGTGATGTCCTCTTGGTAACGCAGTTGGCAAGTGTCGGTTTCAGGAGTCTGGATGCAAGCCACAGGAGACTGACTTAAGACCTGGGGACTTGTAGTCCCTTTATCCGGGATGCGAAGCCCTCAGCATGGGGCAGGCAGCTAGCAGGACCAGTGAGGCTCAGGTACTGCTGTTACTGACACCGTTATTACCATGCTCGCTCATTCCTCTGACGTCCTAGAGCCCTTGCTGTCTGCATCTCCCAGTCCTTGAGTCATTTTCATTGTCTGTGTGACCTTCCAGGGCCTCCCACGGAGGAGGCTTCTCCCTTACACTACCGGAGCACATCCAGAGCAGGGCCCACCTCCCCCTCGAGCCCAGCACAGAGCTTGGCCCTCAGGAGGTACTGGGTGATCGGAGCCTTGATCACTCTGCATCTTTACCAGGGATGTAGGGATGAGCTCTGATCCCATCCAGCAGCCCCAAGGCCAACGCTACTCTCTCTCTTTGACTTTGCAGATATCTGTGACCTTTGATGATGTGGCCGTGACTTTTACCCAGGAGGAGTGGGGGCAGTTGGACCCGGCCCAGAGGACCCTGTACCAGGAGGTGATGCTGGAAAACTGTGGACTTCTGGTGTCTCTGGGTAAGTCCTCCCCACTCCACCATGGGGACACCTGCTGCCTCCTTGTCAGAGCACCAGGCCTGGCTGGTCAAGAAGATCTCTGGAGCCCTCCCTGTGACCCTCCTCCCTGCAGCTTCAGCCATTTTCTAGGTTAATCTCTTTGGACCTGCTCTCCTGTGTCTGTTTGGGCAAGAAACAGTTCCCCTTTGGCTCCTAGAAAACCGTGGAAGGAAAGGGGGTGTTCTGCAGAACCCAAGGGGAGGATTTCCAGCTGGTCCCGTGAGGCTCTGGTAGAGGAACTGGGAACCACGACGATGATGCCGTGGCTTCTGGTCTCTTGTCCTGGCTTCTCTCTCTGGCTCTCTCTGCTATTGTCTCTGTATATAGGAAGGTTTTTTTTTTTTTTTTGCCTCATCAGGTAGTGACAGGACTGGCCACCGGTCCCTGCTCTCTCCGGCCCCCAGATGCCTCATCTCCGCATCTTGGCGTGCTTATACTGTTCCTCTTTGTCTGTCTGCTGCCGGGCCGTGTGGGGTGTTCTTGAGGCAGGAACGGCCACCGGAGCCAGTACTTCTCTGGACCTGTCACCCCAGTGCCCAGCACAGACTGGCCTCCATCCGAGATTCTGATTTCACATTCCAGAGGGGGAGCTGACTGCACGAGCCTGATTGACTCAAGTGTCCTTAGCAGGCCTGTGAGTGATGGGATGTTCTCCAAGGAGGGAGTGAGTCAGGCAGGCCCCCGGGAGGCCTTTGCCTTCAGTGCGGACAGATACTGTCCCAAAGGACATGGTCCCAGTTATGGGGCTTCTCTGTGTTTGTGCCTCCGTGATGGTCCCGAGGTTCAAGGGCCAGCATCCTCTGCCGGGTCGAGAGACGTTAGAGTAATGCTCCTCGGCAGCTGGCAGTTGTGCCCCCAGGAGACATTTGGCAATGTTTGCGTGCCCTCTGGGTTGTCCTGCCGTGGGTGCAGCTGGGACTGGCATCTAGGATTCGAGTCCGGAGATGGCCGTAACCCTCTCTGATGGATGAGACAGCGCCCGCTCAGTGACGAATTGTGCCGCCTGCTGCGTCCCGGGTGCTGCGGTTGAGAAGCACCAGCTTCGGTGTTTCTCTCCTTGGGTAGAATCAGCACAGGCTGTTCAATTTGAGGGAAAGGGGAACTATAAATCCAGAGCCGAGGATGAGACGTGTCTGTTCTTGGAGAACTGGAATTACGTCTGCCAGTGAGAAGAGAAAAAGCAAAACTAGAACAGCCCGATAGATGAAATATTTCGTAACAAAATGTTTCAGAATAAAAGTCCACGCTCTCCTCCTGCTGACCTCACCCCTCACCTTCAGTGCTTTCCCGGAGCTCACTCTGCTGGCTGTCATGTCTGCTGCTGCGTGTTCTGGGGCATTTCAGCCTCTCACACGGTCGCCCCTTCCCGCGCATAGTCCCCACCTCTCCATCTGTGTCCTGACCGGCAGCTCTCACGGAGGATCCTCTCTCCACCTCACATTCTCTCGTCTTCCTGGTTATAACCCGCTATGCCTGTGGTTCTCATTCAGGGACAGTGTCATCCCTCCAGGACACTGGGCAGTGTCTGGAGACATTTTTGGTTGTCCCAGGTGGGATGGAGGTGGGACAGGCACTGAGTGGGCAGAGACCTAGAATGCTGCTGGACATCCTTACAAAGCACAGGACAGTTTTCTTCCTTGTGTTCTTAGCAAAGAATTATCTTGACATAAATAATCATGCTCATGAACCTCAATAATTATGCCAGGTTGAGAAGCCTTGTTTCAGAGAGGTTAGGAACAGTGCATCAGTTGGCATTGAGAGACGCCCTGCCATAAGTGTTCCTGGCAAGTCTGGGTTTAGTGCTGAATCTTAATATACTTTCTTCACTCGCCTCACACTCTGATTGTGGGTACTTTTCCCTTTAAAATAGAGGGAGTAGCCTTGGGTTTGCAGCCCTGCGTAGGCAGCTTTAGGACACTGGGACTTAATATCATTTAGATTTCATTGCTGAGTTTTCTTGGTGACCTGCCACCAAAGGAATTGCCACCAAATGATTCTTTCTCCGAAGAGAAGAGAAATTAAACATGGATCACGTTAAAAAGCAGGTCATGATCATCAGCACAAATACCCTGAGCACTGACCAAGCAGGATTCTTCAGGGATCGTCACGCTCTACTCATTTAAATTCCCACAGCATTCCGCCTGTAGTAACTTGTACTTCCAGGATTTCAGTTTGTAGAGGTTACTTAGTGACAGAACGGGGAGGTTAATGCTGTTGTATGTCTTACATTTCTATATGTGTGTATTTGTGTGCATACACGCAGGCACACATGTACATACATGCCTTTGTGTGTGGTAGTTGTGTGTAAAAGAAAAAATCTTTTTCCTCTACTCCGCACCTTCTGATATCACAATTTTGTTTTCATACCATGCATTTCTGATGCTGCCCCCCTGGGGTTAGTCCTGATCCTGCAGGTTAAGGGCTTAGTGGCCTAGGCTGGCCCCTCCCCCTCCCACACATCCACTTCAGGTGCCAGGTACAAGTCCAGGTTGTCACCCGTTCTGATCAGCTGTCTATAAGTCAGAGATAGGACCCCTTTCTCACAGTTGATCGTTTACCATGGTGGCTCACAGAACTTAGGAAAAACTTACTTAATATTACCTGTTTATTATAAAGAATTATATTTAGAAAGTGCTAAATGGAAGAGATGCAAAGGGCTAGGTGCTTAGGACAGGACACTGAGTGCCGATGCCCTCCAGGCTTGGCACCCTTCTAGCACCTTGTGTGTTAACCAACCTGGAAAGTCCCTGAACTGCTTTAGTTGGGAAGGCTTCATTACATAGGCATGATTGATAACTCACTGGCCAGTGGTGATTGAACTCAATCTCTAGCCCTTCTTGCCTCCACAGAGGAAGCTGGGATGGAACTGAATGTTCCAAGATTAGAATCACATGATTGGTTCCCCAGACCTTTCCCCCCTAGGAGTTTTTTAAAAGTCACCTCAGGAACATAATAGAATTCCTAAAAGAGGAAACCAGAAAAGGCCCTGTGTCTAATTTCTGTCTTAGGAGAGGCAGTCTGTGGACATTAGTTGGGGTGAAGGTTTTAGCATCCGGGTGGAGTCACCTTCATGGTTGAGGTACTGGTCTGGGACGATGTTGTCTGGGTGTGTGACTGGGGTATTTTTTGCAAGTGAGTACCCTCTGGAGTTGGTGGGGGTTTTGCCATGTTTGGTTGAAACAGTGGTGTTAGTGTGGAGTGTAAGTAGGTCAAGAGGCCTTTTATTAAGGCAAGATAGAGACCCTGTAGGGGTTCTTTGTCACACTGGAATTTGAAAAGGAGTTGTTTGAAGTGACTAATTTTGTCTTTTACTTAAAACAGCTATTAGGAGCAAGTCTGGGGCATGTTTGGGCCCAGAAAGCTCTATTGAATGTCTCTTCCCAGAGCATAAGTAGCATTGCATAATTTGAGAAGTGAAATGTGTGTCCATTGTCTACAACTCTGAAGGGGATAAGGAATGTCCTGGCAGTGCCTTGTATTGTGGCCCTTGCATGTGTAGAGATAGATGATTTTGACTTCTATTTGGAGTGTCTGTGAGACAGGAGATTCTTTTTTGTTTTGTTTTGTTTTTTTAAGATTTTATTTATTTATTTGAGAGAGAGAGAGAACGTGAGATGGGAGAAGGTCAAAGGGAGAAGCAGACTCCTCGAGGAGCTAGGAGCCCAGTGCGGGTCTCAATCTCGGGACTCTGGGATCATGACCTGAGCTGAAGGCAGTTGCTTAACCAACTGAGGCACCCAGGTGCCCAAGAGACAGGAGATTAAGGGTTCTTTACTCTAAAGCAGACCATTTTTAGGCAATGGCCCAGCAGATTATGATAAATGTAGAGATGGGACCATTTATTATTTAATCAGGGCATCCAGCACTAAGATAACCCCCAATGTTTGTCCAAAGTAATGTTTGTTAGGTCCCATTTTTTATTTGGAACATTCTGGCTAAGGGATAGAAAGCAGCCGCATTCCACTGAGCTGCATCATGTATGATGGGAAGCAGTGTCCTTTTAATGGTCCATGAACTCCTGTACCTGTTCACTCTTAACCTCAGGGGACTTTCCAGATAGCCAAAGGGTCTGGGGGAGGGGGGGCTGACCTCCTGCAACACCTTAGCATCTGGCAGGGGACTAAGGACAGGAGAAGCTGCCACCTCCTGGTGGAGTTATGCCAGAGGACCCAGACTGGGTTCTGTTCTGCCTTAGAGAGTTCTCAGGAGCTGTGCTGAGCTTGTTCTGTTAACAGTATTTTGAGTAGATTTAGAGTCTTTGTCGGGGGGAACCCCATTTAAGGTGGGCTGATCTGTAAACAGCAGCAGTAGTGAGATTAAATAAAGTCCGTAAATGAGTAATGTAGTCACCAGGCCTCAGATAATATCGAGGTAGTTGTATTAGCTAAAACTGTCCCCATGGTGGGACTGAAAGACATTGGATTTATGTATGCATAATGAATGCATAAGGCTGTAACCGATATACCGTACCTGTGTTACTGGAGAAAGGTGGGTGTGGTGAAGATCTTGAGTGCACAGATTGCACGGTGGCAGAACCGTGGGGCCAGCCTCCCAGGCAGCCTGGAAAATAGAAGTGTTGACCTTCAGAGTAAAGGCAGGCTGGCAGAGAAGCTGTTGAGGTACTAAACAGGGTTAGCCAGATCTGTGAGCCCAAGATAATCACTGGGTTGTTGATTGGCTATCATTTTTTATTTATATGGGGTATTGGCAGTATGGATTGTATGAATCAGCTCTGGCTGCCAGACTGTGTGGCTTAAACAACAGCTTATTTTCGTGTCATTCTGGAGTCTGGAAGCCCCAGACCCGAGGTGCAGGCAGACAGGTTTCTGATGATCTCTTCTTGGCTGTGCCTTGGTGCTCCGTCCTCACATGGCCTTGCCTCTGGCTTGGAAAGCCCCCTTAATCCTCTTTTAAGGACACCAGTCCTACCAGATTGGGGCTGGTGACATTTAACCCTAATTACCTCCTTACCGACCCTTTCTCCAGATATGATCACATTGGGAATTTGGGCTTAGTAACAACATTTAGGGGCAGACACACTTGGTCCTTCCCAGGAACCCTAATGGATTGACCACCGCATTAAGATTGTAGTAACCCACTGTGAGATGCCCTTTG
The DNA here is from genome assembly GCF_964662115.1 of Mustela nivalis. Taxonomy (NCBI): domain Eukaryota; kingdom Metazoa; phylum Chordata; class Mammalia; order Carnivora; family Mustelidae; genus Mustela; species Mustela nivalis. The sequence goes on along the minus strand of NC_139037.1, from coordinate 47,743,765 downwards.
TTTTTTTCCCAGAGTTAAGAGCACATAAAACTGAGCTGTCAAATGGAGAAGCAATGGGACAGTCATTCCTTTATTGATTAGCTGTTATGTGAAGCTTTACTGCATGGAGGCCCTTTCCCAGCTTCCTTTGGGCCATATTCATTACCTTAACTGGTGTCTATGGGTCCCATTTTACCGGGTCAATTTGTAAGCACCAAAAATTTAATTACATGTTGTGTCAGAGCATCCATGCCCAGAGTGGAATGTTTTAGGACAGTGGGTATGGGTATGAGTAGGGGAAAAATAGGCAAGTCTACAGTTTAAGTGAGACATACCTATTTTTCCTTTGCATTTTGCTACTTTTTAAGTTTGGGCGGAATAATATCTAAGTGGAATCTCCAATATGGCTATGATTTGAGCCCTAGTATTGATTAAATTTGTGAAGTTTTGTCACTTGGTGCATTTTAGCAAATTATAAAGTTAACTCAGAACCTGTATTATAGAATCAGAAAAGCCATTCAATGCCGTGTTTTCTTTTGGTGATATAATTTTTTTGGAATACAAATTTTGTGATGCCGTACATAATTTTTTTATATAACTTACGTGAGCTTTTAGTATGTAAATTTTGCATTTCCAGTTGTCAAATTCTAGACTTTTAGTTATATATCGTGTGTTATTTAGTTATCTTTTTATTTTTTTAAAGATCTTATTTATTTGACAGACAGAGATCACAAATAGGCAGAGAGAAAGGAGGAAGCAGGCTCCCTGCCGAGCAGAGAGCCCGATTGGGGGCTCGATCCCAGGACCCCGGGATCATGACCTGAGCTGAAGGCAGAGGCTTGAACCCACTGAGCCACCCATGCGCCCCTATTTAGTTATCTCTTATTTTCTCTCTCTGTATCTAGTGCTTTGTTACTCTTTTGAATCAATAAATAGTTTAGAATGAGTCATGTATTCTAGACCTGGTGTTTCCTTGGTACATAAGTTTTAAAGTGCACCCCCTCCTTTTTCTCTTGGGCTTTCAGCTTCCCGAAGCCCCATATTGAATTTGTCTCCCACTGGTGAGAGGAGCAGCAGGGAGGGCCTGGGGCCTCTGGGTAGCAGCCTCCTTGGGATGGCCCTGGTCCACAGCATAATTGTTTTTGTCACCTCTCTGTCCCTGGCTATTTTTCATTTCTTTGGGTATTTACCCAAGAAGCTTCTGGCAGTCCCAAGTGGCCTTGTGAGTGGTGGCCTCCTTTTCTAGGGTGCCCCAGGCACCCTAGAAAGGGGCTGAGCTGATATCTAGAGGAGCAATGGCGGCAGCATCGGTATCCTGATTGTGTTGGTTTGATTTTAAGGAGGAGACTCTTGGCCTGCTGATGGGCAGCAGCTGTCAGAAGTCCCTAAACACATTGGCCAGAGGTTGTACAATTAAGAATAAGGTGAGAAACATCCTGAGGTATCTTAACGGGGAGCAGGAACAAGATATTCTATACACTTTTTTTCTCTCCATTATACATTGAATCATGGGTCTCCATGAATGGGGTCCCTTACACCCTGCTGGGTGAGGGGTCAGACTGCAACAATGGTGAGATTTGCCCTCAAGCAATTTAAGCCTGTTGTGCCAAGGCATCTGAGGAGGGCGTGCCACTCTGTGTTGCTGTGGATCCCTTATATCACATGAGGGACCAGTGCTGGGACACTCTACCAGGTGTGCCTCTAGAAGGACGAGCCAGTGTGATTGGTCTGTCACAGTTAACCCAGTGGTACTGCCCACCAACTGCTGGCCCAGTTGGTTAAACCTGCGTCCCAGCACAGTAGTCTCTGGGGACACCTCAGCCTTGCATGATAACTGGTTATCCTAGTTGCCCCTGGGGGCACATCCCTCCCCCCACCCTCTAAACTTGACCATGGAAAGATTTTGATGAGATCCATCTTTCCAGATAAAGTGGCAACTAGGGAATCAGCCCTCACAGACCCAGGTTATCACACCTGAAACTACAAAAAGACTTTGCAGAGGATCTAAAATAACACTTAGATCGATGAAGACACCTTGTTTTGAATGAAGAGTCAGTATTTTAAATGTCAGTTCTTTAAATTCCATAAATTCTTTTCCACTTGAAACAACATAATGTATGTGAATAGCTTGACACAGTCCCTGTGTATGGTTATACCCTGTAAATGCTATTTTTTCATTTACTGTGGGGATTAAAAATTCCTTAATAACGTGGCAGAGGAATGAAGCACCTGGGCCCAGGAGGCACACTTCAGTGAAGATGTGTCAGGAGCATGACCTGGGAGCCGAGACCAGAAGCGTTAGAGCTGGCTACAGGCACGGAATGGGCCTGGGGTCGCAAGAAGCATGACTCCCGATAGCTGAAGGGGAGTCTTCCTCCCCTTTCCACCAACCCATTACTGGGCTCTGTGCTGAGTGTGTTGCAGATGTGAGCGAGATTTGCTCAGTGACAACTGATAATCTTGGGCTGTTGTTCAGGATCCACCAGATCTGTGGGTCCTGGTGCCTCTGCCCTTCTCTCCAGAGTCCTGTGGCTGTTTCCCCTCCCTGCATCTGTGTTTGGCTACGTGTGACAGAGCAACTCGGTCTTCACCCTGAAGAAAATTTATTATCTTACATAATAGGAGGATCAGGAGTGGGACTGGCTCCCCCATGGGTGGGTGATAACCCAGCGGTGTGTTTCTGTACTTCCTCTCTGTGGTCTAGGTTTCTTAGGCAGGTTCCCTCACAAAAGTCCTGGGATGCCACCAGACAACAGGAGCAGCAGATCCCCTTATTCAACCATCCTGGAAAAGAGCTTTCTAAAGTTGCATACCTCTGACTGTTAGTGATTGAGGAATGCCACTTGCAGGTTGGTAGAGACTGGCTTTTCAACCTTCCTTTGATGTCAGAATCATCTGGGGAGATTTTAAAATCTACCGATAATGGGCTTCACCTACAGAGATTTTGTTTCCATTGGCTAAGAACCCAACATCCCAGGAGGTGCTGATGCGCACCTGGGTGAGACTCACTTACTTGGATTGGTTAAAAAACACTTTCTGGAAGGAGGGGGTCTTATTCCCTGGGATTCTGTGTGCTGGAAGTCAGGATAGATGTTGTCTACACAGCCAGCACTACTGTCTAAAGTCTTTGGATCCCAAGAGTGGTGTTCATGCCTATTTCTAGGCGACAGGTTAGTATTTTATTAGTTTGGATGGGAGTAGCTTCATTCCAAGGTCATAAACACTTTCTGAAGTCCCAGACTAGATTGAGGGATTTTCTTTCTTTTCACACAAACCCTAGCATCTTCTTTCTTTCTCTGTGATCAGGGTGTCCTGTTCCTAGACCTGAGCTGATCTACCAGCTGGAGCACAGGCAGGAGCTGTGGATGCTGAAGGGACACCTGTCTCAGAGCGCCTATGCAGGTATGAGCCAAGGTGTGGGCAGGTGGGGGACTCTCCAGGCTCGAGACCAGCAGGAGACCGCTGGCCCTGGTTCCCTGGGGAAGCTTCTTGTTCTGGCTTCTCTGCTGCTTTGGAAGCCACGGAGCCCTTTGACCCGAAGTCAGCATTCTTGCCAAGGGGCCCAGAAGGTCGCTGACTCCTCCCACCTCCCAAGTTTCAAGGAATGGTCCTGCCACCCAAGCAGGTTAGAGACTGGAGACAGCCTCCGAGAGTTCCTCACACCCCCAGCTCCCTCCAGCCCCACTTCCGGCCGTGCCCCAGTCCCGTGCATTTCACATCTCCTCCGTCTCCCAAACCCATCACTTGCACCGCCTCCCTCACACCGGTCCCCAGGCTCAGTGCACATTCCCATCATCTTTTCTCTGGGGGTTGCTGCTAGCCTCATAACCAGCCTCTGCGTCTGCTGGGCCTCTGGTCAGCTCTGTGTCCTGCACGAGTTACCTCAGGGGCTCGGACTCACTTCCAGGGCTTCCCACTGCCCCAGCCATGATGTCTCAGCGGGTCTTGGGGTTGAAAGTCAGGTCCGCCTCCTCCATTGCTTGATCCTCGACCCTACTGCACTTGTTCAGGCTCCAGGGTCTGCAGCTTCCCCTACCATCGAGCGGGAGAGGTCTTGCCCTTGGCCCTGGCCAGTTCTGAGTCAGAGTCTAGAGCACACCTTTGCAGGAAACTGTTTTCTTCATTCATATTCTGCTTGTTGTGTAATGTGACTTCACTTTTTTTCGACTCATTATACAAATGGGCTCAAATCCTCACAGTTTGAAGAAAAGTAGTAAGAAAGCTCCTGTCTCTCAGCGTGTTCACCAACTTTGCGCTCCGTTACTCACACGTTCTGACTCTCATAGGTGCTGCTTCCAGGAGCAGTCCTGTGTCGGTCATCTTGCATGAGATGGTGGTGTCTCTGATGTCTCCTGGGGTGACATGTTGGATTATAGGCCATGCAGGCTCACCTGCTCATTGGCTAACGGCTGTGGTGTTCTGAAGGACATGTACCAGCTCACACTTGCCCCGGGACTGCGTGGAGGTTCCTTCGGCCTCTGCTTTGTTCGGGACTCGGTACTGTAGGGCTCCTTGGTTGCTGACCGTATTCTGCCCAGTGTCTGGTACTCTCAGGTGTCAGGTCGATGAAACTGTATCTCATGTGGGCTCTGCTTGCTTTTCCTTCCTGGAGGACCTTTGGCACCTGCTCATATGATCTCGGTCAGTCTGTATTTTCTCCTTGGAGTGTCGTTTCATGATAAATACCTATTTTTCTATTATCTCACTCGGTGTAGTCCTTACACTTAACTATCATTGGTTATGGGTGCTGCAGCTATAATAATAATTTTCAGTATTGTTTTTTCGCTTATTTAAAGTGTGTTTTCTTGAATAGAGCTTTTTATTTTAGTGTAATGTTCTTACATAATAATGATTCTGTCTTGTGTAAAAATCTTGTTGTATTCCCCAACATCAGGAAAATAGTCTTGTTTATTTTATCTGGATATTTAACTCCTTTTGATCTGAGGTCGAATTTGAATGAGTGTGAGATCGGAATACAGTTTGCCAGGGTGACATCAGTTTTTCTAGCTCTGTTTACTGTTTTTTCTCTCTTTTTACAACTGAGCTGTCTGCCTCCTCTACCATCCACCAGAGTCCCGTGTGTGTGTGTGTTTTCTGAGTTCTCTGTTCTTTTTCTCTTCTCCATTTGTCTTCTCTCTGTGCCAGTACCACCGTGTCTGAGTACTCTCATCTGAGGTGGTAGGTATCCTTCTCCTTAATCTTGCCTGTCTGATCTTTCCTATAAGTCCTACCATCGAACTATGAGGTTCCTTGATGACCCAGTTGCCATTTTATAGGGAATTGTACTGAATTTTTTTTCTTCACTTGGGTAGCATTGTCAGTTTTATATTATTAAGTGACCCTCCCCCCCCACGCTGGCTCGGGTTTTGTTGAGTAATTATGGACATACAGGTTTCCCCACTATGCCAAATTAGAGTGTTCCTGGGAAACTTCTCAGGACATAAAGTGTGGAAGAAATTACCATTGATTTATATGGAGAATTTTTTCACCATGGATGTCTTCAAGTACAGCATTACTGTGTTCTCATGTAGATCATGTGTATTTTGCAAGTCTGTTCACCATACTGCTCCTCGGGCAAACCAGACTCGTGTCCAGCCCAGTCCTGCTCACTTCCTGCCTTATGAGCCTTGTCCTGGGAGGCCTCACTGTCACCCTTGTCAGAAATTTGGGAATCCGGGCGCCTGGGTGGCTCAGTGGGTTAAGCCGCTGCCTTCGGCTCAGGTCATGATCTCAGGGTCCTGGGATCGAGTCCCGCATTGGGCTCTCTGCTCAGCAGGGAGCCTGCTTCCCTCTCTCTCTCTCTGCCTGCCTCTCCATCTGCTTGTGATTTCTCTCTGTCAAATAAATAAATAAAATCTTTAAAAAAAAAAAAAAAAAGAAATTTTGGGAATCCTGTTTTCCTTCTGTCCTCCCTTTCCCTGGATCCTCATCAGTACCGTCTTCGTGCATTCAGCCCCTTTGTACATTCTGTCTCCTAAGGCTACTGTGACCTTTGTACTTTTTCTTTTGTGGTGAGTCCCATGATGCCAGTAGGACTCACATCATGGGCACCTCCTGTGCAAGAGAAAACTCCCTTGGATCTCTTGTTGCACGCAGCCAGCCAAGCTCAAAGCTAAGAACACAGAACTCCTAAGAGTACCACATCGTCCCAAGTCATCTGAAGCCACTGGAAGCTCAAAGATTGCCCAGAATTACCTTCAGGCTTAATGAGCTGATAGACTCAGTAAACTTCCTAAAAACTGTTACACTGTCCTCTCAGTCATGTTTGGTACAGACAAAGGTACAGCTTGAAAGAGGAGCCAAAAGTGTTCCAAATACTGAACTCCTGTGTCTTCAGTGACTTGGTACCTCCTTGGATCCATATGTGACAATAGGTCCGTGGATATTGCCAACCCAGGAAATTGGCCGAAGCCTCAGTATCCAGATTTTTATTGAGCCTTCATTACAGAAGTGTGTTTGATTGAGTCATTGCCCATGAGACTCAGTCTCTAGGCCTTTGTTCCTTTCCAGAGGTCCAGCTGATACCTGGTGACTCAAAGCTTCACTCTTTCTAATTACATAGTTGAGTTTTCCGATGTGGCCAGACCTTACCCTGTGAGTCATCTCTTTGGTATAAACAAGGGGCCCACGATGAGTTATATATTGTCATAAAGTATCAGGTGCATTCCTAGGCACCCACATGAATGACAAAGACAGGTCTGTCACTCTGAAACTACACAGCGTTGAGAGGTTACCTCCTTGGAGCTGGGATAAAGATCATACTTCTTTTGGGGGAAAGTTAACTTTACACACTTTCTGTCTTCTATCAGGGCTCCATTAGGTACCCTTTTCTAGTGTTCTTAACAACAATGTCCTCGCTTAGACAAAACCAAACATACAACATTCTTATTAGTCTTTCTGGCTACATCCTGTACGGAATTGCAGCGGTGTCTCCACTCCAGACCCGTCTCCTATCTAGCTTCTCCTGGGTCTCCCTTTCATGGTGTCAACAGTCTAATACCTGGGGGGGGGGGGGGGGAAGAAATTGCAGTCCCGAGATTCAGAGGTAATAAAACATAACAGAGACAGGCACTATTTTCATCTTCATTCTTTTCACTGAAATGCTGATGATATATTTTCTGTGTTATCATTACTAACAGGCCTTTCTGTACATTGGGTTTCTTTCAGATGTCAAGGGAAAACCCACGACTACAGAACTTTCCAGTTGTGCACCAGCCCTGTCTGGGGGGGCCTTGTTCCAGGAACTAAGACAAGGAGACCCAGGGAACTTCCAGCTGGGCCAAACCAAGGATCAGAGTGGGTCATCAGAAATGCAGGAAGGACACTTGAGACCGGGCTTAGAACCCAGGAGAGAGAAGTTCCCTGAGAAAACAAGCCCTGAGCTTGATGGTTTAGGGGCAGCTGATGGCGCGTGTTCACAGACGGCACAGGAGCTGACCCATCCAGGAGGTGCTGTTCATGACCATGACTCATGTGGATCAGGTAAAGATCCCGTGATTCAGGAAGAGGAAAATACCTTTAAGTGCAGTGAATGTGGGAAAACTTTTAATAAAAAGCACCTTCTTGCTGGACATGAGAAGATTCACTCTGGAGTGAAGCCCTATGAATGCACCGAGTGTGGGAAAACATTTATTAAGAGCACACACCTCCTCCAGCACCACATGATCCACACGGGGGAGCGACCCTACGAGTGCATGGAGTGCGGGAAGGCCTTCAACCGCAAGTCCTACCTTACCCAGCACCAGCGGATCCACAGTGGAGAGAAGCCTTATAAGTGCAACGAATGTGGGAAGGCCTTCACCCACCGCTCCAATTTCGTCTTGCATAAGAGGAGACACACCGGCGAGAAAACCTTTGTGTGCAAAGAATGTGGGCAAGTCTTTCGACATAGGCCAGGATTCCTTCGACATCACATCATCCACAGTGGCGAGAATCCCTACGAATGCTTCGAGTGTGGCAAGGTCTTCAAACACAAGTCCTACCTCGTGTGGCACCAGCAGACTCACACTGGGGAGAAGCCCTATGAGTGCAGTGAGTGTGGGAAAGCCTTCTGTGAGAGTGCGGCCCTCATTCACCACTATGTCATCCACACTGGGGAGAAGCCCTTTGAGTGCCTAGAGTGCGGGAAGGCCTTCAACCACAGGTCGTACCTCAAGAGACACCAGAGGATCCACACTGGGGAGAAGCCATTTGTGTGCACTGAGTGTGGAAGGGCCTTCACCCACTGCTCTACTTTCATCTTGCACAAAAGGGCCCACACCGGAGAAAAACCATTTGAGTGCAAAGAATGTGGGAAAGCCTTTAGCACTAGGAAAGACCTCATTCGACACTTCAGCATCCACACTGGGGAGAAGCCCTTCGAGTGCTCAGAGTGCGGGAAAGCCTTCAACCGCCGGTCAGGGCTCACGAGGCACCAGCGGATTCATAGCGGGGAGAAGCCCTACGAATGCATGGAGTGTGGGAAATCCTTCTGCTGGAGTACCAACCTCATCCGACACGCCATCATCCACACCGGAGAGAAGCCCTATAAGTGCAGTGAGTGTGGAAAAGCCTTCAGTCGCAGCTCGTCCCTCACTCAGCATCAGAGGATTCATACTGGGAGAAACCCTGTCCGTGTAACTGAAGTGGGAAGACCCTTCACAAGCGGGCAGTCCTCAGTCACCCTCCGAGAACTCCTTTTGGGGAAAGACTTCTTGAATGTAACCACTGAGGAAAACCTTTTGCCAGATGAAACATCTACCGTGGCATTAGATCGGACCTACCAGAGAGAAACCCGCCAAGTATCTTCACTGTGAGGAAATCTTCCATCCCAGACCATCAGTAGTCCGGTAGAGATGCGTTTTAGAGATTGACCGAGCCCAGAGCCTTATTCTATGTCTGAGAATTCATCTGTGAGGGAGAGAGCAGGGTTTCTTGTGCACGAGGTAAAACCCTTAGCTGCATATTTCTCCTTCACTTCACTGCAGTGTTATCTCAGGAGTTTTTATAAAAAGAAGGTGGAGATGTAGAAGAGCGAATGAAACGAAAATCTTTGGGGACTTCTCTGCCCAGCTTACAGCACTTTGTCGTGGATTCACATGTTTACGTGGGACCAGGGCAGCGTTGCAGACGCAATGGGCCTTGTCCCCGTGCGAGTCACGTACACGTTCATCGCTGCCCAGTGTCGGCAGGGTTAGCCCGTTGAAGACAGGCAGTAAAGTGATAAATGCACATGTGAGAACACATTTTATTCCACCAGTTAAGACTCTAAAGCTTACATTTTTAGAAAACTTTTTTATTTGGTTTTAAACACCAAACAGACTTTTTTCAGACTTGTTCTTGGTCCATCTGTTTAATTTCTATAGCTGTGTGGTAACCCTCAGAATCGGGTAACGTGCTTCCGCTCTCTTTATTTTTATTTAAATTGATTTAGCTTTCCTAATTCCTTTGACTTTTCATATAAATCTTAGGATACCAAAAAATCTTACTTGGATTTCTACAGGAATTGGTTGAAATCTGTAGCTCTGTTTATTGAGAATCAGCATCATGAACACCGTACATGGTATGACATTTCAGTTGTTGAAGTCATTCTTGATATTTCACTACTGTTTTATAGTTTTTCATCATACAGTTTCTGTACATTTTTGTAGAGAATTGTATCTAGGGGTTTTGTGTGTCTGTGTGTGTGTATGTGCGTGTGATCATAAATGGCATTGATTTTTACATTTTCATTTTTCCATATGATCTTTAGTAGTATGTAGAAAGGTAATTGTTGGAGTGATATTTTGGTATCCTGCAACCATGGTGAACCCATTTCTTTGGGTAGAATCCTCAGGCTTTTCTGCAAAGACATGTCAGCTGCATATAGAGTTTTATTTCTTCCTTCCCATCTATATATCTGTTACTTTGTTTTCTTACTACACTAGTTATAGTGTAGTAAGTAACCTGATGTTGAATAGTAGTAAGAAAGAATGCCCTTGACTGATTCCTCAAATTAGGAGGAAAATGTTCAAGTTTTCATCAAGTATGATGTTAGCTGAGGCTTTTTTTCCCTCCCCAGATTTTTCTTATCAAGTTTAGAAAATTCCCATCTGTTCTTAATTTGCTGAGTCTTTTTTTGTTATGAATGAGTGTTAGACTTTTTGCCTCCATCAAATGATGTGATCATCTGATTTTTCTTCTGTAGCCTGACTGGTTGTGAATATTGAACCAGTCGTGCATCCTTGGAATAAACCCCATTTGGTTGTAGAGTATGAATTTTCTATATATATTTTATATTAAAACATTCCATTTTGATTATATTTTGTTGAGGAGGTTTTCCTCTAATTTCTTGAATTCAGAATAATTTATATGTTGGATACATTGAATAGCTTGAAGTTTGTCCTTTCCAAGGAATTGTTCCATTTCATCTAAATTAGTTTATAGACTTGTTTGAAATATTTCCTTATTACCCTTTTAGTGGGAGCAGTATTTGTACTTACATCCCATTTGATTCCTGATTTTGGAAATCTGTCCACTCTCTTTTTATCTTTGTCCATCCTCTTAGACATTTATCAATTCTACTGATCATTTTGGAGAACCAGCACTTTATCTCACTGATTTTTCTTTTTCAAGTTTTTAATTTTAAAGATTTTATTTATTTGACAGAGATCAGAGGCAGGCAGAGAGAGAGTAGGAAGCAGGCTCCCAGCCAAGCAGAGAGCCTGATGAGGGGCTCAATCCCAGGAGCCTGAGATCATGACCTGAGCCAAAGACAGAGGCTTAACCCACTGAGCCACCCAGGTGCCTCTTCACTGATTTTTCTCTATTGCTGTTCATAATTTCACTGATTTCTGTTCTGATCTTTATAGCTTCTTCTTTGGTTGTATTTTACTTTTTTTTTTTTCTTTTCTAGTGTTAGCATTGGTAGTATAAAGTTTTCTCACAACACTGTGACAGCTGCATCCTGCAAGCTTTTATTACAGTTTATTCAGCTCTAGTGTTTCTTGATTTCTTTAGAGACTTTAATGGGTTCATGGATTACTGTTTAGTTTTCTAGTGTTGGAAGTGTTTTTGTTATCTTCTGTTACTGATTTCTGGTTTGATCTGTTTAAATTTGTTGAAGTGTTTATAAAGTGGTCCTAATCTCAGAGTCCTGGGATTGAGCCCCATGTCAGGCTCCCTGCTCAACAGGAAGCCTGCTTCTCCTCTCCTTCTTCCCTCTGCCTGCCATTCTGTTTGTGTGCGCTCGTGCATGTGCTCTCCTTCTCTCTCTCAAATAAATAAATAAAATCTAAGAAAAGAAAAATAGATTCTATCATTTTCTGCTTCAGGTATTTTAAAACTCTGTTGTTTGGTGCATTCACGTTTAGTCTTGGTGTGTTATCTTGTGTGTTGACCCTTTCATTATGTGATGTTCCCTTTTTTGTCCCTGTTCATTTTCTTGCCTTCGAAGCAAACTTTGATATTAATATAGTCCCTACTGCATGTTTTGATTAATGTTTGCATGGCTTTTATTTTTCCATAATTTTATTTTGAACCTTATTTGTATCATGACACTTGGAATAAGTTTCTTGTAACAGCATATAGTTGGGTCTTAATTTTGTTATCCCTTCTGCTTTTCATCTTTTAATTAGTAGATTTACATCACTTAGATGGAAAATAATTATTGGTGTGTTGGGGCTTAAGTGTACCATTTTTTAATTTGTTTTTGTTTGTGTTACCTTTGTATCATTCAACTTATTTTCTGGTTGTTCTTGTTATTTTGCTTTTCTGTTTTGTGTGTTTTTGTTGTTTTGCCCCTTCTGTTGGTTACTTCAACATTTTTTAGAATTCCATTTGATTTATCTATAATGTTTTTGGGTATTGTCTTAATTTTTGTATTCTAAGTATTTACGTACGTAAGTTATCACAGTCTAATATTATTAGCATTTTAGCACTTTGATTATAGAAACCTAAATTCCATGAGGTTCCTTTACATTTTCCATTTTTAATATAATTTTTCTAAGTATTTCCTCTTTTTATACATTGAACACCGTGTTGGGTGTTATAATTTGTGCTTGGGCTGTCACAACATTTGTTAGAAAACTCACGAAAAGTCTGGTCTGTTTACCTCTGTTACCCATTCCATTTTCTTTCTCCCTTCTTGAGGTCCCAGGCCTTCTGTTAACATCTCCCTTCGGTTTGGCAAATTTACTGTAGCCTTTCTTCTGGGGTAGGTCTGCTGTCAACAAAGGACTTTGTTTTCTTGCATCTGAAATTGTTTCTCTGTCCCTTTCATTCCTGACAGATGTTTTTTGTGGAATAAAAGACTTGGACTTTACAGTTCTTTTAGTATAAGAAAAACATGTCACCTCCCTGTGTCCTCTATGGTTTCAGATGAGAAACCTGCTGCTGTTCAACCATTGTTCCCCTGCCTGTGCTGCGTCATTTCACGAGGGCTTTCAGGGTCTTTTTGTCTATAGGATTCATCAGTTTGATTATAGTGTGTTCTGGCATTGAACTTTTGGAGTTCTCCTGTTTAATATTTGTTCATCTTTTTAAATCTGAAGATACAGGTCTTATGCCAGATTTGGGGAGTTTTCAACAGTTAACGTCTTCAAATCATTTTTTTTCTTTATCCAGTCTGTTTTCTCTCTGTTACTCAGATTGATCAATTTTCACTGATTTTTTGTTTTAAGATTTTATATATATTTTAGAGCACAAGCAGGGGAAGAAGGCGAGGGAGAAGGAGGCTCTCCATTGAGCAGGGAGCCCAATGCAGGCCTCAATCCCAGGACCCCGAGATCATGACTAGGCCATCTCGGCACCCCTCCATTGATCTTTGAGCTCACTGATTCTCTTTTCTCTCATTTCCTCCCTGCTGAGCTTATTCACTGATGTTTTGGTTTTGGCTGCTGCTGCTGCTTTTTTTTTTCCTTTTCCCAGTTTAACCTCTCCTTTTTTTACATATTCTATTTCCTTGCCTAGTTTATAATACCAAAGAAGGACTTTTAAAAAACAGGCAAAACTGTGTAGTCAAAGTCAGGATTCTCTGGTGGTTTATCTTGATATTGGAATAGAAATTCTAATGTATCTGGAGAAATGGAAGTCTTTTTATCCACAGATATTTCTTAAAATGCATCTTAAAACGGAAGGTGATTTGCAGATGACTCAGGGTTCTAGTCTTCAGGGGACTATTGTGTGTAAAATTCCCCACCTCTCTAAGCCTTATTATAGCCCCAGAGGAGAAGGGGTTCCTCCTCCTCAAGGATCACTCTTCTGTGCCTGGACACATACCTCCAACCCCCAACTTGTCTAGGACCTCTTTCCTGTATACTCTCCCTGCTTGGTCTGTAACTTATCTTAATCCCCTTCTAGCCACCTCATCCGTACCTGTGTTCAGGTCTCTAGTCTCACCCCCCAGGCACTTTCTGCCCCACATGCCCAGTGAGCTCTGCCCTTCTCTTTACTCCCGTGGACACACACCCTGTGTCACTGTTCCATCCCCTGTCTGTCGCCACCCCCTCATGTCCCTTCACCCCGCCGACAACTAAACAGTGGTCTCCAGCACCGTCACCTGACTTAAGCAAGTCTCCCAGAGTTCCCTCTTGTCCTCCCACCCTTCTCCACCGCACCCTCCCCCAACACACAGGCGGTGATGGGACCTTTTTCCTGCTGCCTACCTCTTTGACTTGAAAGCACTTTGCTGGTTTCTGTGAGCTCCTGCCTTGCTCCTTCAGAGAAACTATGTCTTCTTCCATCCATTAAACAGTGGTGCTTCTCAGTCCGTCTGTCGCCCTTACTTTCTGATTTGGGAGGTGTTCCGTGAGTGAGTGAATTTCCCCCCTCGAGGTATTTGACGCTCAGTGATCTACAGAGTTCCCCAAGTCCTTGTCTCCAGGTTGAATGTTTCTGTCTGGTCATCCTTGCACACCTGGGCAGTAATCATACACACGGATCCTGTCTGCGTGTGCCGTGTGATCACAGGCGTCCCCATGAGGATGCATCGGTAACCAGCACTAGAGCAGGCAGACATGGTATGTTACTATGTTTCCGTCATTGTTTTGAATATTTTCCACACATCAGCTCTTCCTCTCTGCGATAACTCTATGTGGTAGGTCATGTTATCCCTGTTTTACGGATCAGAAAACGAAGGCACAAAGCTTCTGTTGGGTTTAAGGTTAAAGTATCTGTCCAGGATTTCACAATTGATTAGGAAGTATGGGATTTGGGACTAGAGGTCAGGTGGGCAGGCTGCAGAATCCATGCCCTTACCACTTTACTGCCTCTCTAGGGCAGGTCTGTGTACCTCTTCAGAATAGAACAAATCACTATCGTTTGTCTGCAAATTACTGTACTCATTTGAAACTATATCTTGACCATCCCTTTAGGTTGGGATAAACCAAACTCACTCTAATGGCTGCATAATGTGTTGTAACTGCAGAAAGTGCAGACAAGGGGTGTGAGGGGTGGAGAGGTCGAGAAAGGCTAAGGCATGCATTTTATTTTATTTATTTATTTATTTATTTATTTTAAGATTTTCTTTATTTGTCAGAGAGAGAGAGGGAGCGAGAGCGAGCACAGGCAGACAGAATGGCAGGCAGACGCAGAGGGAGAAGCAGGCTCCCTGCCAAGCAAGGAGCCCAATGTGGGACTCGATCCCAGGACGCTGGGATCATGACCTGAGCCGAAGGCAGCTGCTTAACCAACTGAGCCACCCAGGCGTCCCATGCATTTGATTTTTGATATGACGTGTTTGAGGTGCCCAATATCTCAATGACTATCACTGTCCTCTGACTTGGTGCCCAAGTCAGACACTTTGCAGCCATTTTCATCATCCCCACTTCAGCCATTGTCCCATTGTGTTCATTTTCACTTTTTCTCCCCCTTATAGCCTCAGTATATGTGTGTCTTAGTGAATGGCCACGCACAGCAGGGTGTTTTTTTATTGTCATGTTTGGGTCCCTCACAGAGCATTTACACAGAGCTGTTTATATGGTTGATACTATATAAACACGTATGTGACATGTTGACCTTGATGAGAACCCACATAGGATTGTACGGCCAGATCGGTAACGGTTCAGAAGTCCCAGTGAATGGCTGTGTCAGTGATCAGGGTCAGCCTGTTTCAGTGGTTTAGTAGGGAGACTTGCAGGACTCCACATTTTGTCATACTCATTAGCTGTGATTCATTCCAGCAAAAGGATAGAAAGCGAACTCAGCCAAGGGAGGAGGTACAAGGACTGAAGAAAGGCAGAGGGTGTCAGAGTCTGTCTCCAGGAAGTCAGACAGGCTTAACTGGATGTCTGTCAGAGAGTTAAGACAATTACTTAAAACGTCTGCTAAAGAAGCTCCTTAGATACTCTCGGTACCCAGAGTTTTTGGAGGGGGTGGGGCTCTCCTAGCACAGGCCAAGTTTTAGGTTTCCAAAACGGTAGTTGGCATTCAATGCAAACCCCATTGCTGGCACACTGAGACACTCGTGTCTGGGCATGGTGGGAAACCTGACCTCTGAGGTTTCAAAGCCCAGCAAGGATAGGAGTTCTCCGGCCTGCTGTGTTACAGCCTTATACAGACTGAATGGTACTAAAAGGCTGAACAAATTTCTGTAACAAAGCAAATACACTTCCTACAACAACAATTACACAGTCTTTACTTCGAAAAAAGTCATTACTTCGGGGGAAAAAAAAATCATTGCTTTGGAGGCTTCTATGAACATAACCCCTGTAGCCAAAAAACCCTAAGCCACAGTAGAACTTAGAGACTAACCAGGATTTAATTTAGTGATGACAAGGTACAGGGAAATCTGGTGAGAAGAGACTGGACTTCTTCCAAATACTGACTCTGTGTGTGTGTGTGTGTGTGTGTGTGTGTGTGTGTGTAAGTGTGAGTACACACACATCACTTAGGACTCTATATATACACACATATGCATGCATGCACCTGATGTATGTGAATTATGTGTGTATATATGTGACTTCAAGTGGTTGGACCTGCAAATAGACCCATTATTATCTTTATCTATAAAAATGTAAAGGCCAGATTGATGCCGTGTGTTTTCTGTATTACATGTCAGCGATCTCTCATCTCTTTGTTCCTGCTGTTCATACTCTTAAGTGTCTGGCTTTAACGAACCTAAAACAGTATGTGGTCATTCAGTGCACCTAACTTGAGACTGATGTGTTGCAGGCATGGTCAGGTTGAGATCCGTCAGAGGGGGTGACCGGGAGTGGGAGCGTTGGGCTCCAGCTGGGAGGGCCTGCTACAGAGACCAGATGCTGGAGGCCTGGGGGAGTCTGGCCCCTGGGAGTAGGCGCAGCTCCCTCCGCGCTCAGCCCCCGGCCCACAGATGGCCTTTCCTGTCACAGTCCTAGATGCGGGGCTGCCTCTGGAAGGCTCAGTGATGTCATCCTCGGGTCTGGAGAGTTAACGGCCTGTCAGCTGCTTGCTCACAGGAGCTTACACATCTCACGAGTGAATGAGCTAGATTGTAAATGGGCAACTGGTTTTTGCGCTCCTTGGAGCAGTGGAAAGTCAAGAGCATGGGCCCCCGAGTCAGACTGCCGGGATCTACTTCCTGGCCTTGTTCCTAGCTGCTGGGGGCTTTTTAAAAGTCCCCGTTCATTCTGCTTCTCTCAATCTGCATCTAGCAGCCATTGTCACGGTGAAGTTTTCCCACGTGGGACCTTGCCACTGTGCAATCCACCGCCCCCTCCCAGGTCCAGCCAGGCATCATCCCACACCTCAGCTTCCATTTACCTTCCACTCTTCTCCCCCAGTCGATTCTCCACACTGACCAGAGAGGTGACCCTGAACTGGTCATGGATGGCTCACCCCCACCTCCTTCCCCTAAAATGTTTCGTGACTTCCCTTCTCTCTTGGGATAAAAACCAAATGCTTAACATGGCCCATCCCTGGGGCCCTATCTGGTGTGGGATGTGCCTAATTTACTACCTTTTGTCTTGTCTTGCACAACTCTGGTCCCTTCACTTCCTGTTTCCCTTTCCCTCACTTTCTCACCTGCTATGGCCTCTTCCATCCCCATGCTGCCCGGTTAGCTCATGCTCAGCCCTCCCCTCTCATCTCAGATGGCTCTTCCTCAGGGAAGCTTTACCTGCACACCCGTCTAGGTCATGACCGTGTGTGCCTGTGGTTCTTTGCTCCCGAGCCACCTTCCTGCTTGGTGGTTCGCCAGGAGGAGTCCCTCGACTCAGAACTGCTGCTGTACTCCCAGTTACTGTCTGTGACAGCACAAGGACACAGGTCCAGGTCCCCAAAGGGAAAAGGCACACAGGGTAAAGAAACTAAGCCCAAGCTTCCAGGCATTCCCTCCCAGTGCAGTCGCACAGGCCCTTGCTTAAGTCTTTCGGCAAACGTGGGACGACGTTCTAGTATCGCCAACAAGGGTAAGTCACCATGCTTCAGTGCCCAGGGTTTCTTCCTGAGGCACGCGGTGCCTTGGTGACTGCCTGTGGATACTCGGTGGGACCACAGGAGGCAAAGATACAGTGTGGCTCAGAGGCTCGGGCATTACAAAACCCTCCATTTCCTGTGAACCACAGTGTTAGCTTAAGTGACCCGGTCAGCCTGAAGCGTGGGCCCTGCAGATACAGGCCTGAAGTCCCTCTGACCAGGCCATGTTCAAGGACCTAGGTTGTCTTCTCGGAGCTGGTCAGAGGCCAGTTCTTTGCGATCCGTAGCATTTGAGTAGCAGAGGCTGTTCCGGGAACACTCCTACACGGTCCCCGGGCCTGGCCCTTGGCTTGGGCTCTGGGACAGCAGACAGTGATATTTGCCTGAGCATCTCTATGTAGTAAAGCATTTCCGTGAGGACACACTGTAGTATCGCCAGAAATCTGCTCACCATGTGAAGGAGGCCATGTGGGGTGTGGGTCAATTAAAGAACAACAATGCCTACTGTGAGACCATTATATCCGTGTCTCTGCTTCTGCACTAGTTTGGTAAGTTGTCCCTTCTGGTCAGCTGTTCGCACTTTGTGATAACCCACCTCCCCTGTCACTACCTTCATTTAAATCCTCATCCTCACCCATCTGGAAAACAGCCTAACAGGTCTTCCCTTTTCTTGCCCCACCTGTAGTTTAATCTCCACACAATATCCAGATTGATCTTCTAACTCATGACTCAGATTACATTGCCACTCAGTTCATAACCTCCAGGATGGTTATGTTTCACAGCGTACTAAGTATGTATTTTTTACTTTCTGTGGTCCTGCATGTGGGGCCTTGCTGACTGGGGAGACGCTGCTCCTCCCTGGACTAGGTAACAACTATTCTAAGACCTCACTTTCCATATGCAAACCAACCACCTTTCTGGCTCCTAAACTCCAGGAGGCAGCATTCCTCTGCCCTAAAACACCAGGGCCAGGGACCAGTCAGAGAGTGTGACATGTATGCTCCGACTGTGCAAACAATCCTAAACTGATGACCTGTCTTACCTTGCCTTTCCTGCAAAAAACACAGTCCGTGTGCTGGGCTGTGCTTTCTCCATCACGGCTGCGGCCCCCTGACCGCTGCTGCTGCGTCCCCCAAACCACCTGTAAGGTATGCCTGACAGAATGGACAGACATGAGCTGGAGGCAAGGGTGGTGAAAGCAGGTTACACCCTAGAAGCCTGAGGTCACAACAACCTTGACTGGCTTCCAGCACCCCAGAGCTAACAGACAAGGAGTCACGGGTGCAGAACCTGTGCTCTCCTCTTCCCCTCTGCACCAGGTGACCCTAGGGACATTATAATGCACTGGCATTGTGGTTTTGTCTCCCCCATGGGGGAAAGTGCCAGGAGGGTTCTGGTACAAATCTTGTAGGATCAAAAACTCGCTCTCCCAAACAGTAGGAATCGTCCCCCAAATGATTGGAAGTAGCCTCCATTAGAGACTACTCCCTCCATGAGCCCTGACCCCCACTTATTTAAAAAGATCCCTGTAGGCAGTTGTCACCTCTGGGCCAGCCTGCTCTCCCTCTTTGACAGCATACCATCTGTAATAAACTTGTGCTTGCTACCATCCTGGCTGGCTTGCTGAGAGTGGATCCCCACGGAAATCCTCCATGGGGAATCCTGGAACTGAGGGCTCTATTTATACACTGCAGGATCTCCCACTGGTAGGATTCCCTGACTCATTTGGGAATCTGTAAGCATAAACTTCTTCCTGACAATCATTCTCGGGTCCACTGCGTTACCATATCTGATTAAACAAATAACAGGTGCATTTTAGAACACATTCTGGAGCACACTGCAACCTCCTTACAAAGGCTGACAAGGTTCTACACAATTTATCTCCATTTATTTAACTCGTCTCGTCCCGCTTGAACCCCTGCAGTTGCAGCTCTAGACATGCTAGCCGCCATTTTTTTCTTTTTGGACAAAATGGACTTTTTTTTTTATTATGTTAGTTGCCGTACAGTACATCACTAGTGTTTGCTGTAGTGTTCCATGATTCATTGTTTGCGTATAACACCCGGTGCTCCCTGCACTGTGTGCCCTCCTTAACACTAGCCCTCTTGCTTTCCCTCAGGGACCCGGTGCTCTCCCAACCCTGGAATGTCTTTCTCAGAACACCTGGGAGCTCTCTCTTTGAAATGCTGATATCAAAGGAGATAGCATCCCTCTGTCCCAGTTTTGGGACAGAAGGTGGAGGCCTAACTCGAGGCCCCCATGGGGTATATAGACACTGGATCTCTCATAAGATCAATCATCTCTGCAACTCTGCCATCGAGAAACGGTCATCACTTTGAATTGTTGCTTTTCTCCAAAGAATTTTGCTCAAAACAATCATCCCAACTTCTTCCTCCTCCGTAAAGTAACTAATCTTTGTTGGCTCCGCCTATGACTTTACCATAGCTTGTATGTCTCTAATTGCATTTCTATGCTATTTCCAAATAAACCCATTTTTGCTGCTAAAGTAACTTGTATTTTTAAGGTTAACACTACCATCTACCCTCAGGTAATGAGAAGTTTGTTTTCCCTCATAGAAAGCCAAGGTAGCAGCAGAAAGCCAGCTCAATTACTAGGTAAATTTAGGATAAATTGTGTAACAATTGGTGCTGTCATGTTTTCTTACATGAGGACTAATGACTGTCTATGCTGAAAATACGTAATGAGAAAGCTAGTATCTGCTTGGTTATATGAAAGGGTATCTTTCTGACTTTGCCATCTCTTAGCAATTATCTGTGATAAGGCATCCCATTCTGGTTTAAGGCTTACTCAGTAATAAACACTTTTATTTCTCTACTACCTTTGTGGAGAGATTTTCTGGGTTGGGAGAAGATTTTTTTCTTTTTAAGTTCTATTTCTCCAACAATTTATATTGTTACCTATCTAAAAGAATTCCATTTAAAAATATCTGGAACTTCTGTATTTGCCAAATAGACATGTGGATTGATTTTACTATTTGAGACTCCAAATGCAAACTGATGACAGGGTCTATGAAAATAAAAGGAAATTTCTAAAAAGGAGTCAGGAGTCCAGGCGGGAAGCTCTCACATGCTGCCTAGGGATGTCAACCACAGATCCCAACAGAATAATCCTCCACAGGAAAGAATAATCTATAACAGGCCCCAAGGAGAAAAGATGTACATTGCTTTTCCTGCAAGAAACTGACCACCCCTGTAACTCAAGCAATGGGAAACCTTCTTTTCTTAACTGTTGCTTTTCTCCAACAGACTTTCCTTCAAAACAACTGCTCCCAAATTCCCTTCTCCGCAAATTGTGTTCCTCTCCTGTTTGAGGGACTAGCCTATGATTTTTGCTGTAGATTCCTTGTCCCTAGTTGTAATTCTCCATTATTTCCAAATAAACCTGGTTTTTTGGCTGGTAAAAATTTTTTGCTGGTCCAACAAATACATGAGGCAAGAGGTGACTAGGCTGTGTGTCACCGCGTCGAGTGGGCCTACAGGCCTAGGGGAGGCTGCACGGCTTGTGGGGTGGAGTGAGGAGGCCAAGAGCTGCAGGACACTGGGGGAGGAGGCCGAAATTGCAGGGAGCGTGATGGAGGAGGGCCCTGGGGAGTGGCCCAAATGGGGCACGACCTTCAGGAGCTGACGGTGCGGTGGGGCGCGCAGGTGGTTCGCGGGCTTCACACGGGCACCCTGGCTGCTTCCCGCGGTTGGCATCTATTTGTTCCCACGTGCCCCGGGTCAGTTCATTACTGGACTTGCGCACTCGTGCATTTCCGTAGGTATTAATTCATGGAGACCCGTGAGCATCTTACCCTCTGGGCTGCCCTCTGTTCGTCCCCCCTTTTCCGAGGAGTCCTCCATCCCCAAAGCCCCAACTCCCGGTGTCCCACCGGACCCTGCCCCGCGCACGCGCCCGCGTCTGCCATTTCCATCTCTCCTATTGAGCCCGCTGCCTCCGCGCTCAGAAGTTTCAACCAATGGGAAGCTCCCAGCAGCCTCCGCGCTTGGAAGCTTCAACCAATCAGGTTCAGCCAATAGGGGGGCGCTAGGGTAAAGGGCCTCGCGCTGGCGCGCTGGGAGTTCGTTGGTGTCGGCGGATTCCAGGCTGCGAGGCGCTTGGCTTTCTCTGCAAGTGTGTGTGCGGCTCCGCGTCTGAGGAGCGGCACTTGCACGCTGCGGGCCTTCGCCGCCCTTCAGGACGTTTCCGGTAGGCTCAGGAAGGCGTCCGGTCGCCGTCGTCTCCTCTCGGGAGCCGATCAGATTCCGTGATGAGTTCGAACCGATCTGAGCCTGCGGGGAAACAGAAGAGGACCCGGGACCGCAGGAAACGTCGCGAAGGGCTGGTCTCCGAGGCCGGGGGCGGACGCAGCGCGGGAAGAAGGGCCGACCGCCCTCCGTCCCCCATCATTGCAGCGGGCCGCGTGGAGCTCAGCGGCGCGCCCGTGTGAGTTTCAGCAGCGCGGTCGCTGCAGGGGGATGGGAGTGGCGCGACAAGCGATGAGCAAGCCACGCGAGTTTAGTGGTGGCTCGTGGACCGGATGAGGACAGGCAGGGGCCACAGTGGGGTCCAGGGAAGGAGGAGTCCCCGACTGCTCTCCACCTCCCTCGCATAAGGCTCTTTTCTTCCTTTCCTCGCAGGCGGCGCTTCACAGTGGATGACTTTGAAATCGGGCGTCCTCTGGGCAAGGGGAAATTTGGGAATGTGTACCTGGCTCGGCTCAAGGAAAGCCATTTTATCGTGGCCCTGAAAGTCCTCTTCAAGTCCCAGATCGAAAAGGAAGGACTGGAGCCCCAGCTGCGCAGGGAAATTGAAATCCAGGCGCACCTGCAGTGAGGCCCCGATGCAGGAGAATCCGGCACCGGCTTCTCACTCTGTGTTCTCTTCCATCTCTGGCATCTCGCCTGGCATTACCCCCAAACCACCCTCCAATAGGCCCCCTCGATTTTTTTCTGCAGTTCACTGCGCTCACACCGTGTCATCCTCCCTGTTTCAGGCACCCAAATTCTGCTGCTTGCTCCTCCTGTCCTCTCTCACACTCCCGGATCTGCTTTGTTCTGGTCCCAGCACAACATGCTCCTTGTGTGACCAGTCACTTGTAACAGCATCAGGAGTTGGGCCTTATGAGTCTAACCCTTACTCTTTTCCTTTTCCAGACACCCCAATATCCTGCGCCTCTACAACTATTTCCATGATGCCCGCCGTGTGTACCTGATTCTGGAATATGCTCCAAGGGGTGAGCTCTACAAGGAGCTGCAGAAGAGCCACACATTAGACGAACAGCGCACAGTGACGGTGAGGCAGGGGTCTGGGAGCTCTGGGGCCCATGAGTTTACTGTGAACTGGTTGGGAGGAGCAGTCACTGCTTTTGGCTGTCATTATTGTCCATGTTCTTCTTTTTTCTTTGTTTCAAATTCTGTAATGACATATACAGCCCATAACTTCACAGTGGATGCCCTAATCACCCCAGGATATTAGTAATCAGGGTAAGCAAGACCGTCTGACTCAGCTACCTTATATAGAGAAGCATGTTGAAAGCCTAGGAAGGGGTTCCCCGGGTAAGTGAGTAGAACTGGCTTAGAAATCGGAAGCAAGAGATTTCTGGAGGGTTCCATATGGGGAATCAGAGAAACAGTCAAACCAGCAGAAGTGCTGGGTCAGCTTGCTGATGGAATGAATGATCTTGCAGCT
Source organism: Mustela nivalis (assembly GCF_964662115.1). NCBI lineage: Eukaryota > Metazoa > Chordata > Mammalia > Carnivora > Mustelidae > Mustela > Mustela nivalis. The sequence continues at coordinate 47,720,743 of NC_139037.1, read as the reverse complement.
TTCCTCCTGCTTTTGTATCATTTTTTCAGGCCTTAGGTCCTGTGGGAGATTATCTGTTTAGCTCAGCACAGGGCTGGTTTCCAGCTACTTGCTGTTCTAGGGCAAAGGGGAGGTTCTGTCACCTCAGCATCCATCCTATAAGACCACATAAAACAGGGAGAGGAATCCCTCCCCCACCAAGAACTGTGGTGCCGTTAAGGAAGTAACGGGGTCGGTAAGCAGGAAACAAAGATTCCACTACAACTATAACTGCATGAGGAGTATTTTCTCTTCTATGCAGTGTGGGAGGGGACTTCATTTCCAAAAAGCTCTTTCTTTGCTCTCAGATAATGGAGGAAGTGGCAGATGCTCTGATCTACTGCCACGAAAAAAAGGTGATCCACAGGGATATTAAGCCAGAGAACCTACTGCTGGGGCTCAGGGGTGAGGTGAAGATTGCGGACTTTGGCTGGTCTGTGCACACCCCATCACTGAGGTAGGTCTTGGTGGTGGTGGTGGTATGGGCCCTGGGTGCCACTTAGGAATGATCCGATTTAATTCATGCTATGTGTAAGACCCAGATGCAAGATGCAAACTTGCTTTTGTATTTGAGTACTGCTTTTTTCAAATGCATATATTTAATGTGTAATTGTAGACAAAGAATGTAGCTCGACCTTATCTTTTATCTTTTGATCTCTGGTAACATGTGGCTTTCCCAGTAAGTAGCCACATAGGTCAGATTCATTGCTCTATAACTCCAGGAATTTTAATTGGTCCTTCTTGATGCACTCTTTGTTCAAAATCTCTATTGATGCCCAAGATGTCTGAAAACATCTTGGATCATGAGCTACATAACTGCATAACTACATGAATAATTCCAAAATACAGAATTGGTGGGTCCCAGTATTGGCCGTCCCTAAACCTTGTTCCTTATTAAAACTTAGTGTTTCCATGGGGTGCCGCGGTGGCTCGGTGGGTTGAGCCTCTGCCTTTGACTCAGGTCGTGTTCTCGGGGTCCTGGGATCGAGCCCCGCATCAGGCTCTCTGCTCAGCAGGGAGCCTGCTTCCTCCTCTCTCTCTGCCTGCCTCTCTGCCTACCTGTGATCTCTGTCTGTCAAATAAATAAATAAAATCTTTAAAAAAAAAAAACAACTTAGTGTTTCCAAACTCCCATGCACAGGAGGGGACTTCTCGGACTTTTGAGGGTCTCCCATCTCACTGGAATCTAGAAAAGGAGGGTTACCCTTGTTCTGGGCCTCTGCACAGTGCTCCCTTCCCTGGTGTCCTCTAGGAGAAAGACAGCGTGTGGGACTCTGGACTACTTGCCCCCCGAAATTATTGAAAGGAGAACATATAATGAGAAAGTAGATCTGTGGAGCATTGGAGTGCTGTGTTATGAGCTGCTGGTGGGAAGTCCACCCTTTGAGAGCCCTTCCCATATTGAGACATACCAGCGCATCCTCAAGGTAAGATGGCTACACTCTGGGCATTCATTCGGGAGCCAGGCTTGCAGAGCCTGTGGTGCACGTAAAGATTGTCTAATAAGATCCAGAACAGTGCTTTCAAGGGTCTTAAGGAATGGAGAAAACACACAGCACAGAAATTAATGTTCTCTTTTTTTCCTCTCTGGCATCATCAGGTCGATGTAAGGCTTCCCCCATCATTACCTTTGGGGGCCCGGGACTTGATCTCCAGGCTTCTCAGGTACCAGCCTTCAGAGCGGCTGCCCTTAGCCCAGATCCTGGAGCACCCCTGGGTCCGGGCCCACTCTCAGAGAGTGTTGCGTCCATCCATTCAGATGGCTTCTTGAGAGCTTGTGTGCACATGTTTCATTGTGGTTGCCCAGTACTGTTTTATCAGTCTTTTGTTGGTTTTAGATTCACAATTTTAATTAATAAAACTTGAATCATTTTGTAGCAGTTCTTTATAGTTATTTGAGTTGGTGTGTGACTGGGTAGAATCTTAATTTCTTGTAGAAGCTCTTTCCCATGAGAGCCTCCCAAGATGATGTCCCTCCTGGGCAAGGATGGTGACTCAGCCACTCACCTTAAAAACTAGTTACTGGGGCGCCTGGGTGGCTCAGTGGGCTAAAGCCTCTGCCTTCCGCCCAGGTTATGATCCCAGAGTTCTGGGATCGAGCCCTGTTTCAGGCTTTCTGCTCAGCAGGGAGCCTGCTTCCTCCCCTCTCTGCCTGCCTCTCTGCCTACTTGTGATCTCTTTCTATCAAATAAATAAATAAATAAAATCTTTAAAAAAAAGAAAACTAGTAACTGCCTTGTGCAGATAACCACTCTGGTGGTGTACAACCTACCACCTGTCACGTTTGCTTCTAGACTCTGTCTACTATTCCCCATGTTCTCATGAATATGCCATTTGTAAGCCAGGACTGATCAGCCCAGAGGCCCACCCTCTTCATACTCACCTCCAGCATGCTACCATCTCTGAGACAAAATGTTTCACTATACATCAGTGCCACTCAATTCTCAATGAATTCACTGGCACCTCTGTTATGTGTCATATTCTGACTGCACCAAGTAAATCATGCCTAATAATGAATGTAACATTGCATCTTCTGAAAAGACCTCCTCCACTTGCAGCAATTTAGGGAACTCTCTTCCAGCTTTTCCCTGAATCCTGTTACAGCCTCGTGTGTCAGCTACTCCCTCCATCCATAAGTTGACTGCACCAGAATAAACACAGTTGGGAGCTTAAGCATGTTCTCTGCTCATCGCAGTCATTGCTTTTACCACTGTGTCTCCTGACTTAAAAATACTTTATATGAAGTATGTGTCACTCCCTTCACCATATTCTACATGGGTTCCTCAATGTGAAATGTCGAGCACTTGCAGGACCACGTCTCTGCATGTGACCAGACCCACTAAATAAACCGAAGTAACTCAGCCACTCCACTCCACTCGCGGACGGACAGCCTCACTACCGCAGATCTGTCATCTAAATGCTCCAGGACGTCAGTTCATGGTTTTTCATCTGTACCTCCAGTGCCCATATTTTGTGCTTTCTAGCTTTGTCTTGTCAGTGCTCTCAAATCAGTATTTCAATTAAACACCTGGAAATTCCTAATAAACTCACTGGTTTGTACATAGGAACCCTGCAAGACGATTCAGTTCTGGTACTAGATAAACACGTTACTGGGCACATATTTGGGGATTAAGCAGAGAAAAGTCAATGAGGGCTTCCACATTGACTACCAGGTTATGTGTATAAATTGTGAAAACTCTCAGACATGCTCTACAGTAGGGATTTCAAAGTCTCCAATAGCTACATAGTTTTTCTCACCACTTACTCCGGACATTCTGCTACCCAGGACACAGAATAAAAAAATCTTAACTTTGGTACCTGATGTACACCCTACCCTCAAACCATTTAATTTAATGGTGTCAACCACATGTGAAAAGAATACCTTTTCCAATTTGGTCAAATTACTATGCCCAATGATGGATCACACTATGCCTTGTGTGCTAATTAAGCCACACTTCTCCACAACCTCCTTTTATAAAAAGCATCTTCTAGGAAATCAACTGCATCTTAATCCTTGATTGATTCAGTCATTATGCTCTTCTCTACTTTGAAAAATTTTTTGTTTTTATTTATATTACAACTAACATACAGTGTAATATTAGTTTCAGGTGTACAATATAGTGATTCAACACTTCCATACACAACACAATGCTCATCCAAAGTGCACTCCTGGGCACCTGGTTCAGTTGTTTGAGCGGCTGCCTTCTGTTCAGGCCATGATCCCGGAGTCCCGGGATTGAGTCCCACAGTGGTCTCCGTGCTCAGCAGAGGGCTGCTTCTCCCTCTGACTTTCCCCCCTCTCATGCTCTCGCTCTCTCTCTCAAATAAATAAATAAATAAATAAAATCTTTTTTTTTTTTTTTTTTTTAAGCGCACTTGTTCATCTTCATCACCTACTGAACGTCTCCCCCACTCACCTCTCCTCTGGCAACCATCAGTCAGTTTGTTCTTTATAGTTAATAGCGTTTCTTAGTTTTCCTCTTTTTTCCCCTCCCTGATTGTTTGTTTTGGTTCTTAAATCCCACATCTGAGTGAAATCATATGGTATTTGTCTTTCTCTGACTTATTTTGCTTAGAATAATACACTTTAGCTCCATCCATGTCGTTACAAATGGCACCGTTTCATTCCTTCTCATGGATGAGTAATAGTCCATAAACTTAAATCTCTTGATATCTTCTGCACAGTTTCCATTCTTCACGACCGTATGTCTTCTCAACTCCTTCCAAGTGAGGCGTTATTCTCTCACTCTCATAGTCATGAGAAGAAAACTATAGAAGTCCCTAATGGCGACATGTAAGATTTTGCCTAATATAACTCTGAAAAGAATGTTAGCATCTAACACGGTTTTGTGGGTTTCTCATCTGCACCCCCTAAGCGCCAGGCTAGCTCTGGCTTCGCCCCAGTCCGTTCGCGTCTCCAGCTACTCTCGCCCTGGCGGAGACTCGAGGCGGCGGCGGCGGCCGACCACTCCCGTACTCCACGTCCACGCACAACCCTCCGCTGGCGTTTAGACGCAGGGCGAGGTGCCGCGTGGGACAGACACTCCACAGCGCCGGGCTCCAGCCTGCGTCACGGGCGGCCTCCCCAACCCCAAGGCACGCACGCGGCCCCTCTGGCTCCCAGGCCCGATCCCCGCGTCAAGGCGCCAAGCGCGTGGCGCCGGCCCACAAGAGGCCCCTCAGAGGGGGCCGCGTCGGAGGGGGGCTTCCGGCGTCCTAACCCCGGCGGTGTCGTCACCGCTCGAGCATCCGTCTTCCGTCCAGGGGCATCTCCGGGAGGTGAGGCGCACGGGGGTAGTCACCAGCCGACCCAAGGGCCTGGTGACCACGCGTCCTGATCGCGGGAGGAGGTCCCCGCCACCGAGCCTCGCCTTCCCCGGGCGGGACAGAGACGGCCTCGCCTTTCCTCCTCTGTCCCCTCGCGTTGTGTTCGCCGTGAAGAGGGGGGTGTGACGACAAGCTCTGGGTCTGGTAAGTCTTTTAGGACGAGGAGGACCCGCTCCGTAACAGGTTCTTCCGGGGCACTTTATAGAGCCCTAACTACACTTCCCAGAAGGCTGTGCACTGGCGTCCGCTCCCTTGGCAGCGGGGCTTCCGGGCTCCTGGTCCTACGTCATTCGTGTGCGACGGTTCCGTCCACGCCAGCTGTGGGGAGGGCGTCACTGTTCTGTGGCCGCCTCCCGTGAAGCTCTTCCGAGAAGAGCAGAGAGACGGCTACCGCTCAGCCCCGCACCTTTGAAGGAGCCGTGAGCCACCCGGCGTCCGGGGAGTCGGAACGTCAGCCGCGGTCACACCTCCCGGGGCAGGGGAGAGGTGGCAGTCGGCCGAGCCGGCGGGACCCGCCTGCATCGCTGCCGGTCCGGGCCCCGCTCCGTGCACAGGGTCCCATGATGGCGGCAGCATGGATGGACCCTGCGCGGGTGAGTGGACGATGTCTGGGGCATTGCTGCCTCGCTGCTGCGGAGAGGGCTCCTGGGCAGCCTGGAGCGAGGGGGTACTCGGTTTCTCTTTGATGTGTGTGTGTCAGACGAGTGGAGAAAGTTGTCACTTTCTTCATCTCCAGTCTTAGAATACACGGAGAGGGACTGAATGTGCAGATGGCCCGACAATGGGCACACCGTATTTAAAAGTGACGCTGACCCCAGACGTGCAGTTCCTGCACAGGAATTGAATCCCTCCTCTACTCTTAGCAACCTGGGAACCAGTCCGCTCTGTCATTCTTGGCCAGAAGCCCGATTCCTAACCCTAAGTGACACCCAGGAAGCTAGACCATGACTTCTCTAAGACTTGGCCCCAGGTAGCCAAGCTTTGATTAATAACTGATCCTTGCTAATTCTTCCCCAATTTTCAGCTCAAGACGGATCAGAAAAAATGCATATCTGTACCCCTAACCAAGCACATATATGATGCTAGGGGAGTGCATGTCAGAGAGTTTCCATAATTTAGACATATATCATTTGGTTGTCAATGTGGAGGCCCTAGTTGACTTTTCTGTGTTTATCTAAATGTCCAAGATGTGCCTGGTAATGTGAGTTTATCCAGCACCAGAGCTAGGTAATACTTCAGGGTTCCTATGTATGAACCAATTAATTAGGAATGTCCAGGTGTATAATTGAAATATTAATTTGAGAGCACTGATAGAGGGGACAAAGCTGCAATGCACAGAGATGTGGGTACTGAAAGTGCACATTAAAAACCATGAGCCAGTGGTTTGGAGCATTTAAATGACAGATGTGCAGTAGTGGGGCTGTCCATCGGACAGTGGAGTAGCTGAGTTCTTTATATCTAACTTGTGGTGTGTAGGATATGGTCCTGCACATGTTGGATATTTAACATTGAGGAAACTAGAAAATGGTGGAGTAACGTTAACAAGGCAAACTCCTTATGAAGTGTTTTCAAGTCAACACTCGAACAACTAGACAACACTGGTGGAAACTCAAGATGACTTAAGAGCTGGGGACTCATAGTCCCTTTACCTAGGATGCGAAGCCCTCAGCATGAGGCAGGCAGCTAGCAGGGCCAGTGAGGCTCAGGTACTGTTGTTGTTACTGACACCGTTATTACCATGCTTGCTACTTCCTCTGACGTCCTAGAGCCCTTGCTGTCTGCATCTCCCAGTCCTTGAGTCATTTTCATTGTCTGTGTGACCTTCCAGGGCCTCCCACGGAGGAGGCTTCTCCCTTACACTACCGGAGCACATCCAGAGCAGGGCCCACCTCCCCCTCGAGCCCAGCACAGAGCTTGGCCCTCAGGAGGTACTGGGTGATCGGAGCCTTGATCACTCTGCATCTTTACCAGGGATGTAGGGATGAGCTCTGATCCCATCCAGCAGCCCCAAGGCCAACGCTACTCTCTCTCTTTGACTTTGCAGATATCTGTGACCTTTGATGATGTGGCCGTGACTTTTACCCAGGAGGAGTGGGGGCAGTTGGACCCGGCCCAGAGGACCCTGTACCAGGAGGTGATGCTGGAAAACTGTGGACTTCTGGTGTCTCTGGGTAAGTCCTCCCCACTCCACCATGGGGACACCTGCTGCCTCCTTGTCAGAGCACCAGGCCTGGCTGGTCAAGAAGATCTCTGGAGCCCTCCCTGTGACCCTCCTCCCTGCAGCTTCAGCCATTTTCTAGGTTAATCTCTTTGGACCTGCTCTCCTGTGTCTGTTTGGACAAGAAACAGTTCCCCTTTGGCTCCTAGAAAACCGTGGAAGGAAAGGGGGTGTTCTGCAGAACCCAAGGGGAGGATTTCCAGCTGGTCCCGTGAGGCTCTGGTAGAGGAACTGGGAACCACGACGATGATGCCGTGGCTTCTGGTCTCTTGTCCTGGCTTCTCTCTCTGGCTCTCTCTGCTATTGTCTCTGTATACAGGAAGGTTTTTTTTTTTTTTTTGCCTCATCAGGTAGTGACAGGACTGGCCACCGGTCCCTGCTCTCTCCGGCCCCCAGATGCCTCATCTCCGCATCTTGGCGTGCTTATACTGTTCCTCTTTGTCTGTCTGCTGCCGGGCCGTGTGGGGTGTTCTTGAGGCAGGAACGGCCACCGGAGCCAGTACTTCTCTGGACCTGTCACCCCAGTGCCCAGCACAGACTGGCCTCCATCCGAGATTCTGATTTCACATTCCAGAGGGGGAGCTGACTGCACGAGCCTGATTGACTCAAGTGTCCTTAGCAGGCCTGTGAGTGATGGGATGTTCTCCAAGGAGGGAGTGAGTCAGGCAGGCCCCCGGGAGGCCTTTGCCTTCAGTGCGGACAGATACTGTCCCAAAGGACATGGTCCCAGTTATGGGGCTTCTCTGTGTTTGTGCCTCCGTGATGGTCCCGAGGTTCAAGGGCCAGCATCCTCTGCCGGGTCGAGAGACGTTAGAGTAATGCTCCTCGGCAGCTGGCAGTTGTGCCCCCAGGAGACATTTGGCAATGTTTGCGTGCCCTCTGGGTTGTCCTGCCGTGGGTGCAGCTGGGACTGGCATCTAGGATTCGAGTCCGGAGATGGCCGTAACCCTCTCTGATGGATGAGACAGCGCCCGCTCAGTGACGAATTGTGCCGCCTGCTGCGTCCCGGGTGCTGCGGTTGAGAAGCACCAGCTTCGGTGTTTCTCTCCTTGGGTAGAATCAGCACAGGCTGTTCAATTTGAGGGAAAGGGGAACTATAAATCCAGAGCCGAGGATGAGACGTGTCTGTTCTTGGAGAACTGGAATTACGTCTGCCAGTGAGAAGAGAAAAAGCAAAACTAGAACAGCCCGATAGATGAAATATTTCGTAACAAAATGTTTCAGAATAAAAGTCCACGCTCTCCTCCTGCTGACCTCACCCCTCACCTTCAGTGCTTTCCCGGAGCTCACTCTGCTGGCTGTCATGTCTGCTGCTGCGTGTTCTGGGGCATTTCAGCCTCTCACACGGTCGCCCCTTCCCGCGCATAGTCCCCACCTCTCCATCTGTGTCCTGACCGGCAGCTCTCACGGAGGATCCTCTCTCCACCTCACATTCTCTCGTCTTCCTGGTTATAACCCGCTATGCCTGTGGTTCTCATTCAGGGACAATGTCATCCCTCCAGGACACTGGGCAGTGTCTGGAGACATTTTTGGTTGTCCCAGGTGGGATGGAGGTGGGATAGGCACTGAGTGGGCAGAGACCTGGAATGCTGCCGGACATCCTTACAATACACAGGAGTTTCCTCCCTATCTTCCCAGCAAAGAATTAGCGTGACTTACATGTCAGTTGTATGGCGGTTGAGAAACCCTGTTTCAGGGACTAATGGACACATCAGCAGCTGGCATGGAGGGACACCCTGACATCATCTTTGCATTATTTCTGCTCTTCCCTGTCTTCTGATTGTTGCTAAGGATAAATTTGGGTGTAGTGTTGAATTTTAACGCCTCACCCCCTAATCGTTGCTAATTTGCCTTTCATGAGCTTACTGGGGATTAAGATCGTTTTGATTTCTTTGCTGAGTCTTCAGGGTGACCTCCCATCAAGGCTAATGATGCCGATTTCCCACCTACTACAGTGATACAGATTCTGTTGTTGAAGGAATCTAAGAAAAATAAAGAGTGAGTCACTTTTAGGAAAAGTAGTTAATAATAGCTACAGCCTGCTCAGGTCCTTGGAGCACGGCCCCAGGCATGCTTCCTGCTCCCCCATATAATCTCATGGCATCCCGGTGCTCAGGAGATCAGGAAACCTTGGCCACTGTAGTGAGTCCCCGACACAGCTTAATTTACTCAGTGTGGAACGTATTTCATTTCATGAAGCTATTCTCTGGTGTTTTTTTTTTTCGTTGTAGTAGAAATCCTTTTTATGTTTAATGCTTTTGACAGTGTGCAATATTTGATGTTTCTGTAAATGGTCTGTGACCATATCTCTGTGTAGGAGTCTCAATTTTATTATTTCTTAGTAGTTAAGAAATGCTGAAGTCTAGAGTCCTTAAGTCTGTCCCTCCCCAGACTCCTCTGGTCTGAGGATGAATCTTCATGCTCATGGCCCTGCTTCGCCACCATCCTCCACTTGGTCTGAGGCTGCTGGCCACACACAGAGGTGCTTGCTTTTTCCTCCTTAGTGTCATGTTTAGGAGACAAAGGTCTAGAGCCAGATTCCTGATGTTCAGTCCTAGGCTGCTCCTTAAAAACTGTGGCTGCAGACAAGTTACCAAACCTGTCTGTGCTTCGGTGTGCTCGATGGTAAGCTGGGGTGATACATACTTTAGTTTTTACTTCCTGGACTGTAGCCCGGATCAATGGGTCACTTGTGAACAGGATTCAGAACAGTACGTGGTGTGACCAGCTCATGTGCAGGTTAGCAGCTGAAAATCTCACTGCCAGTTCTGTTTCTCTCATCGTGATCGTTATCATCCTTTTGCCTGGACTCCGCACATCTGGAACGATGGTGTGCAGCTTTGTGGTCAAACAGTATAGAGAGCAGGTATGGCTAGAGCCGGGTTTCCATTTTGGCTCAGCCAGTCACCAGCTCTGTGCTCTTTGGCACATCCCATTATCTGCCTGAGCCTTGGTTTCTTCATCTACAAAGTGGTGCTGATTGCAGCGTGTACTTGCCAAGGATGCCGGGAGGAAGTCCTACGACAGAATCCTCGTTTTGTCTGTGGTGTATAGAAAGAAGAGTACAAAACTGTGCTTAGGGTCTAGAAGAAGAGCTAGATCATTGAAGCCAAATGCCTAGTTTTGAATAAATACATCAATATTTTAAATGTGTAAATTGTAATTCATTTCAATTTTGAAATGCTATAAGGCATTTGTTTGACACAGTCCTTTATGATTTTGTTTATTTATGATTACAGTTTGTATTTATACTATGATATTTATGACTCTATTGGTTTTTTACTTTCCATGAGGAAGAAAACTGCCCGGCAGCATGGCATGCCTTCCGCTCCCAGGTTTGCAAGGTAGCATTCTGTGTGCATGGGAGCTGGTTTTATTCCAAGGTCTTGTTTACAGACTAGATGGAGGGATTTTCTTTCTTTTCACACAAACCCTAGCATCTTCTTTCTTTCTCTGTGAACAGGGTGTCCTGTTCCTAGACCTGAGCTGATCTACCAGCTGGAGCACGGGCAGGAGCTGTGGATGCTAAAGGGACACCTGTCTCAGAGCGCTGATGCAGGTATGAGCCAAGGTGTGGGCAGGTGGGGGACCCTCCAGGCTTGAGACCAGCAGGAGACCGCTGGCCCTGGTTCCCTGGGGAAGCTTCTTGTTCTGGCTTCTCTGCTGCTTTGGATGCCACGGAGCCCTTTGACCCGAAGTCAGCATTCTTGCCAAGGGTCCCAGAAGGTCGCTGACTCCTCCCACCTCCCAAGTTTCAGGGAATGGTCCTGCCACCCAAGCAGGTTAGAGACTGGAGACAGCCTCCGAGAGTTCTTCACACCCCCAACCCCTTCCCCCCCGGCCCCACATCCAGCCATGCCTATGTCCCATGCATTTTACATCTTCTTCATCTCCCGAATCCATCACTTGCACCGCCTCCCTCAGACCAGTCCCCTGGCTCAGTGCACGCTCCCATTGTCTTTTCTCTGGGGGTTGCTGCTAGCCTCGTAACCGGCCTCTGCATCTGCTGGGCCTCTGGTCAACTCTGTTCTGCACGAGTTACCTCAGGGGCTCGGACTCGCTTCCAGGGCTTCCCACTGCCCCAGCCATGATGTCTCAGCGGGTCTTGGCGTTGAAAGTCAGGCCCGCCTCCTCCATTGCTTGATCCTCAACCCTACCGCACTCGTTCAGGCTCCGGGATCTGCAGCTTCCCCTACCATCGAGCGGGAGAGGTCTTGCCCTTGGCCCTGGCCAGTTCTGAGTCAAGAGTCTAGAGCACACCTTTGCAGGAAACTGTTTTCTTCATTCATATTCTGCTTGTTGTGTAATGTGACTTCACTTTTTTTCGACTCTCCATACAAATGGGCTCAAATCCTCACAGTTGAAGAAAAGTAGTAAGAAAGTTCCTGTCTCTCGGCGTGTTCACCCACTCTGCGCTCCGTTACTCACACGTTCTGACTCTCATAGGCGCTGCTTCCAGGAGCAGTCCTGTGTCGGTCATCTTGCATGAGATGGTGGTGTCTCTGATGTCTCCTGGGGTGACATGTTGGATTATAGGCCATGCAGGCTCGCCTGCTCACTGGCTAACGGCCATGGTGTTCTGAAGAACACGTACCAGTTCACACTTGCCCCAGGACCGCATGGAGGTTCCTTTTGGCCCATGCTTTGCCCGGGACTTGGTACTGTAGGGCTCCTCGGTCGCTGACAGTACTCTGCCCGGTGTCTGCTACTCTCAGGTATCAGGTCGACGAAACTGTATCTCATGTGGGCTCCACTTGCTTTTCCTTCCTGGAGGACCTTTGGCACCTGCTCATATGATCTCGGTCAGTCTGTATTTTCTCCTTGGAGTGTTGTTTCATGATAAATACCTATTTTTCTATTAACTTGTTTGCATTTTCTTTTTTATTTGTAGGGATTGTATGTATATTCTTGTTGTTATTTTTGTGTGTTAAAATATTCATAGCATAAAACTTAACATTTATCCATTTTTAATTGTACAGTTGAGTGGTACAAAACACATTCATAATCCCGTACACCTGTCTCTACCATCCATCTCCAAAGCTCTTGATTGTGTAAAATTGAAACTCTATACCCATGATACAGTGACCCCCAATCTCTCTGCTCCAGGCCCTGCAACCACAATTTTACTTCTGTGCCTATGATTTTGACTCCTGTAAGTACTTCGTATGAGTGGAATGATGCAGTATTTGTGTGTCTTTGGCACTGGCCAGTTTCACTTAGCATAATGTCCTCAAGTTTCATCTGTGTTATAGCACGTGTCAGAATTTCCTTCCTTCTTAAGGCTTGGTAACACTCCACATAGCACACTTTGTCATCTGTTCATCCCTCAGCGGACACTTGGGTTGCTTCCGTGTTTTACCTATTGTGGAATAAGACTGCTATGAACATGGGTGTACAAGCATCTTTGAGAACCTGATTTTAATTCTTTGGGCATATAACAAAAAATGAAATTGCTGAGTCATCTCTGAATTCCATTTTTAACTTTCTGAGGAGCTTCCTTTCTGTTTCTTCTTCTTCCTTTCTGTAATTGTGCATTCCCACGACAGTGTCCTAGAGCTGGCATTGCTCTACATCCGCCAGTATTTGTTCTTTCTGATTTTTTGATAGCAGTCCTAATAGACATGAGAGGATACCACATTGTAGGTTTCCTTTGCATTTCCCTAATGATAAGTGATGTTGAACACTTTGTGGGTTTTTATTTTATTTTTTTAAGACCTTTGTTAATCGGTGCTTGCCATTTGTTGACTTTTTTGAAAAAATCAAGTTGTAAACTTTTACTACAATTTAAAAATGAGGTTCTTAAAAATCTCAACTTGACCAGATATGAAACAATTTTAAAACCTTTAAAGGTATATTGAGAAAAACGAGGCTTTTTTTTTTTTTTTCTTAAAAAACACGTTTGTCATTTCGAAAAAGAGACATCTTTAGGTAAAAGCAGTAAAAGGCCATACTGCATAGATAATGCAGGTAGTTCTGTTTATCTGGTCAGTGGGCAAAAAGCAAGCACTTAAGGTCTTCAGCTCCATTCTCTTGTTCATTTCTTATTGCTGGAATGTCATCTTCATTTCTTCGTGTTGGGTGACTAACCGGGTGCTGGTAGAGACAGAAAGCAGGGGTTTACTCAGCCCCAGGCTGCTCAGCCTCGGGCGCCCATGAATTCTCAGCGAGTGGACCGGCTGCTTTTGTCTCTGCCGTCTTGCGGTTTAGGGTTTTCTGGGCGTCTGCGTCGGTAACTGAGGTTGCGGTGGTAGTGACGTTGAGGTGGCTGCTGACCCTGGGTCTCATCTCCTTGATTTTCCTTATCTTCCTTGTTGTCATCCTCTCTAGGTTGTCTTTGACGAGGAGGACCCCTGCAGAATCGGGGTCTTCAATCCCGATTCATGTTCTGTCTCACTACCTTGTTCCAGTGCACCCCGGTGTCCGCACCTGCCATTCCTTCTCCCATCCCTTCTCCCTGCTCGGGAGGGTTGGCCTACTGCAATCCGCGCTGTAGGGTCTCCGCAGGAGCAAGGTGGGAACCGTCGCCTGCGGTGTGGTCGGCGCTGTTGGGCCTGGCCTTCGGGAGCACTTTCCGATCCTGCGTCCTTCCCGCACGCTCCCTGCTCTGGTCATTTGGCTGGTGACTGCGTAGAGGACCCTGTGACGCTGAGAGCATGTGTAACGGCTCGGGTCTGTCACGGACTTACTGCCTCACCCTGGACTCCCGGGGGGCCCGCCGCGTTTGCTGTCTCCACACCCTTCTCTCCGTCCGCAACACCTGACTCCACAGTCTCTCCGTCTCCTCCACTGCTAAGGCCCTTCCTGGAGTTCTTCTTCCCTCGGGCAGCCTGTGATGCAGATCCGTCTTCCTTGGTGCCCTTCCTGCTGATGAAACCATGCCCATTTCTTACATTGAACCATTTTACTATTCCCAAACCTTTGTTGTGATGACCTTTTTGTCCCTGCCGGCAGGCGCCGCCGATGTGAGGCCCCCCCGGGCCCCCGCTCCTTGCACTGCTGCGGGTGGTGCAGGCCTTGGTGTGGGCAGCGCGGAGGGCGAGGGCAGCAGGCGGCTGCAGGATTCCGGCCTCACTGCTCCTGGCTGCGGTGAGGGGACTGTGCAAGCTGCGGCCGCAGCAGCTTCTCCTGGGGTGTGAAGGAAACTAGGCCAGCGGAGGCTGTAGGGCTGCTCAGGGCTCTCTGGAGTCCCGTCTTCGCCGGCTCCCAATCGAACTCCAAGATTTTATTTATTTGAGAGAGAGAGTGAGAGGGGAGAAGGTCAGAGGGAGAAGCGGACTCCCTGTGGAGCAGGGAGCCCAATGTGGGACTCGATCCTGATCCTGTGACTCCAGGATCATGACCTGAGCTGAAGGCAGTTGCTCAACCAACTGAGCCACTCAGGCGTTCTCACCTTGCGTTTATTAACCATTTGTATGTCGTCTTTGATGAAATATCTTTTCTTTTTTAAAAGATTTTATTTATTTATTTGACAGACAGAGATCAGTAGACAGAGAGGTAGGCAGAGAGAGAGGGGGAAGCAGGGTCCTCGCTGAGCAGAGAGCCTGATGCGGGGCTTGATCCCAGGACTCTCGGATTCTGATCTGAGCAGAAGGCAGAGGCTTAACCCACTGAGCAACCCAGGCTCCCCTGGATTTTGAATTTTCAAAGGCTTTTCAATGTCCACTGAGATCATTATGGCTATTCCCCTTCATTCTAGTAATGTGTTGTTACATTTATCAGTTTTCTTATGTCAAACCACCCTTGCATTGCAGCAGTAAACCCCACTTGGTCACGGTGTATGATCCTTTCAATATGCTGCAGAATTTGCTGTTATTTTGTTGAGGATTTTTTACATCAATGTTTGTGAGGTATATTAGGCTATAATTTTACTGTAGTGTCTTTAGTTTTGGTATGAGGATATTAATGGCCTTCGTGATTTGAGAAGTGTTTCCTCCTCTTCAATATTTTGGAAAAGTTAGAGGATTCGTGTTCTTCTTTTAAAGCCTTTGGTGGAATTCATAAGTGTAACTATCAGGGCCAAGGTTTTTCTTTGTTGGGAGATATTTTTACTACTAATTCAGTCTCCTTACTAGGTAGATGTCTATTCAGATTTTGTATTTCTTCCTGATTCAGTCTTCATGGTTTTGTGTTTCTAGAAAGTTGTCTGTTTTATCTAGGTTACCCAATTTGTTGGTGTACAGTTGTTCATAATAGTCTCTTATAATCTTATTTTTTTTAATTTCTGCAGAATCAGTAGTAATGTCCCCACTTCCATTTCTGATTTAGTCATTTAAGTATCTTTTTTTTTCTTAGTTCATCTAGCTAAAGGTTGCCAATTTTGTTGATCTTTTCAAAGAACCAAGTTTTTATTATCCTGATTTTTGTTTCTATTTTTCTATTTTCTTTATCATTTCCTTTTAATCTTTACTGTTTCCCTCCTTCCCTTCACTGTGGTTTTAGTGTGTTCTTTTCCTGCATCCTTAAGTTGTCTACTAGTTTGTTGATTTCACATCTCTTTGTTATTTAACATAAGCATTTATAACTATAAATCTCCCTGTTAATGCTGCTTTCATTGCATCCTGTAAGTTTTAATATCTTAAGTTTTCATTTTCAGTAGAAGTGAGTCATATTTTATATGTTATCTTTGTAAATCTGTTGAGACCTAATTTTGGTGTTAACATGATCTATCCTGGAAAATGTTCCATGTTCATTAGTCCTCTATTTCCTTATTTATATTTTGTCTGGTTGTGCTCTCCATTATTGAGAATGAGATATTGGAGTTTCCATCTATTACTATAGGATTGTCTCTCTTTTCCTTCATTGTGTCACTTTTTGTTCCATATATTTTGATGGCCTGTTTTTAAGTACATGTTTACAATTGTTGCAGCTTCTTGCTGTATTAGATCTTTTATTAAAATACAATGTTCTGGGGACGCCTGGGTGGCTCAGTTGGTTGGACGACTGCCTTCGGCTCAGGTCATGATCCCGGAGTCCTGGGATCGAGTCCCGCATCAGGCTCCCAGCTCCATGGGGAGTCTGCTTCGCTCTCTGACCTCCTCGCTCATGCTCTCTCTCACTGTCTCTCTCTCAAATAAATAAATAAAATCTTAAAAAAAAAATAAAATAAAATACAATGTTCTGGGGCGCCTGGGTGGCTCAGTTGGTTAAGTGTCTGCCTTCAACTCAGGTCATGATCCCAGGGTCTTGGGGTCAAGCCCCGCATCAGGCTGCCTACTCAGTGGAGAGCCTGCTTCTTCCTCTCCCACTGTCTGCCACTCTACCAACTTGTGTGCTCTTGCTTGCTCTCTCTCTCTGTCAAGTAAATAAAAAATAAAAATCTTAAAATATAGGGGTACCTGGGTGGCTCAGTGGGTTAAGCCTCTGCCTTCAGCAGACCCTTCAGGGTCGTGATCTCAGGATCCTGGGATCGAGCCCCACATAGGGCTGTCTGCTCAGCGGGGAACCTGCTTCCCCCTCTCTCTCTGCCTGCCTCTCTGCCTACTTGTGATCTCTGTCTGTCAAATAAATAAATAAATAAATAATCTTTAAAAAACAAACAAACAAAATTCTGCTTTACAGCTCAGTTCTCAACTGTTTTGGTTGTTCATGTCACAAAAGTATATTTTTGTATATTGTGTTGCCGCAGACTTAAGACTAATAACTCTTTTAAATTCATTAGTCTTTTGAATTATGTAGAAACTAGATGTGGAATTATAGCCCGAAGTTACAGTAACACTAGCTTTTATTTTTTTATTTTTAAAGATTTTATTCATTTATTTATTTGACAGAGATCACAAGTAGGCAGAGCGGCAGGCAGAGAGAGAGAGAGAGTAGGAAGCAGGCTCACCACTGAGCAGAGAGCCTGATGCGGGGCTCTATCCCAGGACCCTGGGATCATGACCTGAGCCAAAGGCAGATGCTTAACCAGCTGAGCCACCCAGATGCCCCTTAATTTCCCCCTCTTAGAGGACAATTTTGCCATATATAGTATTCTTGTTTGACATTTTTTTTCTTTTACCCTCGAATATATTGACCCACTGTTTTCTGGCCTCCCAGGTTTCTGATGAGAAGTCTGCTTGTAATCTCATTGAGAATTTCTTATATATGACAAGTAGCATCAAGGTTGCTGTCAAGATACTCTGTTTATCCTTGGGTTTCAAAAGTTTGATTGTAAGTTTTATTGGTGTGAATCTTTTAGTTCTTCTTTCTTAGAGTGCACTGATCTTTTTGGATATTTATTGTTGATTTCTTTCATCAAATTTGGGATATTTTCAGCCACTTATTAAAATACTTTCTTTTACCTTTTTCTTTCTGACTAATCCTACAATAACTATATTGGTTCATTTAGTGGTATATCACAAAGTCCATTAGAGTATGTTCACTTTTCTTAAATTTTTTTTTCTTCTGTTCTTTGGACAGAATTTTCATTTCTCTCTCTTTTTTTTTTTTTTTTTTTAAGATTTTCTTTATTTATTTGACAGACAAAGATCACAAGTAGGCAGAAAGGCAGGGGGTGGGAGAAGCAGGCTCCCTGCCAAGCAGAGTCCGATGTGGGACTCAATCCCAGGACTCTGGGATCATGACCCGAGCTGAAGGCAGAGGCTTTAACCCACTGAGCCACCCAGGTGCCCCAAGAATTTTCATTTCCTTTATTTAAGTATGCTGATTCTTTCTTCATCCTACTGAAATCTTCATTTGAATTCTTGCGGTGAATTTTTCATTTCAGTTATTATACTTTTCTTTTTGGTTTCTTTTTAGGTTTCTAGCTCTTTATTGATATTTCCATTTTGTTTATACATAGTCTTCTTGACTATCTCCATATCTTACTTTAGCTCTTTGAGCTTATTTAATGTGGTTGTTGTAAAGTCACGTCCAGTATGTCTGTATCAGGTGTTTTTTAGGAATAGGTTTTGGAGGGGTTCCATACATGACCTACTGTATCCTCAGGGACTTGTTACCTTTCTGGGATTGATGTATAGAAATCCATGCACAAAGTATTGGCAGCCTAGGAATTTCACCTGACTTGAGGGTCAGAGTTATTGACTGTCTTCACATAAGCACAGCTGATTGAATTATTTCCTATGTGACTGTCCAGAGGCCTAGTTGCTATCTTATAGCTCAAAGCACCAACCCTCTGATTGCATGTGGTCAGACATTACCCTCAGTCATCTCTTAAGCATGAACTATCAGGGGCCCAAATGAGTTACTTATTTGCATAAATGTCCAATCTGGAATCGACTGTGTCTCCTCTCTTGCACTTTGTCTTCTAACCCAGCCACTCCCCCAGGTTTCCCTTTCATGGTGTCAACAGTCCTAGGATCAAGAAAGAAAGACATTGTTATCCTGGGATTCAGAGGTAGCAAGACAGAAACACTATTTTCTTTTTTTTTTTTTAAGTTTTATTTATTTATTTGACAGATCACAAGTAGGCAGAGAGAGAGGAGGAAGCAGGCTCCCTGCTGAGCAGAGAACCTGATACGGGGCTCGATCCCAGGACCCTGGGATCATGACCTGAGCCGAAGGCAGAGGCTTTAACCCACTGAGCCACCCAGGCGCCCCCAGAGACACTATTTTCATCTTTGTTTTTTTCTCTTCATTTCACTGAAATGCTCATTTTTTTCTGTGTTGGCATTACCAACGGACCTTTTTATGTATTGGGTTTATTTCAGGTGACAAAGGAAAATCCAAGACCACAGAATCAACCACTAGTGAGCCAGCCCTGTCTGAGGGAGTCTTCCACCAGGAACAACTAACACAAGGAGTTCCAGGGAACTCCCAGGTGGGCCGAACTAAGGATCAGGTTGGGTCACTGCAAATGCAAGAAGGACACTTGAGACCAGAGATAGACCCCCAGAAGGAGAAGCTCCCTGGAAAATCAAGCTCTGAACATGGCAACATAGGAACAGCTAATAATGTGTATTCAGGGATTGTACAGGAGCCTGTCCCTCGGGGAGGTGCTGTCCATGACCATGACTCATATGGGTCAGGTAAAGATCCTGTGATTCAGGAAGAAGAAAATATCTTTAAATGCAATGAATGTGGGAAAGTTTTTAACAAGAAACGCCTCCTTGCTCGACATGAAAGGATTCACTCTGGAGTGAAGCCCTACGAATGTACCGAGTGTGGGAAAACATTTAGTAAAAGCACTTATCTCCTTCAACACCACATGGTCCATACAGGGGAGAAGCCCTATAAGTGCATGGAGTGCGGGAAGGCCTTCAACCGTAAGTCACACCTTACCCAGCACCAGCGGATCCACAGTGGAGAGAAGCCTTACAAGTGCAATGAATGTGGGAAGGCCTTCACTCACCGCTCCACTTTTGTCTTGCATAATAGGAGCCACACTGGAGAAAAGCCCTTTGTGTGCAAAGAATGTGGGAAAGCCTTCCGTGATAGGCCAGGTTTCATCCGTCACTATATCATCCACAGTGGCGAGAATCCCTACGAATGTTTCGAGTGTGGCAAGGTCTTCAAACACAGGTCCTACCTCATGTGGCACCAACAGACTCACACTGGGGAGAAGCCCTATGAGTGCAGTGAGTGTGGGAAAGCCTTCTGTGAGAGTGCGGCCCTCATTCACCACTATGTCATCCACACTGGGGAGAAGCCCTTTGAGTGCCTGGAGTGCGGGAAGGCCTTCAACCACAGGTCGTACCTCAAGAGGCACCAGCGGATCCACACTGGGGAGAAGCCCTATGTGTGTGGCGAGTGTGGAAAGGCCTTCACCCACTGCTCTACTTTCATCTTGCACAAAAGGGCCCACACCGGAGAAAAACCCTTTGAGTGCAAAGAATGTGGGAAAGCCTTCAGCAATCGTGCAGACCTCATTCGACACTTCAGCATCCACACTGGAGAGAAGCCCTATGAGTGCACGGAGTGCGGGAAGGCCTTCAACCGCCGGTCAGGGCTCACAAGGCACCAGCGGATTCACAGTGGAGAGAAGCCCTATGAATGTGTCGAGTGTGGCAAAACCTTCTGCTGGAGTACCAACCTCATCCGACACTCCATCATCCACACCGGAGAGAAGCCCTATGAGTGCAGTGAGTGTGGAAAAGCCTTCAGTCGCAGCTCGTCCCTCACTCAGCATCAGAGGATTCATACTGGGAGAAACCCTGTCCGTGTAACCGAAGTGGGAAGACCCTTCACGAGCGGGCAGTCCTCAGTCAACCTCCAAGAGCTCCTGTTGGGGAAAGACTTCTTGAATGTAACCACTGAGGAAACTTCTTACTCAGAATCTGATCGTTCATACCAAAGAGAACCCCCTCAGTTTCCTTCCCGATGAGAAACCTTCTGTTGTAGGACATCATTTGTCATCTGAGAAGTCAGACGGGAAATTTACCCCATCTGGAGCCATATCCTACATCTGAGAGTTCATCCAGGGAGAGACCCAGTGATTATGTGCACATAGAAAAACCTCCAGCTACATGTTTTTCCTTGTTTTACACCGCAGTAATATCTCAGGAATTTTTTTTCTTTCTTTTTTTTTTTTTTTTTTTTTAAGAAAGAGACATAGAAGAGAAAATGAACTGTAAACACACATTTTCTTTCAGACTTCCTTCCCAAGCCTTTGGCACTTTGTCATGGCATCCTTAGTTTACTTGGCAGGGGGAGGGTTTTGTTTTAAGGATAAAGGATTCAGACTGCTATGTGTCTTGTATATACATTCCTTGCTATCCAGTGTCAAGAGAGTTAATTGAAGGCAGGTTTGGAAACTTCAGGAACATCTTTGTTCTAAAACACTGTCTCTGTTCTTAAGGAGCTTCATCTTTGTGAGAAATACAAAGGCTGGAACCATCAAACACCTTTCTGTTGAGGAGATAAGAACACACATATGAATGGGCACATGTTGCACTGGTTAAAACTGTTTAAGGCTTTGATTTAAAAAAAAAAAAAAAGAAAGAAAGGAAGGAAGAAAGGAAAGAAAAGAAAGAAAGAAAGAAACAAACAAACAAACAAACAAACTTCATGTGGTTTTGAGGAGCTGATACTTGGACTTTTTCTTGGTCCTGTATTATTAGTTTACTTGATGGCTATAATTAGATGGTAAATCTTTGAGTTGTGTAAGATGATTTCTTTCTCTTTATTGTTTTTATTTAAAACTGATTTAGCATTCTTCATTACTTTGAATTTTCACATAAAGTTTTGGAGAAGTTTGTCTATTTTTATGAAAAAAATCTGTTGAATTTTGATAGAAATTGAGTTAAATTTTCAGATCAATTTGTTGAGAATTCGCATCATTATGAACACAGTATGTTCATACTTAACCCAAACTCTGTTTAAGTATCATTTGATTTACTTCATCACTGTTGTATAAATTTCAATGATAGGTCCTGTATGGACTTAATAAGGTTTATATCAAGGTGTTTTTATTCCTTTTATTATAAATGGCATTGATTTTTAAACTTTCCATTTCCACACAAGTTTTAGTAGTATGCAGAAATGTAATTAAAATCTGGATGTTGTTTTGGTATCCTGCACCATTGGTGAACAGTAGCCATTTATTTGTTGTGATAGGATGCTTGGGGTTAGAAAACATAGAAATATCATCCACAATAGAGATAGTTTTATTATCTTCCTACCATATGTATACTTAGTATTTTCTTTTCTTATCTGCTGTACTAGCTAGGATTTCCAATATGATGTTGAACAGTAGTAGTAGTAAGAAAGGATATTCTTGTCTGGTTTCTGATATGAGGGGGAAACATACAATTTTTCATCAAGTATGATGTTAGTATAAGGTTTTCTTTATAGAAATTTCTTAACAAGTTTAGAAAGTTTCCTATATTCCTAATTTGCTGGGGTTTTTTTGTTCTTATTATGAATCGGTGTTCAATTTTATCACACACTTTTTCTCTACCAATTGATATAATCTTGTGGTTTTTTCTTCTGTAGCTTGTTGATAGGATGTATTACATTAATTTGAGTTTTGAATGTGAAATCAACTTTGTGTTTCTTGAAATAAGCCCTACTTGGTTTAGAACATAATTGTTATTCTATTACAGTATTCAGTATACTAGTATGTTGAGGAACTTTTCCTGCAATTTCATTAGTGGTAATGATACATAGATTTTTTTCTTGCACTCATGTTTGTTTGTTTTGTTTTTTTGTCTTTTGTTTCGTACCATCATTGGTTTGGGTCTGTAGGTGATAGTGACCTCCCCAACTATATTGAGAGTAGTCTTATTATGTGGAAGATAGTATATAGAATTGGTTTTATTTTTAATGTTTGGTGGCATTCTCCAGTGAAACATTTATGCCTGGAGATTTTTCTTTGGATGCTTTTAGTTATATATTTATTTTATTTAATATGTATAGAACTGTTCAGAATGTTTAGTATTGGATGAATTTTCATAGTTGTCCATTTTTAGGAATTGTTCCATTTCATCTAAATTTTCTTATTTGTTTCAAGTATTCCTTTATTATATTGTTTATGATGGAAGAATCTCTACTCATATCTCCTGTTAGATTCCTGATATTGGAAACGCATCAACTTTCTTTTTATCTTTGTTCATCTTCTTAGGTATTTATCATTTTTTTTGGATCTTTTTAAAGAAGCAGCACTTTATACCACTGTTTTTTCTCTGTTACCTTTTTGTTCCCGATTTCACTGATATCTGTGTTGGCCTTTATTATATCCGTTCTTCCATCTGCTTTGGCGGTATTTTCCTCTGTAGTTTCTTGGGATGGATGCTTAGATTACTGATTTGAGATTTTTTGCTTTTCTGATGTAAGCATTACGTTCTATAAATTTTCCTTAGAGCACTTTCCTCACAAGTTGTAATACATTTTAACTACATTTTATTTGGTTCTAAAAACTTCTTTATTCAAAACTTCTTCTCTAACCCATAAAGTATTTAGAAGTGTATTGTTTAATATCCTAGTGTTTGGGGTATTCACGCTTTTTGTTAATGACTTCTAGTTTGTTTTATATTTGATCTAGTTGTTTAAATTTGTTGAGGTTTGCTTTATGACCCCAAATATGGTCTGTCTTGATGAATGTTTATAAAGTTGCTTGAAAAGAATGTGTATTCTACTGTCATTGGATGGAATTTATGTAAATGTCCACATGATCTTGTTGGTTGAGGATGTTTTCGGATTTTCTGTATCCTTGCTGATTTTGTTTGGTATTGCCCTCAATAGCTGAGAGGGGGATATTGAAGTCCTGAAGTATGATCGGGAGTTGTCTGTTTCTCCTTTTAAATTCTACCAGTTTTTGCTTTGAGCGTTTCAAAGCTCTGTTGTCAGTGCGCACACATGTAGGATTGCTCTGTCATCTTGGTGTGTTGACTTCTTTATTATTATGTAATGTCTCTTTTTGCCCCTGTAAATTTTCTTTGGAGTATATTTTATCCGATACTAATATAATCACTATTGCATTTTGGGGGTAATATTTTGCAGTTTGGGGTTTATATGGTTCCATAACTTTATTTTCAACCTTACATGTGTGAGTGTCCAGGAATAGCACATACTCAGGTCATGCTTTGTCTTTATCCATTCTGCTGATTTCTTTCTTAAATTGCTGTATTTAGACCATTTAAGATTAAATAATTACTGATATGTTAGGGCTTGAGTTTGCCATTTTATTGTTTGGCCTTTCTTTGTTCCCTGTTTATTTTTGCTCTGTTTTTTAGGGGTTTTTTGTTTGTTTGTTTTACCTTCCTGTGGGTTAACTTTAATTTTTAGAATTTCATTTGCTATAAATGTGTTTCTGAGAATATCTCTTTGTATTTTAGTAGTCATTTTAGGTATTGTTTTATACACATATAATTTATCACAGCCTGTGGCATCAATGCCCTAGTGCTTTGATATGTAGAAACCTGGCTTTTATCCGCCCCTTCACATTCCCCATTCTCCACTATAATTGTGTTATGTATTTCCTCTTTGTGCAGTGAGCATATTGGATGATGTTTTTTGCTTCAACAAGGAATTTTTACAAAACCCATGAGAAGTATAGTCTGCTTACCTCTACTTGTATCCTTTCCATTGTCCTTTTGTCTTGAAGATTTTTTTTTAACATTTCCTTTCTCTTTTGCAAATTCCTACACAGATCTTCCCTCACTTGTGGGGTTACATGTCTGTAAACCTACTGCAAGTTGAAAACACTGTGGTCAGAAATGCATTTAGTACACCAGCCCTCCTGACCATCGTAGCATAAACTCGCCTGGGTTACCTGTCCTCAGAACGCTTACATTCGTTTACAGGTGGGCAGAGTCATCTGATACAAAACCTGTTTTATAACGAAGTGTTGAATATTTCAGGTAGTGTACTGAATACTATACTGAAAGTGAAAAACCATGATTGTGTGGGTACTTATCATTAACATACACAGCTGGACCTAAGGAACATTTGAGTTGGTGAGCTACAGTTAATTTGTGGACAATGGGGTTGCTACAGAGACAGGATCATCCATTTCTCTTTCTCGTGATGAGGCTGAAGAATAGCGGGTAGAGGGCACCAAGGCATCAAGACTCATTGAAGGTTTAAGCCAGCAGAGTTCTTTAGGGGGATACCAAGTTTTGACTGTGCGGTTTGTTTCTTCTTTTCATTGTATGGGTTTTTTAAAGATTTTATTTATTTATTTGACAGACAGAGATCACAAGTAGGCAGAGAGGCAGGCAGAGGCAGTGGGTGGGGAAGCAGGCTCCCTGCTGAGCAGAGAGCCCGATGTGGGGCTCGATCCCAGGACCCTGAGATCATGACCCAAGCCGAAGGCAGAGGCTTCACCCACTGAGCCACCCAGGCGCCCCTCATTACAAGTTTTTGTGTAGCAAGCAGGAGCATCCTGTGTCTGCCCATCAGCTTAGTGAATGTCTTGCGACTGACATCCATCTGTTCCAACATCCCGATGGCACTGCTGATAGCAGTGGAGTCCTCTGTCAGTGTTTGCTGTGACTTTTCTTGGTGCTTCAATGTGACTTCTGCATCAGCTGCTTTTTTCTTTGTCCTTCCAGTTTGATTAGCAGAGTCCCCAGGAGAAAGCTCTTCCGCTCCACGCCAGCAAGCTCAGGAATATCTTCAT
This sequence comes from Mustela nivalis, assembly GCF_964662115.1. Taxonomy (NCBI): domain Eukaryota; kingdom Metazoa; phylum Chordata; class Mammalia; order Carnivora; family Mustelidae; genus Mustela; species Mustela nivalis. Next base: position 47,695,682 of record NC_139037.1, on the reverse strand, counting down.
TGATGTGGCTGTTTGCCAGGCACTAACATCTTGTTACTTAACATTCCTCAACAGCAGAATCTTTGTTACAACCTCTGAATGTGTTCGGGCATAGCTTCTGTGAGGTATTGCTGCGTGACCCCTCGCTCTGTAGTGATATTCTGGAGAGCATTTAGAATGTGAAGATTTTTCTAAAACGGGAGAATTTGGCCAGATTTAGTCACTTCAACACCCTACACAAATGGCATAAATAGTGTGCTTTGAACATAGCTGTGGCACGTTGGTGCATGGATTGAACGAGTGTAGCTCTGTTTGTTGGCAAAGGTACAACATTTACAGCAGGATGCTTGTGCCTGAATTGCTGTGGGTGCCCTGACGCACCCTCTCAGATAAGAAGACTCCTGAATGGGACGATGCCTGCCTCAAATAGTCTCTTGCCTGTGGAATAAAACAGTTTGAAAACCAGCCTTTAACGGTGCTAATGTCATCCAGGTTCTCTTTTTGTAGTGATAACATATGGGAAGCATATACCTGCACACGTTCTTGAATACTCTAGGGCTCTCTGAGTGGTAGAGTAGAAAAGGCTTTCATCTGAACTCTGCAACATTTCCACGCAAAAGCAGCATTATTTGTCTCAGCGCCTTGAATCTTGGCTGACTTGGACTGCTGACAAGTGTATGAATGACCCAGCACACACTCCGAGAACGAGCTTGTTTCATTATCGCTAAATACTCGCTCTGGCACATATTTCTCATTCACAATTATCCCGTGCAGGTCTTCCTTAAAAGCTTCGGCACCTTCGGTGTTGGCACTTTCTGCCTCACTGCCAACCTTCACATGATGAAAATTATGATGCCTTTTGAAGCACCGGAATCCCTTAGGACTTTCTGTAACCATTTGTGTATCTGTAGGATCATCAGCTGCTCTTTTAGGATTCGACTTCTTGCCTTAGCCTGGATTGTCAGTGGGCTAAGCAGCATGTGGTTAGCTTCTGTATTTGGTCATCTGTCCACATGGCAGCAAAATTCCCCATTGCTCATCAGCTGGCCCATCTCTTTTCTTTGTGGTGACAGTGGATTTCATCAACACTGACCATTAATATGGTTGATTGTTGTTTAAGAAAGTCCGAACTGTCACATGTGATAGCCATTACTAGTTCGCCACCTTCATGCCAGGTAATTATCTTGAGTTTCTTCTCAAGAGTAATTGTCCTTCTCTTCTCACCAGAAGGTGGAGCCACAGATGGGTGTTTTGTAGAAATGATGGGATGGGAAACACAAGACATAGTATCCTAAATGCTGGCAACATAGGGCCCTGTAGAGTACCGGTGGGTCACCCTTGGGATTGCAGGGCTGCCTGGGAGATGTGCTTCCCCTAGTGTCACAAGGGAGTATCGCACTGCATACTGCTGGTCTGAGGAAAAATAAGTCAAAATTCAGATTTGGAACTACAGTTTCTGCTGGCTGTGGCTGTTACTGCTGACTATGACTTGCACAGTATCATAAGGCCAAAAAAGTCCTAAAACCGTTCTAAGTCAGGGATCATCTGTAGTCTTTCTTATAGGGAAGGTCTTCTAGTAACAAATGTTTTTGTTTTCCTTCATCTAACGATGTAAGTCTCCTTCATTCTAGTAGGATATTTTTGTGGGATACAGGATGTGGGGTCAGCAATTCTTTCCTTTTAGTACTTGGGAAGCATGTCATTTCCTTCTGTTCTCCTTGGTTTCAGATGAGAAGTCTGCCATTTGACCCATTGTTTTTCTATCTGTAATGCCTCTTTCTGTCAAGCTGTTTTCACTGTGGTTTTTATTGTGTATAGAATTCAGAAGTTTGATTATGATATAACGTGGCATGACATTTGGGGGGTTTATCCTGTTCGGTGTTTGCTTAGCTTTTTGAATATGTTGCCATTTTGGAAGATTTTTAGATATTCTTCAATTATCTTTTTCAGCCCCAGTTTCTCCTCTCTTTCAGTAATGTGAGTGGTAGATCTTCTGTTCTTGTGCCGGAAGGTCTGTGGACTTGTGCTCCCCCCATTCTCTAGTCTGTTTTCTCTTTGTTGCTCAGAAGGATTTAGTTCCATTGATCTCTCTCTGAGCTGAGTCTTTTCTCTCTTGTAGCTAATCTATTGAGCTCACCCAGCGAGTTTTCATTTTGGTTTTTGAATTTTTCAGTTGTGTAGCCTCAAAGGAGAAAGAGGCTCTTCCTCTTCAAGGCTCACTCTTCCTCTTTGTGGTTGGACATGTATCTCCAATCCCTGACTTATCTAAGATGTCTGTTATACCCCCCACTGCTTGGTCTGTAACTTCTCTTAATCCCCTTCTAGCTGCCTCATCCGTACCTGTGTTTAGGTCTCTAGTCTCACCCCCAGGCACTTTCTGCCTCACTGCCAACACCGCGTGGACACACACCCTGTGTCACTGTTCCATCCCCTGTCTGTCGCCACCCCCTCATGTCCCTTCACCCTGCCGACAACTAAACAGTGGTCTCCAGCACCGTCACCTGACTTAAGCAAGTCTCCCAGAGTTCCCTCTTGTCCTCCCACCCTTCTCCACCGCACCCTCCCCCCACACACAGGCTGTGATGGGACCTTTTTCCTGCTGCCTACCTCTTTGACTTGAAAGCACTTTCCTGGTTTCTGTGAGCTCCTGCCCTGCTCCTTCAGAGAAACTATGTCTTTTTCCATCCATTAAACAGTGGTACTTCTCAGTCCGTCTGTTGCCCTTTCTGACTTGGGAGGGGTTCCATGAGTGAGTGAATCCCCCCCTCAAGGTATTTGACGCTCAGTGATCTGCAGAATTCCCCAAGTCCTTGTCTCCAGGTTGAATGTTTGTCTGGTCATCCTTGCACACCTGGGCAGTAATCATACACATGGAGCCTGTCTGCATGTGCCATGTAGTCACGGGCATCCCTCGAGGCAGTGGGCCAGCAGGCGGTGGGCCAGCACAAGAGCAGGCAGACATGGTACGTTACTATGTTTCCGTTATTGTTTTGAATGTTTTCCACACATCAGCTCTTCCTCTTTGCGATAAACTCTATGTGGTAGGTCATGTTATCCCTGTTTTACAGATCAGCAAACTTATCTGTTCAGAGGAACAGAAAGGCTAAGGGATTTACCCAGAGTTGTACATTTAACCAAGTATGAGACTAGGGGTTTGAGGCCAGTTAGGGCAGCTACAGGATTCATGTCCGTGTCCTTTCCTATGTTCCTTCTCATGTGATAGGTCTTTGTTTTCCTGGTCACCATCATTTTTATTAAAGTGGATCAAATTATGGTCATTGAGCTATAATCCCCTTTTGTCTTTGACTGTACACCTTGGCCGTTTCTTTAGGTTGAGTGAGATAAACCAAACTTAACTTTTCAATGGCTGCATAGTCTATTATAATGTTGTAGAAATTTATAGAGAATCTCTGGGTTTCACATGGTATGAGGTTGAAGAGGACTATGGGAGGCATTTGGTTTTACACGTCGTGTTTGAGGTGCCTGAGAAATATCTCAGTGAATCCGTTGTGTTCTGTCTGTTGCCCGAGTTGGATACCTTGCCGCCATTTCTCTTCTGTCTTCCCCGCATCCAGCCAGTGTCTTGTTCTGTTGTCTTTAGCTTTTTATTTTCCTCCGTAGACACTTGGTGTATGTGTGTCTTAGTAAATGGTCACACATGGCAGTGTATTTTTATTACTATGTCCGGGCCCCTCACAGAGTGTTCACGCAACGCTCTGTCTGTAGTTGGCACAGCATGTGGCATGTGTTGACCCCAGAGAGAAACCACAGCAGCGTTTATGGCCACATCTCTAAGACTTGCAAAGCCATGGTGAATGGTGGTGGAGGCACGGGGTATAGCTTGGCGGTGGAGCATTTGACTGAGTAATGAGTGGCGTGTGTTGCAAGTCCTCAAGACTACCGCAGGGTGAATGATGCAGTAGGAAGACTTCGAGGACGCTGCGTACGCAGTAGCTGTGACTGAGTTATTACAGCGGATGGGGTCAGAGCCAAGTCAGCCAAGCAAGGAGGCGGAAGTGCGGAGTTCCTCGGGAGTTCTGAGCGCCCAGGTTCCATCAAGGAGTCAGGACAGCGTCTGTGCAATGTATATAAGAGAAGCACATTCGAAACTCCATGCCATGGGGCACCAGGCTGGCTCAGTCAGCTAAGCCTCTGTCTTCGGCTCAGGTCATGATCCCTGAGTCCTGGGATCAAGCCCCATGTTGGCCTGCCTGCTCAGCAGAGTCTCCTTCTCCCTCTCTCTGCTCTTCACCCTGCTTGAGTCTGCTTCTTCCTCTGCCCCTTACCCAGCTTGTGCTCGCTCTCAAATAAATAAACTTTTGAAGGAAGGAAGGAAAGAAAAACTCCATACCCAGGGTTTTTATTGGGCACTATTTCTCTAAAATATAATAAAAACTTTAGACCTCCAGAAAGATAGCAGGCCACCAGCATAAGCCACATGGTTGACACAAACAATAGGCAAACCGAGCCATTTGTCATTTCTGGGAACTATGGGAAACCTCCTGAAACATAAGATCCCAACTCCAGCCAAAGGCAGATTTTGAAGCTCCAGGGGTAGCAGTCGCAGGCCTGCGACATGAGCTCTTCTTCACAGTGACTTGAATGGTACTAAAAGGTTGAGTCAACAGCCTGCTGCAGTGACAAAGTCCTAGCTTTGAGGCGACAGCTTACATACATATGACCATGGTAACTAAATCAGTGCAGCCACAGATACTCTTCCACCGTAGAGTTGAACTTAATGGGGACGAAGTGTGAGACTGCAGAGCCAGGCTCTTGCCTTTCTTGATATAGATGGAGCTTTAGGTGATTTGATTTGCAAATAGTCCCTCTTTTGCCTTTATTTCCACAAAGACAAAATGGCCAGGTCAATGCTGTTTTTACATCGCACTTATGTCTGTGATTTCTCATTTACTCTGTTCCCGCTGTTGAAACACGTAGCCTTTGGCTCTAAAAGAAGAAAATTAAATATGTGGCCATAATAATTTCTGCATCATTAAATGTGGATAACTTGAGATGAAATAATGTGTTGGGCATGGTCAGGTTGATGGATCCGTCAGAGGGGGTGACTGGGAGGGAGTGGGAGTGTTGGGCTCCAGCTGGGAGGGCCCGCCACAGAGACCACATGCTGGAGGCCTGGGGGAGTCTGGCTCCTGGGAGTAGGTGCAGCTCCCTCCGTGCTCACCCCACGCCCCCCGGCCCACAGATGGCCTTTCCTGTTGCAGTCCTAGATGCGGGGCTGCCTCTGGAAGGCTCAGTGATGTCTTCCTCAGGTCTGGAGTTAACGGCCTGTCAGCTGCTTGCTCACAGGAGCTCACACGTCTCACGAGTGAATGGTCTGAGCTAGGTTGTAAATGGGCAACTGGTTTTTGCCCTCCTCGGAGCAATGGAGAGTCAAGAGCATGGGCCCTCAAGTCAGACTGCTGGGATCTACTTCCTGGCCTTGTTCCTAGCTGCTGGATGGCTTTTTAAAAGTCCCCATTCGGGGCACCTGGGTGGCTCAGTGGGTTAAAGCCTCTGCCTTCGGCTCAGGTCATGATCCCAGGGTCCTGGGATCGAGGCATGCGTCGGGCTCTCTGCTCAGTGGGGAGTTGGCTACCCCCTCTCTCTCTGCCTGTCTCTGCCTACTTGTGATCTCTGTCTGTCAAACAAATAAATAAAATCCTTTTAAAAATAAAAAAATAAAAGTCCCTGTTCATTCTGCTTCTCTCAAATCTCTGCATCTAGCAGCCATTGTCATGGTTAAGTTTTCCCATGTGGGACCTTTCTGCTTTGCAATCTACCACCCCCTCCTGGGTCCAGCCAGGCATCATCCCGCACCTCTGTTTACCTTTCACTCTTCTCCTCCAGTTGATTCTCCACACTGAGCCAGAGATGCAGCTCCCACCTGGTCATGGAGGGCTCACGCCCACCCCGCCCCCTTCCCCTTTTGGGATAAAAACCAAATGCATAACATGGCCCATCCCTGGGGCCCTACCTGGTGTGGGATGTGCCTAATTTACTACCTTCTGTCTTGCACAACTCTGGTCTCTTCACTTCCCGTTTCCCTTTCCCTCACTTTCTCACCTGCTATGGCCTCTTCTGTCCCCACGCTGCTCCCGCTTAGCACGCGCTCAGCCCTCCCCTCTCATCTTAGATGGCACTTCCTCAGACAACCTTTACCCGCACACCCGTCTAGGTCATGACCGTGTGCGCATGTGGTTCTTTGCTCCTGAACCACCTTCGCTTGGTGGTTCGCCAGGAGTCGTCCCTCGACTCAGAACTGCTGCTGTACTCCCAGTTACTGTCTGTGACAACACAAGGACACAGGTCCAGGTCCCCAAACGGAAAAGGCACACAGGGTAAAGAAACTAAGCCCGAGCTTCCAGGCATTCCCTCCCAGTGCAGTCGCACAGGCCCTTGCTTAAGTCTTTCGGCAAACATGTGGGACGACATGTTCTAGTATCGCCAACGAGGGTAAGTCACCATGCTTCAGTGCCCAGGGTTTCTTCCTGAGGCACGTGGTGCCTTGGTAACTGCCCATGGATACTCGGTGGGACCGCAGGAGGCAAAGATAAAGTGTGGCTCAGAGGCTCGGGTGTACAAAACCCTCTGTTTCCTGTGAGCCTCAGTGTTAGCTTAAGTGACCCGGTCAGCCTGAAGCGTGGACCCTGCAGATACAGGCCTGAAGTTCCTCTGGCCATGTTCAAGGACTCAGGTTGTCTTCTCGGAGCTGGCCGGGGGCCAGTCCTTTGTGATCCATAGCATTTGAGTAGGAGAGGATGTTCGGGAATACTTTCCTGCACAGTCCCCCGGGCTGGCCCTTGGCTTGGGCTCTGGGACAGCAGACAGTGATATTTGCCTGAGCATCTCTGTGTAGTAAAGCATTTCCATGAGGACACACTGTAGTATCATTGGAAATCTGCTCACCATGTGAAGGAGGCTGCGCAGGGTGTGGGTAGATTAAAGAACAACAATGCCTACTGTGAGACCATTATATTTGTGTCCTCCGTGCTTCTGCACTAGTTTGGTTAAGTTGTCCCTTCTGGTCAGCTGTTTGCACTTTGTGATAACCCACCTCCCCTGTCACTACCTTCTTTTTACTCAGCGTCCTCACCCATCTGGAATGCAGTCAGAATTTTCTAACAGATCTTCCCCCTCTCATGCCCCTTCCATAATCTAAATTCCATCGAGCACCCAGAGTCATCTTTTTGAAACCTGAATCAAGTGACATCACCAATTTACTTAAAACTTTGCTGTAGCTACTACCCATGTCACAGTGTATTCACTGTATTTTCTTATCTATTCTTGGTGCTCTGTTTTGGGGGCTTCTCCACAGGGAGGCTGCTTTTTCCTGGGAACAGTTCTCAGAGATAGCCAACTACTGATGGGGACTTGCCTTTCACACCTCAATTAGACAATCCAAAGACCCTCATGGGAACCAACCTCTTCTTCCAGGCTCCTCCATTGTAGGAGACAATATTCTGTGCTGATCATCCAGGTCCTGGTATCAGACAAACAGGGACACACCCTCTGTCCTACAGCCTGCCAGTAGTATTCAAAATAGCCAATCCCAAGCTGTCTCCCGTGCCCTGCCTCGCCTTTCCTGTGTTAAATACAAAAGTTCTGGACCATGTTTTTGTCCTCCACTTTTGCCTCCTGACCCATCCTGGTCTTCACATGGCCCTGCCTCCTGTGCCCTGCATGCTGAGCCTAAAGGTCTGTAGGAATAAACATCTCCCTTCATGGTAATCCTCTCCCTCCTGAACATCTGTAAGCGGATAATGAGTCACTGAGCTGCTATCTAAGGGAACAGTGTTTCACCCAGAAAACAGCCAGAGCCATGTGCTAGAGCACTGGGTGCCTCAAGAAGGGCACGAAGGGTAGCATGGCCAGAGCTGCGCCTGCAGGGGTTCACGTGGGACAAGGTGGATCAGAGAAATGGAGCCCTTGTGTCTGCCTTGTAGGCCATCAACAGGAGCTTGGAACGTTTTCTGTATGCTCTAAAATATACCCAGGGGAAAACAAATAAATAAAATGTACCCAGGAATTGGTTGATCTGCTGTTAACTCATTAGAGTTGTCGCAGCCATGTTACTTAGTACTGCAGAACTGCTTCCATTCTGCTCTCCCACTATTTCTCATTTACTCTGATTTTCCCATCTCCACAGCACTCCCTCCTTTCAACCTATATTGCTTAGGGTTTTCATTGTTTTTGTTTTTCAGTCATTGGTGGTTAGGATGAAAGGTGTTCTAGAGCAGGGATGTACTTTCTTGGTATGTATATGTCCCCATTGTTGATTGCAGTTCTTGTCAGCAGGCACTCAGTAAATACTGAATTGACCAAATAAATATCTGTAAATAGATTTTTAAATCATTATGAGTGACAAGAGAGAAATAGAAGAGTGATATTGGGGTGGAGGGCTACTTTAAAACTGAGAGATACAGGGAGACCTCCATGACGAGGGAATGGTTGACATGAGGAGTCCATCACCCCAGACCACTTGTCTACAGTTTGGGTATGAATGACTCAATATTATATCCTTCACAGCACCTTGCAAAGTGCCCTCCTTCAGCTGTTCTAGGAGACATTTGTAGCATGAATGTAACGTGGAGGCTACTAAATGCTCCCATTGCTAGGACTACTGGTTGTTGATCTACTCATGCCCTGTCTCTGCCCCCCCCCAAAACTAGCATGTGATTCCATGGGGAGCTACAGTCCCTGGGTGACAGTCATTGTTTGGGATTAGGATATGTGTGTGCTTCTGGTTCCATGAGAACAAGAGAGATTCTACAAGGAATGGAAGGAAGAGCTGACTGGAGCTGACATCTCTTAAGAGGGTGATTCCCCCCAAGTGACACAGGCTGAACACGAAGCGGACTGATTACAGAATTCCAGGGTCATGACCCATTGAATGCATTCCTGGTCAGAGAGGATTTGGGAGTTGGTGAGTTTTTCCGCCTACAGAGAACTAAAGATACCATTCCTGGGTTTTGAGGAGAGAGTTCCAGAATTACATTGCTTTCAGCAAAGTTCTGGGGAAAATTGCTCCACAGCCTGAACCAAAAATATTCAAGCTCCTTGGGTTCCTACCATGTTTGATATTTGCTCTTCCCTAGGCAAGGTACTCCCAAGTTTGTCGTCCCAGGTTCTCTGCCTCCCCCAAGCAAAATAACTGAGCCAGCGCTCTTGACCTGGGAGTGGTGACAATGGCTCACTTCTGACACCCTCATTTTGGGAGCTGAAGAAAGAAAGTAGCTTCAAGTCTTTCCAGATGCTCTCTCCTAGTATGGAAATACTTCCTCTCAGCTGGGGTGAAAATGATAGCCTACTACTATTCTGTAATCAATCTGCTTCATGTTCAGCCTGTGTCACTTGGGGGGAATCACCCTCTTAAGAGATGTCAGCTCCAGTCAGCTCTTCCTTCCATTCCTTATAGAATCTCTCTTGTTCTCATGGAACCAGCATCATGCCCAAGGTGGGTCTCCAACCCAGAGGTGCTGAGTGGGTGGAGAGAGAACTCTGGGACCACACTGGCCAGGAATTTAACCTTAGCAACAATTAGCTGGGAGCAGGATGAACAACGCAGACCTTCTGCCCCTCCTGGGAAGGTAACTCTCCCACTGGGAGTTGGGAGTGATGGACCCCTGTGCTCTCATCTGCACCACCGCACAGTGGATTTTCTCTCTCACTGATGGGAATGTTGAAGGAAAATGAAAGTCCTTCAGTTCAAATACCAAAGACTTCCACTGTTTTTACAGAATTATAGGTCATCTTGAATAAATGTTCATTTGTTGTATATACTTAGGAACATTTCCACAGACATTAAATTTTGTTCGTTTTGTTTGCTTGTTTCATGACCTTCTTCACCAGTTTCACAAGGGAATGAGTCCACATAACTACTCATCTTGTCAAGCTAGACGTCCCTCCTTGCTCTTTTTACATTTTTTTATTTTTAAACAATTTTAGATTTAGTGTAATGTGGCAAATATAGAGTTCCCATGTAACTTCCACACACTTTCACCTCATGTTACTATTTCATAGATACGTAGTACATTCATCAAAGCAAAGAAATTAACATTGATACAATACTGTTTACCTTACAAACGATTTGGATTTTACTAAATTTTTTCCCCACTATCGTCCTTGTGTTGCAGTATCCCATTCCAGGCCATCAAGTTGCATTTAATCATTTTATCTGTTTAGTTTTCTCTTATCTCTAACGGTTGTTCTGTTATCCTTGTTTTTCATAATCCAAACACTTTTGATGAGGATTCATCAGGTATCTTATACAATGTTACTCAATTTGCATTTATCTTATCTTTTTCTTTTCTCTCTCTCTCTCTCTCTCTCTTTTTTTTTTTTTTTTTTTGATGAGTGAAGTTGGGGGTTTTGGGAAAGGACATCCCAGAACAGTTTTGTTGCCGTGTGCTCATACCTGGTGTGAACATGACATTACTAATGATGTTAGTCTCCATCAGGCGGTAAGGGTGGTGTCTGCCAGTTTCCTCTGCTGTCGAGTTACCATTTTTCTCTTTGCATACTCAGTCACCAATCCAGCCAACTCGAGGGAGTCAAGCTCCACCACCTGAAATAAAGTGTCTGCGTATCACTTGGAATTCTTTAGGAAGATTTCTTTTCTCTCCCTGTATTCATTTACACGAGAGCACTACTAATTCTTTTTTTTTTTTAAGTGAATAAATACAAGTACTTACAAGAAATATGCGTGTTGTGATTCCCATTCATACACCCGGGGAGAAAAGAAAGCGAGTCCTACTCCTTCGTGATGTGTTTAGTAACTGTGACAGGACAGTAGGGTCAAACGCGCACCGTTTCCACTTCTGTAGGTGTGCGTGCGCTCGATTGGTTGGAAGCTGCATTTCATTCTCTCACCTTTGCCCGAGATATGGGGGGGGACCCCAAAGAAGTAACCGACAGTGACCTCTAAAACATCTGAGATACGGTCTTGAAGGGTTGTTCGAACCGCTAACGTGACTGTCGGTTTCTCGTCTGTACCTCCTCAGCGACGGACTGGCTCTGGCTTCGCCCCGGTCCGTTCTCGTCTCCACCTATTCTCGCCCTGGCGGAGACTCGAGGCGGCGGCGGCGGCCGACCACTCCCTCACTCCGCGTCCGCGCACAACCCCTCCGCCCGCGCTCAGAAGCAGGGCGAGGTGCCGCGTGGGACAGACACTCCACAGCGCCGGGCTCCAGCCTGGGGTCACGGGCGGCCTCCCCAGCTCCGGGGCTCACACGCCGCCCCTCCGGCTCCCGGGCCCGATCCGCGCGTCAAGGCGCCGCAGCGCGTGGCGCTGGCCCACAGGAGGACCCTCAGAGGGGGCCGCGTGGGAGGGGGCTTCCGGCGTCCTGGCCCCGCCGGTGCCGTCACCTCTCGAGCATCCGTCTTCCGTCCAGAGGCATCTCCGGAGGTAAGGCGCACGGGGGAAGTCACCAGCCGACCCAAAGGCCTGGTGACCACGCGTTCTAATCGCGGGGGGAGGTCCCCGCCGCCGAGCCTCACCTTCCCCGGGCGGGACAGGGATGGCCTCGCCCCCGCCCCTAGATCCCACTCTGATAAGCGGGTCTGAGGCGACTCTTCCGGAGAAGACACGCTCGGAAACTGCCCCACCGCTACTGTCAGCAAAGGAAAAAACCACATTACCCAGAAGGCTGTGCTCCGCGTGTCGCGCGGGCACTGGACCAATGACTGCCCAGGACAGGGGCATTTCCTGCGGCCCGCTCCGGCGGGGCGGGGCTCCCGGTTCCATGAGGAGGATGTCATCCGCCTGCGCTGGGCTGGTCTTACCCGGGCTGTGGGGCTTTGAACAGTGACTTGGAAAGGCAGGGCACCTTTCTGAGGCCAGAGCGGAGACGGTGGTGTGGACCGTAGGTCCATCCTCGTGTCTTTGTATGAGCCTGACACCCGTCCCTCGTCCTCCGTAACGGGGTGTCACGTGAGCGCCTGCGGGGCGCGGGGCTGTCTCTCTGCAGCCCCGGCGCGACGCTGAGGGCCTGGGGCGCGTTTCACACTGGGGAAACTGAGGCTCGGAGTGCGACAGTCAGTCGAGGTCACCCCGCACTGCGCAGCGAAAAGGTGGCAACCCCTCGGCCGCTGCCCCACGGGCCCTGCTCTGTGCACAGGGCCCCATGATGGCGGCTGCGTGGACGGACCCAATGTGGGTGAGTGGACGATGCTCTTAGCATTGCTGCTCCTCTGCTGCGGCGGCTCCTGGGCGCCTGCAGGCCAAGGATGCCCTTCGATTTCATTTCTCCTTGTCGTTTGTTGACAGCAAGTGGCTGGCGTGTCCCTTGATCCGTAGTGCTGCGTCTGTGGCGGATCTCGGGCGGTGCTCAGTCTGGGCACGAAGGATGAGAAGTGCTGGCGCCCTGGCTTACTAATCCTGCCCGCTGCCATGACCTGCAGGGGCCTACCCGTGCCCCCGCCGACCTCCTCTGGCCTTTCGGGCTGTACCAGCCTGACCATGCTGGGTTCTTCACCACCAGCCTTTGTCCCTGCACTGGCCTTTGCTTGGGATACTCCCCCTGTGACGTTTCAGGGCCTCCCTCTCACATCCTCTGGTCTCTGCTCAGATGTCACTTGCTTGGAGAGAATGTTCATAGCAGTTCAGCCGAAATGGGCCCTTCCCTGCTTGCCATCATCCGGCATTGTTGTGTAGGGAGCCTGGCAAAATTAAACAAGTGTGGTGGTTGAATTTGTCTAGGATGTAGTGGGAGCAAAGTGAGACCAGTAACAGGAGAAGCGTGATAGCTGACCTCCACTTGTTCTTGCTGTGGGCTGACAGTCATAACCTATCACCTCACTTAATCCTCGGCTCCTCTGAGTTGAGTTGTATTGTTATCTCTCTTTTGCACAAGAACACCTTGAGGCTCAGAGGTTTAGTGCCCCAACTCACTGCAGCTCTTTAGTAGCAGAAACAACCAGTGTATTGAGCACCCCAGCCTGCATTTTTACTCTTTTCTCTACAAAAAACAGACAGGGATACCTGGAGGTGACACCTGAAGTCAACTTTGTAAGCCAAGCAGGCTTCCGTACAGGCCTTGGGCATGACTTGGGGATATGGCATTTTAGCAGGTGGAAATGTGTGGACAAAAAGGGTAGATTAGTTGTTTAAGGCGTTGCCAGAGTACCGGTGTGATTTCCATGGCCCCTCTATCTCCGTCTGCTGAGACATAACCATAACCCTGGGAGGGCCAGACTGTGGGTCATGTGCTGGATGTTCCATCATACTCTCACCCGTGACAGACACTGAGAGAGATCGAAGGCTCTTCTCATGGCCAAAGCCCACATTGTCCTCAGTAACTTCTATTTTCTGGGCCTGAAGTATTTTCTCCTCAGCAATATGTGCTGTTGAGACTCAGGTGGTTGGGGTGGGGGGTTTAAGTTCCTTCATAGTTGCCAAAGCTAGAGGGTGAGGGGAAGACTCATGTAGGAAAAAGAAACAGTGACTCACTGTGGATTCTCCTTGGTAGTCTCTGAGGAGCAGAAGGCAGCGGGACCCGATCCAGGCCCTGCCACTTCCCAAGCAGGTGCCACCACCTTAGGTGATCGTCCTGTGAGGTGGGTGATGATGAGCTGCTCCTCTGCCCGTGTCCGCAGAATTATGTTCAATGATGGCTGAAACGAATGTGGCTGGGAAATTTTTTTGAAGTTCCTCACATCTTCATTGACTCCTTTACTAATGGAGGAGTGTCAGTATTATGCCATTAGACGCTAGACCGGAGGGACCAGAGGGACCTCAGTTCAGAGCCTGCCTCTCCTCATACCACATGTAAACTGTGGATGAACTACTGAAGCCCCCTGGACCTCAGGGCCCTGTCTGGCAGGAACGTGATAATGATACTGACTTCACAGGCTGTGGCTAGACACCCCAGTGTTTCTTTTACAAAGATTTTTTCTTTAATTCTCATACTTTTACTGCTGGGTGAGAATTACTGTATTGATCCAGAAATTGAGGCTCAGAGAAATGACGTGAGGCTCCTAAGTTCACATGCAGGCAAGTGTTGATTCTAAGACTTGGGATTCAAACCTCAGGATTATGGCTTCAGAGCTGGGGACGTTCACATTAGCAGGACAGGAAGCCCATCGGCATGAGTCAGGCGCGCAGTGAAGATCGGTGAGTCTGGGCTGCTCTTGCTGTAATTGTTATTGGTGCTGTTTTCATTATCTTTGTTACTCTCTCCCATTCCTGTGGCGTCCCATTCCTGTGGCGTCTTACCATTCCGTGCCTCACAGTCCACGTGGGAAGGTCCTGACCTCATGCCGTTCTCCACTGGCTCCCACGCAGGAGGCGCTGTCTCTCATGCTGCTGTAATCAGGGCAAAACAACATCTCTGCTCCCTTGAGTCCCGCACAGAGCTCAGACCTCAGGGGGTGTTTGGTCACTCTGTTTCCTTTCCATCGAGAGAAATGGGCTGTGATTCCCATCAGCAGTCCCAACAGCCCCAGCAGTCCCAAGACCAACCACTGCCTCTGTTTGACTTTTCAGATACCTGTGACCGTCGATGATGTGGCCGTGACTTTTACCCGGGAGGAGTGAGGGCAGCTGGACCCAGTCCACAGGACCCTGTACCAGGAAGTGATGCTGGAGACGTGTGGGCTCCTGGTCTCTCTGGGTAAGGCCTCCCTAATTCTGTGATGTGGGAGACCTGTCACCTCCTTCACTCTGCTCTCTGGCTCCAGGCCTGGCTGCTTGGAAAGGTCTCTAGAGCCCTCCCGTCCTCTCCATTTCAGTCATTTTCTAGACTCCTCTCTTCCTGCCTGCTCTCCTGTGTCTCAGGGAGAGTTAAGCAAGAAACATAGTTTACTTTTGGTCACAGCCAAAGGAGAAAGGTGTGTTGGGAGGAAATGGGGTTGTCTCACAAAGCCTAAAGGCAGGAATTCCATCTGGGCCCCTTGAGGGACTGATACAGGAACTTAGAGAAACACAATTAATCCCTGTTTTGGGGGCTTTTGTCCTGGCTTCTCTCTGTGGGTCTGCTTGTGCCTTTGTCTTTTTACCGTGACTTTTTTCTGCCACGGCTATTTTGCACCAGTCCTTGCCATGTGAGGCCCCTTGTTCCTGTCTCTACTCCTTTTTATATGCTGATTCTGTTTCTTTTCACATGCCATCCTTGGCAAATAAGGAAAATAGGGCCACTGCAGCAAGTCTCTCATAAAGCTTAATCTCTTCACTTTAAAAGACACATCTTCATTGTGAAAAGCTCTCCTCTGCGTTTTTTGGTTTCTTTTGTGAAATGTTGGCCGGAATAGATGATATTTTATATTTATGCATGTGTCTCTCTTTGACTAAATTACCGTGTGCAAATTTTTTGTTCTTGGTGGTTCATGAAATGGCGTCTAGCATTACTAAGTCTGCCTCTCCCCCACCCCCCTTTCTTGAGGATTGACTTCTCCTGCTCACATCCCCCTCCCCCTCTCACTGCTTTAGCCTTCTTGGACTCAGGTTGCTGGCCCCACAGGAGTGTTTACTGTTTCCTTTTCACTCTAGTGCATAGGAGACCAGGGTCTTTTGTTTCTCCATATACACTTGAGAATCAGTTTGTTAATATCCACAAAATGACTTGCTGGGGTTTTGACTGGTATTGCATTAACTCTACAGATCAAATTTGGAGGAACTGATCTTGGCAATATTGATCTTGGCAATATTGAGTCTTCCTATCCATGAACGTGAAATATTCCATTTATTCTTTGATTTTGTTAAGTGGAGTTTTGTAGCTTTCCTCATATAGATTCTATATATATTTTGTTAGATTTATACCTAAGTATTTCATTTAGGGAGTACTAATGTAAATGATATTTAATTTAATTTAATTTAATTTAATTTATATTTTTAAGATTTTATTTATCTGACGCAGAGAGAGAGACAGTGAGAGAAGGAGGACATGCAGGGGGAGTGGAAGAGGGAGAAGCAGGCTCCCAGCTGAGCATTGAGCTCCATGCGGGGCTCAGTCCCAGGACCCTGGGATCATGACCTGAGCTGAAGGCAGATGCTTAACCATTTGAGCCATCCAGGCATACCCTCTCTTCTATTTCTGATACTAGTAATTTGCATCTTTTCTTATTTTTTCTTTGTTAGCCTGGCTAGAAGGTTATCAATTTTATTGATCTTTTTAGAGAGCCAAATTTTGGTTTTGTTGATTTTTTTCTATTTTCTGCTTTCATTGATTCCTGCTCTAATTCTTTTTTTTTTTTGTAGTGTTTATTTTGCATTTAATTTATTCTTCTAGTTGCCTAAGGTGGAAATTTATATAACTAACTTCAGATCTTTCTTTTAAAAAAATATGTATCCTATTATAAATTTCCTGCGAAGCATTGCTTTGCTCCATCCCACAAATTTCACTAGGTTTTATTTTTGGTTTTTTAGTTTGTTTAAAGATTATTTATTTATTCATTTTTAGTAACCTGTACACCCAGTGTGGGACTCAAACTTGTGACCCCAGGATTAAGAGTCACATGCTCTTCCAACTGAGCTAGACAGGTGCCCCATATTTTTGTTTCCATTTAGTTCAAAATATTTTTTACTTTCTTGAGATGGCTTCTTAGACCCCTATGTTATTTAAAAGTGTGTTGTTTAATCTTTAATATTTGGTGATTTTCCAATTATATTTCTGTTATTAATTTCTAGTTAATTACTCTATGGTCTAAGGGCAGATATTTTATGGTTTCTATTCCTTTTTTTTCCTTTCTCTCAATCATTAATGTTTAATTTCAAATCATGTGTTCGCTCATTTCTATTTAAGCTTTGTTTTTTGCCTCCTGATATTTTTCCCCCTTTTTTAATGATTTCTGTTCTTTTAAAAATTTATTAAAGTGTGTTTTTATGGCCCAGAATATAATCTATCATGGGAATGTTCCATGTGAGTTTGAGAAGAATGTGTATCTGTTTTTGGATGTAATCTGCAGATGTCAGTTATAGCCAGTTAATTGATAGTATTGTTGAGTTCACCTATGTCATTACTAGCTTTCTGCCTTTCGGATCTGTACATTGCTCCTAGAGGAATAGTGTGATCTCCAACTTTGATGGTGGATTCATCTATTTCTTCTTGCCATTCTATCAATTTTTGCCTCGTGTAGTTTGACACTGTGTTGCCAGACACATACGGATTAAGGACTTTTCTGTCTTCTTTGCAAATTAACTATTTGTCATTATGTAATGCCTTCTTTATCCCTGGTAACTTTCCTTGCTTTGAAGTCTTTTCTGTCTGAAATTAACATAGATATGCTTGCTTTCTTTTGATTAGCATTAGCATATTTTATTAACATATTAGTGTATTTTTCTACATTCATTTATTTTCAACATGTTTGTGTCTTTATATTTACAGTGGGTTGTTTTTTTTTTAAGATTTTATTTATTTATTTGTCAGAGAGAGACAGCAAGAGCGAGCACAGGCAGACAGAGTGGCAGGCAGAGTCAGAGGGAGAAGCAGGCTCCCTGAGGAGCAAGGAGCCTGATGTGGGACTCAATCCCAGGACGCTGGGATCCTGACCTGAGCCGAAGGCAGCTGCTTAACGAACTGAGCCACCCAGGCGTCGCTATAGTGGGTTTCTTATAGACAATCTATAGTTGGGTTTTGTTTTGTTTTTGTCTTTGTTTTTAAGATTTATTCATTTATTGGGGTGTCTGGCTGGCTCAGTTGTTAAGCGTCTGCCTTCAGCTCAGGTCATGATCCCAGGGTCCTGAGATCAAGCCCCTCTTTGGGCTCCCTGCTCTTTGGGAAGTCTCCTTCTCCCCCTCCCGCTCCCCATGTTTCTGTTCCCTCTCTGTTGTCTCTCTCTCTCTGTCAAATATATAAAATCTTAAAAAAAAAAAAAAAAAGAGAGAGAAAGATTTATTCATTTATTTTAGAGAGAGGGAAAAAACGAGTGGGAAGGGCAGAGAGAGACGGAGAGAGAACTTCAAGCAGAGTCTGCACTGAGCGCATGGAACCTGACACGGGGCTTAATCTCATAACCCTGAGATCATGACCTGAGCTGAAACCAACAGTCAGACACTTAACTGTGCCACCCAGGTACTCCCGGGTCTTGTTTTTTGATCCACTCTGACAATCTGTGTCTTATAATGGAGAATTTAGAAAAACATTGATGTTCTAAGTAATGTTGATGTAATGGGATTAATATTTACCATGTTTGTCACTGTTTCCTATTTATTGTCCTTGTTCCTGTTTTTGTCTTCCAGTCTTCCTGTCTGGAATAAATCCTTCTCTTTACTCAGAGTACCCAGCCCCTCTGCCTACCTCAGACTGTCGATAATCAGGGATGCCATTTGTGAAACGGTGGAAACCAGGGTTTTTTAACCTACCAGGTGGGGTGCCATCACTTGGGGAGTGTTTACAATCTGATGGCTAGGCTTCACCCCAGAGGTTTTGTGTAAATTAGTCCATGGTGTCATTCAGGGTCACCAGGTATGGCTGAGGCACAGGGAGGCTGAGTCCCCTGACTGTGTTAATTAGGAAGCGCCTTCAGGAGATAGGTCCAAACAGTGCTGGGATTCTACAGGCTGGAGATTAAAGGGATTTGGTGCTGTCGCTGGAGCCAGCACTGATGTCTGCAGTCTTTGGGGCACCATAATGATGTTTTATGCGTTGGTTTCCAGGTCATATTTTGTTTGGATGGATGCGAGCAGCTTCATTATGAGGCTTCTCTAAATTCTGAAGTCCCCATCTAGATTGAGGGTTTCTTTCCTCTCACCACAATTTCCACAACCTTTTTCTGTCTCTTTGAACAGGCTGTCCTTTGCCCAAACCAGAGCTGATCTACACCTTGGATGACAGCCCAGAGTTACGGACATCGAAGAGAGGCCTCTCCCCTAACTCCTGCCCAGGTAGGTGCCAGTAGCGGACCCGGTCAGGGTCATAGCAGCTTGCAGACAGCACAGTGATTACTGCCTCTGGAATCTGTGGAAGATTGTTGTGGCCTCTCTAGAGGCTTAGGATCCATGAGCCTTTTAACCTGTGGTCCTTCTGCCCACCCTTTCCAGCCCTATCACAATCCCCAGTGCTCCTGTGGAAGTGCAGGGCCTGCTAAGTTATAAGTTCGGGCTCTTAGCCCTTGCTGCTTGGGACCCATAGCAGCCTTGTGGCCCTGGGGTGGGTGCATGGTCTCACTGTGCCTTTATGCATAAGCTCAGCCAGTGTAAATAGAGCCGCTCTAACAGGCATAGTCCAGAATCTTGGTGGCTCAGCACATGAAAGTCTTTTTCTTACCAGCGACCGTGGAGTCAGCGTGGAGCTGTGTGCCACGCAGTTATTCAGGGATTCTGGTACCTCCTGCCATCATGAGACTTGCACGTTGTTCTGGCATCTTCCAGGTGGCAGAGGGGAAACGGGAGAAGAAAGGAAGCTGTCATACCCATCTCCAGTCACACTGTTTCTCCTCACATTACATCAACAAGACATCTGGCCCCACTTAAGCACCTGGGGCTGGAAAATGAGTTTGAGCTGTGTGTCCAAGGAGAGAACAAATGGTTCAGTGGGTGTAGTCTGCGGCACTCAGTCTCTTCCTGAGTCAGTGGGTTGTCTGAGAACGCACCAGATTGTGTGTGAAACTGGCTCACGCTGGCCCTGACCCACGGTGAGCGAATGGCTCAGCAAAAGTGAGCTGTTGGTGTTATTCACGTCATAATATTAACCCTCATTAGTAATGATAGTACCTCAGACTTCCTTCTACATCACCAGGAAGCAAGCTCTACCCTGTATTCCACCCTTTCTCGCCTTCTCCATCCACCCATCCTCCTGGTGCCAGTCAGACACTCAGACACTCCCTTGCTCCAAGTCCTTGCACCCCTTCTGTCTGCTTAACCTTCCAGCTAATGTTCAGCTTCCGTTTTGCAGACCTGGGTTGCTGAGGCCCTGGGGACATCTGGTGTGGTGACTGGCGCCTCTGCAGAGCCCAGCGCTCTCGCCTCTGGTGGTCCCTTGGGCTTTCATCCCGAGTATGTGTCTGTTTGGCCCCTTGGAAGGTGTTCCAAGTCTTCACGCTCGTCACCAGTCTCACATCTGTGAGTGTGGAAAAGACAGTTCGTGCCCAACATGCCTAAGAGGGAGCTCAGGATTCTTTTTTTTTTTTTCTTTTTTTAAAGATTTTTATTTATTTATTTGACAGAGAGAGATCACAAGTAGGCAGAGAGGCAGGCAGAGAGAGAGGAGGAAGCAGGCTCCCTGCTGAGCAGAGAGCCCGATGTGGGACTCTATCCTAGGACCCCAAGATCATGACCTGAGCTGAAGGCAGCGGCTTAACCCACTGAGCCACCCAGGCGCCCCTCAGGATTCTGATTCTATTGCTCCTCCCACCTCCCATGCATGTCAGAAGGCCGACTATGACTTCAGATAACTCCTCAGCACCTCACCGCCACCAGCCCCTATGGTCACACATCCTGTCCATTTCCCATGAATGGCTCCCCTCCCCCCTCCTCCCCGAGACCCATTCCGACACTCCTGCGTCCAGGTTTTCAACTTTTGCCTGGGTGAGAGCTGGTCTCCCCGCATCTCTTGTGTGCCTCTCATCCGCCCCGCCTTCCCCACTGGTTCCCCCAGCCACGGATGGCTTGTTCCAGACCATCACCACACCCCTCAGCCACTGATGTCTTCGCATATTTTCATGTCGAAAATAGTCTTTGTTCTTGCGTTGCTTGATCGCCAACCGTTACACTTTGATCTGAATCTCTCCTGTGTGTGACTTCCCTTCCCACCCCCCAGAGGAGGCCTTTCCCCCGACCATGGCAAAGGACCCGCATGAGAGGCCAGAGCACACCTCGTCAGGGAATTGGCTTCTTCGCTGCTTTTCTGCCTCTTCTGTAACTTTACCTGTTCTCTACTCAGCAGAAAAATACACTTGGTTGTGTCACAGAAAACGAAAGTAAATGAAAAAGGCCTATAACTCTCCAGTGTCTTCACACTGGTATCAACTCTGTTTCCCTACATAACCCATCTTCTTGGAAAAGTTGTCTCTTTTTTTTTTTTTTTTTAAGATTTTATTTATTTATTTACTTTTAGATTTTATTTATTTGTTTTCCAGAGAGAGAGAGAACAAGCAGGAAGATTGGTGGGCAGAGGGAGAAGCAGGCTCCTCTCTGAATGAGGAACCCAATGTGGGACTCGATCCCAGGACCTTGGGATCATGACCTGAGCCAAAGGCAGGCATTCAACTGACCGAGCCACCCAGGTGTCCCAAGATTTTATTTATTTATTTGAGAGAGAGAGAAAGAGCACGGGCAGGGGGAAAGGGAGAAGCAGACTCCCCACTGAACAAGGATCCTGACATCGAGCCCGATCCTGGGACTCCAGGATTGTGACCTGAGCCAAAGGCAGACACTTAACAACTGAGCCACCCAGGCGCCCCAAGTTGCCTCATTCTTGCAAGAGATGTCTACACTTATGGTCTCTTCTTGTGCAAAAATCTTAAGAGGTCTGCTTGATGAATCATCGTGTGTGTATAAACTCATAACCACAACCTGTGTTAATATTTAGTGTCTACCGTGGTCTGTGGCTTTGCTTTCTGCAGTTTCAGTTACTTGCGGTCAGTTACGGTCCAGAAGCAGAGGATTGTTCTTCTGATGTGTCATTAGAAGGTCACCAGTAGCCTAATACTGTGTCACATGCCTATGTTATTCACCTCACTTCATCTCTTCGTATAGGCATTTTATCATCTCACAGCATCACAAGAAGGGAGAGTGTCGTATAATAAAATATTTTGAGTGAGAGACCATGTTTGTGTAACTTTTATTACAGTATTTGTTTTAATTGTTCTGTTTTATTATTACTTACTTTTGTTAATCTCTTTTGTTAATCTCTTATGTGCCAAATTTATAAATTAAACTTTATTTTAAATGTGTATTTATACATTATATATATATATATATATATATATATATATATATATATATGAAAAAAATAGTATATATAGGGTTGGTCCTACCCACAAATTCAGGGACCCACTGGGGTCTTGAAACAAATCCCCCACAGATGAAGGAACTACTGTACAACATTTCCAGCACCTCGTCAGGGTCTCATGCCTTCAGTAGCCCCTTCTGCTAGGTAATCCCTTTTGAGACCATTAGCATGAATTTGTGTTGACTTGGAACCCCACTGCATGGTGTCTTTGTGTCTGTCTCCTCTTGACCTTCATTACATCTCTGAGAATCTTTTCATATGGTTGCGTACAGTCGGAGTTTGTTCACTCTTGGTCTAGTGTGACATCTCATTGTGTGAAAAACTGCCAGTCGTTCATCCATTCCCCTCTTGGCGGGCATTCCTCTTGTTTTCAGCTTAATGCTGCTGAGAATATTCTTGTTAGGCGTCTTGGTGTAGATAAGCACTAATTTCTGTTAGGAACACATACCAGTATGTTTCTAGTTCAGGTTGGCTTTATTGGAAAATGCCAGGCAGTTCTGGAGAGGCCGAACCCTTTCACATTCCCACCATTCACCTGTGAAAGTGGTGACAATGTTCTCTTTGTGCTTTGAGGCCCTGTGAGGGGGTTCCTCTGTACCACAGCACTAAAAATGTTCCTTATACGGTCACTGCTTTGCTCCTAATTTTCAAATACAGCAGCAGCCATAGTGATGATGGGTAATGGCCTGCAATTTCCTGAACGATCCCCCAGTGGCTGGCAGTGTGCTGACCACTTTATAGGCATTTTCTCATTTAACCTTCAGGATAGTCTGTGAGGCAGAAACTGAGAGACGCTCAGTTTTTCAGACGAGGGATTTGAGATGGGAACAGCTAAGTAATTTGTCCAATATCAGCTCACTTAGTACAGGCAGGATTTGCACCAAGCGTTCAGCCAACACTCTGAACCTCTGTGCTTGTGAATTCATAATTCAGCAGCCTTCTAGATTGTGTTGTGAGCATCTGATCCTCCTGCGGTCTCCCCGGCTAATCTCCCAGGACCTCCCTTCTCTTCTTTTGGTGACTTTAATGTTGGCTCGGCAGGCATCTCATGGACCACTGTTTCTATTCTTCAGTACTCTTCCAGGTCAAACTGACACTGCCAGTTTATGTGCTTGCTAATTAGGTCCCAGATGCATATTATTTGACTAACCCATAATAAAAATTTAGAGCTGACTTGTAGCCATGTTTTGCGCAGTATCTGGTATCCTACTGAATGTGGTTCATATATGAACATGGCGAATGCAGGATTTCACTTCATCCTCACAGAGTCCTACAGCACAGTCTTTATTTCTGGCTTTACTTTTTAGGAGACAAAGGGAGAGCTTATGAAATGTGAGTGCCTTGCCAGGTGCTACGGAGCTCATACTGAGTTTTTGTGGGACTTGGGCCTAGGGTTTCTGTGGTTGGAGACCATGATCTTTTTTTTTTTTTTTTTTTTTTAAAGATTTTATTTATTTATTTGTCAGAGAGAGAGCGCGAGCGAGAGCGAGCACAGGCAGACAGAGTGGAAGGCAGAGTCAGAGGGAGAAGCAGGCTCCCCGTGGAGCAAGGAGCCCGATGTGGGACTCGATCCCAGGACGCTGGGATCATGACCTGAGCCGAAGGCAGCTGCTTAACCAACTGAGCCACCCAGGCGTCCCGGAGACCATGATCTTAACCATAACGCTGCTGTGACCTTTAATCCTTGCTTCGTGGACCTCAGGTGCCAGGTGCTACGGAGTTCATACTGAGTTTTTGTGGGACTTGGGCCTAGGGTTTCTGTGGTTGGAGACCATGATCTTAACCATAACGCTGCTGTGACCTTTAATCCTTGCTTCGTGGACCTCAGGTATAAATTTTGATTTGTACCAAGCCAAACCTTGGCTAATGACACATTGTCTTCACTTCTCGCGCTCTCCCTGCCTGCAGAGATGACGCAACACCAACACACACACAGGTCGATGCACAAGCTCTTGTTTATTCCCTGGTCGATCTTTCTCCTCTCCTCTTCTTTCTCCTTCCCCTGCGGGGAAGTTCCCTTGCCTTATATAGGGCATAACAGCCAATCACAGAGGTGTTCACGTGAACAGGAGGTATCTGGGGCTCGTAGGCAATGGTGGCATACGGTGCTCATGTGACCAGCACGAGGTCACGTGTGGCCAGGGCGGATGTTTTTTAGGTTGTCCATACTGCTCCGGCGCCATCTTAGGGGCGCGACCGGCGCCATCTTGGGGGCGTGACCCCAACAATCACTGATTCATGAATGACCGTGATTAATTGATGTGTTATTAAGTTGTCTGCTCATTCATTTCTTTTTGAAAATAATACAGTTAATGGATTCCTTTCGCACATTGAGGTCCTTCATCCATTTTGAGTCTATTTTTGTGTGTGGTGTAATCCATCAAAATCCTTGAGGAGAACACAGGCAGCAACCTCTTCGACCTCTGCCGCAGCAACATCTTCCTAGGAACAACGCAAAAGGCAAGGGAAGCAAGGGAAAAAATGAACTATTGGGATTTCATCAAGATCAAAAGCTTTTGCACAGCAAAGGAAACAGTTAACAAAATCAAAAGACAACTGACAGAATGGGAGAAGATATTTGCAAACGACATATCAGATAAAGGACTAGTGTCCAGAATCTATAAAGAACTTAGCAAACTCAACACCCAAAGAACAAATAATCCAATCAAGAAATGGGCAGAGGACATGAACAGACATTTCTGCAAAGAAGACATCCAGATGGCCAACAGACACATGAAAAAGTGCTCCATATCACTCGGCATCAGGGAAATACAAATCAAAACCACAATGAGATATCACCTCACACCAGTCAGAATGGCTAAAATCAACAAGTCAGGAAATGACAGATGCTGGCGAGGATGTGGAGAAAGGGGAACCCTCCTACACTGTTGGTGGGAATGCAAGCTGGTGCAGCCACTCTGGAAAACAGCATGGAGGTTCCTCAGAATGTTGAAAATAGAACTGCCCTATGACCCAGCAATTGCACTATTGGGTATTTACCCTAAAGATACAAATGTAGTGATCCAAAGGGGCACATGCACCCGAATGTTTATAGCAGCAATGTCCACAATAGCCGAACTATGGAAAGAACCTAGATGTCCATCCACAGATGAATGGATCAAGAAGATGTGGTATATATACACAATGGAATACTATGCAGCCATCAAAAGAAATGAAGTCTTGCCATTTGCGACAACATGGATGGAACTAGAGCGTATCATGCTTAGCGAAATAAGTCAAGCAGAGAAAGACAACTATCATATGATCTCCCTGATATGAGGAAGTGGTGATGCAACATGGAGGCTTAAGTGGGTAGGAGAAGAATAAATGAAACAAGATGGGATTGGGAGGGAGACAAACCATAAGTGACTCTTAATCTCACAAAACAAACTGAGGGTTGCTGGGGGGAGGGGGTTTGGGAGAAGGGGGTGGGATTATGGACATTGGGGAGGGTATGTGCTTTGGTGAGTGCTGTGAAGTGTGTAAACCTGGTGATTCACAGACCTGTACCCCTGGGGATAAAAATATATGTTTATAAAAAATAAAAAGTTAAAAAAAAAATAATACAGTTAACATCACAGACAAGAATGAGTACAGTGCTCATACCAACAGTCTGGTCAGTGTGGATTGCTGTAACGAGAATACCACAGACTGGAGGATGAAACATTTATTTCCCATGGTTCTGGAGGCCAGAAGTTTAAGATCTGGTGTCTGGTGAGGGCCCTCTTCCTGGTTTGCAGAGAAGAGTCTCACGTGGCGCTAAGAAGACGCAAAAGCTCTTGTGTTTCTGCTTGTGAGGATACCAGTCCCGTGTCAGGGGCTGCACTCTTACCAGCCCCATCCTCTGGTGCCCTGCAGGTTCCCTGAGTCTTGGAAGACTCAGCCTTTGTTCATTCCATCAGCTAAGGCTGATATGGCTTTCCTGTTTTCTCTAAATGGCAATTTCTCACATTCCCCGTCTGGAAACCCTCACCGGCCTCTTCCCAGCTGCCGTGGAGGCTGCGTTGGGTTCCCTTCTGCTGGCCTCTTGGACCATCTGGAGCATTCTTGCTTTGCGCAAACCCAGCACACACTGTGTCATTACTCTGTGTTCTTGTCCCTAGTTGCCAGACACTCTGTCCCCCAACTCTTCTGCCCCTCTGGGTTTCTGCTCAAAGGTTTTAAGAACTCAAGGTCTGAAAAGAAATTGCAAACTGGATTTTAGAGATTTGAAAACATGGCAGGCACAGAGCCATTGTTTTCATCTTTATTCCCACTGACATGGCAATTTTGTTTTTCTGTGTTGCCATCTCTGATAAGCCCGTCTGTATATTGTATTCCTTTCAGGTGACACCACAAAACCTGAGACCCCAGAGCTTTCCCTTTCTCACCTTGCCTTGTCTGAGGAAGTCTCGCCACAGGAACAAAAGGCTTAGCAGGCTCTGGGGGGCTCCCAGTTGGGGCAAGGCAAGAGTTAGGATTGGCCATCGGAAATGCTGGAAGGCCAGTTGAAACCAGGGATAGACCCCCAAATGGAGAAGCTCCCTGGGAACATGGAGCCTAAACATGATGTTTTAGGGACAGATGATGGTCTACACTCAAGGACTGTACAGCAGCTGATCCCTGCAGGACATATTCTCCACGGTTATGACTCACAGGGACTACTGAAAGATCCCTTGATTCATGAAGAGAAATGTCCCTATCAGCGTGAGGAATGACGGAAAGTGTTTACCAAGAATTGCTTTCTTGTGCGACATGAGCAGATTTCCACTGAAGCAAAGCCCTATGCATGCACCGAGTGTGGGAAAACTTTCAGCAAGAGCACACACCTCCTGCAGCACCGCATGATCCACACAGGGGAGCGGCCCTACGAGTGTGCAGAGTGCGGGAAGGCCTTCAACCGCAGGTCACACCTCACAAGGCACCAGAGGATTCACACTGGAGAGAAGCCTTATAAGTGCAGTGAATGTGAGAAGGCCTTCACCCACCACTCCAATCTAGTCTTGCATAACAGGAGCCACACTGGAGAAAAGCCCTTTGTGTGCAAAGAATGTGGGAAAGCCTTCCGTGATAAGACAGGTTTCCTCCGGCACCACATCATCCACACAGGAGAGAAGCCCTTTGAGTGCATGGAGTGCGGGAGGGCCTTCAACCGCCTGTCTCACCTCACGTGGCACCAGCAGATTCACACTGGAGTGAGACCCTTTGAATGCAATGACTGCGGGAAAGCCTTTTGTGACAACACGGACCTCATTCAGCACTATGTCATCCACACGGAAGAGAAGCCATACAAGTGCCTCGAGTGTGAGAAGGCCTTCTGCCACCGGTCACACCTCAAGCAGCACCAGCGGAGTCACACTGGGGAGAAGCCCTATGTGTGCGGTGAGTGTGGAAAGGCCTTCACCCACTGCTCTACTTTCATCTTGCACAAAAGGGCCCACACTGGAGAAAAACCCTACGAGTGCAAGGAATGTGGGAAAGCCTTTAGCAATCGATCAGACCTCATCCGACACTTCAGCATCCACACGGAGGAGAAACACTATGAGTGCACGGAGTGCGGGAAGGCCTTCAACCGCCGGTCATACCTCACAAGACACCAGCGGATTCACAGTGGAGAGAAGCCTATGAATGTGTGGAGTGCGGTAATGCCTTTTGCCAGAAGGCAAACCTCATTCGACATGCTATCATCCACACTGGGAAGAAGACCTATGAGTGCAACGAGTATGGAAAGGCCTTTACGTACTGCTACACTTTTATCTTGCACAAAAGGGCTCACATTGGAGAAAAACCTTTTGAGTGTAAAGAATGTGGGAAAGTCTTCAGCACTAAGAAAGACCTCATTCGACACATCAGCATCCACGCTGGAGAGAAGCCCTATGAGTGCATGGAGTGCAGGAAGGCCTTCAACCACCGGTCAGGGCTCATGAGGCACCAGCGGATTCACAGTGGAGAGAAGCCCTACGAATGCCTGGAGTGTGGGAAATCCTTCTGCTGGAGCACCAGTCTCATCCGACACTCCGTTATCCACACCGGAGAGAAGCCCTATGAGTGCAGTGAGTGTGGAAAAGCCTTCAGTCGCAGCTCCGTCCCTCACTCAGCATCAGAGGATTCATACTGGGAGAAACCCTGTCCGTGTAACCAAAGTGGGAATACCCTTCACAAGCGGGAAGTCCTCAGTCAACCTCCAAGAGTTCCTGTTGGGGAAAGACTTCTTGAATCTAACCACTGAGGAAACTTCTTACTCAGAATCTGATCATTCATACCAAAGAGAATCCCCTCAGTTTCCTTCCCGATGAGAAACTCTCTGTTGCAGGACATCATTTGTCATCTGAGGAGTCAGACGGGAAACTTACCCTATCTGGAGCCTTATCCTGCATCTGAGAATTCATCCAGGAGTGTGGTCAGTCATTCTCATGCACTTAGCATAACCATCAGCCACATCTTTCTCCTCAGTTTACACTGAAAAATTATCTCAGGGATATTTAAACAAAGGAAGAAAAGACATAAAAGAGAAAGAAATGCAAGCCTGGCTTCTTTCAGACTTCTGTTATAAGCCTGTGGCAGTGTTTTTCCTTACCTCATTTGGGAAAGGGGAGGATGTTGTTTCAGAGTTCACAGAGCCTTGTCCCCTCTTTTTTATGTATGTTTCCACTGCTGTCCATTGTCAGGACAGTTGGACATTTAACATGTGCTAAAAACATTTATTGAAATCCTTTGTTCTGCAGCTTTGTCTCTACCCTTGAGTAGCATAAGTCTTAATGAGAAATATAAAGGCTTGAGTTATGAAATGTTATATTGTAGGAGATAAAAATGTACATATGAATGGGCCCACTGTACAACACTCTTAAGACTTTGATTTAAGGGGTGCCTGGGTGGCTCAGTGGGTTAAAGCCTTTGCCTTTGGCTCAGGTCATGATCCCAGGGTCCTGGGATCGAGCCCGACATCAGGCTCTCTCCTCCATGGGGGGCCTGCTTCCTCCTCTCTCTCTTTCTGTCTGCCTCTCTGCCTACTTGTGATCTCTGCCTGTCAAATAAATAAATAAAATCTTAAAAAAAAAAAGACTTTGATTTAAGAAAAAACACAAAAATTTTTTCATGTGTATTTAACAACCCACTACTTGTACTTGCTCTTGATCTACTTGTTTATTGTTTTTTGTTTGGGTGATGAAGACGGCAGTGTAGCTATGTGACCTTCCCTGGTGAACCTGAATTCTTCCCTCTGCGGTTCCTAAGCTTCTCCAATCCTCCTCAGAGAGACTCTTCCCAAGTCCACATCAGTTGTTTTCTAGGGATTGGATTAGAGCCAAAGCAAAATAAAACTTGTAGCTAAATTAGCTTAAAAAAAAACAAACATACAAACAAACAAACTCAGAAAAGCACAGGGAAGGAATCTCATTTTTACTCTTAAAAAAGATTGTGTGAAGATTTGCTATTAAGGAAATTGACTAGAATTTTAACTGATAAAACTAGTATGTGCACATGCAGTTATCTGTAGAGTTTCACAGTTGTTACTATGGCCTTCGTCCTGGTATACTAAGTCAGGGTCTTTTGGAATTCCTTTGGTATTTTTTGTTGTTTTTTTTTGTTGTTGTTTATTTATTTATTTTTGAGCTATATATGATACTATTATCTCTCATTAAGAAATATGCTGTGGGGCACCTGGGTGGCTCAGTGGGTTAAGCCGCTGCCTTCGGCTCAGGTCATGATCTCAGGGTCCTGGGATCGAGTCCCGCATCGGGCTCTCTGCTCAGCAGGGAGTCTGCTTCCTCCTCTCTCTCTGCCTGCCTCTCTGCCTACTTGTGATCTCTCTGTCAAATAAATAAATAAAATCTTTTAAAAAAAATTTTTAAAAAGAAATATGCTGTGGATGGGGTGCCTGAGTGGCTCAGTTGGTTATATGGCTGCCTTCAGCTCAGGTCATGACCTCAGCATCGTGGGATTGAGCCTGGCATCAGGCTCCTTGCTCAGCAGGGAGCCTGCTTCTCCCTCTCCCTCTGCCTGCTGCTCTGCCTACTTGTGTTCTCTCTCCCTCTTTCTAACAAATAAATAAAATCTTTAAAAAAAAAAAAGAGGGGCGCCTGGGTGGCTCAGTGGGTTAAGCCGCTGCCTTCGGCTCAGGTCATGATCTCGGGGTCCTGGGATCGAGTCCCGCATCGGGCTCTCTGCTCAGCAGGGAGTCTGCTTCCTCCTCTCTCTCTCTCTGCCTCTCTGCCCACTTGTGATTTCTCTCTGTCAAATAAATAAATAAAATCTTAAAAAAAAAAAAAAGAAATATGCTGTGGAGACAGATGTAAAAATAACCATGCATTCACACTGAACGCTCCTCAGGGCCTTTTCAGTCACCACGGGTGTACTTCTGTATTGTCATCATAGGCCAAGCCATTTTTGTTACATTGATTCATGGCGTTGTTATGAAGGAACCTCTTAATCCTTTTTATGTCATGTGTAAGAAGTCTTAAGCAAGCTCTCTGTCCTGAATTTTTCTGTCAGAAGTTTTATAGTTTTACCTTTTACATTTAAATCTCTGATGCATGTTGATTTCATGTTTGTATTACCATGTGAGGTTTAGGTTGAGTTTCTTTCTTGTATTTGTGCCTAAGGATGTTCAGTTGGCCAGCACCATTAGTTGAAAAGTAGATTACCATATTATGTCTCCATTGAACATTTACTTCTTAGTCAGAAGTCAGTTGGGCATGTCTATGTTGATCTGTTTCTGAGTTCTCTACATTATCTCATTGATGTGCATGTCTAAACCTCTGCCAGCACTGTAATACTGTAGCTTTCAGTAAATCTTAAAATTGGGTAAAGTGATGACTTCCGTATATTTTAAAAATTGATTTAGCTTTCCATATTAATTTTTCCTTTGGCTTTCTATATACACTTTATCATGATTTTCTTTATTTATAAAACATCTTGATGGAATTTTGATAGACATCACATCAGTCGATGGATCATTTTGGTGAGATTTGGCATCTTTATTATGTTGACTCTTTCAATCCATTAACATCATAAGTCTCTTCATTTATTTAGCTCTTTTTGTATTTCGTTAGTGTTTTATAATTTTCCACTGATCATTTTTTGTTAGATTTTTATCTAAGTACTTTTTGGGGGCATCTTTATGTATCATACTGAGTTTTAATGTCAGTTTGCACATTAACGTTACTGTTATAGAGAAATAATGGTTAGGGGTTTTTTTTGGCTTTTTGGGTTTTTTTTAATATTTTGTTTATTTATTCGACAGAGACAGAGATCACAAGTAGGCAGAGAGGCAGGCAGAGAGAGAGGAGGAAGCAGGGAGCCTGATGCGGGGCTTGATCCCAGGACCCTGGGATCATGACCTGAGCTGAAGGCAGATGCTTTAACCCACTGGGCCACCCAGGCGCCCCTCTAATCTTTATTAATCTTAGATTTTTATCAATTTTATTGACTATTTCAAAGAACTAGCTTTTTATATTATTGATTTTTTTCTATTTCTATTCTCAATTTATTCTCTGGTCTTTGTTATTTCTTTTACCCTCAGGTTTTATTTAGCAGTGTGTAGTTTCTTGAGATCATAGATTAGCTAATTAACCTGGGTGTTTTCTTTTTCTTTTCTAATGAAAGAAGCATTTGGCTCATGACTTTCCCTCTCTGCAGTGTTGAAGTTCCATCCCACAAACTTTTCATTTGTTTTGAATTCATTTTCATTCAGTATAAATATGTCTTAATTCCATTTGAGACTCCCTCTCTGACCCATGGATTATTTAGAAAGGTGCTCCTTGATTTCTAAGTTTTTGGAATATTTTGTTATTTTTCTGTTATTTTTAGTTTCACATGTGATCTGAGTACATGCTCTGTGTGATTTTAAAATGTTTATATTTGTTGAGGTTTGTTTTATGATCCACAAACAGGTGAGCCATAAGCAACGTTCTTGAATGTTTCATGGGTACTTGAAGAAAATATGTATTCTCCTGTTGCTGGATTGAGTGTTCTATAAATTTCAGAGTCTGCTGGTTATTGGTGTTATTCAGATTTTCTGTATCTTTACTGATTTTGTTCCTAGTGTTTCTATCAATCACTGAACAAGGAGTATCAAGATCCTCAACTAGAATTGTGGAATTGTCTATTTCTATTCTGCTTACCTTTTGCTTTGTGTGTTTGAATGTTTTCCTGTTTGCTGCACATACACTTACGATGCTGTATCTTTTTGGTGTATTGACCCTTTATCATGTAACTAATATCCCTTTTTGTCCCTGTTAATTTTCATGGCTCTGAAGTATACTTTATCTGATATCGATAAAGCCACTGCTGGATTTTTATTGCTATTTATATGGTTCACCTTCGTCCATCCCTTTTATTTTAACCTACCTATATTGTTATATTTGAGGTAATTTTTTTGTGGTTAACATATAGAAGCTTTTCCCCCCTACCATTTGACACTGTGTCTTTTAATTGATGTATTAGACCATTTATATTTGAAGTAGTTATTGACATGTTTGGAGTAAATAATGTCATTTTTCTTTTTTTTTTTTTTTTTTAAAGATTTAATTAATTTATTTGACAGAGAGAAATCACAAGTAGGCAGAGAGAGAGAGGAGGAAGCAGACTCCCTGCTGAGCAGAGAGCCCGATGTGGGACTCGATCCCAGGACCCCGAGATCATGACCTGAGCCGAAGGCAGCGGCTTAACCCACTGAGCCACCCAGGCGCCCCTATAATGTCATTTTTCTTCTTTGATTTTTCATTTTTCTTCTTTCTTTTTTTTTTTTTTAAGATTTTATTTATTTATCAGAGAGAGCAGGAGAGAGAGTGAGCACAGGCAGACAGAATGGCAGGCAGAGACAGAGGGAGAAGCAGGCTCCCTGCCGAGCAAGGATCCCGATGTGGGACTCGATCCCAGGATGCCGGGATCATGACCTGAGCCGAAGGCAGCTGCTTAACCAACTGAGCCACCCAGGCATCCCTTCTTTCTTTTTTCTTAAAGACTATTTATTTGACAGAGATCACAAGTAGGCAGAGAGGCAGGCGAAGTAGGGGGAGCAGGCTCCCTGCCGAGCAGAGAGCCTGATGCGGGGCTCAATCCCAGGACCCTGAGATCATGACCTGAGCTGAAGGCAGAGGCTTAACCCACTGAACCACCCAGGCACCCCTAATTTTTCCTCTTTCTTGTTCCTGTTTTTCTGTTTTGGTTTTTGTAAGGGTGGAGAAGGGGGTTTCCTTGCCTTCTTTTTGGACCTTGGACATTTTTTAGAAATCAGTTTTGATTCATGTATAAGGTTTGGGGGGTATATTTTTTCCTTTCTTTATCTTTTTAAGTGGCTACTCTAAGTATTAAAATGTACATGTGCAATTTATCACAGTCTCCTGTCGACAGTAATTTAGCAACTTAAGTGCATTGTAGAAACCTTACTTCTGTTAGCTCCCTTTACACTCACTATTCTTTTCGTACAGTTGTCTTGGGTGTTTACTCTTCATATGTTGAAGACCATGTCAAATGATGTTATTACCTTCTTCAGTCGTCAAACATTTTTAGAAGTCTATAAGAAGAAGGGTAGTCAATTTACTTCTGTTTCTTAACCCTTTTCATTGAAATTTCAAGCCTCTTTTGGCTCTTATTTCCTTTCTGTTGGAGAACTTGCTGTAGCCATTCTTTCAGGGTAGATCTGGTGACAAATGTTCTTTGTTTTCTTTCATCTGACAATGGCTTTATTTCCTTATCTTTAAAAAAAAAAAGATTTTATTTATTTATTTGACAGAGAGAGAGATCACAAGCAGGCAGAGAGAGAGAAGGAAGCAGGCTCCCCGCTGAGCAGAGAGCCTGATGCGGGGCTCGATCCCAGGACCCTGAGATCATGACCTGAGCCAAAGGCAGAGGCTTAACCCACTGAGCCACCCAGGTGCCCCTGAAGGAAATGTTGATGTGATATAGGGTTCATGGTTGGCAGTTCTCTCCTAGTACTTGCAAAATGTTACGTTACTTCCTTCAGGCCTCTGTGTTTTCAGGTGAGAAATCTGCCATTTAAACCATTGTTCCCCGGGACGCCTGGGTGGCTCAGTTGGTTGGACGACTGCCTTCGGCTCAGGTCATGATCCTGGAGTTCCAGGATTGAGTCCCATATCAGGCTCCCAGCTCCATGGGGAGTCTGCTTCTCCCTCTGACCTTCTCCTCGCTCATGCTCTCTCTCACTGTCTCTCTCTCAAATAAATAAATAAAATCTTAAAAAAAAAAAAAAACAAATAAACCATTGTTCCCCTACAGATAATAATGTCCTTTCCCTTTAGCTGCTTTTTAAATGTTTGTCTTTTTTTTTTTAAAGATTTTATTCATCCATTTGACAGACAGAGATCACAAGTAGGCAGAGAGGCAGGCAGAGAGAGAGAGGAGGAAGCAGGCTTTCTGCAGAGCAGAGAGCCCGACACAGGGCTCAATCCCAGGACCCTGGGATCATGACCTGAGCTGAAGGCACAGGGTTTAATCCACTTAGCCACCCAGGTGCCCCTAAATGTTTATCTTTAGTTTTCAGAAATTTGATTATTCTGTGTCCTGGTGTAGAATTTTTTTGTTTATCCCGCTTGGGATGTTGTTTAGGTTTTTGAAACTGTAGGCATATCCCTTTAGCCGGTCAATTTGGGGATATTTTCAACCTTTATTTCTTCCAGTATTTTTTTAAAAAAAAATTTAATATATATTTTTTAAGATTTTATTTATTTATTTGACAGAGAGAGTGAGCCCAAGTAGGGGGAGCAGCAGGGAGAGGGAGAAACACGGGGCGGATCTCAGGACCCTGGGATAATGACCTAAGCCAAAGGCAGATGCTTAACAACTGAGCCACCCAGGCGCCTCTCTTCCAGTATGATTTTTAGATGCACCCGTTCTCCTTCCTTTCTGGAACTTGAATAACATGTTAAATCTTTCTTTTTTTTTTTTAATTGTCCCATGGGTCCTGAGGCTCTGTTCTTTTCACATTTTTTCCCCCAGTCTGTTTTGTATCTGTTCTGATTGAGTAATTTCTATCAACCTGCCTTGCGGAGGGGTCAGGGAGTGGAGTGTGGACTGCCCTCATTCTTCTGGGTGGGGTTGGAAGATTAGCTCCTCCCCTGGGCCGTCACCACACTATACCACAGGTGAAAGCGGAATCCCGCCTTCCGTCACCTCCTACTGCCTTAATACTAGGTGAGGGTGTGCATTTAGCTCTCCCACCTGTACAAAGGGAAGGAGCATGTGGGGTTTTATATCATGTTGTCCAAATGTGGGGCAGAGGGGGAGGTCGGATTGAAAGTGGGCCACAAACATCGAAAGTGGAATCAGACTCTTGTCCTTTTGGTTCAGTGGTTGAATAGGAAAAACCCCAGCCTTGCTACAGGTCGAGCGCCTTGCTCGTTCCAGGGTAGGCTGCAAATGTGCTGATGATACATCACATCTCACATAGAGTGCCCCTGAAGGACACTGGTGTGGAGAAATCCTCTCTGTGGCCAGATCCCAGACAAGTACAATTGGGCATCACTTTTGCATTAGGAGAGGTGGCCTGATGTCAGGACGTATGTGTACTTGTGTGGCAAATGGCGATTCCGGTTGCTCAGAAGCACCGAAGAATCAAGACTGGCAGATCAGTGTTAAGTTTGTATGGAACAGGAGCATGCCATTACTAGAGGGAGTGCAAAATGAGTGGATTTATGTGTCCCCCATTAGTGCCTCCAGGCACCCACTGCAGAGGAGAAGGGAGGGAAGCAGAGTAGTCGCGGCTAGCCAGGCTCAGTCTTTGGCTTTCCCAGTCCTTGCACTCCAGAGCTATAGGTAGTGTTGGCTTCAGTAGCAGAAGCAGAGGTGTTAGGTGAGCCCCACAGCATGGCATGCCTCTTCCCCCAACTGAAATAGCCACTTCCCTTACTGAATGTCTAACGGGCCGGTTCCAAAGACCAACACTATGATCATGATGCCATACGTTCTGTAAGAGACCAACTGCCACGTGGTGGCGGATTGTTTATACCAGATCCATTCTCTTCTGGAGGGGGAAATGACCATTCTTACTGGAACTGATGCTATCTCCGGGTATGGTATTAACTTCCCTGCCAAGAGGGCCTCTGCAGACACCATTACAACAGTGTGACTACTTGACCTGCCAACACTAGCTGGCCACTATACAGAAGATGCCATCACAGTGTAGACGAATGGATTGAGGTCGTGCAAGGCAGTTTCTGTAGCCAGCGCTGTTGATATGCCACGCTCTGTACTACCCCCACTTTACCACACATCTTATCAGAGGGTCCCCAGCAGGATGGAGCCAGACTTGCCCATGATGTCAGCCTGCTGTCTCTCCTGCGCATCCTAAGTTCTTTTCTTGGTTACACTACCCAGACTCCAGGATTCAGCTCACAGTTTCCTGCCATAAAATATCTGAAGTAAGCAGTTCTGTTTTCACATTTTCTTTTCATTCACCAGCTGCCCCTTGTTATCATTTTCTCACTCTCACTTGCAGATACTGCTTCATCCTCCTCTGAAAATCTCCCCCTTTAGCTCCATTTCATGGCACTTGCCATACATGGCCCTAAACCAAGAGTATTCATAAGCCCTACATTTTCTGAGCCAATTCAGGCTCTGGGGGAATTTTGGAGAAAGCCGGACCCCCATCTCTACCATCCAACAAACCTCTACCTACCCTTCATTTCTAAGTATGTTCATATTTTTCAGCATCTTAGCTTTCTCTCAAGGTTCCAATTTTTATATTTACAGCTTGAACATACCTGCCCTTATTTATCATCATGATTTCTGAACCATTTTCTTCCAGAAGCTCTTCTCTACACAGGGGAGGTCCTAGATGTTCATAAAGTAAACTAAAACATCTGGAGACTTCAACTACTCAGATGAACAGTATTTTCTGACTTTGTTATCACCATTTCCAGACTCTACTGCCCCTCACTGATTAAAGGTACTTCGAATGAAGTTTTATGTGTTTCTCTTCCAAAATCATGGCAGCCCCAGTGTGCATTTCCCCAGATTTGTGCACTGCCCACCCACTGCGGCTCTCTACAGCTTTTCCCCTGTGATGTTAATATTTTCAGCCTATACAATGATTGATATGCTAGATAGTCTCTTCTCTAAGTCTTTCACTCAAAATTTTCACCCAGTGTAAAACAAATTCAAATTTTTTATTTCTTTGTGCATATTTTCTTTACATTCCTTCTTTGTTCATTTGGACAAGCCTAGGGAAGTACCTGAAATGCATCAAATTTATCTTAAACTCGGGTGCCTGGGTGGCTCAGTTTGTTAAGCAACTGCCTTTGTCTCAGGTCACAATCCTTGAGTCTGGGATCCAGTCCCACATCAGACTCCCTGCTTAGCTTAGAGGTCTCCCACTGACCTCTCCTCTCATGCTCTCTCTCTCTCTCTCTTTATCAAATAAATAAAATTTTAAAAATTTATCTTAAACTTTTTATTTTAAAAAATGTATTGAAGCAAAAAAAAGTGTTGAAGCATAATTTCCATTCAGGAATCTTTTAAGAATATATCTTGATTAATTTTGAAAAATATGTATACAATTTTGTGACCACTATCACCATCAAGATGTAAAAATACTTGCCTCACCCCAAAATGTTCCCTCATGGAAATTCCTCTCCCAAACACCTGCCTTAGGAACCACTGACTTAGTTTTTTTAGAATGTCAAATGAATGGAATCACTTAATATGTGGTCTTTCTTTTTTTCAGGCATTTTCACTTGCATAATGATCTTGAGATTCAGTCCTGTTCCTCATCTCTTCCTTGTATATAAAGCCAAGTAGTATTTTGTTTTCTGTGTGTGCTACAATTTGTCCATCCATTAACCAGTTCCTGGACAGCAATTCCAAGTTTTTGGGTATTGTGCACAAAACCATCCGGATATTTCAACAGATATTTGGAAGGAGACCTTTTAACTTGTGTAAATATGTGGGAGGAGATGGCCCTGTCCTATAGCAAGTGTGTATTTACTTTGGGAATTGGGAATTAATTGGGAAACTGCCCAATTGCTTTCCAAAGTGGCCGTGCCACTGTGCACTCCGCCAACAGCGTGTGAGAATTGTAGTTGTTGTGCGTCCTCATCAGTCTTTTTAATTGTGGCGATTTGGGAAGGCATATAGTTATTGTATTGTAGGGGTTTTTTTAGATTTTATTTATTTGACAGACAGAGATCACAAGTAGGCAGAGAGGCAAGCAGAGGAGAGGGAGAAGCAGGCTTCCCGCAAAGCAGAGAGCCCGATGCAAGGCTTGATCCCAGGACCCTGGGACCATGATACGAGCTGAAAGCAGAGGCTTTAACCCACTAAGACACCCAGGCGCCCCTGTATTGTAGTTTTAAGTGGCATTGCCAGAATGACTAATGATATTGAGCATCTTTTCATATGTTCATTGGTCATTCATAGATCTTTGGTTACTTGATCGAATCCTTTGCCCATTTAAAATTTTTCCCCTAACATGACTTGTAAGAATTGGTTTAGTTAATTCTGGATGCTAGTCCTCTTATCAGATGTGTGTTTTGCAAATAGTTTCTCTCAATCAATGGCTTATATCTTCATTATTTTCATAGTGTCTTTCGAAGAAGAGATGTTTTTAATCTTGATGTAATCCAAAATTCATTTTCTTTTATGTGTTCTTTCTGTCTACTCTCTAATTGGAGTTTCTCTCCAACCCAAGGTTGCAAAGATTTGAATTATGCTTTCTTCTAGATATTTTATGGTCTAGACCATTTTTGAGTTAATACTTTTATGTGGTCTGAGGTAAAGATTTTATATTACTTCTAAACATTTTATAACCAACCTACTCACTTTGGGGGCATGTGCATTAGGAATGAGTGCTTTTTACACCAATATAAATATATACAAAAGTTTATAATAATTTCATGATAACCAAGAAATGGAAATAATTCAGATGACAGTCATCTATAAGGTGCTTAATTTCTGGGGCGCCTGGGTGGCTCAGTGGGTTAAAGCCTCTGCCTTTGACTCAGGTCGTGGTCTCAGGGTCCTGGGATAGAGCCCTGCATTGGTCTGTCTACTCAGCGGGGAGTCTGCTTCCCCCACCTCTCTCTCTGCCTTCCTCTCTGCCTGCTTGTGATCTCCGTCTGTCAAATAAATAAATAAAATCTTAAAAAAAAAAAAGGTGCCTAATTTCTACCTTTCATGCAGTGGAGGAAAATGGTTTCAGACTTCTGCCTTCATCCTGCAATGCTCTGAGGGGCAATGTACATTGAACACAAAGTAGTAAATTCTGCAGAATTTTATAGATGGTTTCATAACCAAGAAAACCTAATACATGGTGATTGAGAACATAATAATGGTCATGTTCTCATAGTATTAACTGAGAGGAGGCAGATACATGTCTGAGAAGTTACTGGGAATATTCTCTATGTATAGCTAGGGATTGCATGGGAAACACATAAAGAGTGTCCAAGCTATACTTCTATGATTTGTCCATTTAATCTCATTGAATTAAACATGTATGAAAAAGATAAATATCATAAGTAGAAATGCATTCCCCACCCCAGTAAAAAATGGAGCCTAGTGACATTAGCATGCCATGGATGAGCCTGTGAGATTGCAGATTCTATCCTTCACTTCGAAGAACACCATCCAGAATTTTGCTTTACTTATTTTCTTACTTTTCTTCATAGTTTGACACCTTAAATATGTATTTCTAATAGTGGTTATTGTACTTTTGTTGGATTTTGAAATTTATATGAATGGTATAATGCTTTGCAGATGCCTTTTTTGTATTGCCTGTTGTTATTATTGTGATTTTTAAAGGTTTTTGAGATGAATGTATGTCTGTCTCATTATCACCCTTATATACATTAAAGGGTATTCCTTTTAATGGAATTCATTAATGGCATCTCATGAGAATATGTAGGGGTATCAACATTTTTGGCACCTTGTAAAGCAAAGCTTCATGTTGAATATTGTATAAGAATTTTAAAACAAAAGTATGATTCGAATAATAGAGATTGGGCACATTCATCTATTTGACAGACAGAGATCACAAGTAGGCAGAGAGGCAGGCAGAGAAGGGGGTAAGAAGGCTCCCCACTGAACAGAGAGCCCAATGCGGGGCTCCATCCCAGGACCCCTGGATCATGACCTGAGCCAAAGGCAGAGGCCCTAACCCACTGAGCCACCCAGGTGCCCCAAAGAGGGATTTAAAAATATTTATTTTTATTTAAGAAAGAGAGCATGAGTGAGGGGAGGGGCAGAGGGAGACAGAATCTCAAGTCAGACACTCAACTGACTGAGCCACCCAGGAACCCCCTTTTTTTTTTATGGTTCTGTGTATAGTCAGCTTCATACATATTGAATTTGTGCTAAAAAGCAAACCTCCTATAGTCAGTGTCTACATTTTTGTATGTATCCTTCAGGTCAGATTTGTCCATCTTGGTGTGTGACTCTAATGGAAACTTACCAGTATTATGCCTGCTTTTCAAAAATCATAGTAAAATATCCCACATTTACCCCTTTATTCTTAGAGTAAAAAAATTTTTTTTACATAGTTTGAATTGATGCTAAGAATTACATACAAATTTTAGGGGGCACCTGTGTAGCTCAGTCAGTTAAGCATCTGACTCCGGGTCAGGTCATGATCTCACAGTCCTGGGACTGAGCCCCATGCCCAGCTCCATGCTCAGCATGGAGTCCTTTGTCGGTCTTCCTTTCCTACCCTCCTCCCCCTGCTGTGCTCTCGCTCTCTCAAATAAACAAAATCTTAAAAAAAAAAAAAAAAGAATTGTATACAAGTTTTAAAGTATGTCTTCCAGCTGTTTTCGTCCTTATATCTATTTTTCCAATACAAATACAAACCTTTGTGTTATTGTCTAATAATTATTAGCTATAGGGGTGCCTGGGTGACTTAGTCAGTTAAATGTCCAACTCCTGATTTTGGCTTCATTATCTCAGGGTGGGGAGATTGAGCTGAGGGCTAAGTCCGCTTGGAACTCTCTGCTTCTCCCTCTGCCCCACCCCCTCACCCCACTTCCATCCCCACCCCCATCCCTGCTGGCTCTCTCTCAAATATATAAATAAAATCTTTAAAAAGTTATATATTTCTCTAACTTTTATTTCATCAATTTCTGTAACATCATATCTTAGAAGTGTGGGTTATAAACTGATTATTGTGGGATGTTTTTCAACCCACCAAAAATAACTGACTACTAATTCAAGCATTTATTCCTCATGTCCTGTGCTGGCTGGGATATTTGGGTTCAAATGCATCTTCCTGTTTTGTTCTTATCTTTGCTTCAGTTCTGTTTCTTACACTTTCCTTTAAAAATTTGTATAGACTATTTTCTTTCTAAACATTGCTTTTAGTTGGGAATGTATGTGGCCCTATTTTATTAATGTTTAAGGTAAAAATTGTAAGACACGTCTAACACAACAGAATATAGTGTTAATACCTTTACCCTTTTCTTGCACAATATAAGGGGAATTATTGAGAATTGCATGGCAATTCTATCATTCAGTTCAACAAGGAGATACCGTTCATGTGCTTTATAGATAGCAAATAATTTTATTAATCCACAGATGCATCTCTCTTGGATCTTCATTCCTTCTGTCAGTGCAGACCTTTTACCAGGGATCACTTTCCTTTGACTTTAAACTTCAGGATTCATTTTGTATGGCTTAGGTTTCTATTATATTTTTCATTTTTGGCCTCATATTATTTCCTGCTCTTTCTTCAAAAATACTGTTTTGTGGAGTATCGAAATCTTTGTGGACGATTGTTTTTTGGCACCTTCACTGTGTTGTTCAATGTGTTCTTGACCCACTGTAAACCGGAAACGAGTGGAAGCAACTTACTTTGTGTTGATAGTTTCCTGTTGTTAAAGACTAGTATTTGAATGACACACTAGAGATTGTAACTGTGAGATGGGCTCAGGAATTAGATGGGGTTTGAGTTGTTGGAATAAAAAAAAGTGACAGTGTAGAATCCATAGGAGAAATAATAGAATACATATCTGATGACCAAATTGACGGATTGTGACCTACGGTGGCTGGATGCTTACCAATCGCATTTTCCCTGTCTGGAATCCCGGGAGGACAGCATGTCTTAGCTCTTCTTACACTTATTTTGAGACCCTGTGAATGAGCCGTGGCCAGTTTGATATAGGCAGAAGTGATGGTGAAATTGTGTCTTAATTGTTCTCACGTTTGTGCACAATTCTGGGGATATCCTCAGTGGTTCTAGATTTCACACCACCCAGGATTTAGTACTCCTTTGGGGGCTTGCAAGTTCAGAGGGGTGGGCTGACGGTGACAGTGTTTGTTTTTTGTTTTTTAAGATTTTTATTTACTAATTTGAGAAAGAGCATGAGAGGAGAG
Organism: Mustela nivalis; assembly: GCF_964662115.1. Classification (NCBI taxonomy): domain Eukaryota; kingdom Metazoa; phylum Chordata; class Mammalia; order Carnivora; family Mustelidae; genus Mustela; species Mustela nivalis. The sequence continues at coordinate 47,653,524 of NC_139037.1, read as the reverse complement.
AAGGTCAGAGGGAGAAGCAGACTCCCTGTGCAGCTGGGAGCCCGATGCGGGACTCCATCCCCAGGCTCCGGGGTCATGACCTGAGCCACCCAGGAGCCCGGTGACATGTTTTGATAAAGACAGGGCATCATGACCGAAAGCCTCCGAGCTTCATGATCACATATTTGCCCTAAGCAATCAGAAGGGCAGGACGAAGGTCAGATGGGAGACGCAGGGCCGGGCTACTGTGAACTAGACAAGAGGTCCCTTCAGCTCCACCGTCAGCTCTCCCTGACAGCCGCTGGTCCTGACAAGCCGAGATCTGAGTCCTGCGGCCTGTTGTAACGCCTGTGTTGGGCAGCTTGTCTCTCTGTAGTTGAAGACGCTCTCCTGCCACGCTGCTTAAGAAACCACTAAATAAATCAACTAGTTCAAACCCGTGCTTATATGTGAAAATTTTAACCAATACCTGTGAGGCTCCTTTCCGGTCAAGAAGTTGTCGTATTTTGTTAGATAAACAACGCCCAGGATCCCGCAAAGAGCCAGCGCGACTTGGCCTCCCGCAGCCGGGCTAGATACAGCTAACAGCGAGTGACCTAACGGGAACTAACCGCGTGAGGGGCACGTTAAATCCCGCGAGGGACTTCGTTCCCGTCCGAGTCACGCAGAGCCCGGGCTCCCAACCTGGGACTGGCAGCGGGGCCCTGCGACCGGCTGTGCCCGCCCCGCAGTCTCCCGCGCACCGGGGCTGGCTGGCCGCAGACGTCCTCCGCTCCCGCGCCGCCTGGCTTCGGGGCGGGGGGGGGGGCTTCGCGCCTCGCCCACGGGACTGCGGACGCTTCTCTGCACCGGGGAGCCTGGGCTCTGTTCCCCCGTTTGGCCTGTCGTAGTCCCGAGGACTGCACCCGCCCCTAATCCACAGTGCCCAGAAGCCTGGGCTCTGGGCTTCCGCCCCGAGCGCCCCACCGCAGACCGCCCGGGGACGCTTCCTGCGCGAGGGGCGGAACTTCCTGCCGCGCCGCAGGGGCGCATCCCTGACTGAGCCGCGGCTGGTGGCGCCACGACCGCGTGGACGGGAGCGCGCGCCGGAGCACTCCGGACCGCGCCGGGCGGGGGAGTGACGTGGCGGGGACCGCCTCCGCGCCCTGAGCCAGCCGTGACGCCCGGCGTCCGTCCCCTCTCCCCGAGACTGTGGCCGGCTTGTGGGACGGGCGCCGCAGGCGCCGCTCCTCCTCCGAGGTCCCCGCTCTCCGTCGCCCAGGCCCCGGGAGGCGGCGGCCCGGCCCCCGTGAGCCTCTCACAGCATCTGAAAGCGCGGTTCGGGCCGCCACACGCCACCCCGCCCAAGCTGAGCCCTTGGGACCCACCTGGTCTCCCGCCTCTCGGGCCCTGCTCAGCCTACCCGGACCCCTGGCGTGGCAGGGGCGGCAGCACGGATGAATCCCGCGCAGGTGAGCGGAGCGTTGTCCCGGGCCGCCCCCCACGCGCCCCTCAGTCTCTCACCCTCACGGGCGCCGCTCCTCCTCATGGCCGGTGGGAGGGCGGGGTTCGATTTAATCTCGCCTTTTCTCGGCCGTGGAGGCCCTGGGGGAGGTCGCTTCTGGCGCAGGTGAGATAACGTGGGGATGTTCCCATTGCCGGCGGCCGGTGGAGTAACACTCGGAAGGGGGACCGAGGCACGGGCGCGGGCATGGGCCAGTACTGGGAGCGAGATTGAGCTGGGAGAGAGAAAGGTCTGCAGTGGGTCCGACGGGAACAGAGGGCAGGGGAAGGGCAGCCCCGCACGCTGGGCCTTTCTTCTGAAAGTCTAGAGCTGAGGACCAAGGTGGTTTGACACAGATTTCCCTCAGCAGCTTCCCCTGTCCACAGAGTGGAGGCTCAGGAGGATACGAACTGAGAGCATTAAGGCCCTAGTGCTGAGAGCTTCCGGGAGAAGGCGAAGCCCAGTGTGGTTGTGTCTGGGAGGCATGGTGTGGAGGACGGCCAGAGAGTTGGTGCCCTTCCTGCAGATCCACAGGTTACATGGTATCTGTCTGACCACCTGCCTGGCTCTGGGCTGCTCACAGTGATCAAAGAGACAGGAGGGCAGAGCAGGCACTGGTGGCGCCAAAGCCTGCTATCTCGTGTGAGGTGGGAGGCCAAGAGGAGAGGCACCAGGGGTGGTTGTGTGAGTGGATCAACTGGGGGCCCCTGCTGCCTGTGAGCTCAACTGTCCCCCCTTGTGACAGGGCTGTGTGACCTTCGAGGATGTGTTCGTGTACTTCTCCCGGGAGGAGTGGGAGCTCCTTGAGGAAGCCCAGAGACTCCTGTATCGTGATGTGATGCTGGAGAACTTTGCACTTGTGTCCTCACTGGGTAAGGCCCTGTTTTAGTTACCTATTGCTACCTGACAAATTATCCCAAAGCTTAGTGGAGTGAAGACAAACACTTACTGTCTCACGGTTTCTGTGGGTCAAGAATCAGGCATATCTTATTCAGGTACCTTTAGCTCAAGGTCTTTCATAACCTTGAGACAAGCTGTCCACGTTTGCTCTCTCATGGGAAGGCTCAGCTGGAGGTCAATCTCTTTTCAAGGTCATGCACCTGTGCAGGAGGCTATTGGACTAAATAGTCATTTGCTTGCTGGCTTTTGGCCAGAGCCTTCCCTCAGGCTCTTGCCATGTGTCTTCTCCATAAGCAGATCACAACAAGGCAGCTGATTTCCACGAGCACGAGGAAGAGACAGCACCCAACGTAGAGGCTGGTGTTTTCATAATCTGTTCTCAGAAGTGACATCCTGTCATTTGGGCCATATTCTTTTCATTAAAAAGGAGTTTTCAGTTCAGTCCACATTCAAGAACATGGACAGGAGGGGATAGTATGATTGCCAGTTTCCTGGGCTGAATTTTGTTCTTCCCTTTCTTCCTCAAAGGGTAGCTCTCAGTCTTACAGTACTGTCATGGCACGACTGACCATTTTCCTTGGCTCCCTGGGGTAGGTGGTGTGGGTCCAGGGGCTGGGCAGTGGGCACTGGCTCCTGTTCTGCTGCAGCCCCAATCTCTCCTGTCCCAAAGCTTTCAAATGAAGAGTTTGGGGGTCAGGCGTCTTGCGGTCTGCCCAGCGGATCCCAGATGGCCTGGCCACACCTCGACTGGGTGTCCAAACACCTCCTCTCTGCCTACATTTTTACCCCTTCTTCTAATTGACTTTTTCTGGGGCCTGACTGTGCCAGGAATTGCAGGCACTGACATGGTCATTCCTCGTGAAGAACAGTGAGCTGTTCCTACAAGACGCTTTTCCAAGATTCTTTTTTAAATATTTAATATTCTTTTTGGAGAACGTTGCCCTGGGATGCTGCCAGCCACTCAGCAGCTCTTCTTTCCTTTTAGGACTTGCCGTTTCCAGGTCCCACGTAGTTACCCAGCTGGAGCCGGAGGGGAGCCCAGGGTGCCTGAGAAGGTAAACACAGCTATAGCTACAGCAAAGAAGACTTGGAGGAACCTGGGCCTGGTGAGTGGAAGCTGAGGGAATGGTCGCATTGGGGCTGGTTTCACGTTATACCAGCAGCCCGTGCTGTGTCTCTTGGTATTCAGACGCTGGTACCTGTGGCTGACCTCCCTCCTTTTCCTTCCCCATCTGGATGCTCTGCCCACTGTCTTTGTACTCTGATCTCAGGTACCTGTTAGTCCCTTCCCTCTGCCCCCCATCTTCTCTTGGTACTCTGCAGCATTGGGTTTCATTTAACACTGTCATGAGTTGTACTCACGTCCTTCAATTTTCCTTGAAAACGAAGTATTCCATTCCAGCCAGATTTTTCTGGCCCTGGACAGACCCTTTTGCACAGCACTTATCTACCACAAGGCCTTGTTGGGAGATCATTGGCCAGAGGAGTGATTTGGAGACCCTGCCCCTCCTTGTACTGTATTCCGCCCTTGTACCCTCTTCCTGTGAGGTCTCTGTCATTCCCTGACTTGTAGAGGCCTGCAGCCTTCCCTTCCTGATCCTGATGCTAGCTCCCATGTTCTGCTGTCCCATGGACTCCTTCCTGGTTGTATCAGACACGCATGTGTCATGGCCTGCCACTTGCCACCCATTAAACATGCACTTCCCCACCTTTATCTTTCTTCAGGTTGATGGCATGGTGTGAGGGATGAGGCTGCACCTTCTGAGCAGGGTGTTTCTGTGAGTGTCACAGATGGGAACTCCCAAGGCAGGTCCTTCCACCCAAAAGGCTCATCCCTGTGACATGTGTGACCCGGTCTTGAAAGACATCTTTGCACCCGGCTGAGCCACAGGAAACACCATCTGAGCAGTACCCAAACACCGCCATGTGCATCACTGTGGGAGAGACTCCTGGGGTAGTATAAACCTTGACCAGATGCAGAGGCCGCAGAGTGGAGAGAATTTCTTCAGAAAGGAAAGGAGCCAGGCCTGATTTGTGAAGATCTACAGATCCCAGGTGTTGGAGAAGGCCTTTACTTGCAGGGAGGGTTGGAAAAACTTTGTGGTCAGTTCTGGACTTACCACCTGCAGGCCTCTAGCAGTGGGGAGAAACCACACAGAGGCCCTGAGTGTGGGGAGGCCTTTTGCGTATCAGATTTCCTTTAGGTAAGAGACCATAATCTGAGACCATAAAGCCTTCCACTTGTTAGGAGGCAACCTCGCTCCTGGGTTGGTTGACTCAGAGCATCTCAAGGGACTCTTGGCTGTGGTGAACCTGGGAACAACAAGGGCCATTGGAGATTCAGGAAAGGCTCCTGAGCCTGGGACACTTTCCCACAAGGAGAGTCCTCCCAGGAAGGTGAGCTCTGAGCACATGGGTGTGGGAACTGCTAATCTGCCTTCAACACTTTCATGGGAGTCTCTTGGGGAGGGTGCTTTCTGTGAACCACTCACCCCACAGAAAGCTTCCATGGTCTATGGGCAGAACTCGTACAAGTGGAAGTTTAACAAATATTGGCGTGGTTGTTCGACATCAGTAGATCATGCTGAAGGGAAGCCTGTGACCACGGTGAATGTGAGAAAGCCTTTCTTGAGAGGGCAGGCCTAGGTCAGCATGGGAGGATTTGCACCGAGTGAAGCCAGGGGAGTACTTCCAAGTGTAGGAAGGCCTCCAGCTGCAGGTCAGACCTGCAGCACAGTGGACTCACACTGGGAAAGGCCTTGTGAATGCAAGGAATGCAGGAAAGTGGGGGATGGCTCTGCTTTTGTCCAAAATAACTTCCCCCGCCCGAGAGAGTCTCTTCAAGTACAGAATATGTGGGCTAAGCCTTTTGTGTCAGCTGTTTTCTCACTCATCATGTAAGGGTTCCCCCAGGAGAGAAGGCTTGAGGGCAGTGAGGTGGGAAGGCCTTCATTCACCATTTTTATTCCTGGCATTAAGAGCATCTGTGCTGGGGGAGAATCCTTTGAGTATAAAGATCAGAGAGCCTTTTGTGCCCGCTCTTCCCTAGCTTGGCACGAGGAGTCACAGTGGGGAAAACCTCGTGGATACAGCGACTGTGGACACACTCTCCGCCTTCATTCATCCCTCACCTGCCCCTGAAGTATTCTTACTAGGGAGAAACCCTGTGAGTGGAAGAGATGTGGGAAGGCCTTTTGCAGGTGGACTTAGCTCAGTCAACAGCTAAGAACTCATACTGGGAAGAATGTAACTCCTGAGGAAAATGTTTGCCTGAGGAAACATCTCACTTGGCAGCTGAGAAGTTATACCAAAGAGAAATCCTGTAAGTGTCATCGTTGTGAGAAAATCTTCCAAAACAGATCGTCGCTTACTGTCTTCGAAAGGGTCCTGTTGGAAGTTGACTCTACAAGGACCTTACTCTCCAAATGAGAAAGGAGAAAGCTAGTGGAAAAAGGAGAGAAAACTTGTGGTTATGGTGCAGTTAACAAAACCTTGAGCTAGCACTCAGTCTTAGTATGTGCTGAGAAGCAATCATGGAAGATTATTTAAAAAAGAGAGAAGGCATAGGAGGAGGAAGGAAAGAAGTAGACGTGACAGAAGAAGGACTACTTTCTTGGTTTATTTCCAGTGTCCCAGGCAAACTCACGACAGTTTGTTTTCAGTTATTTCTGTTTGGGGTGGCAGGTAGGCGCGAGGGGGCCTCATCCCTTTCAACCGGCCTGCGCACAGTCACTTCCTTTCTATGTCAGGAGAGCTGGGCACTTGATAGCCTCTGTGGGTATTTACCCAAATCCTTCTTTGTTAAAAAAACACTGACTTAGCCAGTCAGGGTCGTAAGTCTTTGTGATAAATGTGAAGCCGATTGATGAAGCACTCAAAATTTAAAAGAAGTTAGAACACTAAAAATATTGTCACCTAAAGTCATTTCATATCTAAGGAGCTAAGTTCATAGATATGAATGGGTACTTTTTTTGCACCATTTTAAGACCATTTAAGGCTTCAGTTATTCATTCACTAATTTTTTCTTCATTGAGATATGATTGACATATAACCCCATGCGAGTTTAAGGTGTACAGCATTGAGCTGATGAATTTACACTCTAGTATGATTGCCATTGTAGCACTAGCACCTGTATCCTCGTGGTATCCAGTGTTCCTCATGGTAGGAACAGTTAAGATCTAGTCTCTTGTCCAGTTCAATGTTTGTAATACAGTTTTGTTTCTTTTCTTCCCCGTGCTGTATATTAGATCTTCAGGATTTATTTATCTACCAGTTGCAAGTAGAAATCCTTAAACAACATCCCCCCACCCAAGCCTTTGGTGACCATCATTCCACTCTCGAATTTGAGTTTGGTTTTTTGTTTTGCTCTTAAGATTCCACATATAAAAATATATAGTATTTGTTTTTCTGCGTTTGACTTACCTCACTTAGCATAATTTCCTTAAGGACTATCCATATTGTCGCAAATTACAGCATTTCCTTTTTTCTCGTGACTGAATAATAGTCCATTGTGTATAGACCGCGTCTTCTCCCTTGATAGACACTTCAGTTGTTACCACATCGTGTCTCTTGTGTACGTTGCTTCAATAAACCTGGAGTGTGCATACCTCTGAGATCCTGTTTTCATTTCCTTTAGCCATCTATATACCCAGAAGCAGGATTATTGGACCATATGATGGTTCTGTTTTCAATTTTTTTAAAGAATATTTATTTATGTGAGAGAGAGAGCAAGCACAAGCAGGGGGAGCAGCAGGGAGATGGAGAAGCAGGCTCCCCACTGAGCAGGGAGCCTGACTGGGGGCTCGATCTAGGACCCTGGGATCATGACCTGAGCTGGAGGCAGATGCTTACCTCACTGAGCCACCAGGCGCCCTTTTCTTTATTTAAAAATTTTTTTGGTGGGCAGCAAAGCAAGGCTTATTGAGCAATAGCAAAGTGATAGTACAAATCTCCCAAGGAGGGAGAGGACCTGAGAGGGTTGACCCTATTTTAAGTTTTCGAAGAACCTCCATACTGTTCTCAAAAATGACTGGCAGTTAACAGTCCCACCAACTGTGCACAAATGTTCCTTTTTCTCCACATCTTTGGTGACATTTCTCTCATCTTCTTGATACTAGCCATTCCAACAAGTGTGAGGTGAGCTCTCACTGTGGTTTAGATTTGCATTGCCCTGATGGTTAGTGGTACTGAGGACCTCTTCGTGTACCTGTTGGCCATTTGGATGTCTTTAAGATGTCTGGGTAGTTCGTCTGCCCCTGGTTTAACCAGATTTTTATTGTTGTTATTGATGTGTATGAGTTCTTAATAAAATTTTGAGTATTAGCCGCTTATCTGGTAACATGGTTTGCAAATATTCTCTCCTACTCCATAGGTTGTCTTCTCATTTTTCTTAATTATTTCTTTTGCAATGCAGACACTTAAGTTTGATGTAGTCCCACTTGTTGATTTTTTCTTTTGTTTGTACCTTTGATGTCCTGTCCTAAAAGCCATTGTCCTGGAGCTTCCCTTGTTTTCTTCTAGGAGTTTTATAGCATCAGGCCTGTGTTTAAGTCCTTGATCCGTTTTGAGTTAATGTTTGTGAGTGCTATAAGGAGGTGATCCGATTTTGTTTCTCTGCATGGGTTATGCAGTTTTCCAACACCTTTCACTGGAGAGACTTTCCCCCATTTGATGTCCTTGGTTCTCATCAAATACTGGGTGACTGTGTATACGAGGTTTTAATTCTGTCTCTTTATTCTGTTCCATTGGTCTGTGTCTATTTTTAGCCAGTACTATACTGTTTTGGTTACTGTAACTTTGTAGTATAGTCGAAATCAGGAATGTGATGCTACCTGTTCTTTCTCCTGGTTGTTTTGGCTGTTAGGGGCCTTGCAGTTCTGTTTCTTCTATTCCTGTGAAAAGTGCCATTGGCATTTTGATAGGGATTGTGTTTAATCTGCGGACAGCTGTGCATGGCATGGGTATTTTGACATTATTACTTTCAGCCTGTGAACATAACGTATCCTTCCACTTGTTTGTGTCTTACTTCTTCCACCAGAATTTCACATTTTTCATTATACAGATCTTTCACTTCCTTGGTTAAATTCATTCCTAGGTATTTTGCTGTTTTTGATGCAATTTTGAATGAGATAGTTTTTTCTTTCCCCAGATGTTTCATTGTTAGTGTGTGCAAATGCAGCTGATTTGTGTGTATAGGTTTCATATCCTGCGACTTTACTGAATTCACTGAGATCCAACAGTTTTTACTTAAGTCTTTGGATTTTCAGTTTATAAGAATATATAAGTAAATAATTAAGTAAAATATATATCAAATTATATATATTAAATTAAATTTAAAATATATAGTAAAGTAAAAATATATAAGTAAAACAGCAGTTTTAGTTCTTTCTTTTCAATTTGGGTACCTTTTAATTTGTCTTGCCTAGTTGCTCCAGCTAGGATGCCAGTGCTACGCTGAGCAAGAGCGGTGAGAGAAGTCTTTGATTTAAAAAGCAAGCCTTTTCTTCCTGTCATTTTAGACATCCATTCTGCTCACTTTTCCTTGATCCAGATCTGCGTTTTCTTTATTTTCTCTGAAACAGGATGGTGATAGCTGTGCAGTCTTCCCAGGTGAGTCAAACTTTTCCTCTGACTGGGTTTTTCACTTTCTTAAATCCCTTTAGGGTCTTCTCCAAGTCCATCTCAGTAGTTTTCTGGGGGTCAAATTAGGGCTAAAACAAACAGGTAAACACACATGCCACTTAAATTCATGATAAACTGAAAAAACAAACACAGATAAGGAATCTCGTTTAATCTTATGAGAATGTGTCCAGCGTTGTTACAAAGAAAGGTGACCGGAATTCACCAGATGAAGCGGAATTCGTGCAGGTGCATGTGATTTTCACAGTCGCCCATGAACAGACTTCCTTTGTGCTCTCATCAGGTGGGGCATTTGGGAATACCTCCTTCCTTTGGGACTGTCTTTGAGGACAAATGCTGAACTATATGAGGTGATTGTTCTCTCATGATAAAAGCATCTGCAATTTTATGGGCGCCTGGGTGGCTCAGTGGTTAAAGCTTCTGCCTTCAGCTCAGGTCATGATCTCAGGGTCCTGGGATGGGGTCCCACATAGGGCTCTCTGCTCCGCAGGGAGCCTGCTTCCCTCTGTCTCTCTCTCTGCCTACTTGTGATCTCTGTCTCTGTCAGATAAGTAAATAAAATTGTTAATTAAAAAAATCTGTAGTTTTTAATATAAATAGAATTGCTCACTTTGAGCGCTGCTCAACACCGGGTCAGCGAGCGCAGGCGTGGTGTCGCTGCCGGCTGCGGCCGACCCACTCTATGGCCTCTACTGCACTTCCTCGTTCTCTGCCGTCACAACACTTCCAGTTATGAACGACCCAGTGTATCGCTTCCTGTCACGTAGGAGAGAGAGCTGCCCCTTGAGGCTCCTCCACCCGTCACACAGACTCGAGGCTGTGGCCGCACAGGCCGCAAAGCCTTTGGGTCTGCGAGGGCTGGAGACACCCTGTGCAGAGAGCACGTCCCTCGCTGCCTGGGAGCTCCCGGAGCCTTGGCCTTGAGCTCACACGGGGTTGCATTAAACAGGTGGAAAAGGGGACACTCGCTTTGACACCGCATGTCTGGAACCCCAGAAGTGGGAGGGAAGGGTGGAACGTCGGGCCCCGAGGACCAGGAGGGGGACGGGGAGGCCTAGCAGCCGAGAGCTTGGAGGCGTCGGGATTCCAGCCTGTCTGCCCCGCAGGACTCGTCCTGTCCCTCGCCGCTGGAGTTCCCTGTTCTTGCATAAAATGGGAAGCTGAACTGAAACACAGAAAGCAGAGCTGCCCCTGGAAGCTCGCGACGCGCAGGCGGGGCTGGAGTTGGGAGCTTCTGCCAAGTGTCAGTGTTTCGGGGCGGCGAGCGGGGCCTGTCCCTGTGGCTAAGGTGGGCACCATGGAGTGGGGCAGGGTGGGATGAGGAACTGGCGTTTGCGCTCACTAGTTTTGAGGTTTCTACCAGCCGTCTGGCAGGAGGCGCTGGTGAGCAGCTGGGCAAGCAAGGCTAGAATCCAGAGCTGTGTTTGGGTCTCGGGGTGGTTGGCGCCAGTGCCCTCTGGCACTGTAAGTGCACCTGACGCCCGTCGCGGACCAGAGTGACGTGTTGCTGCACTGCAGGGGATATTGCGCTCCTGGAGATGGGCAACACTCAGGGTGTTAGGGTGTCTTCCAGGCTCTGCGCTTGTGCTCAGTGACGTGTAGGAGGGTTTAAGAGTGTAGAGATTTGGGGGGCACCTGGATGGCTCAGTCGATTGGGCGCCTGCCTTCGGTTCTGCTCGTGATCTCAGGGTCCTGGAACTGAGTCCCACCTTGGGCTCCCCATTCAGCAGGGAGTCTGCCTCTCCCTCTGCCTGCTGCTCCCCACTGTGTGCTCGCGCTCTCTCTCTCGCTTAAAAAAAAAAAAAGAGAGAGAGAGAGAGAAAGGACGGAAGGAAGGGAGGAAGGAAGAGATTTGGTCGGAACTGGACATTACCAGGAGGCAGGGTTGCTCCTATGATGGGATATCCTGAAATGTTTATTCTACAAAGCAGGGATGGAAGTGTCACTCCAGCAGCAGCTGGGAGATGACATAGCTGTCACTTAGGTCACCAAAGAGAGGGTTGATACCTGGTCATTTCCATTGTTCACACAGAATTCTTGGTTTTGTTCATGCTCTGACATGATGATGGGATGGTTTTGTCTTTGTCTCAGTCTGTCATGGTCACTGAGTGGCCTTGACTGAGTTTGGTGTTCTGTGAACTTGTTTATGTCCGACAGGGGAATCCCAGAGTTTAACCGAGTGCCAGGCCAGCTAATTATGCCATGACCTGACCTCCAGGACCCCCCTGAGCTCTACTTTTCCTTTCCAATCATGGCAAATATCCACCCATCCTACAGACAGAAATTAGCCCCACATAGCTTTAGGAAGAGGAAGCCTCACACACAAAACTCTGCACATATGCGGATTCTGTGCATTAGAGAAAGTGGAAGTTTAGAGTGGGGAGAGCTGTGCCCAGGGCCTGGGGACCAGCCCACCCGAGAGGCTGGTCGGGGAGGCCTCCTGGAGGAGGCGACTTCTGAGTTGGGACAAGCCGAGCTCCCAGAGATGCCAGTGGGGACGTTGTTCCAGAGTGCCCCATTGCTGGTGAAGCCCTAGTGGCACCCAGAGAGTCCCTTTAGAGGTGACTGGGCTGTGGCAGAGCAAGGGACCTGGGTCCCATTTGAGCAGCTGGTAAGGAGCACCCAGAGGGAGATGCAGGCAGAGTACCCTCGGACCCGCCATGGAGCACAAACAGTCTGGGAACAGACCCTACAACACCATCACAGAGAACTAGCACAAAAGTGTTGGCAGACATGCACACCCAGAGACACACACACAAGATACAAAGTCCTATGCAGGTGCACACATGGATACCCACCAGGACACAGACCTGGGAGTTGGGCACTGGTGTATTTCTATTAACTGAAGACGCGTGCACCCACAAGACAGACACAGACATAGAAGGACACCCAGGTACAAGTCCCACATGTGTCACGACCAGTGCTTCCAGAACAGTGCTCCCTATGGGTAGCAGGCAGATGGACCCATTGGCACAAATGCATACCTGCAGATACGCAGGTTCACGCTGGGACACGCACATGCAGAAGGACTGTGCATGCATCCACAGAAAGGAAGTCCCGGACACGAGAACACAAGGACAACAGAGACAGGTATGTAGCCAAGGGTAGACTAATGGATACAGTCGCAGTGACAGACACACATGTACAAACGGTTGTATATGGATAGATAGAGCCATCCAAAGAGAGGCGCACACCCAGGATCTCATGCACTCACACAGACACACATTCACAATGAAATCCCCTAATGCAGATGAGCGGATCTGTATCCACAAGAGTGTGCAGGTAAATGTGGAACATCTGCTCCAGAGAAGAAGAATGCACGGGATTATAGAAGTTCATTACACACTTCACCGATACAAAGGATGTACAGCATGCAACTTACAGATGGTAACACAGACAGTGGTCTCTGCTGTCAGCTTCACATAGCCAGCTGATTCTTGAAGAATGCTCTCGTTCATTTTGGCTTAAACTCTGATGTGTCAAGATTTGTATAAAATTTCAACATATTTGTATACTGCAACCAAGCAAATCCAGTTCTGTGTGTATGCCCAATAGAAATGAGGGCATTTTTCCTTCAAAATATACACAGTTGATCCTTGAACAACCCGCATTTGAACTGCATGGGTCCATTAAATGTGCATTTTTAAAAAAAAAATACAGTACTGTGAATATATTTTCTCTTCTTTATAGTTTTCCCTTTTTTAATATTTTATTTTATTTGGGAGAGAGAGAGAACAAGCAGGGAGCAGAGGGGCAGAGGCAGAGGGAGAAGCACACTCCCCACTGAGCAGGGTGCCCCACCCAGGACCCCGAAATCATGCCCTGAACCACCCAGGCACCTCCCTCATGATTTTCTGTGTAGCATTTTCTTTTCTCTAGCTTACTTTATTGTAAGGATACGGGAGGTCACCAAATATGTTAATCAACTGTTTATTTTCTCAGTTTGCTCAATAGTAGACTATTTCTAGTTAGGTTTTGGAAGGGTCAGAGGTTATACATGGATTTTTAACTTTAGGTCGGCACACCCAGCCCGCGTGTTGTTCGAGGGTCAACTGTAGGATTATCGGTTTACAAGCAACTTTACTGATGATAACCAAGACCCTGACACCACGCACATAGCTCTTGATAGGGACATGCCTGAACAAATTACATGCCACAAACTGAAGGAAAACACAGCAATGAAAACTACTGCTTCACTCTACAGTGTGGGTGAATCTCCTAGAAAAAGACAGTGAGTGGCAGTAATACCCATCAGAGATAAAGTAGTATGTGCCGTGACCTTGTAGGAAGGTCAAAAAACAGATGAACCTAGTATGTGGTGGGAAAGGACAGTCATGGTCCTCTTTGTGCAGGGCTGCCGAGAGCGCCCTATGTCTTTGTGTGGGTGCGGTTTATACGTGTGTTGACAGGCAAATACTTGTCAAGCCACACACTTAAGGTGTGTCCATTTTATCTTCTCGAAATTACACATGTAGAAAAAAAGATAGATAAATACCGGTGCACAGCCCACAGCATAAAAAAGAGCATAAGCAAGACTGGAATTTCGTTATGAACCTCACAGCTTACACATCCCATTCTACACCTCAGAGGAATCCTTTGTCCAGAAAGTTTGCTTTACTAATTCTTTTAAATTCATAGTTGGACACCTTGCATATGTATCACTAATAATAAATACATTTTATGCTTGATTTTGAAATCTGTATGAATGGAATCAGTGTGCTTTTCTTTGCTGTGGATTTCTTTTAAAGATTTTATTTATTTATTTGACAGACAGAGATCACAAGTAGCCAGAGAGGCAAGCAGAGAGAGAGGGGGAAGCAAGCTCCCTGCCAAGCAAAGAGCCTGATGTGGGGCTCAATCCCAGGACCCTGAGATGACCTGAGCCGAAGGCGGAGGCTTAACCCACTGAGCCACCCTGGCGCCCCTGCTGTGGATTTTTAAAAAGCATTTGTGAGATGAATGTATTACTTGTTATTTATCATCCTTTAAAATATGTGTTTTTTTTAAAGATTTTATTTATTTATTTGACAGACAGAGATCACAAGTAGGCAGATAGGCAGGCAGAGAGAGAGGGGGAAGCAGCCTCCCTGCTGAGCAGAGAGCCTGATGCGGGGCTCGATCCCAGGACTCTGGGACCACGACCTGAGCTGAAGGCAGAGGCTTTAACCCACTGAGCCACCCAGGTGCCCCAATATATGTGCTTTAAACTATTAAATGTACCTACAGAATTTTATTAAACACATCTCTAAAGAATACCTAGGGATGTCAGGGTGGGTGCCTGCATGGCTCAGTTATTAGGCATCTGCCTTCACCTCAGGCCATAATCCCAGGACCTGGGATAGAGCCTTGCATCAGGCTCCCTGCCCAGTGGGGGGGGGGGTCTGTTTCTTCTTCCTCTGGTCCTCCTCCCCACCTGTGTTCCCTCTCTCAAATAAATAAAGAAAATCTCTTTTTTAAAAAAAATATTTTATTTATTAGAGAGAGGGAGAGAGAACACAAGCAGGGAGAGCAGGAGAAGGAGAAGCAGGCTTCCCGCTGAGCAGGGAGCCCGAGGTGGGGCTCGATCCCAGGACCCTGGAATCATGACCTGAGCCGAAGGCAGACGCTTAACGACTGAGTCACCCAGGCACCACAAATAAAATCTTTTATTAAAAAAAGATTTTATTTATTCATTTGACACAGAGAGAGAAAGAGAGATCACAAGTAGGCAGAGCGGCAGGCAGAGAGAGAGGGAGAAGCAGGCTCCCTGCCAAGCAGAGAGCCCGATGCAGGGCTCGATCCCAGGACCCTGAGATCATGACCTGAGCTGAAGGCAGAGGCTTTAACATACTGAGCCATCCAGGTGCCCCAAGTAAAGAAAATCTTAAAAAGAATATACAGGGATATAATTATTCAGCAATAAAATAATTTCTAAGATGGCTGATATAAAAATGCTTGATATATTCATGGACTGTTATCTTTTTCCTTGTTATTCTGAAACTGTTGCTCTGTGTAATATGAGTCAGTATTACAAATTACATATTTTATCTTCTTGGTGATACTTTCTCCCCTGAAATTATTTTTCTCTGATGTAATTACATGGTTCACATGTGCTCATGTGTTTTTAATGAGATAACAGGTGAGTTTTTTAAGACCTGTTTCAAATATCTCTGTAATGTTATGTTTTATTGATTATTTTTTAAGATTTTATTTACTTATTTGACAGAGAGAGATTGCAAGTAGGCAGAGAGACAGGCAGAGAGGGAGGAGGAAGCAGGCTCCCCACCAAGCAGAGAGCCTGATGTGGGACTCGATCCCAGGACCCTGAGATCATGACCCAAGCCGAAGGCAGAGGCCCAACCCACTGAGTCACCCAGGAGCCCTGTAATGTTATATTTTAGATGTGTCTCTTGTATCCATGCTATTGTTGGACACTTATAAGAAAAGATTTTATTTATGGGGTGCCTGGGTGTCTCAGTGGGTTAAAGCCTCTGCCTTCACTTCAGGTCATGATCCCAGGGTTCTGGGATCAAGCCCCATATATAAATAAATAAATATATTTATTATCTAAAATAAAATAAAATAAAATAAAATATTTTATTCATTTATTTGACACAGAAAGAAAGAGAGGAAGCACAATCAGGGGAAGCAGCAGGTAGAGGGAGAGGGAAAAGCAAGTTCCCCACGGAGGAGGGAGCCCAACGTGGGGGTTGATTCCAAAATCCTGGTTCATGACCTGAGCCGAAGGCAGAGCTTAACCAACTGAGCCACCCAGAAATCCCCAAAAAACTGACTCTTGATCAGCGATGCGTTCAGTGAAAGATCTTGATCAAAAGGGGGAAATGTGAAAATTGATAAAAAGAAAACCTCAGTAAAATGGAGTTGAGAGGCCAGAAGGGGAAGCTCTCACTCAGTACCACTGGAAGTCAAGAATTGCCAACCACAGAGGCCAAGGGAAGAGTCATCAATTACAGGACCCAACATGAAGAGATGTACATTGCATCTCCTATAAGAAATCGACCACCCCCGCAGCTCTACCAAAGATAAACCATCATTACTCTGAACTCTTGCTTTTTTCCAATGGACTTCTGTTCAAAACAATTCTTTCCAACTTGCTCCTTCTTCTCCACGGAACGGTTCTGTTCCTTTGTTGAACTAGTCTGTGTTTTTTGTTTTGTTTTGTTTTGTTTTTAAGATTTTATTTATTAATTTGACAGAGAGAGGGAGATCACAAATAGGGAGAGAGGCAGGCAGGCAGGCTACCCGCCAAGCAGAGAGCCCAATGTGGGACTCGATCCCAGGACCCTGAGATCATGACCTGAGCTAAAGGCAGAGGCTTTAACCCACTGAGCCACCCAGGCGCCCTAGTCTGTGGTTTTTGTCATAGCTTACCTGTCCTGAATTTCAGTTCTCTGCTATTCTAGAATAAACTGATCTCTTTAGCGAAACAACTGATTTGTTTTTAAGTCAATGATATGAAACCATGTTAATTCCATACCCACTTAAGGCCAAGAGCAATTAGTCTTGATAGTCCTATGTTTTGCATTATATGGCCTGTAAGAATGTGTTGAACAATAGGCCTACCTGTGCATTATGAAACCTTCTTGTACATAGTGTCCTTTTTTTTTTAAAAAAAAAAAAAAAGGTTTTTATTTTACAGAGAGATAGAGGGAGAGTACAAGTAGGCAGAGCAGCAGGCAGAGGGAAAGGGAGGAGCAGGCCCTCCACTGAGCAGGGAACCGGACACCGGGCTCTATCCCACGACACCGGCATCATGACCTGACTTGAAGGCAGTCACTCAACTAATTGAGCTACCCAGGAGCCCCATGGTGCCTTTTTAAAAATCACATGCACCTAAAGGTATACACATATGTTTTAAGTAAAAATTCTAACCATTGGGCGCCTGGGTGGCTCAGTGGGTTAAGCCGCTGCCTTCGGCTCAGGTCATGATCTCAGGGTCCTGGGATCGAGTCCCGCATGGGGCTCTCTGCTCAGCAGGGAACCTGCTTCCTTCTCTTTCTCTCTTTGCCTGCCTCTCTGCCTACTTGTGATGTCTCTCTGTCAAAAAAAAAAAAAAAAATTCTAACCATCACCTATGATGCTACTATGATGCTATACCCCTGCTAAGAGGGGGTCCTTGACATCCTCCTACAGCAGTGTATGTGAGAACTTTGTGATGACGATGAATAAAAAGAATAACAGCTTGTATGTATTTAGCCCTAGGCCCTGTGTTAAGCACTTATCATCTCATTTCCCACGATATAGGTTGTACTATTTTCCCATTTTAGTCTTTAAATTTGGGGGGGGGTAGTCATGACTGTAAAGTTTTTCCAGCGAGATAAACACACCAGGCGAGGTAGGCACAAGGCAAGATTTATTAAACGCACTCTCTGGCGAAGTTTCAGGGCTCAGAAGAAGGGGAGCCAGGAAAGTTTCACTGGGAGGAGGTGGGTACCCTCGGGCGAGGTTCCGCAACTCTGGAAAGCAGAGTGGGGAAAGTCGCAAAGGAGGCAGGGAGAAGGGGGCTTTTAAGGGGTCTCGAAGGGAGTTCAGGGGACTTTTGGCAAGTTTCCCTTATTTGGATTTTTCGCCTGCTTGTCGGGGTCCCATTGGTCCACTGGAGCCCGGAGCAGGGCTCTCAGATTCCCACTTGTCAAGGTCCCATTGGTCCATGGGGGCCGAGGGCGGGGGGAAGGGGGCTGGGAGGGGGGGCGTGTTCCAGATTCCTGCTTGGGTCTTTGTTCTCCTGTTGGAGCTCAGGTTTTGTGGCGGGAACGTTCACCATCTTAGGTAGCCCTTTCTTTCTGCCAGCCCAACAATGACTTTTTTTTTTTTTTTTTAAGATTTTATTTATTTGACACAGAGAAAGAGCACAAGCAGGCGGAGCAGCAGGCAGAGGGAGAAGCAGGCTCTTCACGGAGCAGGGAGCCCAATGCGGGATAGATCCCAGAACCCTGGGATCATGATGTGAGCTGAAGATGGATGCTTAGCTTAACCGACTGAGCCACCCAGGTGCCAGGTCAAGACTTGTTTTGAAAGGCCCCTCCCCCAGAATGCCCCCTCCCCTAGAAGATAGATAGGATAACTAACCGCTTGTTTGCTTTTCTGTGAACCGCTGGCTTTTAGGCGTAGATTAGGTTATTAATTGCTTATTAATTGCTCTTTTGCCCTTCTGTAACTGCTTGGCTTATAGAAATAATAGGGACGCCATGATGGCATTCCTACCTTCCCCCTTCTTGTTCCCCCTTCCCGCCTCTCTCCTCCCCCTCGTGGGCCCTCAGAACCAATCAGCCTGTTCCCCCTTCCCGCCTCTCTCTTTGCGCACGGGGGTCCCCAAAGCCAATCAGCAAACTCCACGTATGCCTTTTTCAAAAGTTCTAACTGTCAACCAATCAGTTGCGTCCCACCCAAAACTTGTTTGTACCTGTCTATAAAAACCGGCACCACCCCAGCCAGGTGTGCTCAGCTAGCAGGAGCTGCTGACCACCCGCAGGCGCCTGCGTAACAATAAAGAACCTCTTGCTGATTGCATCCAGTGGCAGTGTTGGATTCTTGGGTAAGGGGATCCGCGGGTCTTTCAGTTTCAAGAGAGTTCGGGTTCTCAAGCTTAAACCAGGGCCCCGCCCGCAGTGTCTACTGTGTTGTAGGTTGGGTCAGAGAACTCTGATTCTCATTAAGTTCACAGGTGATGATGATACTGCCAGTCTGGGGCTTACATTTGAGGAATCAACGAATTAGGGAACATTTAATGATCCTACACAAAGGCCCCACAAGCGAGGCATTTTCATTATTCAATTTAAACCTCAGTCCCCAAAGCTCAGAGAGGTGAAGCAGGTCCCCCAGGATTAAAGACTGAACCGCGTGCAGGAGATCTCTGAGTAGGTGGCTTCGTCCCAGGTGACCACAGAAATGTGGGTGCGTCCCCTTTTAAGAGGAGCTTGGGCACTTCCGGACAGTATTCCTCCCTTATCTTTCTTCTCCGGGTGTCTTTGCGGCCACCAGGAAAAACCCGGAAAAGGACCACTGCCTCGGTGGGTGCAGTGTACCAACTACATTACCCAGAAATCTGTGCTCGCCGCATCGACGCCGCGCCTATGACTGCCCGGAAAAGATGCGTTGCCCGCCGCCCGGCGCGGCTGAGGAGGGACTTCCGGCGCCGCCATCGTGACGTCTTTTGCTTGTGCCGGCACTATCCGGCCGGGTGGTAAAGGCTCCGGGACCCGGGCGGGTCCGCTTCCCACGCGGCTCTTCGGAACCGAGGAAGGAAGGACGATAATACGCGCCTTTGTTGCCCTCCAAGAGCGCCGTCGTGGGGCCGGCTGCCTTGCGCGCAAGTGTCCCCTGGAGCTGCGCCCTTCCCGAGGCCTTCGCGTCCGCACTCTGTCCCCGTACGCCCCCGGCCGCGGCGCCCTAAGCCTGTGCTTACCTTCACTCAGGGACGACGGGCTCGGAGGGCGGCCCGAGGTCTCCCCGCCTAGTGGACCTCCGGGGTTCTGGCTGAGCCCGCAGGGCCTGCTCGGTTTGCCCGCTTCTCACGACCCGGTTCTGTTAGCGGGGTCCGGTGGCGGCCCTGGCGCTTATGGACGGGGCTCAGGTGAGCAGAGGGTTCCTCAGGCCTCACCGACTCGGATGTAGGGGGTGGCGTGTTCCAGGACCCTCCTCGCTTTGCCTTCAGCGCTTCCTTCTGTCGAGCGTGAAGGCGGCGAAGGGCGGTCACTTCCGGCAGGTATGTGGCGGGGTCCCTGGTGCCCGCGTGGATGGTGTGATTTGTGCAAGAGTTTCCAAGGTGCAGGAGCCAGCTGGCACAAATATTTGGGGTGGAGATGAATTCGGAGTGTCCCAGGAACCGGAGGTCCCTGTGACATCTGGTGAGGACACACAGCGGGTGGTCAGGCGTCGGGCCTGGAATGGCCGCCGGAGGAGCTCGGCTTATGTTCTGATGGTAGTGGGAGCCATGGAAGATTCGGAACAAAGACGGAGGTGGCCTGGCTCAGGTGTTAACAGACTCCGTCTGGTTGCAGAGTGGAAAGTGGGGGGACATTGGTCTGGGCAGGAAGACCAGAGTGGAGCTTACCTCAATAGACCGGGTGAGTGTTAAATGGTGGGTGGACCAGAGTGGGGGCAGTGGAGCTTAGGGAAGTGTAGGAGTTTGGTATCTACTTTTAAAGTAGGGCCCATTAGGCGTTCTGATGAGACATAGTGATACTCCGGGACTCTTTACTTTTGCCTCTGTCTGCATTGGTTTTCTGGGCACCCGAAGCTGGGGGTGTGGGGGTGGGGGGTGGTCATTTCTAGCCCAGGGATCTGAATCCAGGCTGAGTGTTATGTAGAGAGGTTACTACTTCTGGCAGCCAATTGGATGAGGACCAAGGGGTGTATTGGGCCCAGAACAGCGTTGTGCAAATGCTGGGAGGTAAGATTGAGTTGGGTGTCCTCAAGGAACTGCAGATCTTAGTTGTCTCTTGGGAGTAGGGTCAGAAGGCAGACAGGCATGGCAGGCTGAGGAGCTGGGCCTCATTCTGAGGGTGCTGAAAGGCATGGGAGATTTGGAGCAGTAGAGAGAGGTGACCTGACTCAGATTTTAATGGACCTCCTTCAGCTGCTCTCTGGCTGAGAACAGAGCCGTGGGTGTGAGGGGGCACCTGCTGCAGTAGTCTGTGAGTCTGCAGTAGTCTGTGACTGGCCCAGAGAGGTGACTGAGGAGGGGAGACATGTTGGTGGATTTTGTATCTGTTTTGTAAGCAGGGTAACCAGATTTTCTGGTGTGAAGGGTGAATGAGAGAAAGGGATGAGTTGTGGGTGACCCTGTCGGGGGGGGGGGGTGTCTGGTTTTTTTATTTTGTTTTCCTTACTGGTTGAGTGATGGAAATGTCATCACCTGAGATAGGGAAGCTGGAAGCAGGAGTAATTGTCTTGGGTTCTATTGGGAGGTAGGTTTTTCTCATGTTTAGTTTGAAAAGTCCCAGAAATTCCTTAGTTGACACATTGGGCTGGATGCAGGTTTTTCATACTGGCAGAGGTACTGGTTGCAGAAGTTGCAAAGGTGGTGGCCAGTATGTGGAAGGGGGTGGAGCTGTGGATTACATTTAGGAGGGAGTATCTCTAGGTCATGGCAGCAGTGCAGTTAATAACAAGAAAGTTGAAACTTGGGACCAAGGACTGGGTCTCTTGCTTAGGTGCTGGGTGACAGTGGTGCCTGTAACAAAGATAAAAGAGCACTCTCCCCGGGGTTGTGCCCTGTAGGTGCATATGTTGTGGGCCGGAAGACTGGTGGTCATGATGGCGGTTCCAGCTGGGAAGAAGGGGTGGTTCAAAAAACGGTGTACGTGTTGGGAGAAGTGTGAACAGATGGCCTCAAGGTTGTGTCTGGGAGGCATGGTCTGGAGGACAGCAAGAGAACTGGCTAGCCAGAGAGTTGGTGCCCTTCCCGGCAGACCCATATCTTACACGGTATCTGTCTGCCCACCTGCCTGGCTCTGGGTGGCTCGCAGTGATCAGACAGACAGGAGGGGAGAGCAGGCACTGGTGGCACCAAAACCTGCTATCTCGTGTGAGGTGGGAGGCCAAGAGGAGAGGCACCAGGGGTGGTTGTGTGAGTGGATCAACTGGGGGCCCCTGCTGCCTGTGAGCTCAACTGTCCCCCCTTGTGACAGGGCTGTGTGACCTTCGAGGATGTGTTTGTGTACTTCTCCCGGGAGGAGTGGGAGCTCCTTGAGGAAGCCCAGAGACTCCTGTATCGTGATGTGATGCTGGAGAACTTTGCACTTGTGGCCTCACTGGGTAAGTCCCTGCTTTGTCTATTGATATATGGCAAATTACCCCGAAATTTACTGGCTTAAAACAGTAAACATTCATTGTTTGAGTATCAGGAACCTGGTCACAACTTACCTGGGCACTTTTTGCTAGACTCATGCCGTTTCAGTCAAGCTGCCAGCCAGGGCTCTGTTCTCATCTGAAGGCCAGCCAAGAAGAATCCACTTACAAATCCAGTCATGTGGTTGCTTGCAAGATTTAGTTTCTTGTGGTTTGTTGCACTGTGGGAATTAGTTCCTCTCTGGCTTGGCCAGTGGCCTCAGTTCCTTGTCATGTTGGCCTTTCTGTAGTGTAGCTCCTAATAGGGAGGCTGCCTTCCCTCTGAGCTAGTGAGTCAGAGCGAATGCCCAGAATGGAATCTGACCTTTTTCTAAACCTGACCTTCAAAGTGACATCCCATTGTCCTTAGATATGGGTCAGGCAGTCCTGCCTACAGGCAGAGGAAGAGGCTTACACAAGGGCAGCAGAGCGGGAAGTGGACATTCTCGGGGCCATCTTAAAGGCTGCCTTTCACAGGTCCTCTTGTTCCCTCCAGTGTCCCCCGGTTTGGTTATTCCCTGTTCTCTAGAGCCAACTCAGTGACTCTTCTCCCTCCCTTCTTTGGTTCCCAGAGTAGGGAGGGCTGTGGGTGCCAGGGCTGTGCATGCCAGGGCTGGGATGTGTGCAGTGTCCCCTCGCCTGCAGGGCAGATCCAGCACTTTCTGCCCAAAGTCTGGCAGGAGTGGGTTTGGGGCTCGCGGCATTTTCGGTCTGTTCAACAGGTTTGGCGTGGCTTGTGCACTGCCTGGCCACGTAACTGTCTGGATCCATGGTGCTTCGGTGTCCCAGCTGCTGGCCCTTGTCACGTAGTTGACATTCCTGGGGCCTGAGCACTCTAGGAGTTACAGAAGCTGTCATGGTCATTGCTCATGAATGTCTCGGGCTGTTCTGCTTCGAGGTTCTGTTCTTTAACACTGAATTTTCTTCTCTGTGTGTGGGGTCTTCCTGGGCCATTCATCTGCCCTGTGTTTTCTTGACAACTTTACATCCTATGTAGTGGCCCAGTTGGAGAGGGTCAGAAAGCCCTTTGTGTCTGACATCACTCCAGCCGCAGGGAGAGAGACCCAGAGGGGCCTGGCCCAGCAGAATGGGAGCTGGAGGAGTGGTGCGTTAGTACTGGGTTCAGATCATACGTTCAGCCTACTTTGTGTTCACCGATGGTTTTTTGTTGTTGTTGTTGTTGTTGTTGTTGTTTTGTTTTGCCAAGGCCTATAGCGGTATTCCATTTCTGCCTTTCCTTCCCCATTCTTGGCACTTTGTCCACCTGTAATTCTCTTCTGTCTTCCATCTCTTGACTCTTTCCTCTCTTCTCTGGCTTCTGTGTCTCATTCATTCTTCTCTGCTCTGCAGCACCAGCTACTTAAATGTGCAAGGAGTTGTGCAGTGATCCTTACATAGTCCTTAAGAACCAGCTGCTTATTCACAGTCAGATTTTCCTGGGCCTGGACATGTCTTTCTGCGCAGAGCTCAGCTGGCACTGGCAGCCAAGGCCCTACTCCCTGGAGGAGTGAGCCAGACTCCCCTCCTCTGTGTGCTGTGTGCCGTACCACCGTTGTCTCTGCCCACCTATTCTCCTTACTGTGACCTTCAGAGGCCTTTCCTCACCTTGATCCTGGCTCCCTGGTCCCACCAGCAAGCCAGTGCTCTCATTCTTCAGCATTTCACACACATGTAAGTGAGGGGGCTGCTGCTGTCCACTAAAGTCAGTGTGTACCTCACCAGCATCTTCTTGCTTTCAGGTCGTTGGCGTGAAACAGATAATGAGGAGACTCTTTCTGAGCAGAGCATTTCTGTGGGAGTGTCGCAGCTCGGGACTCCCGAGTTGGGTGCATTTATCCAGAAAGCCCACCCATGTGAGGTGTGTGACCCACTCTTAAAAGACATCTTGCACTTGGCTGAACACCAGGGATCACAGCCCTTGCAGAGACTGTACGCACGTGGCCCATGTGGGAGAGGATTCTCGTTCAGTGCAGACTTTCACCAGCACCACAAGCGATACAGTGAAGAGGATATCTTCAGAGCGGATGCTGGTGGGGCCTCACACGGGAAGAACTGTGCAGCCCACATGTTATGGAGACCCCTTACTTGCAAGGAGGAAGGGATGGACTTGCTGGACATCTCTGGTCTCTTCCATTGCCAGACCGCTGGCAGTGGGATGATTCCACACAACAGGACTGAGTTCATGGCAACTTTCCCACACAGCACCAGGATTGGCCCACACCAGGGAGACCAGGATGGACTGGTGCTTTTCAGCTGCACTGACAGTGCGAAGGGCTTCCTGAATACCTTTACTCTCCGTGACAACCAGGTAATTCGTACTGAAGTAAGACCCTGTAGATGCCAACCGTGTGGGAATCTCTCCAAGGAGAAATCAGCACTTATTAATCACAGGAAAGTTCACAGTGGAGAAATATCACATGTGTGTAAAGAGTGTGGGAAGGGTTTCATTCACTCGTCTCACTTAAAAATGCACCAGAAATTTCACGCTGGAAAAAGACATTACACATGCAGTGAGTGCGGGAAAGCCTTCAGTCGGAAAGACACACTTGTTCAGCACCAGAGAGTTCACACTGGAGAAAGGTCTTACGACTGCAATGAGTGTGGAAAGGCCTACAGCAGAAGTTCCCACCT
Organism: Mustela nivalis; assembly: GCF_964662115.1. NCBI lineage: Eukaryota > Metazoa > Chordata > Mammalia > Carnivora > Mustelidae > Mustela > Mustela nivalis. The sequence goes on along the minus strand of NC_139037.1, from coordinate 47,629,061 downwards.
TGTTCAACACCAGAGAATTCACACTGGCGAAAGGCCTTATAAGTGCAGTGAGTGTGGAAAAGCCTTCAGCCGCAAAGACACACTTGTGCAGCACCAGAGATTTCACACGGGAGAGAGACCTTACGAGTGCAGCGAATGTGGGAAATTCTTTAGCCAGAGCTCCCACCTTATTGAGCACTGGCGGATTCACACTGGGGCAAGGCCTTACGAGTGCATTGAATGTGGAAAGTTCTTTAGCCATAACTCGAGCCTCATTAAACATCGGAGGGTGCACACAGGAGCAAGGTCTTACGTGTGCAGCAAATGTGGGAAAGCTTTCAGCTGCAAAGACACTCTTGTTCAGCACCAGATAATTCACACCGGCGCAAGGCCTTATGAGTGCAGCGAGTGTGGGAAAGCCTTCAGCCGTAAAGACACTCTTGTGCAACACCAGAAAATCCACACTGGAGAAAGGCCTTATGAGTGTGGTGAATGTGGGAAATTTTTTAGCCATAGCTCCAACCTTATTGTACACCAGAGAATTCACACTGGAGCGAAGCCTTATGAGTGCAGTGAATGCGGAAAATGCTTTAGCCACAATTCCAGCCTCATTCTACACCAGAGAGTTCACACTGGCGCAAGGCCTTATGTGTGCAGTGAATGTGGGAAAGCCTACATTAGTAGCTCCCACCTTGTTCAGCACAAGAAGGTTCACACTGGAGCAAGACCTTATGAATGCAGTGAATGTGGGAAATTCTTTAGCCGAAACTCTAGCCTCATTCTACATCAGCGGGTTCACACTGGGGAAAAGCCATACGTGTGCAGCGAATGTGGGAAAGCCTACAGTAGAAGTTCCCATCTTGTTCGGCACCAGAAAGTTCACACTGGAGAAAAGTCTTATGAGTGCGGCAGTTTTGGTGGTCCTTTAGCTACATCTCTTAAACTTGTTTAGTTCCAGAAAGCTCACAATAGAGAAAGGCCTTATGAATGTAGAAAATGTTCCATCTCCTTGTTCAGCCTGATAGGATTCACACCAGAGAAAATATCTGCAAGTACCCTTTGTGAGGGAACCAGGAGCCAGCAGGTGAGCCTCGTCCATTCGTACAGGTATCATGGGACAGTCCCAGTCAGAACCGCATAGATGGGAAGCTTTTGTGAGGCGCTTTGTACTTTCTGAACCATCCAGGGCTCTTGACAGAGTTCTGTCACCACCAGTGCCTGTGGCGGAAGCCATCCAGTTGCTCCCAGCTGTCCAAGGTCCCACAGTGTGTTGTCAGTCACTCCTGTTCTCTGGAGGGAATCATGAGTGTTCTGAGCCCAGTGAGGCCCTCACTTCCTCCTCCATAACTGGATTCTGAGTGGACATGATCCTGCTCTGGCCAGAAGGATCTGAACTGGAGTCTGCTGGGATTTCCAGACAAGATTTCTCTTCATGAACAAGGTTGACTGTAAATATAACCAACCACCACAAACTCATTTGTCTTCTTCTAAGTCACTCAACTTTAGAACTGCTTGTCTCATGCTGGTCTGATCTGTGCAGTGACACAGGCCTGCTGTGGCAGTCTTTACCATTGTGTGTGTGGTGGGGTCTGTTTGCTGTGTGTAGTGGATTAAGAAAAGGTTGGGTTCTTCCACCGTGAAGGGAAGAGTGCCTCTTGTCTGCACCAACTTCATGTGCCTCAGAAGGATTAGCTGGATGGCAGAGAACAGCTCTCAGTCTAGCTAGCCTAATTTGTATTGTGCTCAAGGCTTGCTAGAAAAAAGCAAAGCACTTTGTGTGCCTCAGCATATGGTCTGGAAGGCAAGATTTCCTGGGAGTCCAGAGTTCATTTCTGAGGAGGGCATAGTTGGTGTGAAGATCTCCAGTGCTTCTGGAAACATGAATTGGGTCTCTTGTTCCTAGGGAATGTTCCATATTCCCCAGCACTTCTGAGGGATTTCTGTCTCCTAAATCTGCATAGGAGCCAGTCCCTGATGTCCAGAATCCCCTAGGCAAGTGTCACTGACTGGAAGGCCCACAGGGCAAGGCGGGGCTCATAATTGGTACAGAAACACTGAGATAGTGGAGTGGGGCTGAACGTGGCCAATGAGAGGCTATGTGTCTCTTGTAGCAGAGGCATCTGCAGATGTCCCTGTGATTTTTGTGGGATGAGAATGTAGAAATTCTCTGGATCCTCAGACATCTGTATCTCCTGTGGCCAGGACCACTCTCGGTGTTTAAAGGTTTGTGGATTCCTGTATCTGCCTGGGCTGTTGGTGTTGTGGCTATCACTACACAGTCAGGAACCTCAGCATGGACAAAAGAGAGATCCAAGGGTAGGGCTTCTCTGACCCAGCTAGCATTGCTAGTGACCGGAGAGGACGTGGATTGCATTGCTCTCTGGTTTTTGCTGACATTCAGGTGGGGTTCATCCTCCTAAATTGGGAGAGGGATGTGGGAGAACCAAGACAGTTGGCAGATGGGACTTTCTAAGAGCGATGGTAAATAGGGACTTGATGGGCAACACTTAGTTCTCAAAAACATCATTGCAGTGTGAGTGACATGAAATGAACTGCACACATGAAAGTGTGAAATGTGCCATTTTCAGCATGTGTATATGCCTGTGAAACCATAATCACAGTGAACATAATGAATGTATTCGACACAACCAGAAGCTTCCTTGTGTCCCTTTATAATGCTTTTATCTCAGTCTTTCTAATACCCTTTCCCATAATTCATGAACAACAAGCATTTTCTAGAATTTTTGTGTGGACAGAATCATTCAGTATATACACTGGGGGGAGTGGGGGCTGTAGCCCTTCTCACCGTCCATAGCAGTTTAGAGATGACTGCGTCTCATTGCCTGTCTCCGTAGGCCGTTCACTTGTGCTGTGGAGGGTTTCTCCGTTGTATGCAGAGGCCACCCCTGTTTCTCGTCCGTTCAGCTGTCAGTGGATGCTTGTGTTGTTCCTGGTGTGGGACTGTTCCAAAGAAAGCTGCTCTGAAGATCTCTGTGCAAGTTACCACTTGATAACATGTCGCTATATGAATGTGCCAGTTTGTCTCTCTTTTCACCCACTGAGGGACGTCCTGGCTGCTTCCAAGTTTGGCACTTAGGAGTAAACCTGCAGTGTACATTGTGTGTAGGTTTTGTGTGGATTTAAGTTTTCATCTCTTGGGTTCTAGCCAAGGAGTGTGATTTACTGGATTATGTAATAAGAGTATGTTTAGATTAGTAAGAAACTTTTTTTTTTTAAAGATTTTTACTTATTTGAGAGAGAGTGCACAGTGGGGGGAAGGGCAGAGGGAGAAGAAGACCCCCCCACTGAGCAGGAAGCCTGATGTGGTCTTGACTCCAGGACCCTGGCTTCCTGACGTGAGCCGAAGGTAGATGCTTAACCAACTGAGCCACCCTGGTGCCCCTGTAAGAAACTGTCTTGCACAGTGGCAGTACATTTCACATTCCCACCAGCAGTGAATGAGAGTCTCTGTTGCTCCCCATCCACATCAGCATTTGGTTGGTGTCAGTGTTTTGGAATTCGGCCATTGTGATAGGTGTGTAATGGTAGGCCATTGTTGCTTTAATTTGAAATTCCCTAATGGCAAGCGAGTATCATTTTTGTATTCATATTTCATATCAAACTGTCTTTTGCAGAGCAGAATTTTAATTTTAGTCAAGTTCAAATCACCCAGTTTTTCTCAAGGATTGTATTTGGTGTTGTATATAAAGCATTGCCAAATCCAAGGTCATCTGCATTTTGTTCAACGTTACCGTCTAGGTGTTCTGTAGTTTTGTGTTTTGCATTTAGGTCTGTTATCCATTTTGAGAAAATATTTGTGCAAGTATAAATTCTATATCTAGATCATATTTTTAAAAAGATTTGGGGCGCCTGGGTGGCTCAGTGGGGTAAAGCCTCTGCCTTCAGCTCAGGTCGTGATCCCAGGGTCCTGGGATCGAGCCTCGTGTCGGGCTCTCTGCTCACCGGGGAGCCTGCTTTCTCCTCTCTCTTGGCCTGCCTCTCTGACTACTTGTAATCTCTGTCTGTCAAATAAATAAATAAAAATCTTAAAAAAAAAAAAAAGATTTTATTTATCTGAGAGAATACACAAGCCAGGAGAGGAGCAGAGGAAAAGGGAGAAGCAGACTCTCCGATGAGCAGGGCACCTGATGTGGGGCTCAATCCCAGGACCCTGAGATAATGACCTGTGACAAAGGCAGGTGTTTACCCCTTAATCTACTGAGCCTTCCAGGTGCTCCTAGATCAGTTTTTTTTTTTTTTTTAAACATGAGGATGTTCACTAGTTCAAGCACCATTTGGTGAAAAAACTGTCTCTACTGAATTGCCTTTACTCCTTTATCAATAGCCAGTTGCCTGTTTCTGCTGATCTGTTCTTAGACTCTGTTCCAGACTTTTCCATCAATTGAAATAATCCTGTGGGTATGGGGTGGGCTTTGGTTGGGGGAGATTATATGGTATAACCCATTAGTTGATCTTCAGATGTAACACTAATCTTGCATTTCCTGGGACAAATCCCACTTGGTCATGATTTGTGCTCCTTTGTGTGTGTTGCCAAGTCAGTTTTCTGATACTTTGTTAGTGTATTTTTTATCTGTATTGATGAGAGAGAACAGTTTTGTAGATTTCTTTTTTTAAAAAAAGATTTTATTTATTTATTTGAGACACACAGAGAGAGAACGCAAATAGAGAGGCAGGCAGAGAGAGTAGGGGAAGCAAGCTCCCCGCTGACCAGAGAGCCCGTTGTAGGGCTCCATCCCAGGACCCTGAGACCATGACCTGAGCGGAAGGCAGGGGCTTAACCCACTGAGCCCCCCAGGCACCCCTGGTTTTGTAGATTTCTTGTGCTGTCTTTGTGTGACTTTGCTATCAGAGGGATCCTGATCTCATAGAAAAAGTTGGGAGTGTTTCCTCCTTTATTTTCTGGAAAAATGGAAGAGTTTTTGAAAGATTAGTGATGGATTTCCTTAAATATTTGCTAGAATTCCTTAGTGAAGGCTCTTGACCTTAGAATTTTCTTGTGGGAAGGCTTTCAATAAATTTTTAGTCAAAATTTGGTTAATGTAGTACTAAGTAGATTTTGTACTTGTGTCAGTTTTGGATAATTGGTGTCCTTTAAGGAATTTTTCCATTTCAACCAAATTGTCCAATTTGGGAAGACAAAGACTTTTTAATATTCCATTTTGATACTTCTATTTTTTTAGGGTGAGTAGTGTCTTTATTCCTGTTTTTGTTAACTTGTTTTCTTTGCCTACCTCACATTTTGTCAATTTTGTTGATCTTTTTGAAAGAACTAATTTTTAAGTTCATGGTTTTTTTAGTTGCAGCATGATTGGCGTACAATATTTAAGTCTCAGGTGTACAACCAGCTTCAGTATTCGTGTACATGACAGAATGGTCACCACAGTGTTTAGCATACCAGAAATGGTGTTGTTACAGTATTACTGAGCTGCTCTGCCCATGACATCCCTGTGCCTTATTTCACAATGGGAAGATCGTCCCTCTTGGTCCTCTTTGGCTTTTTCATCTATGCCCATCCCCCTTCCCTTGAGCAACCATCCTTCTCTGTATCTGTGAGGCTGTTTCTGTTTCATTTGTTCTTTTTTTTTTTTTTTTTTTTTTTTGGCATTTTAGCTTCCACACGTAAGTGAAGTCATACGGTATTTGGGTATTTGTCTTTGATTTATTTCACTTCGCATCATACTGTCTGGGTCCATCCACGTCTCAAATGGCAGTATTTCATTCTTTTTTATAGCTGAGTCATAAACCACTGTGTGTGTGTGTGTGTGTGTATATATATATATGGCTAGGTAGATAGATAGTTATAAGAGAGAGAACTAAATAGATATGTAACTCCACACACATACCACACCTTTATCCATCTGCTTATCATTGGACATCCCAGTTGCCTCCATGTCATGGCTGTTGTAATGGTGTGATGACATAGGCGCACATACGGCTTTTTGGATATATGTTTTTGAATGTGTCCTTGGTGCTTCACTTTCTTCAGATAAATGCCTAGAAGTGGGATTTCCAGATCATTTCATATAGTTTCATATGTTTTCCATAGTGGCTGCACTGATTTACATTCCCACCCATGGTACACAACTGTTCCCTTTTCTCCACATCCTTGCTGATACCAACTTCTCATCTTTTTGATAAGGGCTATTCTGACAAGTGTGAGGTGATGCCTCATTATGGTTTGGATTTGGATTTCCCTGACGCTGGTGTTGAACAACTTTTTATGTGCCTGCTGTTCATCTGTGAGTTGTCTTTGGGAAAGATGTTCAGGTCCTCGGCCTTTTTTTTTTTTTTTTTAAGATTTTATTTATTTATTTGACAGAGAGAGATCACAAGTAGGCAGAGAGGCAGGCAGAGAGAGAGAGGAGGAAGCAGGCTCCCTGTTGAGCAGAGAGCCCGATGCGGGACTCGATCTCAGGACCCTTAGATCATGACCTGAGCCGAAGGCAGCGGCTTAACCCACTGAGCCACCCAGGCGCCCTCCTCGGCCTATTTTTGAGTAGATTTTTATATTGAATTTCTGAGTTCTTCGTATATTTTTTATGTTAGCCCCTTATCAGATGTGTAATTTTGTATCTTCTCCCATTCAGTGGGTCGCCTTTTCGTTGTTGATCATTTGCTGGCTGTGCGGAAGCTTTTCCATTGGTGTCCCATTTGTGTTTTCGCTTTTGTTGTCCTTACCTGAGGAGACATCCAAAAACATATACCCAAAAATATACTGCCTGTGTTTTCTTCTGGGAATTTTATACTTCCAGGTCTTATATTTAAGTCTTTAGCTCATTCTGAGTTCAGTTTTGTATATGGTATAATAAAATGACCCAATTTCACTGTTTTTCATGTAGCTGTCCAGTTTTCCCAACACTGTTTATTCAATATGTTATCTGCTCTTCATTCTGTATTCTTGTCTTTTTGTCATAGATTAATTGACCATGTAAGTGTGGGTTTATTTGTGGGATTTCTGTTCTATTACGTTGTTCTGTGTCTGTTGCTGTGTCAGTACCAGACTATTTTGATTACTATAGATACGTAATATAGTTTGAAATCTGGGAGCCTGGTATCCCAGCTTTGTTCTTCTTCCTTAGGATTCCTTTGACTGTTTGGGGTCCTTTGTGGTTTCATGCAAATTTTAGGATTATTCTGTGACAGATACCATTGGTATTTTGGTAGAGATTGCGTTGAATTTGTAGATTGCCTTGGGTAGTATGGACATTTTAAATGTTAATTTTTCTGGGGCGCCTGGGTTGCTCAGTGATTTAAAGCCTCTGTCTTCGGCTCGGGTCATGATCCCAGGGTCCTGGGATCGAGCCCTGTATCGGGCTCTCTGCTCTGTGGGGAAGCCTGCTTCCTCCTCCTCTCTCTCTCTCTGCCTGCCTCTCTGCCTACTTGGGGTCTCTGTCTGTCAAATAAATAAAAAAAATCTTTTTTATTTTTTATTTTTATTTTTTTAAAAGATTTTATTTATTTATTTGACAGAGAGAGATCCCAAGTAGGCAGAGAGGCAGAGAGGAGGAGGCAGACTCCCTGCTGAGCAGAGAGCCCGTTGCGGGACTCGATCCCAGGACCCTGAGATCATGACCTGAGCCGAAGGCAGCGGCTTAACCCACTGAGCCACCCAGGCACCCAATAAAATCTTTTTTAAAAGAATGTTAATTTTTCTAATCCATGAGTGTGGGTTATCTTTCCATTTATTTGTGTTGTCTTTAGTTTCTTTCATCATAGTCTTGGTAGTTTTTAGAGGACAGGCTTTTCACCTCGGTTTAATTTATTACTTGATATTTTATTCTTTTTGATGCAGTTGTAAATTGGATTATTTTCTTAAGTTTTCTTTCAGATAGTTTGTTATTAGTGTATGCAAATGCAACATATTTCTATATATTGATTATGTATCCTGCAAATTTACTGAATTCATTTATTAGTTCCAGTAGTTTTTGGGTGGAGGTTTTAAGGTTTTATATGTGCAGTCGTCATCTGTGACTAGTGACACTTTTACTTCTTTCCAATTTGCATGCCTCTTGTTTCTTCTTGTTCATTTGCTGTGGCTAGGACTTCCAATACTGATCTAATTAAAGTGGCAAGACTGGCATCCTTGCTTTGTGCCTGATCTTAGAGCAAAAGCTTTCAGCTTTTCACTATTAAGTATGATGTTAGCTATGAGTTTGTCGTATATGGCCTTTATTCTATTGAATTACGTTTCTTCTATATTCACCTTTTTTTAGAGTTTTCGTCATAAATGGATATTGAATTTTGTCACATGCTTTTTCTGCACCTATTGAGATGATCATATAGTTTTTATACCTTATTTTGTTAATGTGGTGTATCATATTGATTGATTGGCTAATGTTGAACCCTCCTTGCATCCCTAGAATAAATCCCGCTTGATCATGGTCTATGATCCTTTTAATGTATTATTGAATTCAGTTTGCTAATATTTTTTTTAAGGATTTTATTTATTTATTTGACAGAGATTACAAGTAGACAGAGAGGCAGTCAGAGAGAGGAGGAAGCAGGCTCCCTGCTGAGCAGAGAGCCCGATTCAGGGCTCAATCCTAGGACCCTGGGATCATGACCTGAGCTGAAGGCAGAGGCTTTAACCCACTGAGCCACCCAGGCACCCCCGGTTTGCTAATATCTTGTTGAAGTCTTTTGCATGCGTGATCATCAGGGATACTGGCCTGTAATTGTCTTTCTGGTAGTGCTTTTGTGTGGTTTAGTTATCAAGTTTTGTGTGTGCATGTGTGTTTCTGTTTTCTAATTTCAGTAAGTTTTCTTTTCCTAATCTTTATCATTTTTCTTTCTTTTTTTTTTTTAAAGATTTTATTTATTTATTTGACAGAGAGAGATCACAAGTAGGCAGAGAGGCAGGCAGAGAGAGAGGAGGAAGCAGGCTCCCCGCTGAGCAGAGAGCCTGATGCGGGACTCGATCCCAGGACCCTGAGATCATGACCTGAGCCGAAGGCAGCGGCTTAACCCACTGAGCCACCCAGGCGCCCTCATTTTTCTTTCTTATCCTTGTTTTGGGATTAGTTTGGTCTCATTTTCTTTTTTTCCTTTTTTTTTTTAACATAGATGTTTAAGTTATTGACATCTGTCTTCATTTTAATAAGCTGTTTAAAGCTGTACATTTACCTCTAATCATTTTGTTTTGCTGTGCCACATTGACTTTTATATTAACATTTTTACTTTTATCAAACTCAACGTCTAAAAATTTTCTCTTGTTTCTCCATTTACACATAGAATCTTTGGTAGTATGTGGTTTAATAAAACCCTATTAAATTTTCAGGGCTGGTATCACAGAGCAGGAGGAATGCTTCTAATCATTCAGTCAGGGGCCCAGGTGTTAAAATTAAGGCTTGAAATAGAGAAAATGTATTTGTTATTTTAAATATATTACATTCTGAGAAAGAGACTGAGCAATGGTGTCAGTTTTGTGTGTGTGTGTGTGTGTGTGTTTAAAGATTTTATTTATTTGAGAGGCAGAGATTACAAGTAGGCAGAGAGGCAGGCAGAGAGAGAGAGGTGGAAGCAGGCTCCCTGCTGCGCAGAGAGCCCAATGCAGGGCTCCATCCCAGGACCCTGGGATCATGACCTGAGCCAAAGACAGAGGCTTTAACCCACTGAGCCACCCAGGTACCCCATGGTGTCAGTTTTTAATGTAGAAAGAGTAACCCACTCTATCAGGAATTGATTAGGATGACCATCGGTTAATTCATCTTGGTTATTAGGCACTTTTTCCTTCCTCAGAGCACCCTCATTGACCTTGCTTGAGGTGTTTTCTTTGTCTTGGTTTTTGTTTCATAAGATGGCACAATCCTTTTTCCAGTGTTCCTTCTATATACAGTATCTACAGGTATCTTTGTCAGTAAGTGGTTGGTTGGGAAGTGGGCCATTATCTGTTTGACCTGCAGGGACACAATTTAGAGTGGGTCCTGTCCTGTTTTTATTCTGGAGCCCTTTCAAAATGTGCTGCTATGTGCTAGAGTTCCTCTAAAGGGACTGTTTATTATTCTAATTTCTGTAAGTGCTTATTGACCAGTCACAGATCACTTAAGACACAACAGAACAACTTCCTTTTTTCCTTATCTTTCTGGCAACTCTGTAAGTATTGTGTGTTCCTCTCCCTACACAGGCCGTTACTGCACGATGTTTTCAGGTATTAAAAATAGTCACATTTTGGGACCAAACCAAGAATGAAGCCAAGGTTGCAGTCTCTGCCTCATTCTCTAACTCCCTAGACTCGGTGACTCTTGCTCAGACTTCACTGATCTTAACTCTCCCCCCACTTGTCACAGATATATTTCTCTAGAACGATTTTTGCTTTTTTCCTTGAAAAACATTTTTTTTTAAGATTTTATTTATTTATTTGACAGATAGAGATCACAAGCAGGCAGAGAGGCAGGCAGAGAGAGAGGAGGAAGCAGGCTCCCTGCTGAGCAGAGAGCCCAATGCGGGGCTTGATCCCAGGACTCTGAGATCATGACCTGAGCCGAAGGCAGCGGCTTAACCCACTGAGCCACCCAGGCGCCCCCCTTGAAAAACATTTTTAATAGCATTCAATATTATCAATTTCACAATTGTTTTTCCAGAGATAATCTCCACTCTGTGCATTCATCGTTGCTGCAGTTACAGATGAAACGATAATCACTAACCAGCAAAGAGATGAGACTATGGCTACTCAACTCTTTTATCTCAGGGATAGGATGTCCTCCTGTTGCACACATGGCCAAGTTGTCAGGAAGGCATACACTGTTAAGGTAGAAGATGGCATGTGAGAAGTCTTTTTTTCAGATAGGTTTCAGAGTTTTAAAGACATGGGACATATCTCAGATATTCAGTAATTAATATTATGTGAATTGAAGTATTGTTCTCTAGGTTGGAACACCAACCTGACCACACAGGAGGAATGTTTTCAGTGGGAATCAGAGGCGCATCCTCACCCTTTCTAACTGCTTCAGGGCCTTCTCAAACCCCTCTTTCAATTTCCCCATCACAGCCCTGTCTGGAGGCCCTTCCCCCCTCCCCTCCCCTCCCCTCCCCGTCTTCCCTCCCTCCCTATCTAGTTAGTTAGTTAGCTGGTTGGTTAGGGGCAAAGGGAGAGAATCTCAAGCAGATTCTGTATGCTGAGCATGGATCTCCAGGCAAGGCTGGATCTCATGACCCCGAGATCAAGGCCTGAGTTGAAATCAAGAGCCCCACACTTAAAGGACTGAGCCACCCAGTCACCCCTGGAAGTTTTTCTTTTCTTTTTTTTAGTTTTATTTATTTATTTGACACAGAGAGAGAGAGATCTCAAGTAGAGAGGCAGGGGGAGAGAGATGGGGAAGCAGGCTTCCCGCTGAGCAGAGAGCCCGATATGGGGCTCGATTCTGGGACCCTGGGATCATGACCTGAGCCCAAGGCAGAGGCGTAACCCACTGAGCCACCCAGGCGGCCCTTTGGAAGTTTTTCCTATGAAACTATTGGAGCCTGTAAAAAGGATTCTAAAGGGTCAGTATTCCGGTCTTTGGCAAGCAACAAGATAGCTGAGAGCTACTCGAGGCGGCGAGTAACGTCACGGTGTGCTGTGTCCCTTTCTGTGTGCAGGCTTTTGGAAATACGCTGCGATTCCCGGAACCTGGATAAAGAGGTCTCGGGAGGTTTCTGTGACGCCTGCCTATCTCTCCTTTAAGAACCAGCAAAGCCCCGCCCCCTGCAGAACCCGGAACTCCATTTCTCAGAGCTCTGGGTACTTCACCGAGCCTTTATCCTCAGGCCGAATTACCTACGGCCTGCGTCTGCGCAGTAGCGGCGCGGAAACTACATTACCCAGAAGGCCGTGCGGCCGCAGCGGCGGGGACAGCCCCCCTCCCAAGGTGTTCACCCGTGCGCTTCGGGCGGGGGCGGGATTTCCGACGACGCCCCTGTAGTGTCGGGTTCTACTGTTGTTCTTGGGACCTTTTCTGGTTTAATGCGACCAGAGTCGTGACTGAAGTACACGGAAAGCGCGGGGAGAGGCGTTGTCCCCGTCGCGGAGGCCGCTGCGAGGCTCTCCTGTCTCCGCCCGGTCGCCCGCCGCTCCCCGCCCCACTCTTCCCGCCGGTCGTTGGCGGAGGCCGCGCCGATGAAGCCGGCTCAGGTGGGTGCTGCGACCCCTAGCCCCCCAGCCGCCCGCCCCCCGCCCCGAGCGCTGCAGCGGGATGGAGGGGCGCCCGCACAGCTCCCCGCAGCCGGGCGGGCGGGGTGGGAGCAGAGGGCGCCCCGGGCGTACGGTCCCGGCTCCGTCGGTGCGGTGGGGCGTGGCGGGGGAGGGCCCGGCAGGTGCTCCTGAGTCGCAGCCGGGTGGTGGGGGGAGGCGGGCCTCTCGCGGGTGTGGGGAGCGGAGGGCGAGGCGGAGTGCCGCCTGCCGTGGCGGCGTGGGCAGCCGGGTCCGTGGAGGGTCGGAAGGGGCGGGGATGAGAGAGGCCCCTGCGCAGAGTCACAAGTTTAAGGCAGGGGAGCGCAGGATGGGGACCGGAGCGGAGACAGCGGAGGAGAGATGAGATCCTGCGTGGAGTCCACAACGGAACCCACGGGGTTTCAGGCCGCATTACACACACCTGTAAGTAGAGGTAGCGAGCGAAGGGCCATGTCCAGGCTTCTTGGCCTGAACATCTAAAGGGTTGAGGGTGGGGAGCAAGCCCAGGGAGCAGGAGGCGGGAGATCCTGAGTTTGGTTTTGGACTGGGCGATGCTGAGATACCGCGGATGGAGATACAGTACTCATACACATGAGGACGGGAGGGGATGGGCTGTCAGGAAGCGGAGGTTGTACACTGCGGCAGAGCAGGGCCTGAAGGCAAGATCAAGGAGCGAGTCCTAAGGTGGTTATCGCTGATGGGCTCTGTGGTGTCAGGAGGGCTGAGACGGAGCGTGTAGGGGATTCAGCATCCTTAATGCTCCGTGAAGGAGCGTAGCTGACATAGAAGGTGTTCTGGCCTGTGCATAGAAAAACATGCCTGGAGGCTGTAAGTTTGCTGGCCTGGGTGGGGGTGGGTGTATGGACTCTCAGCCCTGCAGGTCAGTTGATCCCTGTGAGACCAAGGAATAGTCATATTTGGGGAGCAAATGTGTCCCAGACAGGGGCACTGTCTTCTCCTCCACCTCTGAGTGTCAGAGGAAGGAAGGAGAACTTCAGTAAAGGGGTCCTGCGAGCGCCCTTCAGGGGATTACGTAGGAGGTGGGGTTGTTCGCAGAAGGGAAGAGTAGCTGAGCTGCCTGCTCAGACTCTCCCTACAGCTGATTGTGTGTTGTGCGTGAATGTATGAAACATTTATCGGTTAAGACATCAGGTAACCAGTTGTCATCTCTATATGTACACATAAGGAGGCAACTAGAAGTTAATTCCTTCAATAAGGTAAACATGGCAGTACTTAATAAAATTGCAAAATTAATTTATCTGTGGTATTTGCCAACCATAGAATGTTATATATCACATCTTCTGAAAAATTTAAAAAGCAGAAATAGTGCAGACCCATGTTTTTAAAACCCTGTCCCTTTATTTGCACTGACAACATACAGAATTGCTAATCCCACAGATAACAGTGGCTGCCAAGTTGTGTATTAATCGTGTTTAATACTGTTATCAGCTCGGTGAGGAAAGGTGAGGAAAGGTGAGGAAAGGAATTGAGGCTCAGGAGGCTCAGTCCCTCTGCAGTCACACAGCTGCAGGACGTGCACCGAAGGATATGGCACCGAAGTCAGAGGAGCTGAGAGCTTAGTGATCAGACGGAGATCACTGTGCTCCAGCGTGGGCAGGGGTGGTCCAGTTCAGTCTGTAGGATCCTATGATGGTTGCACCTTTCTCATGGCCTCCCTCTTCCCACAGGTTCCCATGGCGTTTGCAGAAATGCTTATGGACCCTGTACGGGTGAATGGAGGATGTGACAGACCTTCACGCACCCCAGTTGTCACCCTGATGGTTTTGCTACTCCCATAGAAAGAATGGTGGTATCCTGAGATTGTTCACCTGGACTTCTTCCTCCCTTGGGCCTAAAATCCCTGTGGTTTCACCAAAGCTCAGGGTTTTGAACTGAGCCCTGGATCCTATGGAGTGTTGCCCATTTCTGGCAGCTGACGGGGTGAGATGTGGAAGGGCGTCCTGAGCACAGGTTCCGGATTGCTCAGGTGATGGGGTGAGAGTTGGAATGCCCAGGGAACTGCAAGGCTCCTGTGTATGGTGGGAATATGGGGTGGGAAGGGGAGTGCTGGGGGTGGAGGCACACAGTTACCAGATCCGCAATCACAGCACTGGGTCGTGGGCCTCTGATCTGAAGGAAGTAGGAGCTAGAGAAGGTTTGGAGCAGAAGAGCCTGGTGATACCATTCAGAGCTGAAAGGGCTCTGTCTAGCCTCAGTGTGGATGAGAGGCTAAGTGAAGGTGGGAATAGTGAACTGGTGACACTGCAGGCGAGTCCTGCTGATGGCTGGACAGGGGGTGGTGGCTGGGGAGGTAGAGGCCTGGTGCCTTCTGGACAGTTCTTCTGCACAATTGCCCACGGTTAGTGATGCAGCAAGTGAGGGCGTCTGGGTTGTGAAGTGGGGGTAGTCAGGGACAGCCCCAAGGCCCTTGGGTTTCCCTGGAAGTTTGGATGTTCTGTCAGTTGAGATGGGGAAGTGAGTAGTCACAGGGCTTTTCAGAGGGAATAGGAGGTCAGGTTTTGTCACCAATGTCACAGATGTTCCAGAGACTCCTGAGTAGGGGTACCTAGTCGGCGAGGGACACACAGGTCTGGAGTTTTGGGGAGGCATTCACATTGCAGACAGCCACAGCACAGTGGCCAGAATGTGGACTGAAGTGTCGCCGTGCCTCAGTTTTCAGAGAGGGGGGATCATGAGGTTGTGCAGGTGAGAAGGGGCAGAAGGAGGCCAAGAACTGAATCCTTTTTGGGAGCCTGGGTGGTGGTAGTGGACGTCACAAAGGCAGGCGAGAAACCAGAATGGGGGACGAGGGTTGCGGGGAGGTGTGCCTCTGAGGGGTGCAGGTGGAGTCTGAAAGGCTCCCGGGGTCAAGGGTAGGAGGTAGGTGTTGAAGCATCTGCACAAAGGCGGTCAGATGTCGGTGAGCTCAGGACAGGGCTCATTATCTCTTCTTGGACTCATCAGCGTTGTGGTGACTCTTGGTCAAACCCGATTGTTTCGTTCGGGCTGGTAGAGGAGTTGAGGTTAAAATGGAACAACCAGCAGCGTTGCTAGGCCTGCGGTGGGGAGGTCAGTATGCTGGGCTCTGGATGTGGGTCAGGTGAACACAGGCTGTTCGTGACTGCCTGCAGGACAGCGTGTGCGGCGGCAATGTAGCTGAGGACCAAGAGTTTGTGCAGTACTGACGTTAGGTTTGGGAGGGCGAGTGTGCCACAGGTGGCAGGGCCAGGTGGGGAGAACCACAAAGGGACCCTAGTGGTCTCTGGTTCTAAGGAACTTGGGTTTCTGGGGCAGGATGGGGCCACATTGGCTGTTGATTCCATTTGCAAACGACTTCCCAGACCCCACCCATACAGCGGCATGCTGGGCAGCTGTGGCGTTGCCTGCAGAGCAGGCTGGAGGGCCTAGCACTGAGTGGCCGAAGTGGAGGGGCCAGATCCGTAGCTGCAAGAGCGACACGCGGGCAAACAAGCACAGGAGTGTCTGACCCCAGGTCCTGGGCTGTGGTGCATATGGAGGAGAGATAAGTCCAGCTTTTGTTGTCTGGCAGGCAATACCTGGAGGACCTGAGCCACATTTACTGATAGAGCAGAGTGCCTCCCCTTCCTGCAGCCCCAGAGCCTAGGTGAGGCTTTCTGTACCCTCCGCCACTTGTTCTCCCGCATTCTGGGTGTGGCGATCAGTGGCAGTGACAGAGAGGCCGGGTGCTACCAGACCTTGCATCTCTTCCACATCGGGAAGTTGGGGTGGGGGGCGGTGCTGAAGATCCTGGGGGAGAAGCTGCACCTTGGTTGAACCGTCCCCATTTTGGCAGGGGCTTGTGGTTTTTACAGACGTGGCCATACACTTCTCCCGGGAGGAGTGGGGGCTCCTTGATGAGGCTCAGAGAAGCCTGTACTACAGTGTGATGCTGGAGACTTTGGCACTTTTGTCATCGTTAGGTAAGGCCCTTGCACCCACTGCAGTGTCCTGAGCTGGACGCTGGTTTTCTGTTTCCCAGGGGTAACTCTGTCGTTCCCACCCACATCACAGTCACTGCTTCCCTCCTGGATTCCCAGCACACATTTATGGGAGCCAGGTCTGGGCCCAGTGCACTTCTGCTCCGAGTTTGTCTGAGAAATCCCAGTGGTCTTGCTCATCATCGATCTGGTGTTTGGCTTCATGCCGTCCTCCTCCTCACTGACATTCCTTGGGGCACACCTGTGCCGGCAGTTTCAGCCACTAGTGTGGTCTCTATTTGTACAGACCGCTGGTTCTGCAAGACCCTCCTTTGAAGTTGTTTTGCTTTTAGAATGTGGATGTTGTTTGAAGGATCGCTGTGGGGGCATGCTTTTCACTCCCTTTTCCTGTGTTTCACCTGGGTTGGCCCATTCCAGGTCCCACAGAAGTGCTCATCTTGAAGAAGTGGGGGGGGGGGCTGGGTGCCTGACAGCGTGGCCATTACTCCATCAGTGGCAATAGACATGGCCCTGGGGCTTGGGGGCTGGGGGCTGGGAATGGGTGTGGTATCGGGGCTGGGTTCCCCACTGTATGCTTCCAGGGACAGTGGTCATACCTCATTTCTACCTCCTCTTTCCCATGATCATTTACAATCCTGCATTTCCCTGTTCCCCTGCTTTTGTGGCTTCCGTCTGTCATCCTTTCCCTTTGGTCCCTTTGCAGTACACTTGACATATGGCCTATCCTGAGGTATTGTGATGGCCGCACATATCTTTAAATACTCTATGAACACCGGCCACTGTGTTGCAGTGACCCATTTCTGCGTAGGACCCAGTCTTGTGTCAGTGCTCAGCAGTCCCCAGCAGCTTTGGCCTTGTTGAAAGTCACCTGCAGAGGAGGAGGTTGGGGAGCCTTCCTCTCCTCCCCACACTTCCTCTCTCTCATGTCCTTCCCAGAGTCAGGGCTCTCCCATCACAGGGGCTTGCCAGGCTGAGCTCCGCACCACAGGGCTTCCTCTCCCTGTCTTGAATCCTCCTAGCCTGTCAGTCCTGTGGCCTCAGTGGGGCCACCTCCTGCCACTGAAGTCAGCTGGCACTTTCCCAGCATTTCTCTGCTTACAGGTTGCTGGCACGGAGCCCAGGAGGAGGCGGCCCCTTTGGAGCAAGGTGATTCTGTAGGAGGGTCACAGGTCAGGACTCCAAAGCCAGGCCCACCCACCCAGAAGTCCCAGCCTTGGGAGCGGTGTAGCTTGCTCTGGAAGGACTTTTTGCGCTGGGCTGAGCGTGATGGAACACGCCCTGAGCGAGGCCCGCAAACTTGTGGGGGAAAGCATTTGCAGCACCAAAAGCAACAAATTAGAGAGAAACTTTCCGGAAGCGGTGAGGGGAGGCGTCCGTTTGTGAAGAACTGCAGAGGTCACGTGACAGAGACAGGCTTTATACGCAGGGATAGTGGGAACGCCATCCCAGCCAGCTCAGGCCTTCTCCAGCCACAGGTTCCTCATGTTATACGAAAGCCATACTGGGACACAGGAGGTGGAGAGGCCTTTCTGAATGAGCAGAATTATTGTAAGTGCACCCCGTGTGGGAAAACCTTTAGCCGTAAGCATATATTTGTGGACCGTGAGAAAAGCCCCAGAAGAGGAAAGCTTTATGAGTACCAGGAGTGTGGGAGGGCCTTCCTCCGAAAGTCCTACCCCTGTCAGCACCTGAAGGGCTATGACGAAGATCGGCTTTATGAGAACCCGGAATGTGGAAGATTCTTCACACAGATAACCTGGCCTCGGTGACCATCAGAGTATTCACAGCAGTCCGAGGCCTTTTGAGTGCAACCAATGTGGGAAGGGTTTCCTTAGACTTTCCCAACTTGTTGGTCACCAGAAAATCCACACGGGAGAAAGACCTTATGGTTGTAGTCAATGTGGAAAATTTTTTAGGAATCGCTCCACGCTCGTTAGACACCAGAGAGTTCACACTGGTGAAAGGCCACATGAGTGCAGCGAATGTGGGAAAGCTTTCACCCGCAAGCATAAACTTGCTGAGCACCAGAAAATCCACAGTGGCGAAAAGCCTTATGAGTGCAGTGAATGCGGGAAAGCCTTCAGCCGCAAAGACAAAGTCGTTGAACACCAGAAAATCCACACTGGAGAGAGGCCTTATAAGTGCGGTGAGTGTGGAAAAGCCTTCAGCCGCAAACATAAACTTGCCGAGCACCAGAAAATCCACACTGGAGTGAGGGCTTTTGAGTGGAGAGAATGTGGGGAATTCTTTATGGACAGCTCCTCATTATTCATCAGAGAGTTCACACTGGAGAAAGGCCTTATGAGTGCCACCAATGTAGGAAATTCTTTAGGTACTGCTTCACACTCATTCGACACTAGAGAATGCCCACTGGAGAAAGGCCTGATGAGTGCAGCAACGGAGGAAGGCCTTCAGTTGCAGCTCCACTCTCACTGGATGTCAGGCAGATCACAATGGAGAAAGGCCTTCTTACTGTAGCAGGTGTGGGAAGTTTCTGTGCTACGACTCCAGTCTCACTGCACAACGGAGAGTTCACACGGATTTGAGAGTCCTTACGAGAACTGCGAATGTGGGGACATCTTCACTCACAGCTCTGGCCTCGTTAAACACTGTCAAGTTTGCAGCAGCTGAAAAATGCCTTAAGAGTGAGGTGGATGTGGGAGAGTCTAGCGATTTATGTCATTTTACACTAATTTGCATTTCTTTAATTTTTCTATATACTTGGAATCCTACAGACTACTTTTGCACAGCTGCTTTTCATTCAATTTTTGTATAAATGGACTCCTAAAGTGTATCCTCGTACAGCTAATTTGAGATTTATCCCTGTTGTGTCCATTCCTTTTTATCACTGAGTGGTCTTCCATTGGCTGTGTTATGACACAGTGTGTTTATCTTGCTGACCTACTACCAGAATGGATGTTATACATAAATACCTGAGAAGGGGGTGTCGCTCACAGCTGAATGTTTAACTTTTAAGAATTGGCCAAATTGGTTTCCAGTGTGAATGTGCCATTTTATACTCCCACCAGCTCTTTATCAGTGTTCCATTTGGAACACCTCTTTGTCAACAATAGGTATAGCCTGTCTTTTTTAAGTTAAAATAAGTGTGTTATAGTCTTACTTAACCTGCAATTCTATAATAATTTGTGGTACTATTTTTTTAAGATTTTATTTATTTATTTGACAGAGGTCACAAGCAGGCAGAGGCAAGCAGAGAGAGAGGGGGAAGCAGGCTCCCTGCTGAGCAGAGAGCCCGATGTGGGGCTCGATCCCAGGACCCTGAGATCATGACCTGAGCCAAAGGCAGAGGCTTAACCCACTGAGCCACCCAGGTGCCCCACGTGATACTATTTTTTATGTGCTTTATTGCTCTTTTGGCAAAGTGTCCAAATTTATTGACTTCTTTATTATCTAATTATTTCAGTAGACAGTTAATTTCAGACAATTTTAGATTTAAAGCAGAATTACTAAGATAGTACAGGAAGTTCTCATTTACCCCATACCCAGTTTTCCCAACCGTTAACATGTTATATCGATACATTTTATGCAATTGATAAATGAATATTCATACATTATTAGTAACAGGAGTCATGCTTGATTGAGATTTACTTAGTTTTTACCAAAATCCATTTTCTGTTCCGGGGTTCCTTCTAAGATATCACATTGCATTTAGCCCCCATGTCTTCTTAGGTTCCTCATGGTTGTGACAGTTTCCTTGTTTTTAGTAACCTTGACAGTTTGGGGTTTTTTTAAGATTTATTTTATGGTGCCTGGGTTGCTCAGTTGGTTAAGCATCTGCCTTTAGCTCAGGTCATGATTCCAGAGTCCTCAGATCAAGTCCGGTATCAGGCTCCCTGCTCATTGGGAAACCTGCTTCTCACTCTACCCCTCCCCTCTGCTCATGATCTCTCTCCTGTTCTCTTTCTGTCTCAAATAAATAAGCAAAGTTAAATTAAAGAAAAAAGAAGGGACACCTGAGTGGCTCAGTTGGTTAAGTGACTGCCTTTAGCTCAGGTCATGATCCTAGAGTCCCAGGATTGAGTCCTGCATTGGGCTCCAGGGAGTCTGCTTCTCCCTCTGACCCTCTCCCCTCATGCTTTCTCTCTCTCTCAAGTAAATAAATAAAATCTTAAAAAAAAAAAAAGATATTTTAGAGAGAGAGTGGGGGGAGGAGCAGCTAGAGAGGTAGAGAGAGCATCCCAAACAGACTCCACACTGAGTGTGAAGCCCAGCGGGGGCTCAGTCCTACAACCCTGAGATGACCACCTGAGCAGAAATCAGGAATCACACGCTCAGCCTATTGTGCCACCCAGGTGACAGTTTTTTATTAATGTGATAAAATATATATAACATAAAATTTATCCTTTTAGCCATTTTTCAGTGTACAATTTATTTTTTTTTTAAAGATTTTATTTATTTATTTGACAGAGAGAAATTACAAGTAGATGGAGAGGCAGGCAGAGAGAGAGAGAGGGAAGCAGGCTCCCCGCTGAGCAGAGAACCCGATGCGGGCCTCGATCCCAGGACCCTGAGATCATGACCCGAGCCGAAGGCAGCGGCCCAACCCGCTGAGCCACCCAGGCGCCCATTCAGTGTACAATTTAAATGATCTTAAGTACATTCACAATATTGTGTTACCATCTCCACTATTGCTAGAACTTTTCATCATTCCAAGGAGGAACTCTGCCCAGTAAACAATTCCCATTCCTCACCTCATCTCCAGCCTTTGTAATCTGTATTATACTTTCCACTTCCTTGATTTTCTTACTCTAGGTGCATCATGTCAGTGAAATCCTACAATAATTGTCCTTTTGTGTCTGGCTCATTTAAGCACATTTGCAAGGTTCATTAATGTAATAATATACATGAGACTTCCTTTCTAAGACTGAACAATATTTCATTGCATATATTTGCAACTTTTGATTTTCCACTCATCTGTTGATAGACACGAATCGTTACCCTCTTTTGGCCTCTTTTGGCGTTTGCCAGAAATCCTCTGGCAGAAATGCTCTGAGCATTGATGTGCAAATATCTCAGTCCCTACATTCACTTTCGGGGAGGGTGGGTATGTAAAGAGTTGGCATTGTTCTGGGAAATAAGGATCATATGGTGATTCAAAATTTTCAGGATCCATTGAAGTGTTAGCACCAAAATTTTAAGCTTAAATATTTTCTTATGTCCAGTGTCCTTATATTATCCTTGTTTTTCGTTTGCTCTGCTTCCCAAACTTTAGCTTCTATCAGAATCCCATGAACACAGACTGCTGGGTTCCACCCCCAAAGGTTCTCATTGAGTCAGAAGTAGGAGAATTCACATTTCTTTTCTTTTTTCTTTTTTTAGATTTGATTTATTTGCCAAAGAGAGGGAGCACAAGCATGGGGAGCAGCAGGCAGAGGGAGAAGCAGGCCCCCCCTCCCAAGCAAGGACTCCATCATGACCTGAGCTAAAGCAGACACTTAAATGACTGAGCCACCCAGGCGTCCCTGAGAATTCACTTTTCTTTTTTTTAAATATTTTATTTATTTATTTGACAGAGAGAGAGATCACAAGTAGGCAGAGAGGCAGGCACAGGGGGGCGGGGGTGCAGGCTCCCCGCCAGGCAGAGAGCCTGATGTAGGGCTCGATCCCAGGACCCTGAGATTGTGACCTGAGTCAAAGGCAGAGGCTTAACCCACCAAGCTACCGAGGTGCCCCAAGAATTCACATTTCTAACAAGTTCCCGGTTGGTGGTGGTACTGTGTACCGTGTGAGGACTGCTGTCTCACTCTATTTTGAAAATATTGCACATATTCTATATATTTTCCCTATTTCCATATATACTCTTCCATAGTCTTTTCATGGCATTGTTTGATTCCTTCAGGATTTACAACTAGGAAAGAAGTTGGTATCTTTCTTAAATATAAATCTTCACAAAATAGCAAAGCAAAATTGCAACTGCCCCTCAGAACAATGTGTTACTTAAACTATAACCCCTGGAGGTACGAGGATACACTTTAGGAGTCAATTTATAACTAGTTACCAAGCATATTTAGATACGCCCTTAAGAAAAACATATTGGCAACACGTCTTTGACCGTTTGACCGTGAAGCTGGGCAGCTGGGGATGCCTGGCCCACCCAGGGCGGAATGCAGCCTGTTTCAGGGAAACCTAGAGAGCACGGGTCAGCTCAGGGTGGAACGAAATACCGAAATATTGCCTGCTTCCCTTTTCTCCTGTCGCTCCTTTGTCTTCCCAGAAGCGCTGTTGTTATTAGATGAGCCCTTTGAATGTGCTTGGTTAACTATAAACTTAATGTGCTTGGTTAACTATAAACTTGATCCTTCTCACTTTTCCACAAGACATGTGACTAATGTGTGACCTTCGGTTCTTCTGTTGGCTATTGTTTCTATAAAAGTGAGACTGTGGAGTTGCTCGGGACAGAAGTCTTTTCGACTGTTGTCCCCTGCTCCCAATCTCTTGCAGATGACTTATTTGTGCGTAATTCTTCTCCCATTCGCTGACTGGAAGCGGCGCAAAATCACCATGAAGCAGTTGCAATGACTCCCTTGGGTTATTTTCCAGTCCAGTTCTTGTCTAGATATTTCCTAGCATGTAATCTTGTATAAGAATATATTTTATAGTAAGGCTAAACTACATTTTTAGGGATTCATGTTAAAGTTCAAAAGTAGAGAAATTAATTTACTTACGGACTTGCCCCCCTCCCAGGCAGTCAGATCCTTCTCAGTGGTGTGGTGAGATGTCACTGACTTTGCTGCTTTTTTGACACTTATCTTCATGTGTAATTTCCTCTGATCTCACCTATTAATGGGTTCTACTGCAGCAAGTAACTTACCTTCTGGACATAAAATAATACAGCAAAATTTGGCTGCTGTGAATAATTACACAAAACTATAAATTGTCTCATGGAATTTGAGGGATTTCATTGGGACTCTCCATTTGGCTATAATGTTGTAATAAAAAACACCAACAAAAAAGTTTTAGTACTCCCAAAATGAGCAAGACTGCATTATGTGTTAGAGCTGTATGAATGTATAAACAACAAAAGTACTTTTTTTTTTTTTAAGATTTTTTTTTATTTATTTATCAGAGAGAGAGAGGGGGAGAGAGCGAGCACAGGCAGACAGAGTGGCAGGCAGAGGCAGAGGGAGAAGCAGGCTCCCCACTGAGCAAGGAGCCCGATGTGGGACTCGGTCCCAGGACGCTGGGATCATGACCTGAGCCGAAGGCAGCTGCTTAACCAACTGAGCCACCCAGGCGTCCCAACAACAAAAGTACTTTTAAGTGTAGGCAATAACTGAGCAAAGAATAAGAAAGTGAAATTTAAAATAAGTCACTCAAATTTAAGTTCAGCTGCATATGAAGTGATTGCCAATAAAACTTTATGAACCATCTGCCTTTAAACAAATGTCCACCAAGGCATTGTTTTATAATTTTCTCTTTTTACTCGAATACTTTTTTATAGTGTTTTCAAAGTATACTTTTGCATCGTAAAATTTCTTTTTTTTTTTAAGATTTTATTTATTTATTTGACAGACAGAGATCACAAGTAGGCAGAGAGGCAGGCAGAGAGAGAGGAGGAAGCAGGCTCCCTGCTGAGCAGAGAGCCCGATGTGGGGCTCAATCCCAGGATGTTGGGATCATGACCTGAGCCGAAGGCAGAGGCTTTAACCCACTGAGCCACCCAGGCGCCCCGCATCGTAAAATTTCTTAGAAACGTTTTAAATAATCATTTTTATAGTGATAAAAATAATATAAAATATTATTTTAATCACTTTTAAGTATTTGGTTCTGTTGCATATTAGAATTATCCAGAAAAACAGCACTAAACTGGTGTATGTCTGTACATATACATCTGTATATAGAGAGATTTATTTTAAAAAGATTGGGTGACACTATTATGTCGGCTAAGCAAGTCCAGAATCTTCAGGGTAACCTGGCAGACTGGAGACTCAGGGAAGAATTTCAGTGCAAACCCAAAGCAGTCATAGACAAAATTCCTTCTAAACTTATGCAAGTTACTGCTTGTCTATTAATGCCTTTCAGTGGATGAAGCCTACCCTCATTACAGGAGGGTAATCTGCTGATTGAAATGTTAATTCAAAAAGCACTTGAAAGAGACATCCAGAATAATATCTGACCAAATAATGTGGTTGCCATGGTCTAGCCTAGTAGACCCACAAAATCAACCATCACATGTGGTATTAAGTACGTCGCAGTCCGTCTTCAGAATTTTTTTAGTTTCCCCAACTGAAATGTTTTTGTATCATTAAACACAATCTTCCCAGCCTCACTCCCCCCAGGCCCACAAAAACCACCATTCTATTTTGTATCTCTATTGTCTATGAATTTGACTACTCTAAGAACCTCATATAGGAGAAATCGTACGTTTGTCCTTCTGTCACTTATTTCATTTAGCATAATAGCTTCATTTTGGACATTTTGACTACAAACATATTGTACAGAAAAATCTTGAATTAACGCTTATCACTTCTTCATTTTTTATGAGCTATTTTTCTAGACTTGTATCCCCCGGGTTTGATCAAAATGTATAGCTCGGTCCCATTGTTGTTCTAAAGTGGTCTGTTTTTTTTCTTGTCAGTTTGCAAGATTTTCTTTATTCTGTGATAAAGTGCTTTATTTTAATGTGACTAGTTAATGGATTATTCTAAGTATTAGTCTCACTAAATTTTCCTCATTCATAGGTTCTATGCTCATGTCCCTTATTAAAAAAAAAAGTTTTAGATTTTTTTAAAGCATCCTCTGAAATGAATTTACAGCATTTTAATTCATAGCTAGTTGTATCCATTATGTTATTCATCCCAATCCCATGTACTCTTTCACTTGTTTTGTATTTTATAGTTATTTTGAGTTGAAATCCTCATTACTTATATGACTCTAATGTTGTTCTTTCTAGTTTTTAATAAAACATATGCATGCTTTATAACTATTTTACTCAAACTATTTTTAAAGATTTTTTTTTTATTTATTTGATAGAGAGAGAGATTACAAGTAGGCAGAGAGGCAGGCAGAGGGAGAGAAGGAAGCAGGCTCCCCACTGAGCCAGGAGCCTGATGGTGGGGCTCCATCCCAGGACCCCGAGATCATGACTTGAGCCGAAGGCAGAGGCCTTAACCCACTGAGCCACCCAGGTGCCCCTACTCACACTATTTTAAATTTTTACAATAAACTTATAATGCTTTTACTCTTCAGGTACCTAAAATACATCCTATGAGGTCATGGTCCACTAGGGGGTATCTGTCCAGCCATACGCTGAGGATGGGATTGACTGTTGCCGTGCACTGAAAGTAAAACACTCAGACTCAATACTGAGCAGATGCGCAGGACTGCCTCCAGAATAGAACAGCAGCTGCACAGGCATATACATGGTTTTTATTAAAAATCTTATCAGACAGGGGCGCCTGGGTGGCTCAGTGGGTTAAAGCCTCTGTCTGCGGCTCAGGTCATGATCCGGAGTCCCAGGATTGAGTCCTGTGTCAGGTTCCCTGCCTCCTCCCCTCCCCTCCCACCCATGCTTGCGCTCTCTCTCTCAAATAATAAAATCTTTTTTTTTTTTTAAGTTTACTTTTTAAAAATAAACATTAACTACTAACTCACCTATAGGATATGTGCAGTTATTCAGAAAGTACGTATAGAAAAAAGATTGGCTATAATTACCCCTACCCTCTAGAGCCTCGTAAGGGTCATGAGAGCTTTGTTTCAAATAATATTGCGTATGGTAAGTTGAGGCAAAACTGATGCCGAGGTTTCAGCAAATGCCTTGGACTCATGCCCAGAGGTTCAAAGGATATTTTCTAAAATTAACTCCACAGTTGAGTTCAGGCCTTAGTTTTTGCCCCTTGTGTATGGTTGAACCTGGCAAGAATAAAGCCCTCCCACACCAGTCCTGCTGATAACACTCACTTCCATCTTCCACTTCCAGACAGAACTTCTTCTTTTTTTTATTTTCAGTTTTTGAATATCTTAATTCCAGTGTCGTTAACATACAGTGTTGTACTAGTTTTGGGTGTACAATATAGCATTTCAACAGTGCAGGCAGAACTTTCTCTGAATTTTAAATATTTGGAAACTGGTGAACATAAATGCAAAAGTCCTCGAAGAAATGCTAGCAAACCACATTCAGCGGCACCTTAAAAGTTTTACACTATGATGAAATCGGCTTTTTCCCTGGGCTGCAAGAATGACTCAGCTTATGCAAAAGAATAAATGTAATACTCCACATTAACAGGATAAAAATCATGTGATCATCTCAAATAAATGCAGAAAGAGCATTTGACAAATTTCCACATCCTTTTATGATAAAAAGTTGGTAACAAGTAGAGGGGTATACGTTAGCATAATAAGAGACATATCAAAAAGCACATAGCTAACATCATACTCAACGTTGAAAAGCCAAAATCTTTTCCTCTAAGATTATGAATAAGGGTGCCCATTCTCTCCACTTTCATTCAACATAGTACTGGAAGTCCTAGCCAGAGCAACTGGGTGAGAAAAAGAACTGAAAGGCCTCCAAAATGGAAAGGGAGAAGTAATGTCTGTCTGCAGATCTTACATGTTGAAAACGTGAAAGGTTGTACCAAAAGAAACTGTAAAAATTAGTAAATCGATTCAGTGAAATTTCAGAATATAAAATCAATACACAAAAATCAGTTTTGCATTTCTACACACTAGCTTTCTGGAAAAGACATTAATAAACAATCTGCTTGGGCGCCTGGGTGGCTCAGTGGATTAAGCCGTTGCCTTCGGCTCAGGTCATGATCTCGGTCTGGGGTCGAGTCCCGCATTGGGCTCTCTGCTCGGCAGGGAGCCTGCTTCCCTCTCTCTCTCTCTCTGCCTGCCTCTCCATCTACTTGTGATTTCTCTCTGTCAAATAAATAAATAAATAAATCTTTAAAAATAAATAAAACAATCTGCTTGATAACAGTGACAAAAAGATTAGTTCAGAATACATGTAAGGAAAGAAGGGAAAGATCTGAACACTTAAAGCTATAGAACATTGATGAAAAAAATCAAAGATACAAATAAATGTGAAGATATTACATTTTTCATTGATTAGAATAATTAATAATGTTAAAATGTCTGTTCTACCCAAAATAATCTACAGATATTTGAATGCAATCCTTGTCAAAATTCCAATGACACTTTTCACAGAAATAGAAAAAAAATCTAAAATTTATATGGAACCACAAAAGACACTGAATAACTCAATCTTGAACAAGGGAAACAAAGCTGGAGGTATCAAACTTTCTGTCTTCAAGCTACACTACAAAGTTGTACTAATGAAACTAGTACAGTACTGGCGTCAAAACAGACACAAAGACCAATGGGAAAAAAGAGAGAGCTTGGAAATAAACCCACACATATAAAGGCAGCTAATTTTTGACAAAGGAATCAGGAATATACAATGGGGGAAAGGATAGTCTTTTTAATACATAGTGTTGGAAAAACTGGATATCCACATGCAAAAGAATTAAATTGGACCCATATTTTACACCATAGACAAAATCAACTAAAGATGAATTAAAGGGGGCACCTGGGTGGCTCAGTTGGTTCAGCGATGGCCTTCAGTTCAGGACATGATTCTGGAGTCCTGGGATCAAGTCCCAGGCTCCCTGCTTGGTGGGGAGTCTGCTTCTCCCTCTGATCTCTTGCCTCTCATACTTTCTTTCTTTCTCATTCATTCTCTCCCCCGAAAAAGATGAATTAAAGACTTAGACATTAGACCTGAAACAGTAAAGCTAGAAGAAAACATAAAGGGAAAGTTCCCTGACATTGGTATTGAAAAGAATTTTTAATTAACACCAAAGCACAGGAAATGGGTGGGACTACATCAAACTAAAAAGTTTCTGTACAGCAAAGGAAACAACAAAATGAGAAGGCAAGGAGTTTATGCTGTTTTCATGTGTACTGAATAGCAAATGCCAAAATGCATGTGTCAGTTTGTGGTGAGTGTTCTGAAGAGTTGGCTTTACCCTTCCAAAGGTATTTGGGTGGTATGCAATTGTTCACTCAATATTGAAAATGATGAGTAGGGGCCCCTGGGTGGCTCAGTGGGTTAAACCTCTGCCTTCGGCTCAGGTCATGATCACAGGGTGGGATCGAGTCCTGCATCGGGCTCTCTGCTCCCCAGGGAGCCTGCTTCCCCCCCCCCCTCTCTGCCTGCTTCTCTGCCTACTTGTGATCTCTGTCAATAAATAAATAAAATCTTTAAAAAAAAAAAAAGAAAATGATGAGTAGTCAAGTTCACACTTCTCTCAGGAGCTTTCCCAAGTGTAGTCTAAAACCAGCTCCTGGGGGCACCTGGGTGGCTCAGTGGGTTAAAGCCTCTGCCTTTGGCTCAGGTCATTATCCCAGGGTCCTGGGATCGAGCCCCATTGAGCTCTCTACATAGCAGCCAGCCTGCTTCCTCCTCTCTCTTTCTATGCCTGCCTCTCTACCTACTTGTGATCTCTCTTTGTCAAATAAATAAATAAAAACCCTTTTAAAAAAATAAAAAATAAAACCAACTCCTGTATGCAGAGGGTAGGGAGAGACCAAAGAAAGAGGCCAGTCCAGATTGGTAGGTGGCTGTTTTAATAAGCAAAGGGAATGTAGTATGAGGCTTGTCTGGGGCAGCAACAAGACGAATGGATCCCTGCACCGTGTGTCAAATCTGAGAAGTTTATGAAGAGGCCTTAACTGGGTTCAGTCCCATACATTGTGCAGGTGTTCTCAACACCACATCATGATCTCAAGGCTGTGTCCTCGGAGCAGTCTCTGGGAGGGAGAAAGACAAGCAGGACCCACATTCCAAGGACAGTGAGGGGGTGAGGAGCCGTGAAGTGCCCGGGGTCTAACTCACAGGTCAACTGGTGGTCTTATCTTTTTGGTGACGTTTTCCAACAGGTAAAAAACCAGTGTATACTAACAGTTAAACATGAGAAATGTCGGATTTCCTTTAACAGCAAAGAAAATGATTAAAATAACATTTTGTATTACCTAACTGAAACTTTATGCCTGTTGGTTAGTAACTTCTCATTTCCCCCTCCCTCTAGCTCCTGTCACCATCATTCCACTCTTATGAATTTGACTAGATTCCTCCTCACCTAAGTGGAGTCATGCAATACTCGTCTTTATACTGTGTCTGGCTTATTTCACTTGGCATCATCTCCTCAGGGTCTATCATGTTGTCACGTATTGCAAAACTTCCTTTTAAAAAACTGAGTAATATTTTTGTTATTTGTGTATATTGTGTTTTCATCCATTCACCTGTTGATGGGCATTCAGTTTGTCTCCACATCTTAGCTATCGTGAATCGTGTCGCAGTGGACGTGGACTTGCTAATATCTCTTTCAGGTCCTTTTGTGTGTGTGCTTGGAAATGGAATTACTGCATCGTGTGGCAGTTCTATTTCCAGTTTTTTTGAGGAACGTCCATGGTGTGCTCCATAGCCCTCTACGATTTTGCATTCCCACCGACAGTGTGAAAGGGGTCCAGTTTCTCACATCATTGGCAAGACTCATGTTCTGGTTTTTGGATAATAGTTCTCCTGTTGGGTGTGAGGTGATGTCTCATTGTGGTCTTGATTTGCACTTCCCTGATGATTAGGGACCATGAGCATTTTCTCATATACCTGTTGGCCATTTGTGTGTCTTTGGAGAGACGTCTGTTCTCTGGGTGTTGAGTTTGATAACTTCTTTTTTTTTTTTTTTTTTTTTAATTTTGTCAGAGAGAGAGAGAGAGAGCGCGCGCTCTCAGAAGCAGGGGAAGGGGCAAGGCAGAGAGAGAGGGAGAAGCAGGCTCCCCGCTTAGCCTGGGAGGACCCAGGACCCCGGGATCATGACCTGAGCCGAAGACAGCCGCTTAATGACTGAGCCTCCCAGGCGCCCTAGATTTCCAGTCCTTGGAGGAATTGACAGTTCGGCTATGGAGTCGTGGCATTTGAGGAAACAGTACTCTCGGGGTTTCAGTCACTGAGTGGTTCTGCGTGCTGGAAGGACGTTTTCCGGGAATCAGAAGCACAGCGTCACCCTTTCCACCTCCTTCGGGCCGGTCGTCCCGCCCCCGTCTCCCCTCCACAGCTCCGTCGGAAGCCTTTTCTTCCCGTCCTGGTCCAAACGGACCGCTGGTTAAAACGGACTCCAGAGATTGTATTTGAAAAGGGACAAGGTCGCAGACAGCTGTGAGTGGACGTGGTGCCCGGATACGGTGCGTCCCTTCGGACGTGTGGCCTTGGGGCGCTTCCCGTGCTTCTTAGCACACGAAGCAACCGCGCCCCACCGGTCTGTGACTTCCCAGCCTGCTCTCCAAGATATCCTGTAGGTCCCCTTTAAGAGCGGGCGAGACCCCGCCCCGTTGGGGGCCACGGGACTCCATTTCCCAGAGGCCCAGACGAGGCCTCACGTGCTTAATCCGCGACGGTAGGAGAGGGGACCTTTGGCTAAGAGAGGAGGGTGACGACGGTAGCGGAAACTACGATACCCAGAAGTCTGCGGGGCGCGGCGGCGGCGGCGGCTGAGCCAATGAAGCCTTGAGAGCGCGACGCCTGCATGCGTGCGCGCCGGGAGGCGGGACTTCCGGCGTTCCGACTCTGTGTCAGTTGGTTACTCTCAGTCTCGGGGATTCAAAGCTTCCAAGGCGTTTGGCGGTTGCGGAGGTGACGGGGCGGGAGAACGAGGGGAGCGGCGTCGTCCCCGTCGCGGAGGCCGCTACGAGGCTCTCCTGTCTCCGCCCGGCCGTCAGCCGCTCCCCGCCCTTCCCGCCGGTCGTTGGCGGAGGCCGGGCCGATGAAGCCGGCTCAGGTGGGTGCTGCGACCCCCGGCCCGCCAGCCGCCCGCCCCCCCGCCCCGAGCGCTAGCAGCCGGATGGAGGGGCGCCCGCGCAGCTCCCCGCAGCCGGGCCCGCGGGGTGGGAGCAGAGGGCGTCCCGGCGTACGGTCCCGGCTCCGTCGGTGCGGTGGGGCGTGGCGGGGGAGGGCCCGGCAGGTGCTCCTGAGTCGGGGCCGCGGGGTGGGGGGAGGCGGGCCTCTAGCGGGTGCGGGGAGCGGAGGGCGAGGCGGAGTGCCGCCTGCAGTGGCGGCGTGGGCAGCCGGGTCCGCGGAAGGTCGGAAGGGCGGGGATAGGAGAGGGCCCTGCGCAGAGTCACAAATTTAAGGCAGGGGAGCGCAGGATGGGGACGGAGCAGAGACAGCGGAGGAAACACTGCAGCCCCCCGCCCCCGGGGGCAGTTCTGATGGCTGCTGGGCCAGGGCGGCGGCGTTGGCAGGAGATGCGATGAGATCCTGCGTGGAGTCCACAACGGAACCTACAGGGTTTCGGGCCGCATCACCCACACCTGTGAGCAGAGGTAGCGAGCGAAGGGCCATGTCCAGGCTTCTTGGCCTGAACATCTAAAGGGTGGGGGTGGGGGTGGGGGAGCGAGTCCAGGGAGCAGGAGGCGGGAGATCCTGAGTTTGGTTTTGGACTCGCCAATGCTGGGATACCGCGGATGGAGATACTCATGAGTACTTGCAGGTAACGGTCTGGAGGACAGGCGGGGTTGTCCTGTCAAGGATGCAGAGGGCGTGCACTGCGGCAGAGCAGGGCCTGAAGGCAAGATCAAGGAGCGAGGCGTAAGGTGATTCTAGATGGTGAGGGAGGCAGAGGCTGAGAGTTTGTGGGCAGGCATGGGAGGCAGTTGTCCGCATCCCTGACGCTTCCTTGTAAAAAGAGCAGATGTGCTGTAGGAGAGGTCTGTCCCCGTGTCTTTAGGAAGGGAGGTGTTGGGGTGAGGAACTTCCCTCGGGTGGAGCTGGTGTTATGTGCTAGTGTTGACTGTGTGCTTGCGGCTCAGCTGACCCTCAGGACCACTCCCAACGGAACAAAGTAAAGGTCAGCCAGGCTGATGGAGCCTCAGGGTCCCAGACAGGGGACTGCTTCCTCACCCCTCAGGGCAAGACTGATGAGCTGCTGTCCAGTTAAGGGCCTCCAACAAGCTCCCTGAGGATTATGTAACAGGCGGGTTTTGTTGCTGTATGGACTATGAGCGTGTCCCTCTGCTCAGCCTTTTCCTACAACTCGTTACCTTAAAAACATGTAACAAAATGCATTGACTTAAGTACTCATTAATCAATATTATTTTAAATATGTACGCAGAAGTAGACAAACAAACTCATTCTGCAAGTTAAATTTATACAAACACTTAATAATTGATTTGACATTAAGTTACCTGTTGTTTACAGTGTAAAATTTTATGTATGATATCTTTTTTTTTTTAAGATTTTATTTATTTGGCACAGAGAGAGATCATAAGTAGGCAGAGAGAGAAGGGGAAGCAGGCTCCCTGCCAAGCAGAGAGCCTGATGTGGGGCTCGATCCCAGGACCCTGAGATCATGACCCGAGCCGAAGGCAGAGGCCCAACCCACTGAGCCACCCAGGTGCCCCTATGTATGATATCTTCTGAAATCTTAGAAAGTGGTAAAAACGAAGACCTCAAATTTCAAAACCCTAGTACTTCATTTGCACTGCAAATGTGTACAAAAGTATTGATCCTCTGGACAGGAACAGTTGTCACCCTGCTGATAAAAGCAGCCATTTTCTGGAGGAGCTGGACTTGGGCCACCAGGCTGAGATCACTCTGCTCCAGGGCAGGGCAGGAGAAGTGGTGGTCCAGCTCATCCTTCCATGGTTACTCATTTCTCATGATCTCCTCCCTCCCATAGGGTCCAGCGGTGGTGGCAGAAATGCTTATGGACCCTGTGCAGGTGAGTGGAGGGGGTCCCTCCTTTCAGCCATCGTGGTTGTCACTGATATATGTACCCTCAGAGAGTGATAGTGTCCTGAAGCTTCTCTTACCCTTCTCACTCTCTTAAGTCTGAGTACCATGTGCTTTCTCCGAGTCCAGGATCATGTATTTAGATTACATGCAGAGCAGTTCCCGTTTCTAACCCGTGATGTAAGATGCGGCACTCAACCCTGGCCGCAGGATTCAGAATGTTCACACGCTTGGAGGTGAGACTTAGCTGGGATGTTCAGGAAACCGCAGGTCTCTTTTATAGCTGGTGAGAATGGGGAGCCAGGTTGGGCTTGACTGGGGTGCACAGGTGTCAGACCTTGAGTGACAGCTGGGGCTCTGGACCTCTAATCTGTGGTTGCTGGGAAGTAGGGAAGGTTTGAAACAGAAGAGAAGGTGTTGTGTCGGAGATTTTAACAAATTCCCTTTGGCTGCAGAGGGGAAGACAGATGGGCAGGGAGGGGATTGTAAGTGAAATGCTGGCGGCAGTCCAGGTAAGCGATGTGGCAGCGGCTGCCCAGGACCAGTGGCCATGCATGTAAAGGAGCCGTTGGTTTTTGAATGTGTGTTAAACAGCACTCCTCATATTTTGAGATGTGGAGACTCGGGTTGATGAGGAAGTGGGCTAGTGGGAAGAGTCAGGGATGCCCCCAGCTTTTGGCCTCGTTAGAAAGGATGGATGCTTGAACTAAAACGGAGGAAGTCCGTGGTAGGAATTTGCAAGGGGAACGTGAAGAGTCAGTTTCTGTCTGTCACAGAAGTCCCAGAAATTCCAAGGAAAGGTGTCAGGTAGGTGCTTTATGTTCTTTTTAAAGATTATATTTATTTGAGCGAGAGTGAGCATGTGGAGGGGGGAGAGAGAAGCTGACTCTGCACTGAGCAGGGAGCCCGACACAGGGCTCCATCCTAGGACCCTGGGATCATATCCTGAGATGAAGGCAGATGCTTAACCAACTGAACCCCCTGGTGCCCCTCAAGTAGGCACCTGAACACAGAGTTTGGGGGATAGAGTCAAGCTGGGGACAACCACAGCACGGTGGCTGGGTTCTGGGCTGGGTGGAAGCTGTGGGTCAGATTGAGGAGGGAGCATCTCTAGGTTATGGGGGTGACGCCATTTGAAGAGCATGAGTGAGAATGAAGGGCCTGAGTACTGGGGTTTTTTGTTTGTTTGTTTTTAAAAGATTGATTGGGGGCGCCTGGGTGGCTCAGTGGGCTAAAGCCTCTGCCTTCGGCTCAGGTCATGATCTCAGGGTCCTGGGATTGAGCCCTGCATTGGGCTGTCTGCTCAGCGGGGAGTCTGCTTCCCCCCTCTCTCTGCCTGCCTCTCTGCCTACTTGTGATCTCTTTGTTGAATAAATAAGTAAAATCTTAAAAAAAAAAAAAAAAGATTGATTGATTTGTTTGAGAGAGAGAGAGAGTGCCTGAGTGCAGGGAGGGGCAGAGGGAGAGAGAATCCCAGACCGACTGACTCCCTGCTGAGTGCATAGCCCAGCGAGGGCCTCCATCCCATGACCCATGAGATCATGACCTGAGCTGAAACCAAGAGTCAGATGCTTAACTGACTGAGCCACTCAGCTGCCATGTCTTGATTGGGCACCTGGTTGGTGGTGGGGCATCACAAAGCTGAGGAAGCTGAGTGTGTGTGTGTGCGCGCAAGAGAGAGAGAGGGACACGGGGAGAGAGAAAAAGACAGTGGATGTAGGAGTGAGAAAGTCTTCTGAGACTGGACTGCACCTGCACAGATGTTGCAGGGGAAGCCGGCCAGCCTGACGTCGTGCTGGACCTCATGTGGAGTGGGCGTGGGGAGTTGCGGGTGCCTGGCCTTCAGATGAGAGAGGAAGGTTCTAACTGCTTAGGGGACAGCTGGTGTGATACAGAAGTGGGGAAGGGCTGAGAGTGTGTGATGTCCTCACACGGGCAGGTGGCTGGTGGTGACGCCGGAAGCCAGGCCCGATAGGGAGACCTTCAAACCAGGCTTGGGGCTGGACCTGGTGCTGGGTGCCTTGAGGACTTCGTTGTTCAGGGGCAGGGCCGGGGCTGAATTAGATCCGGGATGTGTTTGCCTATTAGTTCGTGAAGGAGATGCCTGTGGTATGGGCCGGGGGTGTCTGGAGTTGTCACTGTGGAGGAGTCAGGGTTGTGTAGAGGGGCTGAGTCCAGCGACCAACATGCAGGTGAGGCAGAGTGTGAGTGGTTAGCTCGGGGTGCTCAAGGGAGAGGGACAAGTCCAAGTTTGACTTGAGTGTCTGAGTCTCACCTCTCAGACAAGACCGGGGGGACCCCCAGGGCAACTGGCTGTTGGGCCCTTTACCTAGATGATGTTCTTCTGCCCCCTCGCTCCTCATGTTTTACACCACCTTCTGGACTCAACTGGTCAGTGGGAATGAGGCGAGAGTAGGCACCAGTGCCACCAGCAGCTGGTAACTCTTCTGCACTGGGAAGTCAGGGAGGAGGACAAGCGGGGGCGGGGAATATGTGCGGGAAGGACATAAAGGCCTGGAGAGAAGTGTATCCCATATTTGCACCCACGGGAGTTTAATTTATGGAGGTGGATGAGTGATGACATGGAGACCAATGATACTGAAAGGAGGTTCTTACTCTGTTTCTCAGGGGTTGGGAGCACATCAGGTACAGGGCCATGTGGCCAAGTGCCCGACTTGGTTAGGAGGCATATATGCCAGCAGAGGGACGCCTAAGGTCAGAGCCTTTATTGAGCTTTCTGGGAGAAATGCCGGAAGAGTGGGGTGAGAAGCTTGGTGACGACTATTTTCTGTAATTTCCCTCTAAGTGGGGTAGAAGGGGCATCCCTGGCTGTCTGGTACCCAGTCCTGCTTGATTTTGGGCAGGGCAAGTGTGGCTTGGGGTACAAGTTCAGTGTGGGCTACGAATTACAAGGGAGATGGAGAAGCACATCTGGCTGTTTGTTTAGTGTATGATTAGCGGATGGCGAATAGCTAACTAGAGAATGCAAGAGGCACAGTTCACAAAGGAAGCTGCTTGTGAACCAGATGTTCCAACTTCGGCAGAGCCGTGTGGTCTTGGAGGACGTGGCCATCTGTTTCTCCCAGGAAGAGTGGGGCCTCCTTGATGAAGCTCAGCGTTTTCTGTACCACGCCGTGATGCTGGAGACCTGTGCACTTCTGTCCTCCGTGGGTAAGGCCTGCACCGCCCCTGCCACGTCCCGAACTGGGCTCTACTCTTCCCCTTTGGTTGAGAGGCAGCTCTGCCTTTCCACAACGAGACTGTGGATACTACTTCCTGTCGCGGTTTCCTGGCATCTGTGTTACTGGTGCCAGGCCTGGGCCATGCACCCTGCACCCACTCTCCTGATGCAGTCCCGTCCCTGCTGCTTGGAGCACTTGCAGGATCGGGCTCAGAAGTCAGAGATGTTCAAGTTTGTCTCGGAGATCCCTCAGACCGCCCTTGTCCCTGGTTGGGTCACCATGTCTAGATGCATGGAACTATAATGCCCCGGGCTTTCCCTTTTCCTCTTGCTGACATTTCTTGGGTTCTCCCTGTGCCAGAAATTTCAGGCATCAACCTAATTACTGATTTGGGGGTACACTGGGTTGTTTCTATAGCCTCTCCTGCGAAGTTCTTGTAATTTTAAGATGTTGGATATCCTGTGTTGGGTTGCTCGGGGTCACGCTGGCCTTGCCTTTTCCTTTCTTTCATCTAGGACTGGCCTGTCTCAGGTGTCACATCAGTAGTACCTACCATGTGGATATTACTGTGTCAGTGGCAAGAGACACTCAAAAGTGTGTGGCCCTAGTGCGAGGGAACGGTTGAAGGGTGTGTCAGAGTTGGGGATCTGTCCTTTGTTCACCGCTGATTGAAGCCAAGGTCAGGGGCCACACCTCATTTCCACCTTTTTCTCCACTTTCATGTCTACTCTGAATTTGAATCCTCCTCCTAGCACAATCCAACACCTGCAGGCCTTGGCCCCTGACTGTGTCACTGCTCCCTGGGCAGGGTTCACCAACGTCTGAGCTATACCGAGGATATGGACTGGTCCACACATACCCTTAAGTAGTTCTGGAGTTGCAGTGTGTCCACGTGGTTCATTATTTCTAGGTCTGTTTAGTTTTCTGCACCAGGCTCACTGGTCACCAGCAGCTATGGCCCTTTGCACAGCAGGGACTCGAAAACCCTGCGTCTCCTCCCTGCACGGCATCTGCTCTGTCTTGAGTGTTTGTGCCCTACCACCCACCACCAATGCATATGTTGCAACCTCATTCCCAGTGTGATGGTGCTGGGAGATGGTGCCTTCGAGGCGTGCTTAGGTCGTGAAGGCAGAGCTCCCACAAATGGGATTAGTGCTCTTGTAAAGGAGACTCCACAGAGCCCCCTAGCCCCTTCTGCTGGGTGAGGACATGGTGAGAAGTTGGCAGCCTGGAAGAGGGCCCTCACCTGGCCGTGCTGGCACCCTGATCTCGGAATTCCAGCCTCCAGGACTGTGAGAAATAAATTTCTGTCGTTTGTAAGCCTCCCAGTCTGTGGGATTTTGTTGTGTCAACCCAGATGGACTAAGACAGGACCCTCCCTTGTGTCCTTCCCCAGAGTCAGGGCTCTCCCATCACGGGGGCTTGCCAGGCTGAGCTCTGCACCACAGGCCTTCCTTTCCCTGTTCCCGTGGTCTCCTCCGTGGGTGTGTCTGACAGATATTCCCCATGGGGCCGCCACCTCTCACCAAAGTCAGGGGGCAATTTACCAGCATTTCTCTGCTTACAGGTTGCTGGCACGGAGCCCAGGACGAGGAGTCCCCTTCAGAGCAAGGTGATCCTATAGGAGGGTCACAGGTCAGGACTTTAACTCCAGGCCCACCCACCCAGAAGTCCCAGCCCTGGGAGATGTGTGGCCTACTCTGGAAAGACCTTTTGCGCTTGGCTGAACATGGTGGAATGAACCCTGACCAAAAGTTATCTGTTCATGGGGCAGACCTGCACCAGCACCAAAAGAAGCAGATTGAAGACAGATTTTCCAGAAGGGATGAGGGGAGTCCTTCCTTTCCAGTGAACGACAGCATTCGCGTGGCAGGGAGTAGCTTCACATGCAGCAAAGGCCTTCTCCAGCACCTGACCCCTCACCATGCGCTGAAACCAGACAGGGACACTGAGCATGGGGAGACCTTTGAAGCTGGACAAAATGATTACAAGTGCACTGAGTGTGGGAAAGCCTTCAGCCAAAAACAGGTCCTTGCCAAGCACCAGAAGATCCACACTGGAGTAAGACCTTATGAATGCAGCAAATGTGGGATGGCCTTCATTAGAAAGTTTCACCTTGTTCAGCACCAGAAAATTCACACCGGAGAAAGGCCTTTTAAGTGCAATGAATGTGGGAAACTCTTTAGGTACAACTCCACACTCATTAGTCACCAGAGAGTTCACACTGGATTAAGCCCTTATGAGTGTAGCAAATGTGGGGAGTTCTTTAAGTACAACGCCAACTTCGTGAAACATCAGAGAATCCACGATGGAGAAAGGCCTTACGAATGCAGAGAATGTGGAAAATTCTTTAGGTACAACTATCGATTGATACGACATGAGAGAGTTCATACTGGAGAAAGGCCTTATGAATGCAGCGAATGTGGGAAATTTTTCAGGTACAGCTCCACATTCATTAGACACCAGAGAGTTCACACTGCAGAAAAGCCTTATGAGTGCAGTGAATGTGGAAAATTCTTTAGGTACAATTCCACACTCATTAAACATCAGAGAGTTCACACTGGAGAAAGGCCTTATGAGTGCAGTGAGTGTGGGAAATTCTTTAGGTATACCTCCACACTCATTAGACATCAGAGAGTTCACACTGGAGAAAGGCCCTATGAGTGCAGCTTATGTGGCGAATTCTTTAGGTACAAGTCCAAGCTCATTAAGCATTGGCAGAGTCACACTGGAGAGAGGCCTTATGAGTGCAGCGAATGCGGGAAATCCTTTAGGTACCACTGCAGACTCATTAGACATAAGAGAGTTCACACCGGAGAAAGGCCTTATGAGTGCAGTGTCTGCGGGAAATTCTTCCGGTATAACTCCAATCTCATTAAACATTGGAGAAATCACACTGGAGAGAGGCCTTACGAGTGCAGCGAATGTGGGAAAGCCTTCAGCCACAAGCATATACTTGTCGAGCATCAGAAAATCCACACTGGGGAAAGGCCCTATGAGTGCAGCAAATGTCAGAAGGCCTTCATTAGAAAGTCCCACCTCGTTCATCACCAGAAAATCCACAGTGAAAACAGGTCTGTGAGCACTTTAAATATGGGGAAATCTTGAGATACAACTTGAAGCCACTGACTAGAGAATTCCATTGGCAAACTCAGGAGTGCGGAGAATAGAGTGAAGCTTTAGGCACTACTCTAAACTCCGTACCCGGAGGAGCGCCTTACGAGGACAGCGGATATGCAGCATGGTTTTGGTACAGCTTGCCACTCATTAGGCATCAAGAGGTCATGGGAAGAAGACCT
Organism: Mustela nivalis; assembly: GCF_964662115.1. Lineage (NCBI taxonomy): Eukaryota > Metazoa > Chordata > Mammalia > Carnivora > Mustelidae > Mustela > Mustela nivalis. The sequence goes on along the minus strand of NC_139037.1, from coordinate 47,589,723 downwards.
TCTGAGGGCCGTCAGTGCGTAGCCTTAGCACAACTCCAGCCTCATTACACATCAGAGAATTCACGATGGAAAAAGACCCTATTTGTGCAGCAGACAGAGGCCTTTGTTCATCTCAAACTCCAACCTTGTTCCTCACCAAGAAGTTCACAGTGCGCCAAAGAGCATTGCAGAGGGGGAAAGACTTCAGCCAAATATCTGCTCTGACCTGTCCTGCTGAAAGACACTTCATTTCACATTTATGTTGGGGCAAAGTGCATGTAGCAGTTTACCCTGTCTTTGAATCGCACAGTTTAGTAGTTTCAAAAATTCACATATTTATGCAACTAATTTCCAGAATTCCCTTCATCTGGCAAAACTGAAACTGTATCCATGGAGCAGCTCCTCCTTCCCCTCCTGACCACCCCCGGCAGCTGTGGTTTTACACCCCGTCTCTGTGAACTTGACTGCTCCATATACTATATGTCAGTGGAATCAGACAGTATTGGTCTTTTTGAGACTGGCTTGTTTTTCTTGGCTGGATTTCTCCATTTATCCAGCATTTCCTTCTCTGAGCATTTCCTTCTGTTTTGAGAAGGGATCAGAGTTAACAAACCTAAGATACAGGGAAGGGTGTTGATGGAGTCAGTACAACTTTGCCAGATGTTATATGATTTCCAGAGGAAGAGGAGATCCAGATTTTATATGGAATCTTTATTTCTAAACAGCTTTATGGAGGTATTGACATAAACTACATTTATTAAAAGTGCAAACTATATATTCTTTTTTTTTTTTTAAGATTTTATTTATTTATTTGACAGAGAGAGATCACAAGTAGATGGAGAGGCAGGCAGAGAGAGAGAGAGAGAAGCAGGCTCCCTGCTGAGCAGAGAGCCCGATGTGGGACTCGATCCCAGGACCCCGAGATCATGACCTGAGCCGAAGGCAGCGGCTTTAACCCACTGAGCCACCCAGGTGCCCCAAACTATATTTTCTTATATGTGTGCACAGTGGGAGCATCACTGGAGTCACCATGACTGATCCATAGGCCCTGTAGTTTCCATTAGCCCCATTTCTATTCTCTCTCCCAGCCCTACCCACTTGCCAGCCCTGGGTGGCACTTCAGTTTGCATTTGCTAGAATTTTATATAAAGGGTATCCAACAGTTAACTCCTAAATAGTTGTTTTCACTAAGTGCATATATGTATTTTTAGTATTATCCATGTTGTGTGTGCAAAAGCGTGGCATTCAATAACAAGCAAGGCTCTGTGGCATATGTTAGAGCCACATTGTCTATACAACAAAGGTGATCATCACTGAGTGAAAGAGTTGTTTAGAATGGGAGGGTAAGGGGCGCCTGTGGGGCTCAATCATTCAGTGCTTGCCTTCCGCTCAGGTCATGATCCAAGGATCCTGGGATTGAGCCTTGCATTAGGCTCCCTGCTCAGCAGGAAACCTGCTTCTCCCTCTCCCACTCGTCCTGCTTGTATTCCCTCTCTTGCTGTGTCTCTGTCAAATAAATAAATAAATCTTAAAAAAAAAATGGGAAAGTGAAGTTTAAAGTAAATTTAAGTTCAGTTTCATATTAATTCATTTTCAAAAGTTTTTGAACCATCTGAACCACCTTTCTAGAAAATTCTTGTTTGGCCTTTTTTCTACCAGTGTTTTTAAGCTATGTCTGTATCATAAAAATTCTTACAGTATTAAAAAAAAACATTTGTTATTGTATAAAACACACATAGTTTATCAACTTGTTATTGCTAAGTGTTCAGTTCTGTGGTATATCAGGTTCCTCAGAGAAACAACCATCAGGGTGTATGTGTAGAGAGAGAAGGGAATATGTGTTTTTTTAAAGACTTCTCTAAAGCTTTTGTGATGGCTTGGCAAGTAGAAAATCTGCAGGATGGGCCAACAGGCTGGGAATCGAAGTGTTGACATTCTGCTGGTAGGATTTCTTCTTGCATGAGGTCATCTTTTTGTCATGTAATCTTCAAACCAGGTGGCTCATTGAGAAATTTAGAAAGTGCAGCAACAAGCATTATAGAATAAGAAATGGAAAGAAAACAGTTGGAGAGTGAGACATGGGAAACAATTCCCGATTCCACTCCCTGATTATATTTGTCAAATCTCAACATGCACAAAATATTTAATGAAAAAATTATATTTATATTTACATTTAACACTTTCTGTTTCATGAATCACTAAGTTCTATACCTGAAAAAAATCTTAATGTATATGTTAACTATCTAGAATGTAAATAAATTGAAGTTTAAAAAAAAACTTCATAAAGCTCATTAGTCAAAATTTTAAGATTGGGTGATTGAGAAGATATTAAAATATTGAAATGATCCTAGTTTTAGATAATTATAGACATGCACATTCTAAATTCTTAGTAAGAAACGAGTTAGAGACTAGAACAAGATATGAGAAGACAGGGACTTTTGTGTTCTAGCATGTAAGAAGCTGGAAATTACCATTCGATCCTGACAAGTAAAAAGCTGAAAATAATGGAAGATCAACAACTCTTCTTAGTCTATAAGACAAGTGAGGTGGCAAGATAAACTCCTGTTCTCCAGATTAGTCCAACAGGAACAGAGAATGAAGGAAACCCAGGAGCTGACCCTCCGCCCTCCTCCATGAACCCCAGTGCTGTGGTAGGAGAACCTAAATCAACACACATCTGGGAATTTTCCTCACACTGAATATCAGAGAAAAACACTCGTGTGCAGGGAGAGGGACAAAGGAGCCATTTTGAAAAATATCTGGACATTCTGTTCTTAACAGGACTGCTCTTGGAAGAATCAGCTGGGGATTTTTCAGAGCCTCAGAAATACCCAAATCCAGACCACTCTAGCCATCTTGTCCTACTTAGGGTGCTGGAACTGGGGAAAATGTATGAAATTCATAGGCCAGAAGCAAAGTCTTACTGAAAGAGACCTAATTCTAGTCCTATAGTATGTTTCCTCTCATGACACCAGTTACCACCACATTGCAAAACTTCTATTTATAGCAGTTCATTTTACCAGTGCACCCTGTCCCAAGTGTTAAGAAAAAGTTACAATACATACTAAAAAGGCTAAAATCAAAATTTGAAGAAACAGAGCATCAGAACCAGACACACAAGGCAGGGATGTTGGAATTGTCAGACCAGGAATTTAAAACAATTGTCATTAAGATGCTAAGGGCTCTGTTAGACAGGAAGAACAGATTGGTAATGTAAACAAAGTGATTGAAAATCGCCGGGGGGTGGGGGGTAGCGTCAAAAGCACTAACAAAAATGAAAAATGCCTTTAATGGGCTTGTTGGTAGACTAGACAGACATGACAGAAAAGAAATGAGCTTGAGGGTATTTAAGTAGAAATGGTCAAAACTGAAAAGCAAACATACAGAAAATACTAAAAAAAAAAAAAGAATATCCAAGGACTATGTAACAACTGAAACTATGTAACATAAATAATAATACCAGAAGGAAATGAAAGAGAGGAACAGAAGAAAGTTTTGAAACAATAGTGACTGAGAATTTCCCCCAAAGGAAGTCAAATTTAAACATTCAGGTACCACTCCAAGAAGCTCAGAGAACACCAAGCAGGAAAGATGCTAAAAGAAAAAACTACACCTAGGCGTATCATTTTCAAACTACAGATAATCACAGATGGAAGAAAAAAATCCTGAAAGAAGTCAGAGGAAGGAAACACTTCACCTGTAAAAGAGTAAATGTAATGACATCCAACTTTTCAGAAACCATGCAAGCAAGATGAGTGGAGGGCAATATTTAAAATGTTGAGATAAGAACCCTACCAACCTAGAATTCTATACCCTGTGAAATTATCCTTTCAAAAGTGAAGGAGAAATAAAGGATTTCTCAGAAAAACAAAAATGGATAGAATTTGTTGCTAGTAGACCTGCCCTGCAAAAATATATATATATAAAAAGTTCTGTAGAGAAAAGGAAAACGACATAGCTCAGGAGCTCAGATCTATAAAGAAAGAAAGCAAGCATCAGAAAAGGAATAAATGAAGGCAAATTAACATTTGTCTTATTCTTAACTGATCTAACACATTACAGTTGATCTAACACATTACAACTGATCTAACACATTAGTTCGTCCAAAAAATAAATAGCAATAATGTACTTAAGTATATATGTGTGTGGATACACACACACACACACACATATAATGAATAACAGCAACGACACAAGGGAGAGACAGAGGAATCAGTATTATTTTGTTATATTAAGGTACCCACACTACCTGTGAAATGGTAGTGTTATTTGAAAGTGGATTTGGGTTAGCTGTAGATACGTACTGTAACCTATACAGTAATGAGTAAACAAAGTAAAAAAATAACTGTTACATTGAAAAGGAGAGTAAATGGAATCCATAAAATGCTCAAACTACAAAAGGAAGGAAAAGGGTTGAGGACAACAATAGGAACAAATTACAAGGGTAACAAAAAATGATAACCACTGTGCAAGATTAGTAATCCAACTATATCATCAATTACTTTGAATGTCTAAATGCAATCTGAAGAAAGATTGTTAGAGTGCATCAAAACACAAGACCCAAGTATATGTTGTTTACAAGAAGCCCACTTTATTTTTAAGATTTTATTTGTCAGACAGAGATCACAAGTTGGCAGAGAGGCAGGCAGAGACAGAGGGGGAAGCAGGCTCCCTGCTGAGCAGAGAGCCCGATGCGGGGCTAGATCCTAGGACCCTGAGATCATGACCTGAGCTGAAGGCAGAGACTTTAACCCATTGAGCCACCCAGGTGCCCAAGAAGCCCAATTTAAATATAAAGGTACAAATAAATAAATAAAAAGATGCATTTAAATAGATTAAAAGGACGGAGAAGAACACACCATGTAGACACTAAAAGAAGGAGTTGCTATATTGCTTTTACTTAATTTAATTTTTTATTAACATATAATGTATTATTAGCCCCAGAGGTACAGGTCTGTGGATCGCCAGGTTTTCACACTTCACAGCACTCATCATAGCACATATCCTCCCCAATGTCCATCACCCCACCACCCTACCCCCCTTCCCCCAGCAGCCCTCAGTTTGTTTTGTGAGATTGAGTCTCTTATGGTTTGTCTCCCTCCCAATCCCATCTTGTTTCATTTATTCTTTTCCTACCCCCAAACCCCACATGTTGCATCTCCCCTTCCTCATATCAGGGAGATCATATGATAGTTGTCTTTCTCCGATTGACTTATTTCGCTAAGCATAATACCCTCTAGTTCCATCCACGTCATTGCAAATGGCAAGATCTCTTTTGATGGCTGCATTGTGTGTGTGTGTGTGTGTGTATAGGAATATAGGTCTGTGTGTGTGTGTATTCATATATATATCTATATTACACATATATATATCTATATATATATGAATATATACACACATACACACACACAAACACACCCCTCGTCGTCTTTATCCATTCATCTGTTGATGGACAACTAGGTTCTTTCCATAGTTGGGCTATTGTGGACATTGCTGCTATAAACATTTGGTGCACGTGCCCCTTTGGATCACATTTGTATCTTTAGGGTAAATACCCAGTAGTGCAATTACTGGGTCATAGGGTAGCTCTATTTTCAACTTTTTGAGGAAACTTCATGCTGTTTTCCAGAGTGGCTGCACCAGCTTGCATTCCCACCAACAGTGTAGGAGGGTTTTCCTTTCTCTGCATTCTCACCAATATCTATTGTTTCCTGACTTGCTAATTTTAGCCATTCTGACTCGTGTGAGGTGGGATCTCATTGTGGTTTTGATTTGTATTTCCCTGATGCTGAGTGATGTGGAGCACTTTTTCATGTATCTGTTGGCCATCTGGATGTCTTTGCAGAAGTGTCTGTTCATGTCCTCTGCCCATTTCTTGATTGGATTATTTGTTCTTTGGATGTTGAGTTTGATAGGCTCTTTATAGATTTTGGATACTAGCCCTTTATCTTATATGTTGTTTGCAAATATCCTCTCCCATTCTGTCAGTTGTCTTTTGGTTTTGTTAACTGTTCCCTTTGCTGTGCATACGCTTTTGATTTTGATGAAGTCCCAATAGTTCATTTTTGCCCTTGCTTCCCTTGCCTTTGGCAATGTTCCTAGGAAGAAGCTGCTGCGGCTGAGGTTGAAGACATTGCTGCCTGTGTTCTCCTCAAGGATTTTGATGAATTCCTTTCTCACATTGAGGTCCTTCATCCATTTTAGTCTATTTTCATGTGTGGTGTAAGGAAATGGTCCCGTTTCATTTTTCTGCATGTGGCTGTCCAATTTTCCCAACACCATTTGTTGAAGAGACTGTCTTTTTCCCATTGGACATTATTTCCTGCTTTGTTGAAGATTAGTTGACCATAGAATTGAGGGTCTATTTCTGGGCTCTCTATTCTGTTCCATTGATCTATGTGTCTGTTTTTATGCCAGTACCATACTGTCTTGATGATGACAGCTTTGTAATAGAGCTTAAAGTCTGGAATTGTGATGCCACCAACTTTGGCTTTCTTTTTCAATATTTCTCTGGCTATTCGAGGTCTTTTCTGGTTCCATATAAATTTTAGACAGCATATTGATGGTTTTTTTTTTTTATCCATTCTGATACACTGTGTCTTTTGATTGGGGCATTTAGCCCATTTACATTCAGGGTAACTATTGAGAGATATGAATTTAGTGCCATTGTATTGCCTGTAAGGTGACTATTACTGTATATTGTCTCTGTTCCTTTCTGATCTACTACTTTTAGGCTCTCTCTTTGCTTAGAGGACCCCTTTCAATATTTCCTGTAGAGATGGTTTGGTGTTTACAAATTCTTTTAGTTTTTGTTTGTCCTGGAAGCTGTTTTATCTCTCCTTCTATTTTCAATGATAGCCTAGCTGGATATAGTATTCTTGGCTGCATGTTTTTCTCGTTTAGTGCTCTGAATATATCATGCCAGTTCTTTCTGGCCTGCCAGGTCTCTGTGGATAAGTCTGCTGTCAATCTAATATTTTTACCATTGTATGTTACAGACTTCTTTCCCAAGGCTGCTCTCAGGATTTTCTCTTTGTCGCTAAGACTTGTAAATTTTACTATTAGATGATGGGGTGTGGACCTGTTCTTATTGATTTTGAGGGGGTTTCTCTGCACCTCCTGGATTTTGATGCTTGTTCCCTTTGCCATATTAGGGAAATTCTGTACAATAATTTTCTCCAATATACCTTCTGCCCCCCTTTCTCTTTCTTCTTCTTCCGGAATCCCAATTATTCTAATATTGTTTCATCTTATGGTATCACTTATCTCTCGAATTCTCCCCTCATGGTCCAGTAGTTGTTTGTCTCTCTTTTGTTCAGCTTCTTTATTCCCTGTCATTTGTTCTTCTATATCACTAATTCCCTCTTCTGCCTCATTTATCCTAGAAGTAAGAGCCTCCATTTTTTATTGCACTTCATTAATAGCTTTTTTTTATTTGAACTTGGTTAGATTTTAGTTCTTTTATTTCTCCAGACAGGGTTTCTCCAATATCTTCCATGCCTTTTTCAAGCCCAGCTAGCACCTTGAGAATCATCATTCTGAACTCTAGAGCTGACATATTACCAATGTCTGTATTACAAATGTCCTAGCCTTCAGTGCTGCCTCTTGTTCTTTTTTTCTTTGTAGTGAGTTTTTCCGCTTCGTATTTTATCCAGATAAGAGTGTATGAAGGAGATGGGGCGCCTGGGTGGCTCAGTGGGTTAAAGCCTCTGCCTTCGGCTCGGGTCATGATCCCAGGATCCTGGGATCGAGCCCCACGTCAGGCTCTCTGCTCCGAGGAGAGCCTGCTTCCTCCTCTCTCTCTGCCTGCCTCTCTCCCTACTTGTGATTTCTCTCTCTCTGTCAAAATAAATAAAAATCTTTAAAAAAAAAAAAGTATATGAAGGAGAGAATAAAATACTAAAAGGGTGGCAAAGACCCCAGGAAAATGTGCTTTAGCCAAATCAGAAGAGACCCCAAATCATGGGGGGAAGAAAGGGGGTAAAAAGTTCAGAAAAAAAAATTTTTAAAAAATAAAGGAAAAGATATAAAAAAGAAAAAAAACCATATATATATATATATATATATATATATATATATATATATATATATTAGACTGGTAGATAGAACAGGGTCACCCACTTAATTTGGGGAGTATTTTGGTCTCTTAGAAGAAACTACCTCCCAAAATTTTAAAAACATTATTATAAGGATAAACACAATGAAGGGATGGAATATGACTATAAAGATGAAATTTTTTTAATTTCTAAAAAAGGATTTGATAAAATAAGCTGGTTGGGAGAGTAAAGAAAAAGAAAGTGGAGAGAATTTGCTCAGGCTGCAGACTAGATCAAAGCCCTGTGCTAGATTTAGGGTATATTTTGATCTATTAGAAGAAGTTGTATCCCAAATTTTTTAGAAGAAAAAAACCCTATGTGTATACAAAAAATAAAGTTAGATACAATGAAGGATAAACTATGACTGTAATAATGAAGGTTCAAAAAAGATTTTTTTAAATGAAAGGTATTAAGATAAACTAGTTAAAAAAATGTTAAAAGAGGAACGGGTAAAAGTTAGAAATAATTAGCAGAAGAAAAAATTAAAAAAAATTAATTAACTTTGCAAGACTAAATAATCATGGGGAGAAAGCCATGAATTCCATGCTTTGCTTTCTCCTTCTCTGGAATTCCAACCTTCTTGGTAAGTGAACTTGGTCTTGGCTGGATTTCTTGCTGATCTTCTGGGGAGGGGCCTGTTGTGATTCTCAAGTGTTTGCCCGAGGTGGAACTGCACCGCCCTTACCGCCCAGCTAAGTAATCCGCTGGGGTTTGCTTTTGGGAGCTTTTGTTCCCTGAATGCTTTCCGTAGAGTTCCAGAGGACAGGAATGAAAATGGCGACCTTCCAATCTCCGGCCCTGGGGGGCCGAAAGCTCGGGCCGCACTCTGCAGTGCGCCATCGGAGAAAAGCGCTCAATCACTCCCATCTCCCTGGCCTCCAGCTGCGCTCCGAGCTCACCCAGCCTGTGACCAAGCCACTCTGTCTCTGGCACACAGCTCCGCCTGGAGTCTCCCAACCCCGCAGATTCCTGAGCTCTTCCAGGGGTGTCTCCCTGGATCTTGTGGGGACCCTACTCACAGAGCAGTGGCCTGTGCCATGGACCACAATTTAAGGTAACCCCAACTTGAGAGCTCACTCCTCATCTCCGTCTCTGTAGCTGGCTTTCTCAGGCACTCCTGGCTGCCCTAAAAGAAAAACAAATAGTTAACTTGTCTGCAAGACAGGAGTCTCCTTCAGTTTACAAATGTCCTAGTGATTTACAACAAAGAAGCTATCTTATCAGTAGCCTAACTTCCAGAGACAAGTAACTCAGTTCCTAAAGCCCTAACATCGCCCTCCCCTCCATAAAACTGAAGGAGGCTGAGGGGAAAGGAAATGTAAATAAAGTTAAATTTCTTCTAAACCTAAAGCTCATTAACAAGGATGTGTGATATGAGGAATGTGACACTCGAGCCGGAAACTCCCAACTGTCTTCATGTTAGCGCCTCATTAGAGGGAAAAACAGCCTTGGCTTGACAATAACCAGGCCTCCAGTATCCTGACAGTCTTCTTTACTGTGACAGCCCTTCTGAACACCCTCTTTGTCCTCACCTACCCAACTCCTGTGTATATAATCAGCCACTCCTCAGGATAGTGGGGCAGCAGCTCTTCCTGCCCATGGGTCCTCTCCTCGTGCTTTAATAAACCACCATTTTGCACCAAAGATGTCTCAAGAATTCCTTCTTGGTCATCAGCTCCAGACCTCACTCCACTGAACCTCACCTATGTTCTAGAACTTCATCAAGACCACGCTGTCCCCGCATGGGCTTCACCCCAGCTTAGCCTCTGGAGCAATGTCCCTTAGTGGAGCAGACTTTTAAAAGTCCTGATTTTGTGCTCCGTTGCTCTGCCACTTGCGGGGAGCCGGCCCCTCTCCCTGTGGTCTATCTTCCCGTCGATTGGATTCACTCCTCTGCACGTCCTACCCTTCAGAAAGTGTCGATTTTCTGTTTCTAGAATTGCTGTTTTTCTTCTCTTCGATCTCCTGTTGGACTTGTAGGTGTGCGGTGTCAGATTTTACAGGCAAGATACACATGATACCAGGCGAGATAGGCACAAGGCAAGGTTTATTAAAGGCGCCCTCGGGCAAGCTTCCACGACTCTGGAGAGGAGAGTCAGGGAAGTCGTGCCTGGGAAGGGGTTGAGTAAGCTTTTATTAGGCCAAGGCAGGGTGGGGGCTCATAACCATATTTGGCAAGGTTAGAGGTTAGGGGTTGGAAAGTTCCAAAGTGGCTGGTTTCTGTTTCTCGCATAAGTTTCGGTTTACTCAAGGTGATGTGTCCTTGACAGATGTCCTTCTGGTGGGAAAGTCCTGGGTAGGGGGAAGATGTTGGTCTGGTGGCCATTTTATTGTTCCTCCTGCATTCCCAGGGCTGCCGACCTAACATTCTGACCTTTTTTGTGCAATAGGGGCAGCGACTCAGATTTGGCTACTTCCTGCTGGCAGGGGTGTCCTCATAGGGTTCCTCAGATGTGGGCAGGCGGGAGTAGGGATGCAGGAGGAGCTGGTTGACAGTGACTCTGGAAACCTCACGTATGCGAGCCTGGGCCACTGAGGTAATCTGCCATTGTAGGGATGCCAAGGACTAGGCTGAGGCTTTGATGGCTGTCCAGAGCTTTTCAGATAAATCTCAGGTAGCGTCTATGGAGTGGGCTAGGGCCCCGGTGCCCAGTCTGGTGGCCACTAAGGAAGACGCTAAGGAGACCCCGATGACCAGGGGAAGAAATACAGCCCTTTTCTGTCGGGGGAGGTGGGTAGTGAGAATGGCCATTTCCGCTAGGGCTGGCACCCTCTGGACTGGCAATCTGTGGTGGCCCGCTGACTAGACTTTGTGGTATACCCATGGGTCCAAGTTTCTACTAGGAAGAAGCGCCACCTGAACCCAGGGTCACTGGAGGGGCAGTTATGGGGGGATACAAGGAGGAAGGTGAGGAGAAGTGGTGCGGGAAATCTGCAACCACGTGGGCCCCAAGGTCTGGGAAGTCCAGCCATCCTGTGGTGGAGCTCACTTTAGGCTGGAGATGTGTACCCACGGGTGGTGCCCCAGAAGTTTTGCCGCAGTGGGAGTCATAAGAATAGCAGTATGAGGGCTGGTCCAACTGGGCTATAAGGACTTTGGGTGAAATTCTCTTAGGAGAACCTGGTCCCCGGGATTTAGGGCCTGGTGGAAGTCCCTGGGCTGTTGGAGGCGGGGATGGTCGCATCTGCATGACCTCGTGAAAGCGCTCCTTGGAGAGTCAGATAGGGCAGGTAAGATAGGAGGGGTGGAGGAGAAGCAGAGAGGTTGTGATTGAGCAGGAAGGGCCTGCCATACAAGAGTTCAAAGGGGCTGAGTCCTGACAGCCCATGAGGAGAGGCCCTGAGTCGGGTGAGTGCTAGTGGGAGAAGGGTTGACCAAGAGAGGCAAGTTTCTAGAGTGAGTTTTGTGAGTTGCTCCTTGAGGAGGCCGCTGGCCCTCTCGACTTTACCTAAGGACTGGGGATGATAGGGGATTTGAAGTTTCCAGGTAATGTTGAGAATCTCAGAGACTTGTTGTGTGATGCTGGATAAGAAGCCCAGTCCGTTATCCAATTGTAGGGTTCAAGGGAGCCAAATCTCGGGATGATGTGCTCAATGAGAATGATGGTGACCATGTCAGCTGTTTCCCTAGTGGGGGGGAACGCCTCCATCTAGCCTGTGAAGGTGTCTACAAGAGTTAGTAGGTATCTGAAGGTTTTGTGTTGAGGCATGTGGGTGAAGTCAAGTTGCCAGTCCTCTCTTGGCTGATGCCCCCGGAGCTGATGGGTGGGTCCTGGTCTGGGGAGGCTGCCCTAGGCATTGACCGCAGAACAGGTTCTGCAGGCCTGATGTACATCCTTAATGGTCTCAATGGAGGAGGGGGTGGTGAAAGAGAGGTTGGAGAAATAGGTATAGGGCCTTTGGACTGATGTGGAGAGACTGGTGGATGTCAGTAATGAGGGTGTGGATTAGGCCATTCGGGAGGGCAATCTTATCCTGGACATACTACCATCCCTTGTTGCCTAACATGCCACCTAATGTCTCAAGGGCCTGAATCTCATCAGTGTATTAGGGACTGTGGGGAGTATTGAGGAATAGGAGGGGGGCTGGTGAGGAGTTTAAGGCCTTCTGCCAAGCAATAGAGTCGGCCTTGTTGTTTCCTAAAGAGATGGGGTCCTTGGAGGTCTGATGGCCATGGCAGTGGACAATAGCCACCTCGGTAGGGTGATTGAGGGCCTCAAGAAGTTTGGCAATGAGGGGCCCATTGACTATGGGGGTTCCCTTGGTTGTGAGGAATCACCTTTCTCGCCAAAGGACAGAGTGGGTGTGGGTAATGAGGAAAGCGTATTTGGAGTCAGTATAGATGGTGACCCATTAGCCCTTAGATGAGTGAAGGGCCCTGGTGAGAGCCACGAGTTCTGTCTTTTGAGAAGTAGTCCCGATGGGAAGAGGGGCCGCCTCTATGACTGCGTCTAGGGTGACTGCTGCATAGGCAGCATGTCGCTGTCCATCTGGCGCTGTAAGGGAGCTCCCATTCATGAACAGAGTGCAATCAGGGTCAGGCAGTGGCTGATCTGAGAGTCCCGGATGGGAGAGAGTAAGTTCTTCCAGGAGTTGAGGGCAGGAATGGGAAGGAATGGGGCTAGACGAGGGTGTTGGCAAGAGGCTGGAGGGATTTAGGCGAGGAGAGACAGAGTGTGTGTCCTGGGGGTTTTCTATGAACAGCAGGTGGTAGAGCTGAAGACAGGAAGGAGTGAGTTGTGCCAAGGATTTGTGGCTGACTAAGTCTCCGAATCGATGGAGGGAGAAGATCGTGAGGGGCTGTCCTAAGGTAAGTTTGAGGACCTCTTTTGTAAGAGAAGTGGCTGGCTGCGGCTAGGGCCCTAAGCCAGGGCTGCCACTGGATGGTGACATCTAGTTTTTTGGAGAGTTAACGGGAATAAGGAGACCCTGCTACCAGAGGCAGTCAATGATGGGCTTAAGTCCTGCAGGTGGGTCATCGAGATAGGAAACTGTGGGTGGGATGGAAATGTAGACTCATCCTTGAGTTGTATCTTAACTGGGGTTTGGTGGGTTGCTACTACACGTCTGGAAATATCCCATACCTGCGGTCTACGGAGGGGAGGCAGTCCGGGATAGAGGGCCAGAGAGGAGTAGAGGGAGGATGAGGTGAGCAGAAGTTGAGGGAGAGGGAGAGAGACGTATGGTGGCCTGAAACTTAGGGAGGATGTCCCTGCCTAGTAGGGGAACAGGGCAGGAAGAGGTGAAGAGGAAGGAGTGTGAGAAAGGGAACCCATCTAGGCTACACATAAGGGGGAGAGTGGCCTTTGGAGTGGAGGAGGTACCACCAATTCCCATAACTGCAACTGGGGAGGGACGAGTAGGACCCAAGTAGGAAGACAGGATGGAATAGGTAGTCCCTGAATCCAACAGAAAGGAAATGGACTTACCCGTTACCTGGAGTGTGACCCTGGGCTCAGCGTGGGTGAGAGCAGTGTCCGAGTCGGGGCCTCGTCAATCATCCTCCAATACAAGTAGTTGGAAGGTGGGACTTACCATCTCAGGGTCACCCCCGCGTGGAGGCGCCGGGGATCCCCCGAGGCTGGGGCAGTCCAATTTCCGGTGGCCCATCATGGGACATTGAGGGCATGGCCTAGTAGGTACTTTGGGATTGGAGCATTGACGGGCCCATTGTCCTTCGGCTCTGCATTTGAAGCAGGTCCCCGGAGGGATACGGTTAGGGGCTCCCTTCTGTTGACCCCAGAACCTGCCGGCCTCAGGGCTGCTACCAGGCTTTGGTCTGCAGTTGGACCTTCTGTTGGAGTCTGGCTTGGAGCATAAGTTCCGCTGCCTCCTCTCAGGAGTTAAAGACTTTAAATGCCATTTTCACCAGATCAGAAATGGCAGTTTGAGGGCCCTCCTCTGCTTTCTTTAATTTTTTTTCCAAATGTTGGTGGCTGACTGAGAAATAAAGTGCGTGGCTAAAACAGTCGCCCCTGCCGGGGAGGCAGGGTCTACACAAGTGTATTGAGTCAGTGCCTTGGTTAAGTCTGTTTAGAAATATGGCTGGGTGGGATGCCTGGGTGGCTCAGTTGGTTAAGTAGCTGCCTTCGGCTCAGGTCATGATCCCAGCGTCCTGGGATCGAGTCCCACATCAGGCTCCTTGCTCGGCGGGGAACCTGCTTCTCCCTCTGCCTCTGCCTGCCATTCTGTCTGCCTGTGCTTGCTCTCTCCCCCTCTCTCTCTCTGATAAATAAATAAAATCTTAAAAAAAAAAAAGAAATATGGCTGGGTTTTCATTGGGTTCCTGAATGATTTCCCTAATCTTGTCATAATTGACCGCCTTGTTGGAGGCTGCCCGCATGCCGGCATTGAGACACTGGACTATGTGGTCACGGCATTGGCAGCCATCTGGCCTTTCTGATAGTCTCATCAGGGTTCTACAGCTGGGACCACCTGAGTGCCAACAGGCATGGTGGCGTCTGTGAGATGGACCTGGTCAGCATGTTCTCCGGCAGCAGCCTGAATGTGCTCCCTCTCCTTTGTGGTGAGGGTGGTGGTTTGGACTACATGTAGGTTATTCCAGGTGAGGTCATAGGCCTGGGCCAGATATTGGAATCCCTTTATGTAGTTATCGGGGTTGGCCTCAAAGGAGATGTGAGGGGAGAGTCGGTGGGGGCAATACCAAGATGGGAAGGGTTAAGTTTTTTCAGGAGTTGGGATAGGAGGGGGTAGGGGTAGACGAGGGCGCTGGTTCAGAGAGCCTGAACTTAAGGGACCTTGGCCCATATGCCTTGGTGTCTGCTGAGGTTATCTAGGTCTGTGAGAATTTGGTAATCAAAAGTGCCTTCCGGAAGCCATTGGGATTGATTGTCTAATTGGTATTGTGGCCATGCAACGGTACAGTAATGTATGAGATGTCGCTTTCGCAGGTCCTGGTCCAGTTCCAGGGTCTTAAGGTTAGCCAATAGACACCCTAGGGGTGTTTTTGTGGTCGAATTTGGATTGGGAGGGCCCCATGATTCCTCACCAGGCAATCCAAGGGTTGGAGGGAGTGTCCCCTCGTCCAACACTGGGTTGAGGAGAGACAGTGTCGACTGCCGTGAAATTAGGATGTCTCCCAATTCCCAGAGTCGAGGAAGTCACCTGGTGACCTGTGGGGTCCGCCCTGACACGGCCGTGATTGGGACAGGGCTTTCCAGAGAGACGCGGAATTGGGGGAAACTCACCATGGTCTCGGAAGTGGCGCTCGGAGAGGCAGGTCCAGGTCCAGGTAGGGAGAGGAGAGAGCCTCCTCACCAGGGTCAGGGGCTCAATCTCCTCCTGGCACCAAATGTAAGGTTTTACAGGTGAGGTACACACAACACCAGGGGAGATAGGTGCAAGGCAAGGTTTATTAAAGGCGCCCTCAGGGAAGCTTTTGCGACTCTGGAGAGGAGAGTCAGGGAAACCAAGACCTGGGAAGGGGTTGAGTGAGCTTTTATTAGGCCAAGGCAAGGTGGTGGCTCATAACCATATTTAGTAAGGTTAGAGGTTGGGGGTTGGAAAGTCCCAAAGTGGCTGGTTTCTGTTTCTCGCTTAAGTTTCAGTTTACTCAAGGTGATGTGTCCTTGACAGATGTGCTTCTGGTGGGAAAGTCCTGGGCAGGGGGATGATGGTGGTCTGGTGGCCATTTTATTGTTCCTGCTGTATTCCCAAGGCCACCGACCTAACATTCAGAATGGTTTGATAAGCTATCTAGCTGATCTCCTGTGACCTGCTGTTGTCTCAGCCTGCTACTTCTCCACCATCTTGACTCCTCCTCGGTTATATTGCTTTTAGACAAGGGAGGGTTTCACGGTTGAAGGGCACACACTACCTTGGCAGGAAATGACATGTGACAAGTTGCTGTCATCTTCAGATAGGTGTCAGGTTCTTAAATGCATGAACATTAATAAAAGAAAACCTCATTTCTAATGGATTGATAAGGTGTTCAATGAAGACAATTAGATTTTCAAAATTACTTGGTTGAATTTTATTTTTTAACAATACTATGGTGTGTCCCTTTGGTCGTGCGGCCTTTGGGAGTGGATTTAAGAGTCTGCAATAACAGATACCTATTTCTGGCATTTTCCAAGACTGCACTCAGAGGAAACCTGGGTATACCGCTTGAAGAGTCAGCGACCCCCACGCTAAATCTTAGGAGCCCACTTCCCGGTGCACCTGCACGTTGTCCTTCGGCCTCCCTCACCCAAGTTAGGAAGGACCCGGCGGCTCCCAGGTAGGGTGGGTGGTGCGTGGGAACGACACATTCCTCTAGAAGGCTCTGCGGCAAGCCCGGTGGGGCGCTGAGCCAATGAGAACGCAGCATATCGCCCTTTTCCTGCGGATGCGCATGTGAGGCGGGACTTCCGGCGGCGTCCTCAGGCGGTGGTCCCTTTCGCGTTCCCGGAGGGTTTGGCTGGTGTAGCGCGCGGGGAACTACGGGTTAGTTGGGAGTGGAAGGAAAGTGTCGGAAGAGGCGTCATTCCAGCCGCGGAGGCCGCGGCGAGGCTCTTCTGTTCCCGCTCGGTCGCCCGCCGCTCCCCGCCCCGCTCCTCCCGCCGGTCGTTGGCGGAGTCCGCGCCGAGGAAGCCGGCTCAGGTGGGTGCTGCGACCCCGGGGTCCCCCGCCCCGAGCGCTGCAGTCGGATGGAGGGGCGCCCTCGCAGCTCCCTGCAGCCGGGCCGGCGGGGCGGGAGCAGAGGGCGCCCCAGCGTGCGGTCCCGGCTCCGTCTGTGCGGTGGGGCGTGGCGGGGGAGGGCCCAGCAGGTGCTCCGGAGTCGGGGCGGGGAGTGGGGGGTGGGGCGGGCCTCTCGCGGGTGCGGGGAGCGGAGGCCGAGGCGGAGTGCCGCCTGCAGTGGCGGCGTGGGTCCGCTGAAGGTCGGAAGGGGCGGGGATGGGAGGGCCCCGATGGTGGCTTATAAAAATACATATTTGTTGATTAAGATGACCAAAAGATATTTCTCATATATATCTGGTCTTGGTCCATGGTTCTCGACTCACAGTTTCCAGAAACTGGAATTTCCCAAGTGTTGTCGGTGATGAAGTTGTCTGTGCTCGGTGACTGCGGTGACTTTTGGAAGTACTTAAGTTAGTTGGGCGTGGGTTGGGGGGAGGGGAGACCAACCATACGATTAGACATTTGGAAATTTTAGTTCCTCCCCTCCCACTTCCTATTTCCCCCCACCTTGGGGGAAGGGAGATGGGCTGGAAGTTGAACCAATAGCCAGCAGCCACTGACTGAAGCTACCGTGCTCTGTAATGCAGCCTCCCTAAAACCCTAAAGGACACGGCTCAGAGCTGCCATGCTGGTGCACAGGGACATTTAAGGAGAGTGGTGCACCTGGAGAGAGTATGGACGCTCTGCCCCGTCTTCGTACCTGGCCATATGCATCTCTTCTGCTTGCCCGTTGCCAAGTTATTTCCTCTCATGATGAACTGATGATCTAGCAAGAAAAAGGTTTTCTGAGTTCTGTGAGCCATTCCAGCAGATCAGTTAAACCTGAGGAGGGGATCTTGAGAACCTTTGATTTTTAACCAGTGAGAAGCACAAGTAACCGCCTGGCTTGCACATGGCGTCTGAAATGGCAGGGGATTGGGATTGACGTGGGGGTGCATTCGTTTGGAACCGAACCTTTAACCTGTGATTCTGATGCTGTTTCCTCATCGTGTCAGAATTGAATCGGCTGCTTGGACATCTTGCTGGCTTTTAAGAATTGTTTGTGCTCCCCTCCGCCCCCCGCTCCCGTGGGGAGCAGAGTCAGCTAAGCGTCCCACTCTTGGTTTTGACTAGGGTCCTGATCTCCAGGTCATAAGATCGAGTCCTGCCTCAGGCTGTGCGCTCAGCACAGTCTGCTTAAGACTGTGTCTCCCTCTGCTCCTCACCACCCCTTCAAATAAATAAATTTTTTTTCCTTTTACATTGCTTGATATTGTGTGAGGAGGCCCAGGGAACTCTCCCCCAACCCCCTGCTACACACACACACACACACACACACACACACACTTCTTGGAATTGGTTCCAGGGACCTAATGTTAGGCGCATATCCAAATTTGAAGTTTAAAATGGTTGAATAATAGGTAGGAAATGGAGACAGGGATACCCCTAAGGAGGACACTGTGATAGATCCAGGAGAATTTGTGGTGGGGCTAGACCGTTGCAGTCCTAGAACAGAGATGTGATGGGAGTTCGGCTAGATCATAAAGATAGAGTCAATAGGGTTTCCTGCTGCATCCCGTCTGTGAGTAAAAGGAGAGAAGTGAAAGACCATCTGAAGTTTGGTTTTTTTGTTTGTTTTGTTTTGTTTTATTTAGAGGATGGAGGAGAAGACGGAGAGAGAATCTTAAGCAGGCTTCATGCCCAGCATGGAGCCTGATGTGGGTCTCAATCCCAGGACCCTGAGATCATGACCTGAGCCAAAATCAGGAGCTGGACACTGAACTGACTGAGCCCCCAGGGGCCTTTAGAGAAGGAGATCCTTAAGATTGTTCTTTCAGATGGGCTCTGTAGTGAGGTTTGAGAGGCCTGAAACCAGAGGGCAGGGTACAGGTGGGCACATATTCCTGATGCTCTCTCTGAGGGGAGCAGTCCTGGTGTGGGATGAATTCTGGCCTGTGTTTGTAAAAAGGGAGGTCTAGGTGAGGTAAGGCGCTGGCTTGTCATGGAGACTGAGGTATGAGTTGGTATAGCTTCTCCTTAGAGCAGCTGGTCGGGGCCCTGCTGCCTCACCTCCCATCCACCGTTCTGTAAGGGGCTCCCTGCATGCTGTCTTCGGAGGACTGTAGTTTAAGGACTAGTAGTGTCAGTGCCTCCCTTTAACTTAAGAATGTATGAGACAGTTACTAAATTGAACATGAAACAGCCACTCTCCAAATATGTACACACAGGCAGGCAGTTAGAAAGGAACACACTGAATTACTTAAATTTATCCAAATACTTAATGATTGGTTTAAATGTTAACTTACCTTTCAGTATTGGCTTATGATGTAAGTTTGTGTATCACATCCTCTTAAATCCTTAAAAAGTGGGAGGAATACACAATCAAGTTTTTAAGGCCCCACACTTCACTTGCACTGAGAACACAGAACCATGGCTGCTGTGGACTAGAGATAGCCGGTCTACAGCGTGTCCTATGTAAGTGCGGTATCAGTGTCAGCCCTACCGAGGTGGAAAACAGTCTTCTTCCCATTTTATGGAATAAGCGCACTGACACTCAGGAAGGGTCAGTCTTTCCAGAGTCCCACAGCTAGTAAGAGGCAGCACTGAGGCCCAAGGAGCTCATTTTGGACCTGCTTGTTGGATCCTGCCATGGTTCCCATTTCTCATGGCCTCCATCCTTCCACAGGGTCCTGTGGCGGTGGCAGAAATGCTTCTGGACCCTGCACCAATGAGTAGCGGATGTCCCAGGCTCTTCCCCACCCTAATTTTCACCCCAGTGGTTTAGGTAACTGTCTATAGGGAATGGTGATGTTCCTTTTTTTTTTTTTTTAAGATTTATTTATTTATTTGACAGACAGATCACAAGTAAGCAGAGAGAGAGGAGGAAGCAGGCTCCCCACCAAGCAGAGAACCCAATGTGGGGCTCAATCCCAGGACCCTTAGATCAGGACCTGAGCCGAAGGCAGAGGCTTAACAACTGAGCCACCCAAGCACCCCAGAAGGGATTTTCACAACACAGAGTACTAACCATTATATGATCACAGCCAGAAGGGATTTTCAGAGGAAATGTAAAAAGAGTCCATTCTTGGCTACATCAGAAATGTTCGAGTCTTTTGAGTGGATGTGGGATGTGTCCACTTGGCTGTTGGAGCCCCAGATTTGGAGTCCAGTGGAGGTATTCAGATTGGCAACAACCACAATATAATTTTTTTTTTTTTAAGATTTTATTTATGTATTTGACAGCGATCACAAGTAGGGCGGGGGGGGGGTGGTCAGAGAGCAGGCTCCCTGCCGAGCAGAGAGCCCGATGCGGGGCTTGATCCCAGGACCCTGAGACCATGACCTGAGCCAAAGGCAGAGGCTTAACCCACTGAGCCACCCAGGCGCCCCCCACAATATAATTCTTGTGTGGACCCCAGTAAAGCTGTGGGTCTGATTTCAGAGGAAGCATCTTTATATTATGATGGCAGCGCACCAGGGACAAGGGAAGGAGAGGGTAAGTCTGTGTGTCAGGTGGGCACCTGGACAGTGGTGTTGGGGGTGTGTGCCTGTGAGGTGAAGGGTGGAGGTCATAAAGCCGCCTGAGTGGACATAAGATGGATGCTGAGGTGCCTCTACAGGGAAGGCTGGACACCAGGGCAGGACAGGGCCCATCATCCTTCGGTAAATGCAGCGAGGTTTCCTGATGATCTTTGCTGGGACCCTTTCATTCAGGCTGGTAGATTCGTTGAGGGAAATGGGGCCAGCCGGAAGCTTTGCTTGTCTGAGGCTTTGAATGAAGGTCCAGTGGTGAGAGGAGGTCAGGATTGCTTATGAGATCGTCACATCTCACAGATGCCTCTGCAGTTGAGCTCAAGCGACACAGAGTTAGGTGGGGTCACGTGACAGTGAGAGCTGCTCTCCAGTGCGGGGGGACTTGGGTGTGCTGATGCAGGACTGGGGCAGAGGGGGTGCTGGTGGCATCTGCGGCGTACCGCCTGGGCTCTGTGCAGACTGGTATGTTAGCAGGCCGAAGAAATGCCTCCAGTGTGGCCAGGGCCGTTGCCTCAGCCATCCCTGGTCAGGTGCCTGTCCATGCTTGGAGTGCCTGTGCCCCCAGGCCTTCCCAGCCCTTTTGCTAACATACTTTGGGGCCTGCTTGTGCCAGTGACTGCAGGCACTGATCTGGTCACCGCACGTAGGGACCACTGGGTTGTTTTTTGAAGACCTTCCTCTGAAGGCATTGTAAATTTAGAATGTGGGATGTGGATGTGAGGTGCTGGCCACTCCCTTTCCCTGCCTTTCCCTGAGGACTGGACTGGCCTCTTCCAGGCCCAGCTGGTTTCTCACATTGACCAATAGGAGGCCCCCGGGTACCAGACAGGGGGGACATCACTTCTGGAACATCAGGAGAAGCTCTAAGGAATATGACCCTCATGCAGAGCTTCTGTCCTGTGTCCACCATCGTGTGATGCCTAGGATAGTGGCCACACCTCATTTTTACCTTTTCTTTCCCACTAGTATTTCCGCTCTGACTTTGGGCTCTTGTTTTTGGCCTTCCACTGCTTCCTTGGAGGGCTGCACATATCCTTAGATAGTCTCTGAACACCGGCCACTGTGTTGTAATTACCCATTTCTGCGTCTGGACCCAGTCTTTTGTCAGTGCTCAGCGGTCCCCAGCAGCTACGGTCTGGTTGAAAGTCACCTGCAGAGGAGGGGGTTGGGGAGCCTGCCTTCTCCCCGCACTTCCTCTCCCTCGTGTCCTTCCCCAGAGTCAGGGCTCTACCATCACGGGGGCTTGCCAGGCTGAGCTCCACACCGCAAGCCTTCCTCTCCCTGTCTTGAGTCCCACTCGCCTGTCAGCAGTCCTGTGGCCTCATCCCTGGGTATGTCTGAGACACATTCCCAAGGGGGCTGCCTCCTGCCACTGAACTCAGCTGGCAATTTCCCAGCATTCGTCTGCTTACAGGTTGCTGGCATGGAGTCCAGGACGAGGCGGCCCCTTCAGAGCACGGTGATTCTGTAGGAGGGTCACAGGTCAAGACTCCAAAGTCAGGCCCACCCACCCAGAAGTCCCAGCCCTGGGAGCCATGTAGCTTGCTCTGGAAGTACCTTTTGCGCTGGGCTGAGCATGATGGTACACGCCCTGAGCGAGGCCCACACACTTGTGGGGGAAACTTCAGCAGCATCAAAAGAAGCAGAATAGAAACTTTCCCTCAGGGAAAGTGAGGGGAGCCCTTCATTTGGACCATGTAGCGTATCTAGCAGAGACCTTGGTGTGGAGGGAGGATGGAGAGGGCTCCACAGTCTTTTTCCCTCCCCCCTCCCAACCACTCACAGTGGGTTGAAGCCACACAGGGACACCAAGTGGAGACGCCTTTGAAATCAGACAGAATGGTTTTAAGTGCAGTGCTCTGGGAAGGCCTTCAGCCACAGGACACGCTTATAGAGTCCAAGAAAGTCACGCTGCAAAAGGGCCTTAGAGTGTAGTGGAAGTGGGACATTTTTTAGGTACAACTTCAGTAAACATTTTATCAAGACTTTTTCTGTCCTTTTTTTTTTTTTTTTAAAAGATTCACTTATTTTGACTGACAGTACAAGCAGGGAGAGCAGGAGGCAGAGTTAGAGGGAAGATGGGGGCTCTCTGCTGAGCAAGGAGCCGGCTGTGGGACTCGATCCCAGGACCCTGAGATCATGATCTGAGCTGAAGGCAGCTGTTTAACTACTGAGCCCCCAGGCATCTCCTCAGTAACCATTTTAGCAATCCCAGTGAAGAAAGGGTGTTTAAGTGCAGCCCACGTGGGAAACTGTGGGTACAACTCCACACTCACTAGCCACAGGGAAGTTCGTAGCGTAGAAAGAGTGTGGTGAATGCAGGAAATCTTGCACACAGAACTCACGTCTCCTTAAACAACAGAGAAGTCACATTGGAGAGAGGTCTTTGTGTCGTGAATGTGGGAAGGCCTTCATCAGAAAGTCCCACCTCCTTCAGCATTATAAAATGTGGGGGAATTCTTTACACAAAAATCTTTACACAAAAATGTGGACTTATCATCAAAATATCCCAGGCCAAGGTTTTATGAGTTCAGCATATAGCAAGGCCTTTGTTAGAAAGTCTGGCTTCTTCAGTCACCAGAAAATGCACGCTGGAGGAAACTTCACAAGTGCAGCTAATGTGGGGGAATGTTTAGGTACAAACCACTTTCATTAACCATCAGAGAATTCACACTGGGTAAGGACATGATGCATGCACGGCATGTGGGAAATTCTTTAGCCAAGACTCCCACCTCATTCAGCATCTGGGAAGAATGGGAACTCATGAGTACAGCAGAAGGGGAAAGATTTCAGCTGAAAGTGTGTTCTAAATTAGCACTGGAAAAAAACAATATATAGTTTTCTTTTAAAAGTTGTGGTAAAGGCATGCCTGAGTGGCTCAGTTAAGCAGTTGTCTTCCGCTCAGGTCGTGATCCCAGGGTCCTGGGATCAAGCCCTGTACTGGGCTCCCTGCTCAGAGGGAAACCTGCTTCTCCCTCTCTCACTCTCAATGCTTGGGTTCCCTCTCTCACTCTCCGTCAAATAAATAAAAATTTAAAAAAAGTTCTGCTAAAATACATATCATATGAAGCTTATCTTGTTTTTAAGGGTATGGTTCAGGAATGTGAAGTACATTCACTTTTACTGTGGGTATCTGTGACTCTTCTCATCTTGTTAAACTTAAATCCAGTACCCAACTCGCCATTTTCTCCTGCCCCCGATCCCTTGAAACCACTGTTCTATTTCATATAGCATAGCATCCTCCTCAGGGTTCATCCATGCTGTATTTTTTTTTTTTTTAATTTTACTTATTTGACAGAGGGAGAGAGAGCACAAGTAGGCAAAGCGGCAGGGAGAGGGAGAAGCAGGCTCTCTGCTGAGCAGGGAGCCCAACATGGGGCTTGAACCCAGAACCCAATCCATGCTGTATCTTGTGAATCTGAATTTCCTTCTTAAGATTGAACAGTATTTCATTGTATGTGTATGGCACATTTTCTTTATCCATTTATTCTCTCTATCCATTCATCTGTTCATAAACCATGAGTTGTTTCTGCCTCTTTTGGCTGTGGTGAATAATTGCTACTATGGGCACGAGTATACAAGTATTTCTTCTAACACCTTACTTTCAAAGAAGATTTCTTCAGCACCTGGCTTGCCAATTATTTTTGCATATACCCCCAAGAAGTAGAATTGCTGGACCATAAGATAATATGGTCATTTTTTTGAGGAACTGTTTTCCGTAGTGTTGGCACCATTTTACGTTACTGGTGTGTGTGAGGTGTCCAGTTTCTCCTCAGCCCGTTTTTGTGTCTCATAAGGCCCCTTTCCCCCATTGTGATAAAGTCATCCTCTCTTTTCAGATAGGTGTTAGAATCTAAGAAAAATGTAATAGTGGAGTGAAGGCTGGATATAATAACCAGCTCTACTTTGGGGGGGGGGGAGATTTGAGAGTGAGCACAAGTGAGGGTAGGGAGAGAGGGTCACGCAGATTACCCCCCACCCAGAGCTGGGAGTCTGAGGCAGGCCAGTCCCAGGACCCTGAGATAAAGTCAGATACTTAACGGACTGAGCCCCTGTACCTTGTTTCCAGTGGAAAAACTCCTGCAGTTGATGAAGTTACAGTCGAACATGTACTTGAAAAGCAGTAGGACCGTATTTTAGATCCCAGCAATGGGTGGATGCACTGTGTGTCTGAGTGACCATTTGTAGTTTGGGGGAACGTCTGAAAACATATGTCTGTCTCAGTACATTTCTGTGATCAGCACAAACTACATTCCATGAAAATCTGGGTGTTGACCCAAGAAGCTGGAGCCCCGCCGCACCCCTTCCTCAAAGCCTGCAGATATCCCTACCCAGAGCCTTTCTTGATGTCGCCAGACAATTTCCCTGAGGTCAAGAATGGAGACCCTTGGTGATCCTCTGGCTCCATCAGAACTACATTACCCGGAAGGCAGTGCGCTGTGCGTCCCCTTTGCTGGGCCAGTGAGGGCTCAGGGAGAGGCACTTCCCGCCTGGAGGTCGGCATCTGGATGGGCATTCCAGCGTTGGCCTCCACGACATCTCGTAAACCTGGTTCTGTCCTGCGGATGGAAGCCTTGGCTTGCCTGGTGGGGCAGGGAGTAGGGGGTTGCTGAGGTAACGGGAGGAGAGACGGGCTGCACCGGGTGCGCCGGGTGCGCCGGGTGCTCCAAGACTCAACGTAGCTGTCGCTGGGGCTGCAGGCTGAGGTGCCACGCCCCTTCCTTCCTTGGCGGTTCCAGCCCAGGTGAGTGTTGCGCTTCTCGGGGCGCTCGCCCAGCCCAGGCTGTGTTAGAATTTCGTACTTTTGTTCTTGGGGCCGCCGTTTGCCTGGTCTTCCAGATGTTGAGGTAAGACCTGCAAGAGGGATCCGCGCAGACTGGACGTGCGCCGTCGTCGCTGCGCCCGGTGAAGAGCCGGCGGGTGGGTTTTACCGCGCGTGCCTGTTGGGTGGGGCGGGCGGTAGCGAGAGCGGTGCGGTGGGGGCTGGCTGGGCTGCCTGCCGCGGGGCCAGTTCAGCTCTTGCTCCTGGCCCCGCGCGTGGCTCTGCTGCTGAGTTCGCAGACCGGAGCGGGTGGTGGGGCTGAGGGCCACGCTGCCGGCCTGACTGCTCGCTGCCGGGGAGCGCGGGTGCCGCGCAGAAATGGGCTGTAGGGAGTGCCGGAACCCGCCGAGTGGGTCCCTGTGGGCGCGTTTCTAGGAAGCATCAGTGGCTGTCGTGGAGGTGTAGTTTCCGCACGTCTTGAATCGCTCCGAAAAGACCGCCGTGCGTCAGGTCACAGGAACACGGTGCCCTCCGGCTCCTGCGTCTGCCCGTTTCTCCACGCCGTTGTGTGCTGTGACCGCGGGCGTGCGGGGAGTCCTGCTCGCGGGCGAGCGTTGCTGCTCTGGCCGCGCGTGCGGGTCCGCGAGCGCAGCGCGGTCCAGCGCACCTGGAAAGGCTGGATTCTCGCAGGGAGTCCACATGCGAATTCACAGGATCTTGCGAACCTGGCTTTAGAGATGTTTCGAGTCTGCATACCTGCTGCCGCTCACGATATCCACGAATCTCCACCGTTCTGCGGGCGCCGCGCAGCGGCCGCTTCTAGGGCCAGCCTTGCGAAGTTTTGCTTTGATGATTACCATGACATTTGCATTTTTAAAAAGTGCTTGATGGAATTGTTTACATACACGATTTCAATTTGTTAGATATTAAGATTTTAGATAATTTATTGTAACAATTATGGAGGATTCAAGAATTTGTGTAATTTTTGCTCACCTCTGTGGCTTGTCATTTCAGTTTTTGCGATCGCAGAAGCCCTTCATTATAATGTACTGGGATTCTTTACTGCGATGCTTTTGGGTTTGAGAAATCTGTTCTTTTATTAACTCATAAGAGGGGCGCTTGGGTAGCTCAGTGGGTTAAGCCTCTGCCTTTGGCTCAGGTCATGATCTCAGGGTCCTGGGATGGCCCGACATTGGGCTGTCTGCTCGGCAGCGAGCCTGCTTCCCCCTCTCTCTCTCTGCTTGCCTCTCTGCCTACTTGTGATCTGTCAAATAAATAAATAACATCTTTAATAAAATAAAGAATTAATTCCTATTCTCCTGAAACTTTTCCCTCACAGAACACTTTGTAAGCTGCTGTTTCCATGCTCTGTACCACCACTGAAGCATCAAGACCCATGAGTGCCCCACTTTGAGCTCTAGTTTTTTCAACCTAATTCTGTGTTAGTTTTTTGGAACAATTACTCTTGCATTCTAAAGTTATGTTTAATGTTTATTCTTACTTATGTAACCTTGTCACTTTAGAAAGAACTTCGTATGTTCTAAAACACTTGGCATACTCAGGTATTTTAGCAACAGTTTGTAGACCTTTTATATTTGCAGTAACACAAAGTATGCATTTTTAAAAAAAGATTTTATTTGACAGACAAAGATCACAAGTAGGCAGAGAAACAGGCAGAGAGCCCCATGCGGGGCTGGATCCCAGGACTCTGGGATCATGACCTGAGCCGAAGGCAGAGGCCTTAACCCACTGAGCCACCCAGGCGTCCCAAAACATGCATTTTTATGATGAAATACAGGCTGTTCCTGTTTTGTTGCCTCAATCTCTTTTTTTTCTCCTTTGAATATTTCTTCCCATCCTGGCATCCTTTGTTAAAAAGATGTATGTATTTATTTACTTACTTGTTTTAGAGAGTGTGAAGTGGGGGGAGAGGGGTGAAAGAGGGAGAGAGGGCAAGAATCCCAAGCATCCTCATGTGGGACTGATATCACAGCGCTTACATCATGACCTAAGCTGAAACCAAGAGTCAGATGCTTAATGGATTGAGCCACACAGGTGCCCCCTGGCATCCTTTAATAACATGTATTAAGCAAAGGTTTTGGCTTTGGTTGTTGTGAATCTTTTAGTAGTGTTGGGTTTCAGTTTCCTGGCTCCAGTTTGTTATGATATCTTTTCTCCACGTTGTTTTGGGTACTCCTTCTTATGGATATTGTCAAGATTTGTCTTTTCTCTTTAATTTTACCCTTTATGTATATTTTCTTTGGCCTTTTTTTTTTTTTTTGAGATTCTTTGTGTATATTGATGCAGTTTTCTTAAGTTGTGATTAAGATTTGTTAAAATTACTGTACTTAACTGTTTTCACTTCCTGATAAATCTATGTGCCATGTTACTAATTTTATCTTTGTGAACACACACTTAAAATTCCCATAAACTTTTATACTCTACACCCACAAGATTTTTGTTTTTTAAGTGGTTGTATTCCTTCATCATCCTCTGGTACCACTACAAGAGAAAATGATGATAGGATACTTCAGGTAAGCTACTTTGCTAACATAGGCAGAAGTTTAATCATTGTAAGGATAGAAAGTAATGCCTCAAAGTAAATAACTTTACATAATGAGGATGGAGCAAAGGTTAGGTCCTAGCTTGTTTCCTTTCTCTGAAGCTGAAACAGAAATGCAGCTGTGCTGAACTGCAGGAGGCCAAAGCACCTTTGCTGCGCTGAACTGCGGGATGCCAAGGCTCCAACAACCTCTGCGGAGAGATTAGTTTTGAGGCACAGTCCAGACTCTAGGAGTGTGGTTTAGTTGTCTGCCCTGGGGGAGAATATATTCGCAGTATTTTTCTGCACATTTATTGAAAAACTTGGAAAAGAAGATTAAGGAGTCACATATCTAAACAGTTATTAGGGGCAACCAGGAAGTATAGGAAGAGAGGAACGCATTTTTGGCATAAGAAGAATCAGAATCATAGGGAATAAAACAGAAGGGTCAGAAGCACACCCACACATAAACATGGACTTACCTTATATCCCTTATTCTTGCTGCTCATTTGCCTAAGGGATGTTACCCAAACACAACACAACCCCGACAGGCTCTATACTCCCTTTTCCCACTTTGGAAGGACATACCTGAGAATGCACACATGCTTTTGACATAACCATAACACATTCTACTTTCTGGTATAAATACTTTCTTTATCCTCTTCATCTTTCATCTTTACCTGAAATTATTAAGTGTTTCATATTGTCTGTGTCCCTGATTTGAATTAAATTAACGTGGCCCTGCTCTTCCTGCAGGTTCTGCTTTCAGCAGATGCACTTATGGACCTTGCACCGGTGAGTGTCAGGTGTCCTGGACCTCTTGCTGCCACTCGTCCTGCCTTTGGTGTCTAGAGACTCTAGATAAGCCGTTAAGCCTGCGTCAGAGGTTATATGGAGAGAGAGTCCCACTTTTGGCAAGCAGCAGGGGGAGATGTGAAAGGTTGTCTCAGGTTTCAGTATTGACTGGACTGTTGTAGGTCTCATACGTCGCTGTTATGTCTGCTGAGAACAGAGGGCAAGGAACCGAGTCAGAGTAGTAGCCACACAATTCTGGAGCAGAGGAGATAGAATATGCCACAGCCCGGGAAAGATCATTACTAAGGCTGGTACAGTGGTAGATCTGGAAGTAGGATTTATTTGAGAGAATGAGAGAACACACAAGGAGGGGGAGAAATAGACTTCACTGATCCCAGGACCCTGAGATCATGACCTGAGCTGAAGGCTGGTGCCTAACTGACTGAGCCACCCAGGTGCCCCTCGATTTGTTTAACGATTTATTTGTGAGAGAGAGAGTATACACCCCAGAAAGGGCAGGGTCAAAGGGAGAAGCAGACTCCCCCCTTGAGCAGGGAGCCTGATGCTGTGCTTGATCCTGGAACTCGTGGATCAGGACCTGTGCTGAAGGCAGATGCCTAATTGGCTGAGTTTCCCAGGTGCCCCTGGATTTTTTGTTTGTTTGTTTTAATTTTATTTATTTACTTGACAGAGATCACAAGTAGGCAGACAGGCAGGCAGAGAGAGAAGAGGAAGCAGGCTCCTTGCTGAGGGGCTGATATGGGGCTTTATCCCAGGATCCTGAATCATGACCTGAGCTGAAGGCAGAGGCTTTAACCCACTGAGCCACCCAGGTGCCCCTGGATTTGTTTTTTTAAAGTAGGGCCTCTCCAGGTCACAGATAACTCCATATTTTTGGTGAGAATATCAAGGAATTAGGTTTTGGCCATATTGAGTCTCAGATAATTCAGAGACTCCCAAGTATGGGGGACAAATGGACAGCTGGGCATATAGTCCTCAAGACGTTCACACTGTGGCATGTGGTTTGTATCCCAAAATAGAACTGAGGATCTGATACAGGAGGAGGCATGTTTGGATTATGGCATTGCCACTGGGGGACGAGGAAGGAGAGCTGTGGAGGGTAGATGGCACAGAGATGACCAGACAAGAGTAGCTGTAAACAGAAATGTAGAGGGAGGTAGGGGGAGGGGAAAGTCCAGCAGGTAACCAGATTTTCATGGGCGTGAATGAGACCAGAGCAATAATGGAGGTGAGTTGGTAAAGTCACACTGGTACCTAATACCAGGTTTTTGTGGTGGTTCTCTCAGGATCTCTCAAGATCACCTCACATAAAGTGTTGTTAGGACATATATACCTGGTGCAGTGGCACAGAGACATAAAATGTCGAATACAGAGGCGGAGTGTGACCAAGGTTATTGAGATCTGGGTGTGATCTGCATGTGGTCTAAGCCAGGAACAAAGTCAGGTGGAGAAGCCCCTTCTTTGTGGGGTCACGGGAGGTTGGCATCTATTATTGCACATGGCAGGAACTTCTAGATGCCACACACTGATAAGAGTCACTGGCTCTGGTCATGATCTCAAGCCCCATGTCGGGCTCTCCGCTCAAGTGAGGAGCCTGTTCCCTCTCTGTCAAATGGATAAATAGGGTCTTTCAGGCTCCCTCTCTGTCAGATAGATAAATAGGGTCTTTTAAAAAAAGTCATTTTTATGGGCCAAGTAGTGGGTGGGGATCAAACATACCGTGGAGGTGTCAGATCTGGTGAGTAGGAGTCAGAAAATGCTGGGCCCAGCATGGTTATTTGTGGGAGGCAAGATCCTGGGGAGTGTTGGATGTCATGCAGGAGAGGCATGGGGGTCCTGCCTTTCAGGCAGCATCTGACCACCTGCCTCTTTGTTCCTCTAGGGTACCAGTGCTTAGGCTGCAGAACTAGGGCAGATAATGAGCAGGGAAGGGAGGAGGGGAATGAATGTGGGATGAGAGAGACTGCGTCTGGTTGTAACTATCGTTACTCCTCACAGAGCTCTGTGACCTTTGAGGACGTGGCTGTGTACTTTTCCCAGGAGGAGTGGCGATTTCTTAATAAGGCTCAGAAACACTTGTACCGCGATGTGATGCTGGAGGTCTTTGCACTCATTGCCTCACTGGGTAAGGCCCCTCCTCTCAACCCCAAGGTCCAGGGGCTGAGGCACACATACTGTACCTCCTCTCACAAATTGCTCTAACACTCCTTCGTCTGAAGCTCTTTGAGGAAAGGTTTCCATGGACCCGTCCTGTCTTTCCCTTAAAGGCCTGCATCTTCTAGATGCCATGTTGTCCATCTGGAGCTGGGAGAGCACTGCATACATGACAAAGTGGACATGATTCCAGATGGGGGAGGACGTGATCTGTAGCTGGGAATCCTACCAGGAACATGTCATGTCCCAGGCTCAACAGTGTTAGGTGCCGAGGTCAGAGACTCCTCCCCTTTCTTGACATGAGTTTGCCCACTTGTCATTTTTCCTCTAAGAAAAGACCTGGGAGTAGATCCTCCCCCACCCCCCGGGCTCTGCAGCACCGGCAGGCTTATGTACCACCGAACCCTTCCACTAATGCTGGAGCACGGGTGTACAAGGCTCTGGCACAAACACCTTTCCACAGAAGGGAGTCGTGGACACAGCCCCTCCTCCCCGTGGTACACCCCATCCATGTGTCTTGGCCATGGTGAGCCCTCCCTTTGACACAGCCCTGTCTTTCAAACTACCTCCTCCCTGCCCTTGCTCGTTCCACTGTCAGATGCACATTTGGGGTGGGCTAGCTTCCTCCTCACAGAGCTCCTCACTGTTCTCTGCTTACAGGTGGCGGCCAGGGAGCACTGGAGGCGGCAGCACCCTCTGAGCAGAAGGTGTCTGGAGGAGGGTCACAGAAGGCCTATGCCCAGGACTGTAGCCTGGACACAAACCCTGGCCAGTCCGCCTGTGGGATGCAGGGGCATGTTCACCAGCATCCGAAGCAGCACAGTGTGGGGCAGCCCCTCAGAAGGAACTTGCAAAGCTGTGCCACCCACACGTCAGGGAAGCCCTTCCGTGCTAGCTCAGGCCTTCTCCAACGCCAGCTCCTTCACAGCCAGGAGACACCCCCTAAGACCACTGACTGCACGGACTACCAGTGCAGTGACTGCGGGAAAGCCTTCTGTCGCAAATACAGACTTGCTCAGCACCAGAGAGTGCACACCGGAGAGCGGCCTTATGAGTGTGCTGAGTGTGGGAAAACCTTCAGCTACAAACACATACTTGTCCAGCACCGGAGAGTGCACACCGGGGAGCGGCCTTATGAATGCAGCAAGTGCAGCAAAGCCTTCAGTAACAAACCCACGCTGGTGCGCCACCAGAGGATTCACACTGGAGAGAGGCCTTATGAATGCAGCCACTGTGGGAAATTCTTCAGCCAGAGCTCCAGCCTTAGTGAACACGAGAGAATTCACACTGGGGCACGGCCTTACAAATGTGGGGAGTGTGGGAAATTCTTCACCTCCAACTCCAACCTAATTAAACACCGGAGAGTGCACACGGGAACAAGGCCTTATGAGTGCAGTGAGTGTGGGAAATTCTTCAACCAAAGTCCCAGCCTCATCAAGCACCAGAGAATTCACACTGGTGAAAAGCCTTATGAATGTAGCGACTGTGGGAAACTCTTCAGCCAAAGCTCCACCCTCATCAAGCACCAGAGAGTTCACAGCGGAGTAAGACCGTACAAGTGCAGCGACTGTGGGAAAGTCTTCAGCCAAAGTTTTGGCCTCACTCAACACCAGAGAGTTCATAGCACAGACAAACCCTATGAGTGCAGTGGAGGCAGACAATTCTCTAGCCAGAGCACACAACGGAAAGTCCTCGTGAATGCAGCGGCAGCTGTGATGAAGGCTTCAGCCACAAGTCTGCTCTGATGCACCCCCCAGCAAGTGCACAGCCCAACCCACCCTTACTAGTGCACCGAATGTGGGAAAGCCTTTGGCTGGAGGTCTAATTTCATTTGACACCACAAAGTTCATCTGGGAGAAAGGCCTTACAACGGAGGTGGAGAATGAGCCGGACTATTTAACACAGCAGCATGCGGCACCCTGGGCGGTGATGCTGTTCCTCACCTGTATCTGCACATGTCCCAACTTCATAGGCATTAGCGGGGGTAGATGGATGGTATCATGGCACTAAATGTCTAGTTTTTTTGCCCCCAGGCCTTCTGGGATAAGTCACTAATCTTGTAATCCAAATGTTGTGGTTTTCTGTGGGTCTAGAGGTTTTCCTTGGAGGACAGTTGTATTTTTTGGATCAGCCTCTTTTCATAGTGGAGGACACATATGACCCTGTTTGGTATTACTGGTCTCCCTGGAACCCCTTTCAGTACAGCAGACTGGGGGCTGGGATGCCCCATACCTCCCTGGGATTGTGGATTGTGCCTGGTTTATAGGAAGGTTTTTGCAGAAATTTTGAGGCCTTTAGAGCCAGCTGCTCCACTTAAAAGCAGAACTAGAACTCCAGACACCTTAAGGGAGAGGAAGTGTAATTTTTATGGCCCATAGCCCCTACCTATCCAGGGGAACTGCAGAGATCCACACAAGCGGCCATTCCTAATCGGCCTGCATCATACTTAAAATGTACTTTTCATGGGGCTGGTTACTACGGGGCTATGCACTGAACAAAGATGCAACAGTTGGTAACTGCCCTCAGTATGACCGAGAAGGAGGAATAAGTGGGGGGTGGGAAAGGGAGCAGGCTTCCCACCACGGGCCTGGGCACCAGGACCCCACAGTCATGAGTCATGATCTAAGGTAAAGGCAGTGCATAAGGATAGAGCTATGTCACCCTCGGCCCGCAAGAACGACAATCAGCCTGGTATGGTGTTAATGCTTCATCTGTTTATTACGTTAACTTCCTTAGCTTATATGCGGCAGGGTGACCAATAAGGGGCCAAGCAATGGGGAGAGCCAATGAGAGTCCTGTTACTATGCTGATTAAATTTGAAACAGCCAATGACTATGTCCTCCTTTAGGCGGGCTTCACCAGAACGTTCATTGTTTTCTTGCGTATTTTGCTGGCAGTGAGCCAAGCACCATCTTTGTAATGGTGGGGACTTTCCCGGCCGGAGGCGGTCCCCGACATCTCCCCCTTTTTTGTTTTATGGCAGAGATCGTGCCTGTCTTAGGTTGTCAGTAGCAGAAAACATCCTTACCCATCATCAGACACAAGATATCGATGATCTCTGTCCTGTCTTAGGTTGGTATGTTTCTCTACTGATCTTACCTGTCTTTGACTACCGATCTAGCGTGCTTAGCCATATCTGGGGAGATGTCCCAGCCTCTATTGACATAGGGGCTTGTGCTATAGCCTAGCTCTGCTCTTGCTGC
Organism: Mustela nivalis; assembly: GCF_964662115.1. Classification (NCBI taxonomy): domain Eukaryota; kingdom Metazoa; phylum Chordata; class Mammalia; order Carnivora; family Mustelidae; genus Mustela; species Mustela nivalis. The sequence goes on along the minus strand of NC_139037.1, from coordinate 47,555,979 downwards.
TGTGTTCTCTTCATTGGTGAACGTTTCTGAATAGAAGCAGAATGCCAATAAGGAGGAGGACAAGATGACCAATTGTACCAGCCCATTGTTTGGTGAACTGGAACATATTGCTGAATGTTTGAAATAGCTCTGGGAGGGAAGCTGGTTGCACACGCGTACTATTTACTCGAGTTATCTCAGCCAGAAGGATTCGTGTGAAATTTTGAAAATCGTAAGACCAAGCACCCTGCAAATACTGGGAGAGCTGTTGGGAGGAATTCCTGGCCTTATTAAATTGAGAGAATTTTACAGGGGTAACACAAAGGGCGGGGTAGGGAACGAGGCAACCAACACTCATAATATCTGCCAGGATGTCTACTTGTTCTTGCAGTAGGCCCACTCGTTGATTGAGAATTAATAAACCAGCCTTAAGGTGGGCATTCAACTGCGACTGCGTTTGTAAGGCAGCTGCGGTACCCTCAGCTAAAGTATTTAAGGCCTCTGCTATTGGTACTGCAGTGGCCAATGCCATGGCGGCAGCTGTAGCTGCCGCAGCAGAGGCTGCAACAGCGGCTATTATGGCAGCAGTGATTCCGAAGTCTCTCATGAGAGAAGAACTATGGATACATCATCTGTAATAGAAACAGGGACTGGAATGTTAGTGGGAATACGCATGACAACAGCAGAGTGAAAGTTGGTACTGTTCCAGCATTGGGATAAGGAGCAATTGTCATTTGAGCAATTGAGATGATCATCATCGAGATTGCTGCCATTAAAGAGGAGGAAAAGAAGAGGGGCTATGCAAACAGGCGTTGGGGGGAAGGTCATATTTTGATTGCATTTGTTCACGTGCACTGTCGTTTCGAATCATACTGTTATATTTTGATAAGAGAACCCCGCCTTTAAGCATAGACATGGGTGAGATATCAGAGCATGCTCCTAAGGTATTGCAAAGCAACCAAGCCTCAAAAGGTGAAGAGAGGTTGCTTAGCTTGGGATTCTGGTATGTATAATTGTATCTGTGGAAAGTCTCATTTTTAATAGTAGGAAACTTTGGTGTAAAAGTATAATCATGAGTTTCATTGAGAAATACTGATTGAAGAGTGTTTTGGCATCCAGACCATTCAGTGGGCCAGGATCTTGTTTGTTTACAGCGAGGTAACGTAACAGGTTGATAGGGCCCTGTAGCATTTGGGGGTTTGATGGGGGTAAGACCCTGTAAGACGGTAACATTACCTTTAACGGCAGTGTGATTATATGGCTGAAAATGTCCGAGTGTTTGATTACTCAATTGGATACATGGGTGTCGCTCTCGCCAGCAAGAACGACCCGGAGACGTGATGGGTGGCAAGCTTCTTTATTAGTTCTCCCTCCGTCCCCACAGTCTCTCTGCTTTATATCCTTTACCTCGGCCAATCACCGATCTAGTCCGCGCCCCTCTCCCTGATCACGCTGTGAGCACGGGCTCACCCATGCTTGCAGCCAGCCAATCAGTCTCGCTTCCTCAATCCCCGGGCACTTCCGCATACGTGACTCCTTGCATCTATTTCATGGCTCTCCACAGCTCCCCCCTTTTTATTTATATATGATGGCGGGGATCCTGGCCCACTGAATGGTCTGGATGCCAAAACACTCTTCAATCAGTATTTCTCACTGAAACTCATGATTATACTTTTACACCAAAGTTTCCTACTATTAAAAATGAGACTTTCCACAGATACAATTATACATACCAGAATCCCAAGCTAAGCAACCTCTCTTCACCTTTTGAGGCTTGGTTGCTTTGCAATACCTCACTCCCTACGCTTACCCGTCATCGGGTGCCCCTCCTGGCCGAGGGGTCCCTGTCTTAGGTTGCTATAGGGTGGGGTCGGTCTTACCCGTCTTTGACTACCGATCCAGCATATTGAGCCATATCTGGGGGGAGGTACCAGCCTCTAGAGCCACCATAGCTTGAACCAAAACTTGTTGCTGCCGTTGCTGCTGTCGCGCAACTCTACAGATGCATCTTAGTAGGAGCACTTGAGCCAGAATCATTAATATAACGAGGGCTCCTATGCCTGCCCAGTTTTTGAGGAGCGAGAGTGATTGTTGTAGCATGACAACCCAATCATGGACAGTGCCAATGGGTACCTTAGTGGCGTTTATGATAACAATTTGGGCTCGCAACTGTTTGGTCAGGTTCTGGAATTCAATGCTCCAGGAACCATTGAGCATGCGACTCAGTTGTTTGGATAAATTTGCGGCGTGAGACAAATTATTATAAGCTACCGGGGTGACACAGAGTCCAGGCAGGTTTTGTATACACCCAACAGTCATCAAAGATGTTAAGGTATCGACCTGCTCTTGTACTAGGTCCACCCTTTGGTTCAGTATAAGAATCCCTGCGTGTAACTGTCCATTCCTCTGATTTTGTGTTGCAAGGGCTTCAGCTACCCTCCTGGTGACATTGTTGAGTGTTGCTGCAGTCTGCACTGACGTTGTTAATGCCACCGCTGCGGCAGTTGCGGCTGCTGCGGAGGCTGCTATGGCAGCGATTATGGCCGCTGTGATCCCGAAGTCCCGTTTGTGGCGAATCAGCACAGGCAAATTGTCTGAGTCTACTTGCACCGGCATCGGGACATACGTCGGAATCCTGGTAAGCACTGCCGAGTCCGCCTGAGAGGCGTTCCAACACTCTGACAAGAAACAAGCCGAAGTTGCTGAGCAGGAGAGACTACGGTTAGAAGTAGAGGCATTAAACAATATGAACAAGAAAGGGGGCCTGACACAGACAGGGGTAGGCGGGAAGGTTTGTGGTTTTGCTGCACTGCAGTTGGTTGTAACGTTAGTCTCAAATGTTGTACCTGGTGCAGTAGAATAAGTACAGTTAGACCACACCGAGCCATTAAGGAAGTGTAAGGCTTCTATACCCGTATATGCTTGCACTGCGTTGCACAGTAACCACCTGTCAAAAGGACGAGCAGGGCTATGTGCGGGGTTTTGATAAGTAAAGTTATAACCTTTGAAGGAACTATTAGAATAGGTGGTGAACTTAGGGCTGAACATGTACCCCGTTCCTACCCAGACCCCGGAGAGACCACTCTGGCAGCCACTCCAGGCCGGGGGCCATCTCTGGCGGGACTGGCACAAAGGTGCTCTCCGAGTCCCTATGGGCACTGTAAAGTCCCATTGGGCCTTCGGAAGTAGTCGAGGCACAAGTCCCGTAATAGTTGTGACATTACCCAGATGCGTCGTGGTAGCATTCACAGGCTCGAATGCTCCCAGCGTTTGGTTGCCCAATCTGATACAGGGCACTTCAGCACTACTATTCCAAAGCAATACAGTGGTAAAACAAAGACTACCCAATAGATGGAGGGTAATATTAGTAAGGGGTTTTTCCTCAGGAGAGAAGGGGACCCATGGCAGTCCTGTTGAAGCGTTATTGGTGATAAAAGGGGGTAAAATATCTGACTCGTTAGTCAGGGGTAGAGGGGACGGCCAAGCCTTCACCAGGGCCCACAGCTGAACTGATTCCGCCTTCGTCGTGGGACTGGGCTGTAGGACGGTCGTCGTCACTATTGTCATTGTCACCAGCATCCTCCATGGGCTCCGTGGCCACCAGCCTGGTGAGTCGCTCTGGTACCCAGAGTGGGGCGGGTGCATTCTGCGGGAAAACACAAAGGGAACCTCGGTGCCACCTAAGCACCGGGTCAGGTCCTTTCCATAAGCCAGTGAGGACATCTTTCCATTTCACCATTAACTGCTGTGTTTTCTGTTGGCCCCAATGACGCTCCGCGGCCGAGGTGCCATCTTTGTCAACCGTGAGAAAATTTAAAATAAAGGTGACCAAATTGGTGAGGTCATTGGGTGTATGGTATTCATCCCCAACTCCCCCCTTTTGTATTTTTTGTAGGGTAGTTTTAAAGGTCAGATGTGCGTGTTCCACGACGCCTTGGCCTTGAGGATTATATGGTATGCCTGTGGTATGCTGAATATTATAGCAGGCTAGAAAGCCGCGAAAGCCTGCAGAAGTATAGGCGGGGGCATTGTCTGTTTTTAGGTGCTTTGGCACTCCCCAGCAGGCAAAGCTGCGTAGGCAGTGGGTCATCATGTTTTTGACATTCTCTCCGCACAAGGGGATCGCACTAACAACCCCTGAGCAAGTGTCTACACTTAAGTGGACATACCTTTGTTGCCCGAAGGAGGGAACGTGTGTAACATCCATCTGCCACAGATGGTTAGGCAGTAGCCCTTTGGGATTTACCCCCAAAGAGGGCATGGGTAAGTGCACCATACAATTGCTACAGGACTTCACGATGTCTCGTGCATCAGCTCTTGAGATGTGAAAGCGTGCCTTTAATGTTAAGGCATTAACATGCCATCTTTTATGGTACTTTCTAGCATCCTCCAGAGCGTTACAAACAGTGAAGTGCGCGGCCGCGTCAGCCATTCGGTTTCCCTCAGCCATAGGCCCCGGAAGGTCTGAATGCGCTCTGAGATGTCCGATATAAAAAGGGGCACCACGGGAGAGTATAATGTCTTGTAATTCAGCCAGTAGGGAGGAAATTTCTGATTGGCTGGCTGAGATAATAGCAGTTTCAATAGATCTAGTAGCTGCAACTGCATATTTACTGTCTGAAATAACGTTGATAGGCTGATTTTGAAATCTTTGTAGAACACACATAATTACCAACAATTCGGTTCTTTGGGCTGAGGTCGATGGCACAACAACCGGAATTACTTTTCCTTTCACCACGTAGGCGCCAGTTCCAAATTTACTACCATCTGTAAACACTGTGAGGGCCCCGACCAGTGGCTCCAATCGGCAGGATTTAGGCCAAATGAGAGGTGTATTTTTGTAGAATTCAATTAGGGGGTGTGAGGGGTAATGATTATCAAATGTAACAGGGTAGGCGACCGTCAAAATGGCCCAATCATCATTTTCATGTGTCAGAATGTTCACTTGGGTTCTGTCATAAGGGATTATACATGCATCGGGCAGTCTCCCGAGGACTTGTATGCTAGCTTTGAGTGTTTTGTTTGCCACCATAGCTACAGCTGTAGCATACGGGGTGATGACGCGGCTGAGATTATGGGGCAGGTAGATCCATAGCAGGGGTCCTCCTTGCCATAAGGCTCCTGTGGGTGACCCAGGGGATGGGATAACTATGGCATTTACAGGTTTTTCTGGATCACATCTATCTGCTGCTGTCAGGGCTAATCTGTTTTCGACCAATTGTAATGCTTTGATGGCAGCCGGGGTAAGTGTTCTTGGGGAATCCAGCCTAAGATCTCCAGGCAGAATTTCAAATAAGGGTTTCAATTCTGATGTAGTAATTTTTATATATGGCCGGATCCAGTTAATATCCCCCAGAAGTTTTTGAAAATCATTCAATGTGTGCAGACAATCCCTGTGGATTTGTACCAATTGAGGTCTTACTATCGTGCCAGAGAGTTGCATACCAAGGTATTTTTGTAGGTTTCCTGCCTGAATCTTTTCAGGGGATACAGTTAACCCCCACTCTGCCAATTGCCTTTGTAGGAAGACTAGAGCCGGGGGTAGGGACCCCTCATCTGGCCCGCAGATTAAGATGTCATCCATGTAATGATAACAAACTAGGCTTGGGAATGCTTCTCTAAAGGGCTCCAATGCTCGACTCACATACAACTGACATAAGGTGGGGCTATTAGCCATTCCTTGAGGGAGTACTTTCCATTCATACCTAAGGTCTGGTTCAGCATGATTAATTGATGGCAGAGTAAAGGCAAAGCGCTCCGTGTCTGCAGGGTGTAATGGAATGGAGAAGAAGCAATCTTTAATGTCAATTACAATGGAGGGCCAATTTTTGGGCAGCGCCGTCACGACTGGAAGCCCCAGCTGAATGGGCCTCATGACTTGCATTTGATCATTGATCTGTCGCAGGTCATGTAGCAGCCGCCACTTGCCTGATTTCTTTTTTAACACAAATATGGGGGTATTCCACGGGGACGTGGATTCCTGAATATGTCCCGCTCTGAGTTGTTCTTGGACTAGTTATTTTGCCGCTTGTAATTTGTTTTTTGTTAAAGGCCACTGAGGCACCCATCGCGGCTCGTTTTGTTTCCAAGTTATTCTAATTGCTTCAGTGGCCGCTATGAATAACCCTGACCCCCCATAGAAGGCGGATTGGGATCTCCCTGGCCTTTAGCCCCCAGGCCCTGGCCAGGTTTATATCCCATGTTTTTCATCATGTCTTGGGAGGCCTCACTATAAAGTTTTTCAGTAGTAATTTTGACATCCATTTGCTCCAGTACATCACGTCCCCACAGCGAAACTGGGGTGGCGCAAACGTACAGTTGGAAAATGCCTTTGTGTCCCTCTTCATCCTCCCAATCTAGGGACGCGGCACTAATATCTGGGCTGGTAGCCACCCCTAACCCACGGAGGGTTTGATTAGCCTTGACTAAGGCCCAGGACTTCGGCCAATCTAGACAATTGACGATACTCTTGTCTGCTCCTGTATCCAGGAGCCCCCAAAACTGTCTCCCTCTGATTTTCAGTTTAATCATGGGCCTCTCTTTCATGTTCATGGTAAGGCATGCGAGGGAAGGTCCCGTGGATCCGAGGCCACCCCTCCTCGCCCGGCCTGTGGACGGATATTTTTCATGATGGCTAGGCAATATTAGGAGCTGTGCAATCCTATCTCCTGGATTTATAATGTTAATACCTTTTGGAGATGAAATCAGAATCTTGACCTCCCCTTCGAAATCAGGGTCAATTACTCCCGGGTGAACCTGGAGCCCCCGCATTGTGGAGGAGCTCCTACCAAGGAGGAGCCCCACCGATCCCTTTGGAGGGCCCCCATGCAAGTCCGATGGCACAGCTTGCACCCCCATATCGGGCGTTAGGACCATTCGGGCGGTGGCACAGACATCAAGTCCGGCGGCGCCTGCTGTGGCTCTCCTGGGTCCCGCGTGGGTTGGCCCTCCTGATTGGAAGGTGGGAAAATCCATCTCGGCTTGGTGGGTAGGGACATCGCCACCCCATACATTTGGTTCGGGCCCCGGGGGGTAGGGCCCTGCTTCCCGTTTTTTGAATTCCCCCAATTATTAGGTGGCAACGGGTTCCCCTCAATGTCGGCTACAGACCGACATTCATGCGCCCAATGATTTCCCTTTCTGCACCGCGGGCAGAGTTGAGGCTTGGAGCCCCCTGGCGGCTTGATCGAGGGTGATTTCCCAATCTGGGTTCCACGTTGCGGGCAGTCCCTCTTTATGTGACCTTCTTGGCCACACTGAAAGCACCCTTTGGTGTGGGCTCCTCCCTGGCTCTGCATAGCTTGTGCAAAAGCTGCCGCCATGACCTGTCCTTGGATCATGGGTCCCGTTATATCCCTGCAAACTTTGATGTAAGCTGATAGGTCCTTTGACCTCCAGGGCCTGATGGCCTCTCTGCACCACTTATTGGCATTTTCAAAAGCCAATTGTTTGATTAGCGGCATCGCTGAATCGGCATCCCCAAACATTCTGCCAGCGGTCTGCATTAATCTATCTACAAAATCAGCATAGGGCTCATTGGGCCCCTGCAATATCTTGGATAGTTGCCCTTGCAGGTCTCCCGCCCCCCTCAGAGTTTTCCAAGCCCTGGTGGCCGCCTTGGCTACCTGCTGATATACCGCAGGGGGATAAGTACTCTGCACTTGGGCCCCGAGGTATGGACCCGTGCCCGTTAGCATGTCCAAATTCCATTGTGGGTTGCCTGCGGCTGCATTTCTCCGTGCTGTATTCTGACAATTGTCCTGATTTTGGATTTTCCATTCCAGATATTGCCCTCCACTTAAAACCGCTCTGGCCAGGTTGGCCCAATCCTCAGGAGTGAGGGAGAGCGCTCCCAGTGACTCCACAAGGGAGACAGTAAAGGCTGCCTGGGGTCCATAGGCGCTAACTGCCTCCTTAAGTTGCTTTACCAACTTAAAATCTAACGGCTGATGATACCTCTGCTGGTTCTGATCTTCCAATACGGGAAAAAAGCCTTTTCCCGGGCCAAGAACCTCTCTCCAATTTTGTGCCGTGCAGTCTGAGCAATGGCACGTTTTGGCGCAGCTTGGCCTGTAAGGCGGGGGCCACTCATAGGGTGGCGCCATAGGGCTAGAATGCGGAAGCGGCATAGCTTCCGCTTTTAATTTTGACTGCGCCACAGCTGCAGTTTCCGCTTCTAATTTTGACTGCGCCACAGCTGCAGCTTCCGCTTTTAATTTCAGCTGCGCCATAACTTCTCCTTGCATTCTTAATTCCTCTAATGCCTTCTGCAACTCCACCTCCTTACTCTCGAATTGCTGTCTTATGGCCTCCAAATCCTGTAATGCCTGGAGACTGGGAGATTTCTCCTTCTTATCTGCCTCTCTCTCCCCTATTTCCTGCAACTCGCTATCTGAGAGTCCTTCCGAACTTTCACTTTCAGAGTCGGAGTCTTGGGAAGACCCTTTATGAGACTCCTCCTTTACCTGCTCCAGAACCTCCCCTCCCTGTTGCACTGCTTGCTTTAAGGGCTCTCGAGTAGATTGTAAACACACTCTCACCAAGGACCACACGGCAAGGGTTCCCGAGGTTACAGATGGGCATTGTTTCAAATCCTCCCCCAGGTGCTCCCACTGTGGCACATTCAGGAGCCCCTCCTCTATAAACCAGGGGGCAACTTCTCCTACTTCTCTCAAGAAAGAGTGGGCTGTTTTCGTCTTTAAGGGGGTGCCATTTGCCTTGAGGATATCCTTTAGAGGGCCCTCCATCCTGCACCTAGCAATCTCGTTTCCCATCCTGGGAAAACTTTCTCTCTATCGTCCCTGAAGAGCCTTATAAGCAACCTTACCTCCGATCGTCTTCAGGGAACCTCCCTGTCAATAGACAGTTATTGGTGCACTCCTTACCTTATCGTTGCTCTACCTCGATCACCTCTTTGCGACGCGGGTGAAGTCCCGGGTTTCGGCACCACTTGTCGCTCTCGCCAGCAAGAAGACCCGGAGACGTGATGGGTGGCAAGCTTCTTTATTAGTTCTCCCTCCGTCCCCACAGTCTCTCCGCTTTATATCCTTTACCTCGGCCAATCACCGATCTAGTCCGCGCCCCTCTCCCTGATCACGCTGTGAGCACGGACTCACCCATGCTTGCAGCCAGCCAATCAGTCTCGCTTCCTCAATCCCCGGGCACTTCCGCATACGTGACTCCTTGCATCTATTTCATGGCTCTCCACACATGGGGGTGATGTTTGGTTCATGTCTAAGGTAATAGTAAATCATAAAGTTCTAGCAGATAGAAGGTATGATTCTAAGACGCGATGTTGGGCGTAGGCAGTCCTAATGTTTGATTAGTTGTGAAAAATGGAGGGAATATTAATGAGGAGTTAGTAACTGGCAAAGGGTAGGGCCAGGCTTTAAGGATTGCCCACAATTCACAGGTTGCTATTGGCGGGAGGTGGAGTGTTAATTCTCCCCACATCAGTAGTATCAGTGGCATCTTCTTTAGCGCCATCTTCAGGGTCTGGGGCTTGTCGGGTTAACCGCTCAGGAATCCAAATCCTTGTCCTGTGGAAAAACACAAACAGACTGTCCTGTAAGAATATCCTTCCAAAGGATTAAAGGCTTGGGGGAGGAGTTGGTATGTGCTGAATGTCTCTCAGCTGCTGCATGTCCATTTTTATCAAGTGTTAAAAAATTTAAAATAAATACAATCGTCTTTAGGGGACCGAAACGTGTCCCCTATTCCCCCTTTTTGTTTTAAAAGAGCTTGTTTGAGGGTCAAGTGGGTGCGTTCTACTAGTGGGTTGTAGGGAATACTGTGATTTAAAGTAATACCTAGTTGGGCAAGGAAACTGCGGAATGATTGTGAAGTATATGCAGGGCCTACGCCAAGTGGCGAAGGCTTGAAGACAGTGGGAAATAACGTCTTTGGTTTTTTCTCCTGTATGGATAGAGGCAAAAATGACCCCCGAGCAGGTATCTACCGAGACATGTACATATTTGAGTTTGCCGAATTCAGGGATGTGAGTTACATCCATTTGCTATATATGGTTGGGCAGTAAACAGCGTGGATTTACTCCTAGGGAGTAATGGAAGATGACGGAAGCAGTGTCACACAGTTTTTACAGGATACAACTATGTCTCGGGCTTGAGCTTTTGTTATATTAAATTTTAATCTGAGTGTGAGTGCATTTATGTGAAAGTTTGTGAAAGTGTTTTGCTTGTTGTAAAGACAAACTATTGTAAAGATAAACTGTTCTTTTGTTAGTAGATCCGCGGTGCGGTTATCTTCTGCTAGAGGACCAGGTAGAGTTGTATGTGCTCTGATATGACCTATAAAAAGGGGGGCTTTTCTGTCCCATATTATTGTTTGGAGGTTTTTTAAGGCTTTGGTAATAGAGGATTTGGTACTATATGACCTACATTTTCAAGAATGGAAATGGCTTGAACAACATATTTGCTATCTGACAAAAGGTTGAAGGGTTCATGATGAAATAGTTGAAAGGCTTTTGTAACGGTAAGTAGCTCTGTGACCTGTGGGGAAGAGCTCTGAAACAGGAAGGTCCAATTTTTTTCCTTTGTGACTATAGCAACCACCCCATGTTTGGATCCATCAGTGAAAACCAATTTAGCACCATCGAGTGGTTTGTGGCGAGTTGCCCTAGGGTAAATGAGTGGATGGGTTAAGCTAAATTGAAGCCATGGGCTTGTAGGATAATGATTGTTGCTCTCGCCAGCAAGAACGACCAGGAGACCAGGAGTGACAAGCTTATCAGTCGCTTTATTATTATCCCTTCACCCCGATATCTTTTCCTTTTATATCCCCCTTTCCTCCAATCAGCAAGCTGTGCACGTGAAAGGAAGCCTGATCAGCGCTTAGCACAACAGAGAGCACGCAGTGTCCACGGTCTTCCTGTTTTGGGCATAGCCAATCATTCTTTTGGTGGTGCGCAGATCCTCTGCCTGGCCGCAGGTGCAAGCGCCATGTTGCATGTTATGTACATAGCTGCCCCCGACAATGATTGTAGAACTTTGCTGTGACAATGGTCATGGTTATAGCCCAATCGTCATCACATGCTCCTAAGCAGGTTAATTGGTCTTGTGTGTAGGGAGTGACGATGATGTCAGGTTGTCTGCCAAATGCTGTGACACTGAGTTTTACACCCTTCAGTATAATTTTTGCAGTGGCGTTTGGATACCATGGCAGAATTTTTCCTGGGGAGTAGGCTAGGTTGACCCATTCTTTCAGCCAATCAACCTCATTAACGATGGCTGCGATCGGCTCCAGTATCCAATAGGCCCATGAATTTTTTATTTTTGATCCATAAAGAGTAGAAGGATCTATCGTAATGCCACGCAGGGAGGACAATGATATTTAACTACTCCTTTGTAATCAGCATCTATAACCCCCGGATGAACAGTTAATCCTGTTAATGCAGCTTCGCCCTAACAAGAGGCCCACAGTGTCTTGAGGCAATGGGCCTTTGAAATCCGATTCTACTATTTGGGTACCCATCTCAGGAGTTAATACCAGTCTGGTGGTGGCACAGAGGTCCAATCTGGCGCTCCCTCTTGTGGCCCGCCTGGGCTCGTGGGCGGATAATGCGAGGGTGCCACTTGTTGGAGCACCCCATATATTTGAGAGCCCTGGGGTGAAGGGCCCCGCTTCCCATTTTTTGAGTCTTTGGGTGGTAGAGGATTGCCTTGTATCTCTCACTGATCGACACTCGTTGGCCCAATGAGCACCTTTGCCACACCTAGGGCACAAGCCAGGTTGTTTTGTTACTTGGTTTGGGCCCTTGTTTCCAGGGCACTTCCGCTTGAAATGCCCTTGGGCTCCACATTTATAACAACCCTCTGTGCCTCCCTTATTATTTCTACGTTGGGGTCCTTGAATGCTTTGAAAACCTTGGGTAATGGCTGACGCTAGCACCTGCCCTTGTATAACACTGTCATTAATGTCTCTGCATACTTTGATATATGTACTTAAATCCTTAGCTTTCCATGGTCTGATAGCTTCTTTGCACCATTTATTGGCCTGTTCATAAGCCAGTTGTTTAATTAGAGGCATAGCAGTGTCTGCATCACCAAAGATCCTTCCAGCCGTTTGCATCAACCTTGCAACAAAATCAGCATACGCTTCATTTGATCCTTGTATTACCTTAGATAACTGAGCTTGTAAGTCCCCACTACCCTGAAGTGTTTTCCACGCTTTGGTTGCAGAGGCTGCAATTTGTAAGTATACTGCAGGGTTATACTGTAAGTGCTCATTCCTGCCCACATAGGGTCCCATGCCCACAAGCATGTCTAAATTCCACTGCGGGTTACCAGCTGCAGCGTTGTGCCAAGCAACATCTTGAGACTGTTCTTTCCATGCTGTCTTCCATACCAAGTATTGTCCCCCTGGAAAGTGTGGCCCTTGCTAGATTCCCCCAGTCTTCTGGAATTAAGTTCATTCCTGCTATAGACTCCACTAAGGAGATCGTAAAAGCCGCTTGAGGGCCATACTGCATAACTGCTTCCTTCAATTGCTTGACTAACTTAAAGTCAAGGGGCTGGTGGTATCGGTGATTTGAAAGCTGAAGTGAGACCAGCTTCTTTCCATTTAGTTGTCCAACTCTCAGTAGTAGGTGCATGACAACCACATATATCCCTATTTGTACAAGTGTTATACGGTGGTGGGGCACTAGGGGTTGCTGTGGGCAAAGACTGTAAGGGCTCAGGTTTCTGCCCCACCTTTCGCTCTAACTCCTCCCCTGACATTTCCTCTTCCTCTTCGCTAGAACTGTTTCTTTCTGAAGCACAAGATGACCGTTCCTCTTTAACTTCCTCAAGGGCCTCAGCTCCCTCCTGAATAGCTGACTGACATCTCGGCTTATGTCCCCCAGGCATCCTCTGACCAGAGTCCATATAGCTAATGTTCCGGGGCCGATCCTCTCCTAAATGGTCCCATTGTCGAATATTTAACAAACCCTTGTCCAAAAACGAAGGTGCAACGGTTTCCACTGTAGTTAGAAATGCTCTGGTGGTTTTTTATTTCAGAGGGGGACCGTTGGCTTTGAGAAGGTCCTTTAAAGAACCCTCCAATCTAGATTTTGATAATTCAGAGAACCCATCTGGCCACTTAGGTTAATTTCACAATGGATAAGAAAATCTTGGCTCTATGGCCGCCCCGCTTCTTGTTGCGGTCTTGTACAAGATTCCCACCACTTTGATCGTGGTTCCTTCCCCGTTTACCTGCGGTTTCTCTCCTTGCAAGGTTTACTACTCGTTAATGATTCCCGGGTTTCAGCACCATTTGTCGCCCTCGGCCCGCAAGAACGACAATCAGCCTGGTATTGTGTTAATGCTTCTGTTTATTTCGTCAACTTCCTTAGCTTATATGCGGCAGGGTGACCAATAAGGGGCCAAGCAATGGGGAGAGCCAAAGAGAGTCCTGTTACTATGCTGATTAAATTTGAAACAGCCAATGACTGTGTCCTCCTTTAGGTGGGCTTCACCAGAACGTTTGTTGTTTACTTGCAGCGTATTTTGCTGGCAGTGAGCCAAGCGCCATCTGTAATGGTGGGGACTTTCCCGGCTGGAGGTGGTCCCCGACAGAGCTACCCATGTGTCCCAGTATTTTCATCTTGTAATGTCGGTGGCAAGTACTATTATTGTTTCCTGCTCTTAAGTTGGCTTCTTAAAGGGTAGGTAGGACAGTCTGCATTGAATAACGGACTTTTAAAAAACCTGCTGAAATGACACGATGTTCATCCTTTCCCCTCAACAAGGGGTTGTCTGGTTTGCAGAGTGGGGGCTGTCACAGATAAGCTTACTGCGAACACACAAACCTTTTATAGAATGTGTCTTGTTAGGTTTCGCAGCACAGAAGCTGGCACTCTAAATGCATTGGTCACACCAGGTCTATGCTCATGAAGTTGAAATGGTCACATTTATTTAAGTCTAAAGTGTCGTGTAACACTGTGCTTGAATTACGCATTTCCCCTATCCAGTCGCTCACTTTGCTACCTATAAGCTCTCCGAGTGCTAATGAAGGGGGGAGTGTTGGAACTCAGCTTGTGCAATAAAAATAAACCAAAACCACTGGCTGTTTTCAGTTGTCTTCACAATGTGGCTACCCTTCCTTTTAAGGTTTTCTAGTATTCCCCGAATTCCAGCTGTGGAATGGAAGGTTTGACTTAAAACTCCTTGGATCCATTTCAGAAGAACCCTCTTGGCAGCAAAGTGGTCCACCAGGATTCCCAAAACAATGTGCCTAAAAACAAACAAACAAACAAACAAAAAACCAATAATAAAATGGAAAACGGTACCCCCTACAATAGGGCAACATGCACTTTCCAACTTTTGAAAATGTTCTGAGGCCTAACCCACCCACCCCCATGCAAAAACCTAGACTGGGGGTGATAAAGCCAACTGTGCCACCCCACCCCACCACCCCTAAAGCAACTCATTGTCATCTCTGTGTGATGGGGGTGGGGGTGTTGCTTGGTTTGTTTTCCAGGAACACTTCTAGTCTCCAGAAAAACAGCAAATGAGATCTTGGCACCAGTGTCCTCCCCCAAGAACATCTGGGGCCAAGGCTGGAGGTCCATACAGAGAGCCCCAGACAGCGGTGGGGCATGGGGGTGCAAAGGTGAGGAGGTCAAGGCCAGGGTAGTATGAGAACCAGCGAGGGCCAGGTAGCTGAGAACCAACCCCTGTGGGGGGTAAGGAAACCCCGCATCTCCAGAGGCAACAAACACACACAGGGTGGGGACAGCCTTATCACAGGGACACAGAAGACAAAAGTGTGGGGGGCCCTTAATGCCTCATAGGAGCACACACTCCAGAGGTGGTGGGGGCGACAACAATGCCCAGGGGCGACTGGCTTGCTTTCCGACTACAAATCATGGTCCGGGAGACCCAGCCACGCGGGCTGCGCACCCCAAGATGCCATTCAGCACACGGCCCTTCCGGGCTCAGGGCCCAACTGGGAAACCGCGCCACTTCAGTGCTCATCCGTGCTCCCTGCAAGCCCAGACGGGCCCCGCAATCCCACAACCGTGAAAACCGCCCAACACGCCTCTCTCACACTGCCGCCACCGTTAACCCGCTGCACCTGCGCAAGCCTCCGCGTGCGGCTGGGCGCAGCGCTCTCCCCACGCGGGCACAGGCTCCTGCTTACGGAACCGGGAGGGGGCTCCGAGGCCACTGCGAACAGGCACCCCGGGGCGGCAAGACAACACCCGCCAAGCCGGAAACCCCGGCCCAAGCGCGTCTGCGCAGAAGAGCCAGGCTGCCTGGCTCCGCACCCCTGCCCGCGTACCCGCCCAGCCGAGAGAAGCAGGGAGAGCAGTGCCCCGCGCCGCGAACACTCGCCTCCGGTTAGCCTCAAGCTGGGCCTGGGGCGAAGAGCGCACTCAGCACAGCGACCAGCTCAACGGCCCTAACGGGAACCCACCGGGAGGGCGACCACCGCGGGCCCCCCATGGCCCCCTCGCGGGAAACTGCCGCTCGTGTAGACGCTGCTCCCCATTCGCTCTAGCACCCAACTGTTAGGGTACGTGATCAAAGGAACGAGACTGATACAAAGCGAAGGTCAAGCAAAGCTTTATATTTCGCGCCAAGCATCAAGAATCACACTGACCGGTCAGGGTTTTCTTCATAAAAAGGAGACAATGTTGACCCCGGCGAGCCCACTCCCAACATGGCTGTTCTGGACGAGGCTTCTTTCCCTGATGAAGTGATGAAGAGGCTCTCGCAGGGCCGCTCACTGGGAAGGCCTCTTCCCTGATGAAGCCGCTCCCTGGAGTAACACAGCCATTTCCCACTGCGACGGTGCTGAGGGTTTTGGTGTGTGGAGCAGGGCCGCAGGCGTCGAGGGACCGCTGACAGCTGGACCGCTGGTGTCTCAGGACCGCAGGCGTCGAGATAGCTCTTACAAGAGCTGTTACAGCTCTACTATTCACCGCTGATTCCCCTGCTCTCCGCCGACTCTCCGCCGACTCTAGCGTTCTCCACCGACCCTCCTTCAGCAGCAGCCCCCCTGACAGCCTGGCGGAGTAACCTTTATGGGGGGTGGTTGAGCCCCGCCCCTACATAGGCGGCCAATTGAATTCCAATCTCCCCAGTAGATATACATACGCCTCACTAATTGGATGTCTCCACTCAGTCTGCCCCACCCTTATATCCAGGGTCCAGAAGCAAGTTCCTCTGGGAGGGGCAGACCCTTACACCAACAACGCTGGGGAGCCGAGCAGGTTTGTGACCGCCGCTCCGTGCACCACAAGGATGTCACACGCCCCAGGATGCGTCCCCCGCGTCCAAGCCCACGGAAAACCCGCATGAACAGCTGCAACAGGAGTACCCGATTTCCAGCTCAGCGCTCCCATGCGCGCTCCGAGACGTAGCGGTTTCCACGGGCTGCCCAAGTTCCTGACGCGTTTCCATGGCTACAAGGGTCTGCGCCGCGTGAGAAACCCCGCTGTGTTCGGGGACGGCGCTGCCACAGACGGTGCGGGGCCTTTTTGAAGTGGGGCTCGGCTCCCAGTCCCAGCGCGACTCCTTTTTCAGGACTGGAGCTTCTGCGGCCACCCGGTGGACTCCAGCAGCGCCGAAGACGCAACCCTCGGTGGACGCCGGGTGGAAAGATGTGAAAACACACTCCTCCGTAGAGACCAAACGCTGTGAAGACGCGGAAAAGCACCACCAATAGAGGCCAATTGTTGCGGAGGCTGGACATTTTCACGTGCGCATGCAGGGAGTGGTCTCTCCACACGTGTCTCCGGACTGGAGTGTCGGTTCCACGGAGTCCCTCCCACCAGGATAAGGCCAACGTCTCACGCCCCTTTCCCTCGCAGGAGGGCTCCTGCTCATTCTCAGCTCCGGAGCAAGGGCTTGAAAAGCCCGTGGATGGACCACCAGCCCTGCGAGGAATCGGCCAGCCACGTCCCGGCCAGGCACGTCCCAGCCATGCGTTCCACGCCAATATTTTTTCCAAGCCAACAATTCGGAAAACTGAGCGATAAAGACAAAGACCCATGTGGGAACGCGCACGGGCGCGGGCCCTGACTGGTCCACCCCACCTACCCGTCAGGACCTGGGAGAACTTCCCGCGGGGAGAGCCTCTGGCCACCGAGGCGCTCGCGAAGTCGCACCCCGGGCTTGGACGCTGTAGCCCGCCTCCAGCACATTCCGGGCCGGTCTCTACTTCCGGAGCCAACGGCATCTGGGCGCGGGGTACCCTCTCCCGCGACCCCGCAACGTCACGGTCCGCTCCTGTAGGCGCAGAAACGCCCGGCGGGGGCTGGCAGCGCTCCAGGGCAGCCTCAGGAGCTCGCCCGGCACCGCGCCTACCCCCACCCCCCGGCAGACCTGCGCATCCAATCTCCCGCGAATGGATGGGCCACGACGCGCGGGCGAGAGCGGGACAATCCCGCCGGCGCCGCCAGCCTCCTGGAACTCGGCGCCGGGGACCGGGGCCAAATCCCCTCCCTCGTCGGTTTCGCCGGCGCTCCGGGGGGAGAACGTACAAGAGCGGCCACTGGGTGGCGCCCGACAGCCGGCGCGAAGGTCAGCGGGAAGGCTCTGCACCGCCGGCCCGGGAGGGTGCACCGCCTGCGGTGGGCCGGGACGTCCGAGCTCCTCCCGCTCCACCGCGGACCGTGTCTCTCCGCAGCGAGAAAGTCTTATCGCACACCTCCCAACCACAAACTGCGGAGTGCGGTTGTCTTTCCTGCCGAATACGGGACGTTACCACCTAGCTGCTTCCCACCACTCTAGTCTTAGAGGCACAGTTCCCGTTCCTCTTTGTGCTTGTCAAGGAAAGACTCTAAAAAAAGATCGCAGAAAAAGTCTCCTTTGTTGTACCACAGAGAACTCCGTTTTCCTTCTTAGTTTGCTTTTACACCTATGCACCTTCCCCCATATTTCTTCACACCAGGGGGATGGGTGATTCAGGTTTACTCCAGGCGGACAGCTGTGCAATGGAGATCATGGAGATGATGACACACCACACATCCTGGGGACACTCTATGACAACTGAGGCATGCGGACGCCCCACAACAAGACTACGCACGTAGTGCGTTACACCATGTCCACTGCCAGAAAAGATGCACAATAGACGTGGCACGCACAACGACACATCCAGCTTGCGCCAGGGGCTTGTGAGGACAGAGGGAGAGGCCCTAGCAGGTATGAGGACACAGAGACGCAAATACTGCAGGGAGACTTATGAGGCAGGCACGGCATAGGGACACCCAAAATCCTGGTGTGTGGAAACACGCAATCCAACAAGCTCTATGAACTGAGCGTGACCAAGTGATTTCAACCTGGCTGGGAGAGAACCATCACCCCTGCCCCCCCCCCTCCCAGCCCCGTCCATGCGGGTTTGATGATGCAGTGATGGTGGTCGGAACCGGGAGCTGGGTGCACACCTTCTTCGGTCAGTGTGGAGACTCAAACAGGTTTGAATACTGAATGTAAACACTCAAGGACACATGATGGGAGCAAATCAGCCCAAGCTGCAGTGGCAGAAAACTTAAACTTGGAAATGTCTGCTAAGGAACCAGGGCAGAGAGAGCAGGGGTGGAGTAGGGGGCAGTTATGGACTCTACTGGAGGGTTCAGCAGGCACTGAGTCAGCTTCAGGGATGTTGGACCAAGGGTGGAGTATTCGCCATTGTTCAGGTGATTTGCATTTCCCTCAAGGTGTGGGGATAATCACTAGCACGAGGCCACCCCAGGCGAGCCCTACTTCTTTCCTCTTCTGGGGTTTCTTAGGTCGTTTACTCCTGAGTGGTCAGGTGTTTCTAGGTATACATCCCAAGTTTATAGGTTACAGCTATTAATTACAGCTACCACAAACACAAGTAAAGTACCCAATGAACCCAGGAAAACACACATGAAGAACTCTCATTACTTAAGCTTACGCAAGTTTCGGCGGCGTGTTGTAAAGTGCCTGGAACTTTCACAGGAAAACCACTGTGCGAGTTTCACAGTTACCATCATAGACTTATTCTCAAGACGCTCTTACAAGCTCGTCCTCTGGATCACCTTTGTGGCTAATTTTAAAGCCGCATGAAATAATCAGTGTGACCTTTAGTTTAAAAAAAAAAAGCTGGGGCGCCTGGATGGCTCAGTGGGTTAAGCCGCTGCCTTCGGCTCAGGTCATGATCTCAGGGTCCTGGAATCGAGTCCCGCATCGGGGTCTCTGCTCGGCAGGGAGCCTGTTTCCTCCTCTCTCTCTCTGCCTGCCTCTCTGCCTAATTATAACCTCTCTCTGTCAAATAAATAAATAAACCTTTAAAAAAAAAAAGCATCGGGGGCACCTGGGTGGCTCAGTCATTTAGCATCTTCCTTTGGCTCAGGTCATGATCTCAGGGTCCTGGGATCGAGCCCCACATCAGGCTCTCTGCTTGGCAAGGAGCCTGCCTCTCTCTCTGCCTGCTGCTCTGCCTGCTTGTGATCTCTGTCAAATATATATATATATATATATATATATATATATATATATATATATATATATATTTTAAAAAGCATTCTTCACCTTTGTTCTCTTGACTTGCTGTGGTTTTGCTGAAGCTTGCTTGTCCTGGATTGCAATTATCAGCTATTCCCAAATAACCACCCCGTTTTTGGCTGGTAAAATAAGTGGCAATTTTATTTTTAAAGTTAAGGTGAGTTGTTGGACCAAATAGGGATCCAGAGAAGACCCCAACAACTCTGACTGTTCCTGCGGTAACTGTGCCAGTTTGAAGTGCATAGGCCTTCAGTCCGAGCCTTTTTTGTGGGTCGGATTATTCTGGCTGGAACTGCACCAGCTTTAGCTCAGCTCTTGCTCAGCATCCGGCTGTTCCGACTGGAACTGCACCAGCCTCTAAACCACTGTTTCTGAAAAACCTCTAAGAAATGAGATCCCAGTCATCAAAATGCTTTTGAGGGCACTCCTCCCTACTGGGACTCTCATTTTATATTTAAAAACTATGATCACGTATGCACATTTATGAGTCAGTAGACTGACTTAACCAAAAGCAATTTAGAGCTTCAGTGGCCATTATGGGGAACTTTTGATCTCCCCAAACTTACTTATTTTACTCAAAATTCAATTAGAAAGCTGCAGTTCCTAAAACAAACAAACAAACAAACAAAAAAAACCCTGAATGGGATGCCTGTTTGAAATGGTATCTCAAGTCTTATAGATGTTTTCAGGGTTCTAAGTTTGCTCTTTGTAAAATACTATTTCTCAATTAACTGAAGCAAACAATTAAAAGAAGTCAAAATGGCCTGAGGCCTCTTTTTCTCTTCTGTCTCATCTTCTTTGTCTGCAGACATGTGGCAACAAAATTCAGGCTTGCACACAGAAACCTGCTGAACCTGCTCATGACTATTACAATCAACACAAAATTGTCTTTTGAGAATATTCTGGTCTACCTTTAGGTGTTGAATCCACCTGGGTAGCATTTGACTCTATGTGTACTAATGTATTGACCCAGGATCTTTCTCTTTTGGTTGGAAGGCCTAGGAGACTAGGATGGAACAGAAAGCCATCCCCTCGATGGAGTTAATATGGCAAACCAGCTCATTCACATCTCAGATGAGTCACCTAAAGAAAGACCACCAAAATTCTCAATTTTTGATCCTGGCAAATGACATTCCCTGAACAAAACAAAAGCCCCTCTAGTTGCTCTTTTTGCAAAAACCCAGGGTATTTTGGGGGGTGGGGAAGACTTAACAAATCTGAGTCCTCCAGGTGCCTTCGGCCCTTAGCCACCTTATGAATGTCTTCCTAATTCCCAGTGATGGGGTCTGAGAAACTATAGGGGCTCTTCTCAATCCTCCCTCTTAATCAGCTTGGAGAAACTATTTTCCGGTTTGAGATTGAATCTCTGTCATTGACGCCAGAGCTACAGTCTCGGGTTTAACCCACTGCTGTAAAGCTGCCCCTGCCTCGGAAAACTAAAGCTGTTCAGATAGTGGGGGTCTCTAGCAGACTTCGGAGGTTCCTGTGTCTGTACCTATTCCCTTCTGTCTAGGCCTTTTGAGAGCCACTCACTCATTTCCTCTGTAGTTAGTCCCCCCCATTCATTTATTGGGCCACAGTTTCCTAGAAAAGTATCATGCCACAGTTCCTCTCCAAAAGGGGGAATAACTCTGGAATTTTACAGTAGTAATCAAAATAGCCCATCAAGAGAACTAGAGGACCATTTGGTATCTTTTATTCCGTCTCTGACAGCACTGTAGCTGACTTGAGATACTGATCATTTCTTGTTCTTGAACGAGCTACCATCCTCTCCATGGGGAAACAGCAGATACTGGCAAAGTCCAGGGCACTTCCCTTCAAGATGCAAAACCCCCTCCCATAATCAATGCCCTATGAATAAAGAAGCCCTCCAGGGTATCAAGCCCATTACAGATTATAAGGTCTCATTATCCCCTGCCTTATTTTCCATAACACTCCTGGTTTAACTGGGAGAAAACCCAAAGGCCAAGGTTGGGGGTTAGCCCAGGACCTCTGAGCAATGAAAACCAAGTAAATGTTGTCCCTGCTTGGCACCCTGCTGTTCCTGACACCCTGCTGCTAGTGCCCCTTCCCGCAGGAAGCAAACCGCTTCACTGTGACTACCCAGTGCACTTCTGGTATTCCAGTTGATAAGGACAGCCAATATCATTTTGTTTTTGCCAGGAAAGAACAGAAATAACACCTGGACAGTCATACCTCAAGGTCTCACAGAGTCCCTCTTACTTTTCACAAACTGTAGAACTTGATTTGGATGACAGAAAGTTCTGTGCACTCTCTACTTGGCTGCAAGATGATTTGCTTCTCTGTCCCCTTCTCAAATCTCTTCGTGGGAAGGTCACATCCACTTGTTAAAATTTTTGGCCTTAAAGGACATAAAATTGCCAATGAAAAATTGCAATTTTCTTAGTCTCAGGTTAGATACTCAGGGGGCCTGATCTTAAGATTTTATTTATTTATTTGACAGAGATCACAAGTAGGCAGGGAGGCAGGTAGAGAGAGAGGAGGGGAAGAAGGCTCCCTGCTGAGCAAAGAGGCCGATTCGGGGACTCAATCCCAGGACCTGAGATCTCTGTACCTTATGGGAAACCTCTCTCAGACTTCCCAGAGATCAGGGAACCCATTTTACTCGTCATATACTTTGACATTTCTGTGTAGCTTGGCCAGTTTTACACTTTTGTTGTGCATATTATCTTAAACCCTCAGTTCGCTGAATGCACTAGCGGCACTTATTAAGATTCAATTGGCAAGACTTTAGACTCTCCAATACCTTGGCTCTGGCTGTTAATTCTTCTATACCTCACAGCCACCCCTGTGGGGACTCATGGACTTCTACCCTTTGATGTAGTCACAGGACTTGGTCCTTGCCTTCTTTGACCCACAGTTGATAAAACCATGTAGAGGCGTAATTACTTCTATTAAAGATAACCATGTTTTGGTAGAGTGATCTTCTCAGAGTACTCCCCCGTGACCTTAAGCATCACACTTTGCAACCTGGAGATTTGGGCTGTTGGAAAAGACACCTCCAGACTCTTCAGCCTCACTGGAAAGACCATTGTCAGGAACTGCTAACCAACCCTTGTGCCACCAAACTCCAGGGAAAAGACTTGGGTATCTGTAACACCTCTACAGAAAGCACCAAACCTTTACTGGATCTGCAGACCCATATGGTGACTTGAAAGTAAAGATTTCTTGGAATTGAGGCAGACGTCTTGACAACAGCTTTCCCAAGATGTGCAAAACAAGCATCCATACCTTTTTCACTGCAACTTCTTGAATGGGAAGACGGTCCCACTGTCTGCATTTTCCAAGCCCTGGCAAGCAGGAGAGCATCTTTTGATCGCGGCCTTTCAGAAACAGCCTCATGACCCTGGGACAAGTTAGTTTTCACCTGCTTTTCCTTACAGGTTGGAAGGTTCAAAGTTCGGAAGTCTCCTTCATCTGAACTATCGACTGACTTCAGATTCATCTCCAAAGTCATGGTCTCTGAATTTTCAACCTCACAGGCCATATTAGCAAGAACACATTTGTTTCTAAATTTTTAAATATATTTTTAAAGGTTTTATTTGAGAGAGAGAGGATAAGAGAAAGAGAGCATGAGAGAGAGGAGTGTTAGAGGGAGAAGCAGACTCTCTGCCAAGCAGGGAGGCCGATGCAGGGCTTGATCCTGGGACTCCAGGATCATGACCTGAACTGAAGGCAGTTGCTCAACCAACTGAGCCACCAGGCGCCCTCTAAGTTTTTTGAGGTAATGGTATGGTATTTTGTTTTGTTTTGGTAACAGTACGGTTTTAAGATATCTTTGAAGTTCTGTTGTTTTGCAAACAGTTCATCGGCTGTTGCTCCATGTTCATACCCACACTCTATTTTCCCAAGCACACGTGGTTCACTCTTCCCCTGTGCTCTAGTGGTATTCGGTAGTCTGTTTTCATGGTCACTTTAAGCAAACATTTTCAAGAGGAATACATCACTCCAAGTTTGATTTCATAGGGAGAACTTTTCTCCCCTAAGTTGGAATAAGTGCCAATAAACATTTCATTTCATTTTAAGACCTAGGGTCCTTGTTTAGAACCATCATACAGGGATGCCTGGGTGGCTCAGTTGGTTAAGCATCTGCTTTGGGCTCAAGTCATGACCCCAGGGACCTGGGATCTAGTCCTGCATCAGGTTCCTTGCTCAGCGGGGAGCCTGCTTCTCCCTCTGCTCCCTCTGCTTGTGCGTGCGCTCTCTCTGACAAATAAATGAATAAATAAAATAAAAAGAACCATCATACAATTTGAAATTGTTACTTTTGACTTGTTACTTTTGACTGTAGCCGTTGAGGTTTCTTTTTTTTTTTTTTAATCTTTTAAAATGATCACCCAATAAGGTGATGCTGGCTGATGCTTCAAGACTCTGAATTTCTCCCTCCCAACCTTCCTTATTCCTCAAATGTGGCCTTAACTGGTTTCTACTTGCAACACTTTCCTTCCTACGTAGGACATGACAACCTTCCTGGTACTGAGGGACAAAACCAGTAAGCATAAAGATTCTGACTACTGATTGGCAATGCTTTCAAATAAAGATCTTAATCAAAACGGGGAAATGGGCACATTAATAAAAGGAAACCTCATTTAGAATGAGGTCAGGCGGTCAGCAGGGGGTGCTCTCATGCGTGGCACTAGCTGCCTACTGCAGACTGGACAGGAAGAGGTGGACCTTGCAAGCCAGTACTACTTTATTATCCTAGCAGGAGGAGAGATTTCTTCCTCTCCTGGCAACATCCAACGAATTAGAGACAGTGACAGCTCAGTAATAACAAACTGTAGTTACAAGCCCCAGTTTAGGTCAGTGGACTTTTAGTTTATCACAGCCCTTCCCAACTTCCTCCTTTCCTCTATAAAAAAGTGTTCTTCACCTCCGTTCTCTGGACTTGCCTATGGTTTTGCTAAAATTCACTTGTCCTAGATTGTAATCTCAGCTATTCCTGAAGAAAGGCATTTTTTGGCTGGTAAAATAACTGGCATTTTATTTTTAAGGTTAACACAGGAATTACAGGTGGCATCAGTAAAGACTGTAGACACTAAAATAATAATGGTTTGAAAAGTTTGATTACTTAAATAAAATGAACTCCTTGAATGACACAAACCACCAATGCTCACTCCACGGGAAAAAAGATAACTTCTATAGATCTAGATCCACTATGAAAATTAAATTTGTAATTACGAATCTTCCCATAAGATAAACTCCATGTCCAATTATTTCACTTGGACGTGGTGAATTGGTGAATTCTACAAAACAAGGAAGAAACAACACCAATTATTCAGAAACTGAAATTAAAAAATTAAAAATCAGGAGATACTTAACCAACATGATGTATAAAGCCAGCATTATGGTGATACCAATTAAACTCAGGCATTAAGAAAAATTAGAAACCAAATCTCTCATCAACACAGATGCAAAAATATTTTTTAAAAAAGGCAAATAAATAAAATATATAAAAAGAATACATCATGACCAGGCGGGGCTCATCTTAGAAATGTAAGACTGGTTTAAGTCTTTAAAATTAGTCCATGTAATTCATCATTGAAAGATTAAAAATGCAAAAGAAAAAAAAAGCTTATGATTGTGGTAGCCACTATCCAAGACATTGTCTTAGAAACCCCTACCTTCTTGTATTATCCCTGTTCTGGAATCCCCTTCCACTTTACACCAGGATGAGTCTGTGTCACCCACAGAGTAAGTCAGGAAAGTTAACACATCACGTCCAGGAAAAAGTTGAACAGATACTGTAACTGTTTTTGTGTGAGCCCTCTACTGGATCGCCTGGATCACCTGATTTGGAACTTCTCTAAAATCAGAGAAAAAGCATAAATGCAAAGGAATGAATTGGTCCTAACACTGATGGATCACAAGATAATTATTCAAAGTTAAAGCCAGATACGTAAGAGTACATATTAAAGTGTTACCTGTGTATAGAAAATTTTCCACAGATAAAAAAATTCTGGGAGCTTTGCGCAGTGGCAGTATTGTAGCCGATGAGGTTTATCCGAGGCACAATTATTGCTAATTGAAGAAAATTCTGGGAAATTCAAATAAATCTACTGTGACAGAAAGCAAGTTGAATGGTTGCCTGGGAATGGGTAAGGGGCAGAGGGATTGTGGGGCACATCAGAAAACTTGGCTTCACAGGTGCAAACATGTATCAAAACTTATCAAACTGTACTTGTGCATTTTATTGCAGAAAATGCTTCGACTGATTGCTCTGACAGTGACTGTAGCCATAAGAGACACAAATATGGGAATCCTGAGAATTTCTGTAACCTCGTACCAAAGTTTTAAGTTTATTAGAGTCACACTCCCTGTAGTTTGCTCCCAACTCCCTATTAATCAGTACCTGTGCTAATTTATGATTCTACCAAGTCTTTTTAGGGGACAGTGACATCTGCTTATTAAATAATAGATTTCAGGGGCACTGGCAGGTCCCAGGGGTCAAGTTCTCCTCAAGAGAATATGGGACTATGAAACTCCCTCTGGGACAAGGGAAACAATTCATACTGCCCCCAGATACACCAGAGGTTGTCACAACTGCCCAGTGTTCAGGGTGACCATGATCACAAATCTCGGCATATAGGTCAAAAGATTAGGCCCACCAAGATTAGTATTCTTTCATAGGAGACCTTGAGCAGTAATGCAAGTTAGGCTAAAATGAAAGATGTTCCTTGCTTGCCATTCTGCTAACACCACTGAGACGCAACATTTGGCACTCTCACAAAAGCTCTTCCTCCCTTCACGCTGGCAGAATCCAATTCTGTTTTCAATACAACGCAGAGTGAACAGAATCCCCAAAACTATAGTTTAAAAAGTAAGTCATTTGTTGCAAAAACAAAACATGAGACAGACAACTCCTAAGGTAGGTGACGTGAAGACTGCACAAATCCATCGTGAGTGCAAAATGAGACCAATGAAGTCCATGAAAAACAGAAACCTCTGCAAGCAGCCAGCAGAACAAAGCTTGCCACCTTCTGACCAAAGTTAGGTCATGTATATGCTTATACCAACTGGTAGTGTAGATGGCAGGAAGGAGTGTGGATTTTTAATGGGCTCCAGGTACTGATGATTCCCTCTGGGGAAGGGAGGAGGAGCAGAGGACTGCCTATTAGAACATGTTGGGGTGACTTGTGCACAATGTGGGATTCTGCCATTCCATACATGGCTGGTTTTTTGTTTTCTGTTTTTCCAGAGACACGGGCAGTGACAGAATTCTGGCAAGGCTTCTGGACAGGTTACAAAGGGCAACACTGCACCAGAAAGCTCCCACATATGTTGCACTCAGAACAATCTCCTCAGGGTGGATGTTTAAATGTTATGAGGTTCAACTTCTGGCTGATGGCTACTCAAGAAGGCTAATCTCAGAGCTTCTCTTTGCTGTCAGTCACCAATGGAACAAGGAAATGGTGTATTCCCTGCCATCCTAAGGCCTTTCTCCAGTGTGAACTTTCCAGTGTCGGATGAGGGAAGCTCTTTGCCTGAAGGCCTTCCCACACTCACTGCACTTATATGGCCTTTCTCCAGTGTGAATTCTGTGGTGTTGAACAAGTACATGTTTGTGGCTAAAGGCTTTTCCACAGTCAGTGCACACATAGGGCTTTTCACCATTGTGAACTCTCTGGTGTGCAATAAGGTCGGAGCTCTGGCTAAAGAACTTCCCACATGCAATGCACTCGTAGGGCCTTGCTCCAGTATGAACACTCCAGTGTTTAATGAGTCTGTATTTGTGACCAAAGTACTTCCCACATTCGCTGCACTCATAAGGCCTTTCTCCAGTATGGATACTCTCATGCTGCACAAGTGTGGATTTGTGGCTATACGCTTTCCCACATTCACTGCACTTGTAAGGCCTCGCTCCAGTGTGAACTCTCTGGTGTACAATAAGGTTGGAGCTATGATTGAAAACTTTCCCACATATGCCACACTCATATGGCATTTCTCCAGTGTGGATTCTCTGGTGCTGAGCAAGTATGGGTTTGCGGCTGAAGGTTTTCCCACATTCGCTGCACTCATAAGGCCTTTCTCCAGTGTGGACTCTCTGGTGCTGGACAAGTGAGTCTTTGCGGCTGAAGGCTTTCCCACATTCATTGCACTTGTAATGCCTTTGTCCACTGTGAAAGGCACCCACACATTTGGTGTTACTGTTTGGCTTCCATTGACTATGAGGAGCATGCTGCTGGAAAATATTTGAGCTAGTTGGGAAGTCCTTATAACTCTTCCCTGTCGTACAAGGGATCTCCAGTGGTTCGACAGGGGAGCTGCTCACAAACAAGGGGCTGCCCTTGCCCCCTCTGAAGTGCTCCTCTCCACTGTGCTGCTTCTGGTGGTGAAAGTTTGCAATGAAGCAGAATTGTTTCCCACATACCCCACACATGTATGATTTCTGCTCAGGGTGTGTTCCCTGGGGCTCAGCCACATGCAAAATGTCTCTCAAGACCAAGCCACATGTCTCACAGAGGTGGGCCTTCTGGGTAGAAGGACGAGCCTTGGGAGTCCTGACCTGTGACACTCCCACAAAACTGTTCTGCTCAAAAGCTATCTCCTCGTCCTCCATTCCATGCCAACAACCTGAAAGCAGACAAATGTACAGGACAAGTACAAATTAACACTGATGGAAGGGGTGGCCTTATTACATATGCGTGTCTAACCGAAGTAAGATCAAGGTCACAGGAATGCCGTCAGAACAAGAGGCCCAAGCTGAAGCTGAGTAAAGGGCTGCGTGCAGTAGTTGGCATCTAAAGATCACAGAATGGGAAAGTCTAAGGGGGAAAAAAAGAAAGTAAAAAGGAATGGAAGAGGCCTTGACTAGGAGGACAGGGTACAGTCTGTGGGGTACAACCCAGGAAGAACATTCCACAGGGGGACAGGTGAGAGCTGTGCAGCTTGACTACTGACGAGCTACCACTGAGTAGCTGGTATCTAAGGGCAGTTTAGGGCATGTGCACATCTCACGACACACGGAGTATAAGCCAATGTTGAGGGGCACTGCAGAGGAAGCAGTGGAGAGGAACAGGTGAGCTATGGAAGCTGAGGTGGGGAACAGCCAGAGGCCAAAGGTCAGAGCATAAGACAAGTGTGTACATGGGAAAGTAAAGTGTGGGAGAGAGGTTAGGGAATGACAGGAACACAGTCCCAACATCACATCCTTCCCCATTCCCATTCCCCAGGGCCAGACCCACCCTGAGCTTCTCCAGTCCTGGCTGGAGTAACATCTGCCCAGTCAGACATCCAGGTCTTGCTGCCCAGCTCCAGGGAGGGAACCCCATGGGACATGGAAGATTCATCTCCTAAAGGGAAGACGAGACAGGTAAATGGGCAGCACTGATTTGGGTAACCCACCACTCAGAGAAGAAAACCAAGTATTATAAAATAAACCTCAAAGTAGGGTCTTGCACAAATATCTCAGTGGTCTCAGCCAGCAGTGACCACTCTGGTCCTGCAGTTCCTGACCCAGACAGGCTGCTGCAGACATTAGATAGAGGGAGGGGCCAGAAACTGGGGGACATGGGCACATGGATCTGGACAGGGCATCCCGGCAGGGAGAGAACAAACTCTGTTAACAGGAAGGACTAGACTATCCTTGGGAGATAGGGGAGCAGCAGAGCCCAATATAGGACGCTGGGGTGGGTGTGAGGGACTTACTCAGCGAGGCCATAAGTGCAAAGTTCTCCAGCATCACATCACGGTACAGGCATCTCTGAGCCTCATCAAGGAGACCCCACTCCTCCTGGGAGAAGTACACAGCCACGTCCTCAAAGTTCACCTGTCCCTGCCACAATGGGGAGAGCCAAGTCCATTAGTAGCCTCTCTCCCAAGGACACCCATCCAGGCCCCCACAGATGTCCCTCCTGCATTTCTTCCTACCTAATTCCTCAACTCAGGAAATATAGGGAATGGATGCCAATGGTGTCTGCACTCTCCTAACCATGCCTTTGTTATGGTGCCTGCCAATAGCAACCACAGGCAGGTGGTCAGAGAGGCACCATCTAACCTCTGGGCCCAGCCTGCAGGACTGCTCTGTTCTCCCCATCCCCCACCCCCACCTCCTGACAACCAGTTCTCCTGGGGCTACTAAAATCATGCTACCCCACAACCAAAGTTGGGCTCACCTTTCTCCTTTAGGCCCCCAAAACCAAGACCCAGGAGCCATCAGTTCACACTACTTTTCAGGTGCACAAAATTCTGGATCCAACTCTGTCTCACAACTCTGGCCCCCCACCCAGTCACTGGCCTCCACCATCACCTTCCTGGCTCACTAACTGCACTGCATGGCACATTCTTCCTCTTAAACCTGCCTACACACCACCTGCTACTTTTTGGATGTCTCCATCATGAACCCCTCAACAGAAGTCCAGTCCTGTGTCCAGCAGCTCACCTGATGCCTCCACTTGGTGTTCTCTGGAACATCTTAGACTCTTCACATAGGCAACAAATTTAAAATCCTAATATCCAATCTGAGTTATGTCTAGCACTGATTTGCCCATCTCTGCTGACGGAGCTTCTACCCTTCCAGCTAATATAGGCTAAAACCTTGGGGTTCTCTCTCTCACACATGAAAAAAAAAAATCTGATCACACTTCTCCCACCTACACAGCTCCCCTACCACTCACCTGGAATGTTGAAGCAACCCCCTCCCCGGTTTCCTTGTGTACACCAGAGCTCCTTCTACCCTCACCACACACAGTCTGTTCTCCACTTGGCATCCACAGGGTGCCTGTTAAAACCTGGAGCAGACCACCTACCTCCTCTACTCCATACCCCCATGGCTACACAACTCTCAGAACAGAGGCCTAGCTATCAGCTGGTCTAGACCTGACTCCCGGCAACCTGCTCCTGATTCCTACCACCCATGGGCGAGACCTGCTGTTTCCTGAAAACTTCCCTCTCAGTCTCTCCTCCAAGTACATGCACATGTTAGTTCCTGTACCTGGAACAACTCTCCACATCTTATTCCAACAGTTACCCAAAATGAGAAGCTTTCTATATAACCCCTGGCCTGGGCTCAAAATCCTGGGCTGGAGACCTCTCCAGGGTCCTCAGACTCAAGAGCTGAGAGAGTATAAGAGAGTGCTGTATGATACCCAAATCCTGGAGACCAGGTGGGGGGGGGGGGGTCAGATGGCTGAGAGCACAGACACCCTTCCCTCACCTGTACAGGGTCCATAATTACTTCTGAGTTCATCGGAACCTGTGGGAAGAGGGAGACTGTGAGAGACAAGCAAGCACGAAGGAGCTCATGCCTGTCCCCTACTGCTGACCAGGCGCAAATACCCGGGGCTAACTGCCTACCTTCTGTGCCTAGGTATTCAGGCCACCTGACAGCTGTGTTACCTCGGACTAGGTCTCTCTTTCTGTGCCTCACCGGCCGCCTCATCTCCTAACCTTGTCTGTCCGTTCCACAAGCAGCCTATGAAATACTTTTAAAAGCCTTCAGATGACCCCTCTATAGCTCCCAGCACGCTCACAGTGACGTTAGAGCTGCTCCGGCTGACACCGCAGGTCTAAGTCCTCCTCACACTCTAATCCTTGCACACACCAAGACTCCAGGTTTCCCGAATGCTCCGTCTGTGTCGCCTTCCAAGCCTCTGCATCTGCTGGCCCCTCTGTCCGCGACGTCCCTCCACACCCCGCCACACCGGCGATCAGAAATGGGGCCCAACCAGGGGCGCCCCTGCTGTCTAGACACAGGGGCCTAAGCGGCAGCGCCCTGAGGCGGCTCTCATTCGAGGGACTGCGTTTAGAAACCGAGGTCGCGCGAGGACCCGAGGGCACAGCACCCACCTGCGTCGGGTCGGTCAGCGCGACCGCGGCCACCGGAACCTGCGGACCGGGGAAGGCGCGCGGAGGGGAGGGGGTCATTAGCGGTCGACAGGTGCAAGGACCCGATCCTCAGGTCCGCCTCTGTTCAGGGGAGACAACGCCTCCTCTCGCGTTTGCCTTCTCGTGTCACTCAAGCCTGACAGCTGTCTGGACACTGACCCGGTAGGTTAATCTAAAAACAAACAACATGTCTGCTCAGGAGGGGAACGGAAGTCTCTCCCTGACATCTCCCGCACCAACGGAAATGCCCCTCTCCCCAGGCTTCTTTGGCCCAGCATCGCAGAGAATCCTGGGTAATGTGGTTTCCTTCGCGACCACACTGGAGAGAGGCGTGTGCGCCGCCTCTGGAGCCACCGTAGCTAGCCGAGTCTAGAAATTGCGTCTCCTGGAGGACTGGCGGGGCTGCTCTTTCCCTTAAAGGAGCCGTCCCCATATTTCCCATAAGGGCGAGCTGTAACACATTACAGAAATGCTTAGAGATATTATTTCAGGACTCTGCGCAGAGACTGCTCACCAGAAAATTAATTTCTCTCAGATTTTTACAGGTGGAAGCTAATAAATATTGTCATCAAGTAAACTCTTGTAGCCTGCAGCTCTGGAGTTAGTTTTGTGAGCTCAGCGTGGAGGGCGAGGAACCGGAAAGACTCGACACCCGACCAGGTGGACATGAAGAGGGATATTAAGCGCCGCTCAAGCACGTGGGCAGTGTTTGTGCCTCTGATCACCTCAGAAGTCATTCCTCCTGTGTAATCAGTGACTGTGTAGAACAGGGGTGCAGCCCCTTTTTACAAAATAGTATTTCTTACTCTGTACATAGAGATGTATTCAATTCCTTGTAGGTATGATGAAGTCCCAGAACCTAAGTCAGGTTCGGTGGGGTGAGGAGGTTCGGAGCCGACGACTAAAGAAAGAATTCTTAAGAAGTCGTTGGTGCAAAATGGTGGTTTATTAAAGCACGGGGACAGGACCCGTGGGCGGGAAGAGCTGCTGCCCTGGGTTGTGAAGGTGGGCATGTTATATACCCCACAGTTGGGGGGAGGTGGTGAAGGAATGGGAGATTTTGACAGAGTTCTCACATGCTAGGGAGGGCCTACAAGGTGCGGGGGGTGGGGGGGAGTCTTTGCCCTTATGGCTTGATCAATGTCGTCTTTAGGTCACTAACATCAAGATAATGGGGGATTCTTGGTGGGGCATTATGATCTGGCTATCATTTACATTCCTTTCTACCCCAGTCTCCTCCAGTTTATGGTGGGAGGGGGACATTAGGGCTTCAGGAACCAAGAGTTATTTGCCTCTGGAAATTTGTGCTATGGATAAGGTAACCTCCCTGTTTAGGTCTCTAGGACATCTTGTAGGGCAAGGGAGATTCCTGTTCTGCAGGATTGCGATCCCTGCAAGTTAACTATTTATCGTTTTATGGCAGTCAGGGGTGCCTGAGGAATGCTACACATATGGAGGGGAGCGGGTGAAGAGGGGGTGCAAGGCGCCAGCTTTTGCTTTGTCCTCAGCCAGCCTCCTGCTCCCTCATCAGGTATGTTACAAATGTCTGAAAGAAAGGTGATGTACCAAATGTCGTTTGGGGGTCAGGAGGGCAGTAAGAACAGTCTCTATGCAGAAAAAAGTGGCCACGAAATTAAATTTCTATACACAGTAAAAATGTCTCTTAAGAAGTTGTGACAGAGGGGCGCCTGGGTGGCTCAGAGGGTTAAGGCCTCTGCCTTCGGCTCAGGTCATGATCTCAGGGTCCTGAGATCGAGCCCCGCATTGGGCTCTCTGCTCAGCAGGGAGCCTGCTTCCCTTCCTCTCTCTCTGCCTGCCTCTCTGCCTACTTGTGATCTCTGTCTGTCAAATAAATAAATAAAATCTTAAAAAAAAAAAAAAGAAGTTGTGACAGAGGTGCCAGTCGTTAAGCATCTGTCTTCAGCTCAGGTCATGATCCCAGGATCCTGGGATGGAGCCTCAGGCTCTCTGCTCAGCAGGAAGCCTGCTTCTCCCTCTCCCACTCCCTCTGCTTGTTCCCTCTCTCTGTGTGTCTTTCTCTATCAAATAAATAAAAAATCTAAAAAAAAAAAAAGAATTTGTGACATAAGACTATTATTATATGAGGCCCCAAATGAGGAATGTAATGGAAAACAAACCCACAGAAAATAAAATTCTAAGCAAAATATTTAAGTTCAAGGAAGAGTGATCCCAGATGAAAAGTCTGCAATGAGAGAAGGAATCAAGATTGTGAGAGAGGTACATTTTTTTTTACAAAATAGATGATCATTTATTATCCCCCTATGGAATTAAAATGATGGAATTGATATGCAAATGTTGGAGTTTGGAGTGAAAAGTTGAGAAGGAATTCTTGAGATGTCATTGGTGCAGAAAGATGGTTAAAATTCAAGTATGGAGACAGAACCTGTGGGCAGAAGGAGCAGCACTGGGTTTATGAGGGGGTAACTGATTATGTAATCTAAAGTTGGGAGAGGGTTATGCATAGCCTAAGTCTCTAAGGAATTTGGAAGCAAGATTTCCAGGACCTTGACGAACTAAACCCTTGAAGGGCTAGATATCATTAGGAAAAGGTCATTTATTACTGCAGAGCAAAACCTTAGTCACAAGACCATGTATACAAGTGGGTCATATGCTTGAAGGATGATTGCTAACATATATCTTTGGTGGGGTAGAGAAAAGGGAAATTTCTAAAGGAATTTTTATGTATTAGGGCAGCACAAACATTTTTTTCCCTAAGGAAATTCAACCTCCCGAAGTGGGGCTTGAACTCAGAGCCCCAAAGTCAAGAGTCACACACTCTACCAACTGAGCCAGCCAGACATTCCTGGCATTTTTGTATACTAAACTAGACTTACAGGATCTTGGAGGTCAAGATAATATTAAGCTAAGATTGCCTTTTGCCCTCAGCAAAGTATTAACATCAAGGCAGTTGAGTTCCAAGAGGAAGGTCACCTGCCTATCTCAAAGACTTATTAATGGGCTTTAAGTTGTAAGGAAATCTATTTTTTTCTTTTACCTTTGTTCTCAGCATCAGAATTCCCAAGCATTCCTTCAGACAACATCCACTGAGAGAAGGCTAGTTGTTTAAAGTTCTAAATACCTTATATTTCTAAATGGGAAGTAAATGTATTTGTAACTCTGCTTACCTTAAAAATAGAGGCTGCCAGTTATTTTACCAGCAAGAAATGGGTTTATTTGGAAAAAGAGAATTGCAATCCAGGACAAACAGGCTGCAGCAAAACCATAGGCAAGACTGGGGAACAAAGGACAGAAAGAATTTTTTTTTTAAAGATTTTTTTTTTTTGACAGAGAGAGAGAGAGAGAGATCACAAGAAGGCAGAGAGACGGGGGGGGGGGGGGATCCAACTTCCTGCTGAGCAGAGAGCCTGATGTGGGGCTCCATCCCAGGACCCCGAGGTCATGACCTGAGCCAAAGGCAGAGGCTTAATCCACTGAGCCACTCAGGCACCCATGGACAGAATTTTTCAAGGAGAAGTAAGGGAACTTTGGAAGGCTGTTATGAACTA
Organism: Mustela nivalis; assembly: GCF_964662115.1. Taxonomy (NCBI): domain Eukaryota; kingdom Metazoa; phylum Chordata; class Mammalia; order Carnivora; family Mustelidae; genus Mustela; species Mustela nivalis. The sequence goes on along the minus strand of NC_139037.1, from coordinate 47,521,151 downwards.
CACATCCATTGAAGTAAAGAGGGAGTTCAAAGTGTGGTCGTTTTGCACGGGCTGAGCTATTGTCTGGGGTGGGAGGTGAGGAAAGCATTTCTTCCTATGGCTGGAGTGTTAGGGTCCGTGATCAAAGGAGTGAGACTGATACAAAGCGAAGGTCAAGCAAAGCTTTATTTTGCGCCAAGCATCAAGAATCAAACCATTTGGAGCCGCCTCTTAGAGAGTGAGCGACTCCCAGCCTCACAGAATAACTTTTATGGAGCAAAGGCCATGTGGTTGAGCCTGGCCACACACAGGTGGCCAATGAAATTGTAACACACAGAGAAAGCTGCACAGTCATGCTAGGTCACACATGGGTGGCCAATTGAATTACAATTCACCCCATAGTAGCTATTTGAACTAGCCTATCACCTTGGTCAGAATTGGTGCCCTAGTTTGGCGCCCAAAAGGCAGGGCCCACACTCCGTGGTAGCTAGGGAGAAGGCATGCATGCTCCACTGACTGGATGTTTACCTGGCCCGACTCAACCCTGCATTCGGACTCTGTTATCTCCACCTGACCTGACCCGCCGTTGTATTTGGGCTCTCTTATCAGGGACTGGTCGACCACATTTCACTGGTTTCTGGGACTTGGTTCTAAGTAAATTCCTCAGGGAGAAGGCAGGGTTAGTTTAAGTTTTACTGCATAAACAATAAAATGGCTGTTCAACCGAGATGGACCCAATCTGGCTAAGTAGGCCCTTAGAGGATTAGTAGAGTAGTATCAATAGGCAAGGTCCTGCTCAGGTAAGACCAAGTCCATCTCTTCCTGTTGGGTCTGCAATTAACTACAAGTGGGTGGGAGTGAGAACTTCCCTTGCAGAAACCTCCTGACTCCATTTTAGTGAAGTTTCCCGTTACTAATTTTCACAGCTCAAATATATTACATACATATTTGTGAATTTTAGCTTAAATACAATAAATAGAATCAGAATGTATACTTGTCAGACCAGAAGAGGAAAAATTTGGAGTATATTTTGTTGACCAAGAAAGAATTCACTGCCAAGTAAAGCATACGGACTCTTGCTTGGGCAATTAGAATTGCAATTTGGAGACAGAGATTCAGGTAGAAACCTTGATAGTGCTCTGAGGAAGACAAAGAAGGGGGCAGAGTTATAAAGATCAAAGTTCAAGAGTTCGGTTCCCATTTTTCTATCATATACCTGACATCCCGGATCAGCTTTGCTGTGCGTCAGGTGGACACTTGGGTTAGGTTTCACCCTAACCCATGCTATGTTGAAGCCTGAACTAAATAACTAACTAACGCCACTGTCATGTCATGTTCTCAACTCCAATGCTGACTCCTCACCTCCTTTCCAGAGTACTTTCGCTAGTACTTAACAAGTACTTCCAGGGAATTTCAGGAAGGAGTTAATGCTACATCATCATTGGTGCTCATGAGTCATTCCAAGGCAGTGATGAATTTAGTCACTGCTCAGCCCACAGATAAAAGGGACAGAAGATTTTGGGGGAAATTAAGATGGACAGGAAAGAAATGGATCCAGTGGCAAGGGAGGTGCTAGGAGAGCACATGCTAAAGTGGTGGCATTTCTTTTACCAACTCTTCCCGGTGTCAGTAATAGTCCAGCTATAGTCCGCTCTGCCTGCAAGGGTTTGCTTTGTACGTGGAGACGAAAGGGCAGTGGGAACACAGAATAGAAAGGGATGAAGAAGGAAAACCAGGGACTGAGAGCGTGTTGGCTTATGGTTTTGAGGCCCATTGTCCTACTTGAACACCCACGTTGGGCCCTTAAAAAGGGGAAGGGCACAGATGTGCGGGGTGAGGCAAGAAGGCAAATGCTTGGGATGAACATCTGTCTCCCCGCTTACGTTCAGAACTGCGTTGCTTTTCTAGTCCATCAGGCCTTGCTTCACCACGGCTGTCTCTGACACTGGGCATCGCCTTGCAAGGGAAATTTGATAACGTACAACTGGTTCAGTACAAGGAAGCCCTTTGTTCTGGTTTTCAAGACCCTCTTAAAGTCCTTCAGGAGAAGGAGAGACGGTAGTAGCACTAGCTCCGCAGGGAAACCGGAATCCAGGGACATCTACATGTAGGACAGTCTCTGGAGGAGAGTATGGGACAGCTCTTGACCCGGGTCTCTACCGCCCCAAGTCTCTGCCAGTTCGCCCCCTTCTGTCACGTTGGGCTCTGTGAAAACTACATTACCCGAAAGTCGCTGCGCCCCGCGCCGCCCGCGCTCAGCCAATGAAAGCGGTCGTTCCCCACGGCGGAACGCGCTGGGCAGGACTTCTGGCGCGACCGCAGGGGCGGGCGTTTTGGGGTACTTGGGGGCCGTTCTCTCTGATCACAGGTTCGGGGAGGCTACCAGGGGCTGGGGTAGCGGGAGCCGGGAGCCGCGAGAGGAGGCTGGTCTGAGGTACGGCAGCGGCGAGGGATCGGGGTCGCGCGGGCTGGTCCTCCTCCCGGTGTTCGCTCACAGAGTCTGATGGCAGCGGCCGCGCGGAGGGACCTGGCTCAGGTAGGCGCTGACACCGGGCTCGCCCCGCGCAAGCTGAGCCCCGAGGGAGCGGCCCTCCGGGTCCGGGACGGTGAGGCGCTCCTGTCCGCGGCCGCATTTCTGTCGGTCAGTATGATGGGGCGTGGGGAGGTTACCGGGCCCGAGCTAGAGTCTTAAAGCTGGGGACTCCCGCGTGTCCTCGGAACAACCTGAGAGGGGGTGGTAACGGTGGAAAGGCAGCCCGAGCGGCCGGGCCTTCGTTCCGAGGGCGCTGATGGCCACGGAGGGTTGTGAACAGAGGAATGACCCATCTGTTGCTCAAAGTTTTCAGAGGCTTTTTGGGGAACACAGGGATGGGGTAAGGAGGGTGGGGGAAGCCCATACAACGGACTGCTGGAGAGCTGTGACCCGGACTGGACCGTCCTGACGGCAGTGGAGGGCGGGCTGATAGATCTATCAGAGCAGGGAGCCCCTATGTGGGGCTCAGAATCATGACCTGAGCTGAAGGCTGACTGAGCCACCCAGGTGCCCCTACCAGTTAATATTTAAATAAACGCCTTCTTCATATAAATATCACATTCCTTTAGTTAAAAGTCATGTGCAAAACACATTGTCAATACCTATCCGTTTATTTGCACTGAAAATATTGACAAAGGTGTTAATTGTGAGGACAATAAGAGTCACTACTTAGGAAAGAATTCAGTTCCAGTAATGGCCCCACAGGCTGGGCACCACTATTATTCCCATTTTATAGAAGACAACACTGAGGCACTCGGGGGTCGAATGTTTATCCTAAGTTACACAGCTGGTAATGGGCATCCCTGAGGACGTAATGGGCATCCCTGAGGAGGAAGCCCGGATGATGTGATGGGCTTGGGTGGGCGTTTGTGGCCCAACACTGTTGCCTGCTTCTCATGGCTTTGCTTTTCTGTAGGTTCCTGTTGCTGCAGATTTGCTTCCAAACCATGCAGAGGCAAGTAGGGGGTATCCCAAATCCTCATCCTGTTTAGTTCCCACCTGTATGGGGTGCAGGATTCTGTGACTCTTTGCCTGCCCTTGTCCCTACTCTTCCATCCCTGATCCCTGGAAGATGATCACCTCAGGTCAGGGGCCTGAGTCCAGACCAGAAATTACAGGGATTGGTTCCCACTTCTGGCAACCAGTGGCATGACATTTGTAAGACCTTACGTTCATGGTGATGAATGTTAGAAAATGCTGGAGGTGAGGCTGGGCCGGGAATGCTCATATAAACTTAGGTCCATCATGTCTGGTGGAAATAGTAGGAGACAGAAATAAGACCTGATGGAAGCCAGGAGCTAGGCCTCTCTTCTGGAGTGGTGGGAGCCAGGGAAGGTTTGGAGCAGAAGGGGGAAGTGACAGATCCAGACTTAATGAGTTGCTCCCACTGCAGAGCAGAGAGCAAACTGGGGGGCGGAGGTGGCTGCGGTTGTCCGAATGAGTGTTATTCGTGGCTGTGGAGGTTGGATGTGGGGGAATCTGTGTCTGTTTTTTCAGTAGGTGCAAGCAGACTCTTTGATGTGGAGGGTGGGAGAGAGAAGTGGAAGGAGCAGTGACTCGGAGATGTTTGGCCGTAGTAGCTAGAAGCAGGCAAGTACCACCATGTCAGAGTTGGTGGTAAGAGTCATTTTCCGTGGGAATATTAGGAGTCAGGTTGGGGCTGTGTTGAACTGATGCTTCAGAGACACACAGTGCATGTGTCGAGTGGGCATCTGGACATGAGTGTGGAGTTGAGGTGAAGAGGTCAGATTGGAAACACCCAGAGTACAGATAGTGTGTGGACCGGGACGGAGCCAGGGGTCAGATTTGGTGGAGCATCTTCAGGTGACAAGGAGGAGAGTGTGGGGCCAAGGACTGAGTCTCTTGCTGGACACCTGCATTGGGGTAGTGGGCTTCACAAAGACCCAGGAGGGAGAATAGTGTCCCTATGGTCAGGGTGTAGGCATGAAGAGGGTCTGACAGGGCCAACAGACATGAGATAGATACAGAGACAAAGCAGCGGGGTGACAGTGAGGCTGGTGCCACTGCTTATTCATTCAGCTCTGGGATTCCCAGGCTCTTGTTCTGACTCTTGCTGGGACCAGGGGATTAGCTCAAGAGAAAAATGGGATCCTTTGGGACAATTGTAGGCCTCCCTGGAGAGACAAGTGGGCTTGGGCTTCGAATAAGCATCAGAGGAAACTGACAGGTGAGGGGACACCTTTGCAACACAGAAGTGGAAGAGGTCCAAGGGTGTCTGAGATCTCTGTGTAGTTCCTGGTGGCTGAGGATGAAGCAAGGATATGGGCCTGGCAGGAAAGCCTTGAAAGCAGGCTGAGGGGTTGCCTCTGGCAGTCAGGGTCATTGGAATTCTGGGACAGAATGGGATTCTGATTACATTTTCCAGGCACCCTCTGGATGGCATGTGCCACACTAGCATGTGGTGAGGCCAGGGAGATGCAGGATGTGGGTTGGGAATGCTGGTGGCAGTGAAGGGAGGTGTGGTACAGCAATGTGCATGTTGGGTGGGAGTGTAAACTGATGGCTCCAGGCTCTTGTACTGGGAGCTAAAGGGAGAACAGTGGCCCAAAGTTAGATGTGTTTGGACAGCACAGTCTAGGAGACCGCAAGTCAGTTGTCTGGCAGGCCCAGAGCTCAGATGGCATTTACCTGCGCACCTGCTGTTGCTGAGGGCCTCTTGGGACAGTGGGGAGCAAGCAGCCATCAGTTGCCCCAGGGCTTGATATCTCCTCTAAGGTGGGGACCTCTGGAGGAGGGTGGACGCTTGTGAGGGTGCCTAGAGTCCTGGGAAAGGAAGCCACACATCAGCTCAACTTTCCTGTCTTGACAGGATCACATGACCTTTGAGGATGTGGCTGTCCACTTCTCTTGGGAGGAGTGGGGGCTCCTTGATGAAGCCCAGAGACTCCTGTACCGTGATGTGATGCTGGAGAACTTTGCACTGATGGCCTCTCTGGGTAAGGTCCTTACAACCATTGCAGTGTCCTGGGCTGGGCTCTGCTCTTCCCCTTTCCCTCAGGGGCAGGTCTTGCCTTCCCAGGGCCAGACCATGGGCATTTCTTCCTGCCCTGTGCACGGGAGTAGGTGCTGTGATAGCCTGGGCTGCGTGTACCACCCCTTCTCTCTTGAGCAGCCTCAGTACTTGCTGCCCCAAAGCCGAATTTGGATTTGGGGATTAGGAGTCTTACCATCAGCCTAACAGATTACAGCCTATTGGCCTCCCTGTGGCCTGGGGATGCCGTAAAGATCCCCAGCAGCTCCATGCCCTAGGCTCTGCTCTCCTCCTCTGGCTGACATACGGGCAGTGCCTGTCCCAGCAGTTGAGGCGCCGACTTGGCAACTGCCTCCCTGTGTTGTTCTCGCAAGAGTCTCCTCCACTTTCTCCTGTAATATTTAGTTTTCTTTCCTGTGGGCTCCCATGGGGTGGTCACTTTTACCTGCCTGTGTTCTCTCTCCCCCAGGACTTGCATCTTCCAGCGCTCATGCAATCACCCAGTTGGAGTGGTGGAGAGAACCCTTTGTGCCTCCCTGTGCAGTCCTGACTGCAGCCACGCCGAGAGGTACTTGGAGGGTGGAGCTGGGCAGGTGTGAACCTGGGGTTGGGCTCAGGACACACCAGGAACCCTTCTGCTGGGCCCTGATGATTTGGTGCCAAGGCACAGTCCATGGCTAATTTCCGTCTTTTCTCAGTTGCACACTTACTATGTCTACTCTGATTTCTGACCCAGGGCTGTCCCCCACATCTCTAGCCTTCCTACTGCTCCCTCTGCAATGCTTCCCAACAGTGGCCTTCCTTTGTATTCTTTGTGAGATGGTCAGTCAGGCACGGCCACAAGAGGAGACACAGGAGCAGCTCAGGAGAAACAAAGCTTATTCTGCTCAGCAGGTCTAGAGAGACAGTCATGACATGCTGGGGGTGAGTGTGGGGAGTGGTTCCCAGGGGAGGGAGCACCCAGGGAGTGGGCTCAGGCAGGCAGGGGGAAGCGGAGAGTGAGTGAGGACCTATGAGCATGTGCCTTTCCTGGGGGTCTGGGGTTGGGGGATACACAAGATTTGGTGTGAGTGGATTTCATTTGGAACATTTGAGTGTCCCTAGGTCACAGGAGGGGGCAAGAAGGGGGACTGTGACAGGAACCAGCCCTATCACTTGGTTAAGCTGGTCACCTGGGTGGGGTGCTCACAGCCTGTTTGTGGGGATGTTGAGGCAACAGGAAAATATGAAATTTAAAAGGTTACAATACAACGAACGCTGTGATGTCTCAACATCATTACCGGTACTAACGGTGATGGCTACTGCTTGCCACCTGGGTTGTAGGGATGTTAAAGGTGACTGGAATAGCTAGGTCTACCCATCAAAGGCAAACTTTGACATAGGTGACAACTGAGAGGAGTGCTAGTAGGCCTATGATGAGGGTTTGAAACCCGGGCCACGGGTAGGCCTGCGCTTAGTGGGGAGAAAGCCAAGGGAACAGCTCATGTACCTCTTGGTTTAAGGGAATCTACTGGAAGATTTTGGTATATTATGAAAGATTTTTTACTTCTTGGCCTAATTTTCATAGCTTTGCTTCTGTCTGGAATTACTCATTTATATACAGCAGGAGGTACCCCGAATAGCTCCAACACTCCTTTCATGGCTAGTAAACAGTTAAGCCAGTCTGTTACCCATGCCATCTGGGCTTAGAGATTTGCGTGCTTGTTGCATAAGGGACAATATTTAGCAGCCTTTGTCCATGGTCTTGAGCGGGCTGCCAAGAGGTGCTGGTTGGCAGTCATGATGTGAAGTCGTCGGACACAAAGCCTGCTCTACTGGGGTCAGCCCTGGTGTTCTGTGGTATGGTGGGTCCTGATAAGATGGGAATAAAAATTGCCTGTTTTGCCTGGTGTGATAGCCAAGGGGAAGAACCTGGCAGATAAAGAACCGTGGGGCCCCTCAGGGTACCCGCTGCTCGCTGGTGCTCACCCTCACTGGGTGTCAGCAGGGGAGAGTATATAAAGCGCTATACCCATGAGTTTGGGCCGCAGTAGAACCCAGACGTGCTGTTACTGATTTACTGATTTGTTGGAAAGAGAGAGTGTGCGAGTGGCGGGAAGGGAGACAATCTTAGGCAGACTCTGCGCTGAGCCTGACACCAGGCTCGATTCCATGACTCCACGATCATGACCTGAGCCGAAACCAGAAGTCGGATGCTTAATGGACTGAGCCACCCAGGTGCCCCTCAGGTGCTGTTATTTACAGCATAATGTGCCCATGAGATAGTTAGCATGAAGAGGGCAAGGGACCTAACATGGGGAACTGTCAAGTGCAGCTGGCTCAGGGGCACAAGCAAGAAGTCCATGGGGGTGACTTGATTATAATTTGCAGCCATTTTGCGTGAGTACGTTGGGAACAAAGGCAGGTGGTGTAAGCAGATAAGGTGCTTTGGGGGAACCCTGTCTGGGTCCTAACAGTACCGATTGTGGGCAGTAATTGGGCTGTTTAAATTACTCATGGATAGGGGCACCTGGGTGTCTCAGTGGGTTAAGTCTCTGCCTTTGGCTCAGGTCATGATCTCAGGGTCCTGGGATTGAGCCCTGCATTGCAGTGGGGGGGTGTCTCTGCTCAGCAGGGAGCCTGTTGCTCTCTTCTGCCTGCCTCTCTGCCTACTTGTGATCTCTGTCAAATAAATAAATAAAATCTTAAAAAATTACTCATGGACAACTCAGTAAATGTATGTTAGGTTCCTTGAAAGGTAGAGGTGAACAGGGGCTGTGACTGGTGGTAGGCACTGAATAAAATATGTTGCCCAGATCTGCCACAGCAAAGTTGTCACTGGGCACCCTTTGGATATCTTCAGTTAATTCAGTTATGTTAGGTATTAGCCTTGATGGGGAGAGCTTAAGCTTTGGGGTTTTGATAATCAACAGTTAAGTGGCACTGTTGGTAGAAACCTTGAAAACTGGTCAGATAGGATCACTGAAAGAAATTATGAGAATCATCACCCCTTCATTTAGTAGATCTTGAACAGCACTCTGAAGGCCAGCAGTCCCTTGTTTCAGGTAATACTGTGGTGTGTTTCCTACCTTCAGCAGTAGGGGCAGCCCCAGAGGTTTCCATTTGGTAATTCTGACTGGTAGCACCAGGGACCTTGGCTCATTCCAGCTTTGTTTGTGGCACCTCTGCCTATAGCAGGAAAACACAAAGCGTTAGGGGTTCCGGTGACAGGCATCCAATTAAGAAGGACCATTGCAATGTTGACACTGAGTGCAGTTTCTTTGGCACGAGTGGTTTTACTGGCATTACCCAGTAATTGAGAGGGGCACCTCCTTTAAGTCTGAATGGGTTGCTTGGAATGTTGGTGACTTGGGCTCTTGTAGCCCACAAAGTTAGGAAATGTCTAAAAGCTCCAGGGAATTAGTTGAGTTGTATGTGGGTGATTGCCCTTGGGTGGTATGATGGGGTCTGAGGACTAGCTGGACCCTCACCAACTTGGCCTTGGCAGTTGCGGATTTTGGAGCTGGAAGCATCCTTGGGTGGTTCCAGAGTAGTGGCTCTCTGAGCCACCAGACCTGTGGGTAATAAAGGGTGAGGCTCCTCTAATAGTTCCTGTAGCTGTTGTAATTTGGGGATGGCTTGCCTAGTAGTTATTTCTTGGGGTCTCTCAGTTGTCCGTGAGTCCCCCAGAGGCAGTAGGGTTGTCAGCAAGTTGGGAAAGAAGGAGCAGACTAAGTAACATAAGTTGCGGGGGGGGGGGGGGACTTGCACACTGGGAGGCCCATGTGGTGAGCCAGACTGTGTCAGGGGGAGCCCTCATGGCCCGTCAGGAAACCAGTTCCGTCCTGTGTGGTGTGAGACTTTCGGTGAGGTTAAGCAGCGCCGCCCTCTGTTGGGAAGGGCACCTGCAAGAACAACTCCTAGACTCTGACAAAGGGGCCTCCCCTGGATTGAAAACACACTCGGGATTTGTTCGGAGTACCGACAGACCCACCAAACTGTCCTCGTTTCTGCAGAGGAGCATGAGGGCTTCCTTATGGTTCTGTTGCCTGTCTCCAGGCCGTGAAAATCCCAGTCGGTAAAGGCAGGGCTTCTGAACCCTGAGGTCTGGTAGAACTTTCAGATTCCTCACCTGAGTCTTTTCTAATCGCATCAAGAGTTGTGGTCTCTGTCATCCCTGTCCTGGCCTTTGGGATGTCCTCTATCCTCCTTGGGTGACTTCAGCCCAAAATGCCATGTGAGATTCAAACTTGTCAGGCCAGAGGATCTTTAGGTAAAGTATGTGTCTTAGGCTCTTCAGTAACACCGGCAGCTGCCTCGTCTCTGTGGCCGCCTGTGAGCAGGAGCTGCAGGGCTGTACTAAGTGCTCCTGGTAACCAGGGAGTGCCTTTCCCCCCATCTCTTTGCATGAAATCTTTCAAAGTAGTTTGGATTTCCAGTCTTCTGAAGTCGTTTGTTTCAGTTTCTAATTCCTTGTGATCTGTGTTCTTGACCTGCTGGGTCTGGAAAGACATGGGGTGCTTCCTTCCTGTGGCCCATTTCTTAGGGTAACCTCAGCTGGATTGGACTGTTGAGAAGAGCTGTGGTGGCCGGATGTTCTTTTGGGATCGGTCTCGGACCTTGGGAGCAGAGTTGGCAAGTTGATAGGCAGTGGCATGAAGCAGAACCCAGAAGGGTTTTGAAGGCGTTTACCTTTCTTGAATTATTGGCTAACTTCCTCTGGTTATTGAGAGGTGCTAGAATGAAATGCTGGGATCCTGGGCCATAAGAACTTGAGCCATTTATCTCCAGGGATGGGACCCATTGATGCCCGTGGGCTTGGGAGGCAGAGAGCCCCAGCAGTGACACACACAGTGTAGGGGTCACCAGCAGCACCGACCCTCTCAGGGTGCCATGGCAGACTTCCTGACTGAGATGCCACATCCCTGCTTAGGAATGAGGGGCAACATGGACTAGAATGGGAACACAAGAAACCTCCCAGTCCTGGTGCCATAAGTCCACAGGAGTTCTCTATCCTAAGGGCTACCCAGCCCTCCTCTGCTGACAGATCAGCTAATAGCCAACAACTGATATGCAGTGTTTCTTTGGTGGCCGCAAGGAGCTTACCCTTCCACGCTCACACTCAATTCCAGTGGAGCCTTCATAATGTTTTTACCCAATGCTACCAGTCTGTCCCTTAGAGGAGCACTAGGAGAATACTCCCTCTCCTCACCAGCACCTGTTGAGTCAGGGCTGGCCAGAAGTGAAGTCTCAGGGTGTTTTAGGGGAATGAGCACCACGGTTTAGGGTGGAAAGCCTTGGCGGTGCCTGGGAGAGGCCACACAGAGCAGCCCAGAGCAGCACACAGGAAGGCCAGCACGACACCCAGCCTTTCCATACAGTAGACAGCCGGTTAGTAAGCCAAGCAGTTAAGGGGCATTTACTAAATCTTCCCTCACTTGTGAGTGACTGGCATCACAGACCATCCTGTTTGCTATGTAAATCATTTTGTATTCTCTTATGAAAATAGGAGCAGCCATGACAGGAGAGGTGCAGGAATAAAAGAATTTATTATACCCAAAGATCTTGGAGAGACAGTCACTGCATACTGAGAAGGGGGGGTCACCTGGGAGGGAGTCCCAAGGGAACGGGCCCAGCCAGGCCGGGGGGATGTAGAGAGGACCTGTGCCGATCCCCCTCATGGGGAGGCAGGGTGGGCTGCACAAGAAAAGGAGTGAGGGGATTTCCCTGGTGCGTGTGAATGGGGCTAGGTCGCAGTCAAGGGGGAGGGTAGGAAGGAGGACTTGTGGCAGGGGCCCACATCATGCTAGTGTATGTGGTCGCAGTTCATGGCCTGTTTGTGGGGAGGTTGAGGCAGTAGAATATGCAGTTTTCAGGGTCGTAATACAGCTTTCAGAGAATGTGTCATGAGGTGTGTGCACATATCCTTAAGAGTTCCTGAACACCAGCTATTTGGTTGCATTTGATTGTCCTCTGGGCCTGCCCACACCCTCCTGCGCTGTGTTCCCGTCAGCAGCCTTGCAGAAGGCCATTTGCAGAGAAGTGTGTTGGAGACCCAACCTCTCCTCCCTGAGTTGCACTCTGTCCTAGTGTCCTCGCTGCTCCTGAGGCTTCCCACCAACCCACGAGCTTGCCAGGTCCGGTGCAGCACAGCGAGCCCTTCCTCACTCTGAACCTCGGGCCTGATTCTGCCAGCACCACGACAGACTGTTCCCTGGGTGTGTGAGACATCTGTAAGCACGCTGCGCCTTCCCACTGATGCCTGCAGACACTCAGCATCTCTTTGCTTTCAGGTTGGCACCATAGAGCGGAAGCTGAGGAAGCCCCTCGGGAGCAGAGTGTTTATATAGAAGGGGTGCTCAGAGCAAAACTTCAACACCAGAGGCTGCACTGTGGAGAGAAACCTCTGAGAACAGAAGAGAGTGTGGAGGGTGGAACGGACTTCCCAGTTAGTTCTGGTTTTCTCAACCATCAGGTGACCCGTGGTGGAGGGGAGCCACAAGGGAGCACCAAAAGTGGGGAGGCCTTTCACCCTGGGAAAAGGCATTACAAATGCAGCGAATGTGGGAAAGCCTTTGGTCAGAAATACTTACTTGTTCAGCACCAGAGACTACACACTGGAGAAAAGCCTTATGAATGCAGCGAATGTGGGAAATTATTTAGCCATAAATCAAACCTTTTTATACATCAAATAGTTCACACTGGAGAAAGGCCTTATGGGTGTAGTGAATGTGGGAAATCCTTTAGCCGCAATGCTGACCTCATTCAACACCAGAGAGTTCACACTGGAGAAAAGCCTTTTACATGCAGTGAATGTGGGAAAGCCTTCAGGCATAATTCCACACTTGTTCAGCATCATAGGATTCACACTGGAGTGAGGCCTTATGAGTGCAGTGAGTGTGGGAAATTTTTTAGCTTTAACTCAAGCCTCATGAAACATCAGAGAGTTCACACTGGAGAAAGACCTTATAAGTGCAGTGAATGTGGGAAATTCTATAGCCACAAGTCAAGCCTTATTAATCACTGGAGAGTTCACACTGGAGAAAGGCCTTATGAGTGCAGTGAATGTGGGAAGTTTTTTAGCCAAAGCTCTAGCCTCATGCAACATCGGAAAGTTCACACTGGAGAAAAGCCTTTTAAGTGCAACGAATGTGGAAGATTCTTCAGCGAGAATTCTAGCCTTGTTAAACATCAGAGGGTTCACACTGGAGCAAGACCTTATGAGTGCAGGGAATGTGGGAAATTTTTTCGCCACAGCTCCAGCCTTGTTAAACATCGGAGGATTCACACTGGAGAAATGCCTTATGAGTGCAGCAATTGTGGGAAATCATTTAGCCAGCGTTTCAACCTCCTCCAACACCAGAAAGTTCATGGTGGAGAAAAGTCTTGAATACAGCTCATATGGACAAGCCTTTAACCAGAGGTCAGCTCTGATTCAGCAAGAGAAACTTTACAGTCCAGATAAGTCTAATGTATACAGTAAATGGGAAGAAAGTCTTCAGCCAAAGGCTTAACCTTGTTGAGCCCCAGAATGTTCAAACTGGAGAGACTTTAGGAGTGCAGTACACACACAGTCTCCTTGTCAACCTAACAAAACAGAGAGCAGCTCTGGAAGTAGCCCTTACGAGGGAGCCAGCAGCTGAACATTGTTCATCCAAATATCCTCACATACTGCCTCCTAAGAAGAGAATTCTCTGCCTGGAAGCTCCAGGGAGAGGGAGCCCTGTGTTCTTGGCTGTACTAGTCTGGATGGAGTGGCCGCCTCTATCATTGGAGTGGGGAGAGAGGGAATGGGCTTAGTTCAATGTGACTGGCTCTTGCTGTTCTTACTGAATATTAGATGTTCTTGAGGAAGTGCTTCCTCATTTGCTATATGCCCTAGGACCATTTCCAGAGACTCTTAAGTTGTGTTTTTATCATTTCCCCCAGTTTTGATGGGAAGCAGGCCTGCAAAGCTCTTCACACATTGTCATGCAGGAAGTTGATCTAAATATTTAACTTTATGAGAACTTGCCAACTTGTGTTCTAGATGGTTATGCCATTTCATATTTCCTTCCAGAGTGTTAGATTTCCAGTTTCTTCACATCATTGCTGATCCTTGTATGTAAGACATGGGCCATTCACTCCAGCCATTCTAGTAAGTTTGTGGCTGTGACCTCTCTAATGACTCAGTGTTGAGCATCTGTCTCTGCTTAACCTGCCACCATACATCTGTAGTGAATTATCTTTTCATGTTTTTTGCTTCCTTTTAGAAAAATTGGTCAGTTTCTTATTGTTTTGTGATTTAATATTATATACATAGAGGTTCCTTATTTGGTATATGGTTTACCAGTGTTTTCTCCCAGTCTATGCCTTTGAGTTTCTTTCCCTTTTTTTTTCCTTTTTAAAAATTTTTCAGTTTTTTTTTAATTTTTTATTTTTTGTAAACATATATTTTTATCCCCAGGGATACAGGTCTGTGAATTGCCAGGTTTACACACTTCACAGCACTCACCATAGTACATACCCTCCCCAATGTCCATAGCCCCACCACCTTTTCCCAACCCCCCTCCCCCCAGAAGTTTTTCAGTTCTTTTTTTTTTTAAAGATTTTTTTTTTTTTTTAATTTGACAGAGAGAGAGAGGGACGACAAGTAGGCAGAGAGGCAGGCAGAGAGACAGAGGGGAAAGCAGGCTCCCTGCTTCCGAGCAGAGAGCCCGATGCGGGACTCGATCCCAGGACCCTGAGATCATGACCTGATCTGAAGGCAGAGGCCCAACCCACCGAGCCACTCAGGCGTCCCAAACTTTTCAGTTCTTAACAGTCTCTTTCCTAGGGCAGAATTTATTAATTTTCATAAATTTCAATTTCTTTATTTGTTAGCAGCTGCACATTTGGTATTACATTCTCTTTTTCTTATGGTACTATATCTTTGCTTATAAATTAAAGCCTAATCTGAGTATGCTGGTGTCTTATGTGTCCTTATCCAAACTTGTAAAATCTTTGTGGATTTAAATGTACTTAAAGATTTTCAGTGTATGTAGAAATACTTATGTGTTTACATATCCCCTAACTCTTCTGAAAGAGCCTAGAAAGCAGTGGCGTTCCGGTAGATGTGAGCTTACCCAGTTACTGGTACAGGTTTTCAGTAAAAAGAACCAGAACTCCTTAGAGGCTGTTTCCATGTTGGTGCAAGAAAGAACATGAGCCTAGGAAATAGTCTTGGATTAGTCCGTAAATGCTCACAGAATAATGCTGATGTATTAGCTTTCTAGTGCTATCCTAACAAATTACCACAAACCTGTGGCTTAAACATTTTCTGTTATAGTACTGTAGGTCAGAAGTCCTACACAGGACAGGTCTCAATAAGTTAAAATCAGGGTGTTCACAGGGATGTATTCTTTTCTGGAGTCTCTAAGACAGATTCTGTTTTCTGCTCATTTAAGTTGTTGGACTGTTTCAGTTCCTTATGGTTGTAGGGCTTATCTTCCTGTTTTCTCTGTGACTCTCAGCTTAGGCTTGTCCCTGAAACATGTAGGAACTTTCCCTACAATATTTAAAGCTAAAACAGTACCAACTGCATACAAAGTCTTACAAAACAAAGTTTAAACACTTCCCAACTAATTAAGTGGACACAATACTACATGACACGAAATATGGATGATAGTGAAACAAATTACAGAGCAATGTCCACATGAACATAAGATACAGCAAAATCATGACGAAAAGTTTTTGGAGGTGGAGTGATGGCGGCAGAGTAGGGGGACTGTAAGATTGCCTCATCCCACAAATACAACTAAATATGATCATCCTAAATACCCCAGAAATCAACCTGAAGACTGGCAGAACAAACTCCACAACAAAAGAGAAGAGGCCACATCAAAGAAGGTATGAAGTGTGGTGACATGGTTTAAAAGAGAACAGGATCATGGCTGATGTGGGGAATCATGCTGATGGAGATAATCAAGACACTTCCACAGAGGGAATGCACAGGAAAACAAATACCTGTAGCAATTAGCTTGGAAGGCATGAAGGGCCAAAAAGAGAGGAAGATAATCACTGAGACCCTTAGCATGGTGACAAAAACAACAATCAGATGAAGAGTGCAATAAATGCAATTAGAAACACCTGATGCAATGAACAGCAGGCTAGAAAAAGCAGAATGAATGAATGACCCAGAAAAGTAATGGAAAGTAATAAAGATGGACAAAAGAAAAAATTATGCAAAACAAGAACAGACTCAGTAACTCCATCAAATGTGCTAACGTTCTCATTATAGGAGAGGAAAGAGGAGAAGAGAGAAAACTTATTGGAAGAGATAATAGCTGGAAATTCCCTCATCTGGGGTGCCAGGGTGGCTCAGTTGGTTAAGTGTTTGCCTTTGGCTCGCATCAGGCTCCCTGGTCAGTGGGGAGCCTGCTTCTCCATCTCTTCCCCATTTGTCATCTCTCAAATAAATAAAATCTTAAAAAAAATTCCCTAATCTGAGGAAACAAACATATCTACATCCAAGAGGCACAAAGAACCCCTAACAAAATCTGCAAAAGCAGATCCATACCAAGGCATATTGTAATTAAAAAGGCAAAATATAGTGGTTAAAAAAAAAAAAAACGAAAAAACAACAACAAAAAACTTTAAAAGTGGCAAGGCAAAAAGAAGACAGTTAATGCAACTGCATAAGTCTGTTGGGATTTTTCAGCAGTATCTTTCCAAATCAGAAGGGAGTGTGTAGGATATATTCAAAGTGCTGAATGGGAAAAATCTACAGCCAAGAATACTCTACCCAGCAGGACTATCATTCATAATAGGAGAGATAAAGAGTTTCCCAGACAAAAACTAAAGAAGTTCATGACCACTAAACCAGTTATGCAAGAAATATTAAAGCGGACTCTTTGGAAAGGAAAGACCAAAACTGACAGTATTGAGGGTAGGAAACACAAAACTAGTAAATATGACAACATACACCTAAAATGTGTACGTGGGGTGGGGGTGTAAAGAATGGCTTCAAACTTAAATGACAACCAACTTAATAATATAGACTGCTATATGCAGAAGATGTTACATACAAACCTAATGGTAACCACATATCAAAAACCACTAATATGTGGGGTATGTGGGTGATTCTCTCAGTTGAGTGTCGAGCTCTTGATCTCAGCCCAGGTCTTGATCTCAGGGTTATGAGTTCAAGCCCCACACTGAGTTCCATGCTGAGTGTGAAGTCTACTTTAAAAAAAAAAAAATTGTTAGGGACACCTGAGTGGCTCAGTCGGCTGGGCAGCCATCTTTATTTCAGCTCCAGGTCATGGTCTCAGGGTCCAGGGACCAAGCCCCACATCAGGCTCCATGCTCAGTAGAGAGTATGCTTGAGGAGTCTTTCCCTCTCTCCCCCAACTTTCAAGTGCTCACTCTCTAACATAAAATACTAACACAACCACCCAGGGTGCCTGGTTGGCACAGAGGGTTAAGCCTCTGCCTTCAGCTTAGGTCATGATCTCAGGGTCCTGGGATCAAGTACCACTTTGGGCTCTCTGCTCAGTGGGGAGCCTGCTTCCCCTTCTCCCTCTGTCTGCCTCTCTGCCTACTTGTGATCTCTCTCTGACAAATAAATAAAATCTTTTTTAAAAAAACCCCACCCTAATACTAATACACAAAGAATAAAGAGAAAGCAACTTTTTTTTTTTTAATGTAGGTTCCTTAAGACAAGGAAAACAAATGCAAAAATAAACAGCTGGGACTACATAAAAAGCTTCTGCAGAGCAAAAGAAACAACAAAACTAAAAGGCTACTGACAGAATGGGAGAAGATACCTGCAAATGACATCCGATAAAGGGTTAGTATCCAATATATATAAAACAAACTTATCAAATCCAACACCAAGAAAACAGTCCAATTAAAAGATGGGCAGAAGACCCGAATAGACATACAAAATCTTCAATAAAAGGAGTAAAGGAGACATACAAATCTCCTTCAAGTAAAGGAGACATAAAAATTTTCAAGAAAGACATGAAAGGCTGCTTATCATCACTTATCAGGGAAAAGCAAATCAAAACTACAATGAGATATGATCTCACCCCTGTCAGAATGGCTAAACAACAAACAACACAAGCAACAACACAAGTGCTGGAGAGGATAAGGAAAGGAGTTCTCGGGCACCTTTGGTGGGAATACAAACTGTTGCAGCCACTGTGGAGAACAGTATGGAGGTTCCTCAAAAAGTTAAAAATAGAACTACCCTAAAAAAATAAATATAAAAATAGAACTACCTTACCATCTAGCAATCGTACTAGTGGATATTTACCAAAAGGATACAAAAACACTAGTTCAAAGGGATACATGAACCCCAATGTTTATAGCAGCATTACTTAACATAGAAAAGATATGGAAGCGGCTCAACTGTCCACGGGTTGAAAAATGGATAAGGAAATATGGTATAGGTACATACAATGGAATACTATTGAGCCATCAAAAAGAAAGAAAGAAAGAAAGCAATGACATGGATAGAGACAAAGTGTAATGCTAGGCATCATAAATCAGTCTGAAAAAGACCTACAACATGATTTCATAATGAGGAATTTTTTTTTAAAGATTATTTGAGAGAGAACTCCAGAGAAAGAGCACAAGTTGAGGAGGGGGCAGAAGGAGAGGAAGCAGTAGACTCCCTGTTGAGCGAGGAGCCTGATGCAGGGCTGGATCCCAGGACCTGGGATCATGACCTGAGCAGAAGGCATACCTAACTGATTAAGCCACCCAGGCTCCCCTTTTATGAGGAATTTAAGAAACAAGCAAAAGGGGGAAAAAATAGAAACCAAGAAACAAACTCTTAACAATAGAGAATAAACTGATGGTTACCAGAGGGGAGAGGGGTTGGGGGATTAAGGAGTGCACATGTCAAATTGAACACTTGGTAATGTGTGCAGTTGTGGAATCACAACATTGAATACCTGAAACTAATACAACACTGTATGTTAACAAATGGAGTCAAAAAATTTAACAAAATTTTAGCAAATTGAACCCTCCCGTGCACATATATAAGCCCCAATAAGTCATACCCTGGTGTGGTTTATCAGGTATGCCAGAATGACCTAATAACGGAGTCTAACGCAGACCGTATTACCAGGAATATGAAAGCCATCGAAGACTGGTGGAAGCATTTCACAGACTTAAACCCAGCCTGTGATAAAATCTCGCAGCAAACGAGGGTTAGATGGGAATTTTCTCAGCCTGCCTCGGGCATCTGTGAAAACCAACAGCTTACAAATCAGTGAAAGGATGTCCTGCGCTAACAGATGGAAGAAGTGATTCTGTTAAACTCCGCTTCACCCAAAGCCATCTAGATTCCACACGACCCTGTCAACTTGCCAAAGGCGTCTTCCATGGAATCAGAACAATTGTGAACTCGCACAGAGCTGTCAGAGACACGGAGTGGGTCGCACGGAGCCGTCAGACACCCAGTGGTCGCGTGTTCGCGGAAATGACCCAGCTAGCACCACATCCAAGTGCATGTCCATGCTGGCTCTCCTGACAGGAAAACCTCACTCCGCGCCCCGCGGTTCCGGAATGGGACAAGCTCCTGGTCTCGGCTGAGGGCCTTGGGCCAACCACCACTCGCCTCCAGGAGCCCAAACTCAGGTGGGCACAGGGGAGGGCGAGGAGCTCCAGGACCCTTTATATTGGGCCTCTGGAACCGGGAGGGCGAGAGGGTCCCACCGACCCAAGGGTCCCCATAGCCTGCACCCACTCGCCTGCCCCCAGCCCACCACGCAAATTGGAAGGGCCGCTGGGGCCCTGGGAGTTGTCTGCTCCCACCCTTCCAGGTCGCAGGTGGGGGGTGACCGCGGCCCACCACACTCCCAGCCTCAGTAGGCCTTCTGGAAAAGGCCCCCATGGCCACAGGTGCCGGAGGGCTGGAGACCAGTGTGGGTCTGGGGAAGCAAGGGGCTAGGCTGGCACAGCTCATGCAAAAGGGAGGGGATGGGGTGGGGTTCTGCTCTCCTTCCCTTCTCCCCCCACCCTCAGCAAACAGGCACAGACCACCTCCCAGCCTCTATGACATCATGGGAATGTCCGCACCCACTTCCTCCGAGGCAGGGTAGGGGGACGCCTCCCTCCTGTGTTGTTAGGGGAGGACCGATGGCCGCCACACACATGGCACAGCCTGTTGGGTAATGTAGTTTCTGTCCTGCATGTGACCAAGTTGGGCTGGGCCCTCCCCAGTCCCCACAACCTTGGCCGTCATACTACTGCTGTAGATGTACTGTCATACATAGCACTGTGAGGGCCCATGGGAAGTACTGCTTTAGGACTCCAGAGGCAAGGGTCATGGGGCTGTAAGGGCCTGGTTGGCCGGAGGGAGCCATTTTGTTGCAGTAAACTTAGATTGACCCTATGCAGCGGACTTAGATTGACCCTGCCCCTCCCAGAGGAACTTACTTGCAAAGCCTAGATACAAGGGTGGATCAGGCCAGGTGAAGACATCCAATCAGTGGGGCACGCATATATTTACTGAGGTGAGTTTAAATTCCATTGGCCACCTGTGTGTGGGCGGGGCTCAACCACCCCTATAAAGGTTAGTTTGGGAGGCTGAGCTGTGGGAGGAGTAGGAGAGCTGTCAGAGCCGCCAGAGCCACCAGAGCCACCAGAGCCGTCAGAGCTGTCAGAGCCATCAGAGCTGTCAAGAGCTATCAGAGCCACCAGAGCTGTCAGAGCTGCCAGCAGCCCCACCGCCCCAAGCCACAGTCTTGCCGAACGGCCTTGCGGGAGCAGCGTCATTCTGGGGAGCAGCTTCATTCCGGGAGCGGCTTCCTCGACATGAGGCCTCCTCGGTGAGCGGCCTAGTCAGGAGCAGCATTATCTGGGGAGAGGCCTTGTCTGGAGCAGCCCCGTCAGGGAATGGCCTCGTCCAGAGTGGCCACGTTGGGCGCGGCCTTGCTGGGGTCATCGTCATCACCTTTTCGTAAGAGACCGCCCTTACCAGTTAGTTTGGTTTTTGATGCTTGGCATGAAATAAAGCTTTGCTTGACCTTCACTTTGTATCAGTCTCGTTCCTTTGATCACAGACCCTAACATTGGGGGCTCATCTGGGATTAAACAATGAGAACTGAGCCAACATCAGAATTTTTGGGAAAAGCCTTCAGAGGTATTGGGATCTTGGGTGTTGGGATCTTATCTGTCTGTCTGGTTCCAGAGCTCCAGGGTATAGCCCACCAGGGAGAAGCTGGACGTGGCCATGCTCCCCAGGGCTGGAGTGGATGTGGGGACGCCCCATCCCTCTGCTAGTAGATCGACAGGGGGTTCGAGTCCCCCTAGGCGAGCCACCCTAGACGGTTGGGGGATAAAGAAAGCCCCCACCAGTGGCAGGTTCTGGGTAAGAATCGTTGGGCCTGCTGTTGTCTTTGCCTGGTTCTTTTGTTGTCTGTTGTGTGGTTTGTTGTGTTTGTAGGGGACCAAGAAATCCCCCACCAGCAGCAGGCTCTGGATGGGGATTGCTGGGTTTGCGGCTGTCTTTGCCTTGTTTTTTGGTTGTATGTTGTGCTGTTTGTTGTATTTGGAGAAATGGGACAAACAGGGAGTAAGGGGCCTGTGACACCCCTAGGTCTTGTTCTTGAACATTTCAAGGATTTTCAAGGTAAAGCCACTCAGTCAGGTGACAAGGTTTATCCGGGAAAACTAAAAACACTCTGCCAATTAGAGTGGCCCACTTTCTCCACAGGGTGGCCGCCGGAAGGAATGTTTGCCTTGACTCAGATCTATTCTACCCTGAGTGAGGTCTTTGATCTACATCGAGACAAAATACCGTACATTGTGGCTTGGCAATATCTGATAGAAGAGCTACCATCATGGCTCAAGTCCCACCTTCCCCCTGCTAACGAAACCATCTCTCTCCCTCTAAGGCAGGTCAGAGCACCAAAACCAGAACAGACAGATGAGGGGGAACCAGGGAAGAAGACCGTTCTACCTCCATCGGATATGGAGGATGTGGTATTTCCCCCCACCCCCTTATTTGTCCTCTAAATCTGACTCTCAGTCCCGAAATGCCTTTACCAGTCCACCTCATACACAGTCGGGGTCCACCAAGCAGAGAGACTTCCATGATCCTTTCCCTTTCCTCTATCCCCCTCTGCCTCCCTTTACCTCACCAATACTGTCCGCGCCAATGCTCCCTCTTCATGAGGTTGCTCTACCAGACGGGAGAGGGCAGCCCCACCTAAGCTATATCCTTTTCTCCTGACATTTATAACTGGAAGACTCAGCACAAATCCTTTTCTGTCCACCCTCAGGATTTATTTAGCCTCTTGGAGACTGTCTTTCTTACTCATCAGCCTACCTGGGTGGATATTCAACAGCTCCTTATGGCTCTCTTTAATGGGGAAGAGCAAGATTGCATCATGTGAGAAACCCATAAGGTGATAAGTGAGAGACTTGGCAGGGACCTCGATCCCCGCCGAATAGAGGACTACTGTCCAAGGGAACCCCCTGACTTGGATCCAAACTCTGATGAAGGTAAGGAGAGCTTACGTTTCTATTGCCAGGCTCTACTGGGAGGCCTCCGTGCAGCTGCAAGGAGACCCATAAATATATCTAAAAAATAGTATGGTGACTTAAGTTAAGAATGAGTCTCCAGGAGCTTTCCTAGAAAGGCTAATTGAAGCCTATAAAATCTATAGCCTGATCTATCCTGAGGCACCCGAAAATCAGAGGGCAATGAATCTTGCTTTTGCCAGTCAGTCAGCCCCAGATATAAGGAGGGAACTTCAGAAAATCGAAGGATTTGAAGGGAAGAATCTGAGTTAGTGGGAAAAGCAGAAAAGGTATTTAACAACAGGGATGCACAAGAGGATGAAAAACAGACAAACTGGTTAAGGTTTTGGCATTATATGAGGCGGGGAAGAGACGGGTAGGGGATAGTAAATGGAAGGAAAAGCCTAGCATAGAGAAGGCAGGTGGGAAGACTTAGATTCAGATCAGTGCTCTTACTGTAAGGAAAAAGGACATTGGGCCAGGGAATGCCCCAAAAGGAAGAAAGCAATGCTTGCCACCAGAGTCTGAAGGGGTCATGGTTCGGAGCCCCTCCCCAAACCTCGGGTAACAATTGAAGTGGAGGGGAAATCAGTTGATTTTTTGGTGGACACGGGAGCCCAATTTTCATCATTACTTAACCCTATGGGAAAAGTATCTGGAGAGGAAGTTTGGGTACAAGGAGCAAATGGCACAAAGAGACATAAATGGACAACAGAAAGGACTTTAAATTTGGCCTCGGAGGTAGTTAAACATTAAATTTTGGTCCTCCCTAATGCCCTATATAACTTGATGGGAAGAGATCTCCTCCACAAGTTAAGAGCTGGTATTCGGTTCTCGGAAGGAGGCATGACTGTAACCTTGAGACAACCCACTGTACAAGTGCTTATGGCAGCAGTAGATGAATACCTCCTTTACGAGCCAGTCTCAAAACCAGAGGGAACAAAGGGAGGGGAGCCTTCTCCAAATCCTACAGGACGAGTTTTCCCAGGTCTGGGAAGAAGGGAAGCCCCCTGGCTTGGCCAAGGAACAACCTCCAGTGGTGGTACAATTAAAGGCGACAGCTATGGCTATTCACGTTTGGCAGTACCCCCTTCCCCGGGAAGCAAAGGAAGGGATCAGAAAACACATTAACCACCTCTGAGGAGACGGGATCCTAGTTCCTTGCAAATCTCCATGGAACACACCTATGCTGCCTGTCAAAAAGGCCGAGACTGGGGAGTACCGACCCGTCCAGGACTTGTGGGAGGTTAATAAATGGTTTGAAGATATCCACCCAATGGTGCCTAACCCCTATACCCTACTCTCCCTCCTGGGCCCCAAAAGAACTGTGTATACCATCTTAGATCTCAAGGATGCATTTTTCTGTATATCTTTAGCAAGGGAATCTCAGCCCCTTTTTGCTTTTGAGTGGTCCAACCCACAGAAAGGGTTTCAAGACCAGCTCACCTGGACAAGACTTCCCCAAGGATTCAAGAATTCACTCACCATTTTTGACAAGGCCCTACATGAGGATTTGCATGAGTACAGAACCTCCAACCCAGGAGTCACTCTGTAACAGTACGTTGATGACTTGTTAGTAGCCGCTGAGGTCTATGAGTCATGTTTGTGGGGGACGAGAGCTCTCTTACAGACTCTGCAGGAAAAAGGGCATCGGGTGTCCGTGAAGAAAGCACAGCTCTGTCAGAGCCATGCCACTTATCTAGGCTTTGATCTCCATGAGGGAGTGCTTTCACTGTCTGAGACCAGGAAACAGGTGATTACCCAATACCCCCGCCCCACCACATCCCGACAAGTGAGGGAGTTTCTTGGGACAGTGGGCTACTGTAGGCTGTGGATACTGCAGTTTGTGGAGATTGCCTGACCTCTCTACGAACTGGCAAAAGGAAGGCTCACTATTTTAGAGTGGACAGCTGAGGCAGAAGGAGCATTTCAGGAATTACAAACAGCCTTAATGAGTGCCCCAGCATTGGCCATCCCAGATGTTACCAAGCCCTTCCAATTGTATGTGGATGAAAAGGCAAGGATGGCCAAAGGAGTTTTAACTCAGACTCTGGGGCCTTGATGAAGGCCAGTAGCCTATCTTAGCAAGAGATTAGATCCAGTAGCAGCTGGGTTCCCCCCCTTGCCTCCGCATAATTGCTGCCATGGCCCTCCTGGTCAAGGATGCAAGTAAATTGACTCTGGGTCAAAATCTCATCGTAACCACAACACATGCTATTGAGGGCCTTCTCTGGACTCCACCAGACCAATGGATGACGAACGCCCAAGTGACGGGGTATCAGGCCCTTCTCCTCAATGAACCAAGAGTGACCTTCCAGCCCCCGGCGGTGCTAAATCCAGCCACACTTCTGCCAGAGGAGCTAGCTGACCATCCACATGACTGTGGGGAGGTCCTAACCCAAGTCACAGGAATAAGGCCAGATCTCAGAGACATTCCCCTCCTGGATGCCAAGATGACTCTGTTCACAGATGGGAGTAGCTACATGGTCAATGGAAAGAGGTATGCAGAGGCTGTGGTGGTTTCTCCTGAGCAGAAACTCTGGACAGCAGCCCTGCCACATGGAACTGAGGCACGAAAAGCAGAACTGATTGCACCACTAAGGCACTGCAGATGGCCAAAGGTAAAACCGCCAACATCTATACTGACAGCAGGTATGCCTTTGCTACTCTCTATATGCATGGGGCTATTTATAAAGAAAGGGGCTTATTAACAGCAGAAGGAAAATGAATTAGAAACAGAGGAGAAATATTGGCTCTCCTCCAGGCTATTTGGGACTCAAAAGAGGTGGCTGTTATGCATTGCCCGGGACACCAAAAGGGGACTGACCTGATTTCAAAAGGAAACCACTTAGCAGATCAAACTGCAAAGCAAGCAGCCCGAGAAACAGTGCAAGAACTGGTTACACTCCCAGCTCCAGCCCTACCAGAAAAACCGAACTATTCAGAAGAATATTTAAAGTATTTACAGAAATGGGTTAAATTGGACTATGAAGGGGACTGGGCTAAGACTAAAGCAGGAAAAATAATTCTTCCTCAAAGACTAGGTAAGAAGTTAGTAGACCAGATACATCAGGGTACTCATTTGGAGATACGCAAACTCAAGGACCTTATAGGCAAGCAACTCCAGGTTTCTAAATTAGGGCGTATGGATCAGGATGTAGTTGATAGATGTGCTCAATGCCAGGCAGTTAATGTGGAAGAACTAAAATGGAAAGAGGGAAAAAAGAAAGAGGTAAGGAACCAGGAATTTATTGGGAAATAGATTTTACAGAAATGAAACCCGGAAAATAAGGACACAAGTATATGTTAGTTTTTTATAGATACCTTTTCAGGCTGGGTAGAGGCTTTTTCCGCCAAACATGAGACGGCAGGAGTGGTAGCCAAAAAGCTACTAGAAGAAATGATTCCTAGGTTTGGGCTGCCTCTCGCAATTGGGTCAGACAATGGCCCTGCATTTGTGAGTTCAGTCTCACAGGCATTGGCCAAGGCCGTGGGCACTAATTGGAAATTACATTGTGCCTACTGGCCCGAGTTCTGGGAAAGTAGAGAGAATGAACCAGACTCTTAAAGAGACCTTGATAAACCTAATTCTGGAGACTGGCGGTAGATGGGTGGATCTCCTTCCTTTCACCCTCCTCAGGGCATGATGACCTATTTAAACAAGGTGACCCCATTTGAAATAATGTTCGGGAGACCCCCCCCAACTCTGTCCTCGGCTACAGGAGGTTGCCCTAGCAGAAATGACTGATCAGTCTGTACTCCAGTCACTGCAGGCATTACAGTCTGTCTTTAAAAAAGCCCATGCAGGGATCTGGACTGCCCACATTGGAACGGAGACGGAGGTGGAACCACATCCTTACCAACCGGGGACTTGGTTTGGATATGTCACTATCAAGTGGGGAACTTGGAGCCTCGCTGGAAGGAATCGTTTACTGTTATCCTGACCACCCCCATGGCAGTAAAAGTAGAAGGCATTAGGGCCTGTGTTCATGCAGGTCACGTCAAATGAGCAGAGAGTAAGGATGCCCCCCAGAGATGGAAGCGGCAGCCGACAGACCCCGCTGACCATGGACTAAAGGTAAGACTAAAGAAACTGTGAGTTTATTGTTGCTCCTATTGTTACCTGTTTATGTAAAGTATAGGTGGGAAATTATATGAACGGAATTAGAAAAAATGTGCCGACTGTGTACTAATGTCATTTGTATAAGAGAAAATTAGAGCGATAAAATGTTAGTCTTACATGCTCAATATAACATAGAACTGGCTGAAAAGTCAAGGATTTGACTAATCTCCAAAGAAAAGGGGGTAATGTAAGGGCCTGGTTAGCCAGAGGGAGCCATTTTGTTGCAGTAAACTTAGATTGACCCTATGCAGTGGACTTAGATTGACCCTGCCCCTCCCAGAGGAACTTACTTGCAAAGCCTAGATACAAGGGTGGATCAGGCCAGGTGAAGACATCCAATCAGTGGGGCATGCATATATTTACTGAGGTGAGTTTAAATCCCATTGGCCACCTGTGTGTGGGCGGGGCTCAACCACCCCTATAAAGATTAGTTTTTGAGGCTGAGCCATGGGAGGAGTAGGAGAGCTGTCAGAGCCTCCAGAGCCGCCAGAGTCATCAAGAGCTGTCAAGAGCTGTCAGAGCCGCCAGAGCCATCAGAGCTGTCAGAGCTGTCAAGAGCCATCAGAGCCTTGAGAGCTGTCAGAGCCATCAGAGCGCCACTGGCCCCACCACCCCAAGCCACGGCCTCGCCAAGCGGCCTTGCAGGAGCAGCGTCATTCCAGGGAGCAGCTTCATTCCGGGAGAGGCTTCCTCAACATGAGATGAGGCCTTCTCGGTGAGCGGCCTAGTCAGGAGCAACATCGTCTGAGGGGAGGCATTGTCTGGAGCAGCCCCGTCAGGGAACGGCCTCGTCCAGAGTGGCCACGTTGGGAGCGGCCTTACCAGGTTCATCGTCATCACCTTTTCGTAAGAGACAGCCCTTACCAGTTAGTTTGGTTTTTGATGCTTGGCGTGAAATAAAGCTTTGCTTGACCTTCGCTTTGTATCAGTCTCGTTCCTTTTATCATGGACCCTAACAGGGGCCACCTTGGGTGAAAGCCCCATCCTGGGTGAGCTGCAATGGGAGACTTCTCCTTACTGGCCTTAAGCAAGCCTCTTCAACCTCTGAGGAAAAAATTATACTTAAAAACCGTAAATAAGCCCTGGGGATGAAATGTGCAGCATGATGACTATGGTTAACAGTACTACACAAAAAGTAATATTTAAGAGGTTTAAAAATAGGCGATATAAAGATAACTTGCAGAATCGTGTACTAACATTAAATAGTGCTCTAATCAAGTACTTCCCAAACCAGTAGCATTAACCTCACACAGGAATAAGTTAAAAATGCATCCAGGAGGACCCCAATCCATGCCTGAACCTGCAGCTAAATCCTGGGGAGGTGTATGCAAACTGAAATCACGGATGCTGGAGAAGATATCCAGTGGAGGAACACAAATGAGAAAGTGTAATGAAGATATAATTGCCTAATAACTTCTGCCTGTATTTCATTGCCCAAAACTCATTTACATGGCTCATGTAGACAAAGCTGTGTGTCCATCAAGGGAAAACCAGATTGGAGAGCATCTACCTACTTCCTCGTACAATTCATCAGATATCCATTTTATTATTCTTCCTACGTATTCAGTACTACTACCCTTTGGGTGGTAACCCAAAATTCCATACCTTCTTTTTTTTAAGATTTTATTTATTTATTTATTTCACACACACACACACACACACAGAGAGAGAGAGAGAGAGAGAGAGAGATATCATAAGTAGGCAGAGAGACAGGCAAAGAGAGGGGGAAGCAGACTCCCTGCCAAGCAGAGAGCCAGATCCAAGGGGCTCCATCCAAGGATACTGGGATTATGACCTCAGCCTAAAGCAGAGGCTTTAACCCACCAAGCCACACAGGCGCCCCTCCATGCCTCCTTCTTAATGTTAGTATTTCTATTTTTTTTTTTTAAGATTTTAAGTAATCTCTACACCCAAGCTGGGGTTCACACTCAGAACCCTGGGATCAAGAGTCGCATGTTCTACTGACTGAGCCAGCCAGACACACCTAATATGTCTATTCTTAAGACCACACACAAAGTGAGTTACTTGTTGTCACTATATAACTATTGTTCTGTGACACTGTGGAAGGACCCATTCAAGGATCTGCTGAAGGAAAAAACCATGCCAACCTAGATTTCTATATATGTCAAAATTTCAAGAAAGAATACAAAATAAGACTATTTCAAACAAAAAATGAGGAATTTAATGGAAGATTAATACACACAAAATAAAATCCTAAAGGTTATACTTAAGAATTTTGGAAAGTAATCTTAGATGAAATATTTAAAGTGATAGAAGGAATGAGGACCCAAGAGGGGAATACATATGTGGATTGGTACATCTGCCTATTATTTGCATTAAACATGAATAACATTTCCTTGTGGAGTCGGATTAATAAAGTTAAGATTCATAGTCTCAACACATATACTGAGATAGAACATATTAATCTTCTAAGTCCCTTATATTGCCTGGGAAGAAGGAAAAGCATTAATAAGTCTGTGCTATACTTTTTTAAGTGTTTGTAAATTTTAGCTTAAACAATAACAAACAGAATGAGCTTTGTAAACTAGATTTTTTTTTTTTTAAATCTGGATTGTAAATAACAGGTTTTTTTAAAGACCAGAAAAATAACAAGTGAGGCAAAGAAAGCCACAAAATAAGAGGACATATAAACCCAAATATGTAAAATATTACATTAGGTAAGTATGAAATAAATTAAATTAGCAGTCAGTCTTTTTGATGGTTAAAACCCCTCTTCACAAGATACTTAATCTTCGTTAATAAATTTCAAGGACAGTTTTCAAATTGCTATTCAAAGAACAATTAACATTCTATGGCATCTTCAGCCACCCCATCTCTACCAGGGAAAGAAACTGGGGCAAAGAATGTCCTGGCTTTGGTTGCTGGGGAACCAAGACCTTGTGCTCACGGTCACCAGAATCTATGATCAAGCTTCTAAAGGTCTAAAATCAGCTGAGACGTCATCAAGACCTGCAGTGTATTTTTACAAACAAATCCCATCAGTACATGTACTGATGAGAAAGGAACAGGATGGCATGAAGGGGTTAACACCATAGTGAAAATCATTTTAACAACAGCTAACATTTGGGGCACCTGGGTGGCTCAGTGTGTTAAACCTCTGCCTTCGGCTCAGGTCATGAACTCAGGGTCCTGGGATCGAGCCCCACATCGGGCTCTCTGCTCAGCAGGGAGCCTGCTTCCTCTTCTCTCTCTGCCTGCTGCTCTGCCTACTTCTGATCTCTCTCTGTCAAATAAATAAGATCTTTAAAAAAAAAGAGCTAACATTTAAGAATACCCACAAACCTAACACCAGGTACTTTACAACGCTATCCTTTAACCTGCATAACCACCTGGTGAGGTGTGTCAGTCAACACTCTTGTTTCATAGGTAATGAAGCTGAGACTCACAAAGGATATTAGATCACCCACTTTGCAGAGGAAGAAACCAAGAACCCAAAAAGTCCCTGGGTTGCACTGTCATGGCCACTAGAAAGAAGCGCAGCTGAGAAGGGTGCTCACCAGCACTGCATGGCTTCCTGCCCAAATTCAACCAATCTGGGTAGTGGTAGGGCCAGGGCCCCACAGAATCAGAGAAATAAAGCCATGGCAAATTCACTGCCCATGTAACCATCAAGGGGAGAGAGTCCTGCCTTTTTCTGTCCAAGAAAGGGAGTCTTCAGCTTCACTTGCTCACTCAACAAACTAGGTGCTGACTGAAAACCTAGAATACAAGGACAGGCCATGTCACATTCCCAAGGATACAAAGGGCTCATTCTTCATGGAGGAGGGAAAGTCATTCCCTGGGGCTCACCCATCATACCAATTATGGACATGTCTTGTTGGCTCTGCCTCCTAACATGTCCCAAGTCATCTTCTACCCACCAAATACAGTGCCACCATTGTGGGACAGTCCAATGACAATGCACTCCTAGACCACCCAGTGGCCTCATCTCTCTATCCCACATCAATTTTTCCCTCTTCAGTCCACTCTCCACACAGCAGCCAAGGGTAAATTCAGAGACAGGATCATGCTACCTCCCTGCTGAATCCCTTCCTCAGCCTCCCAGAACAGTTAGAATAAAATCCACAAAGCCCTGTGCATCTGGCCCTGTTCTCTCTTGTCTTACGGCTCACCACTCATTTCCTCCAGACACACTGGCATTCAGCTGTTTCCTCTAATAAGGCCAGTTCTTGCCTGCCTCGATGTCTTCACACATACAAAAATGTTCTTCCTCATTGTTGAACATGGCCGGGGCTCCTCCATCCCACATGGCTCTGCATGCTGTCACCCTTTGTGTACTGTCTGCTCCTCTGTCCATGCTTGACAGAGGAACATACATCTTCCCACTTATACAAGAAAGGCCTGTGGGGAAATGACATGACTGAGGTCACCCAGATGGTGATGGGCACAGCTTGGAAGTGCTAGAATTCCAACTGTCCCAAGGACCCAAGCCCTCAGCCACTGGACCACTCTTCCCAATGGACATCTGTCCTCCATGCCTAAGTGCTGACCCTGATTATGCCACATAAGGAGTCCAGGCACATTACTGTCATAGCGGCAGTGTTACTACACCACCCCTCTGTGTTACCACATGTTCTTCCCTTCCAGACAGCAAGGCCCATGTCTCAGCCCCCCATGTATTTCCAAGACACAAGGTACATGTGGGTTAATGGGCATGAAGGATGGGGTTCTTGTGACTCCTGCCCATCATACCAGCAAGAGCACAGCAAGCCCATGGAAACACAGAAAGTTAGATGGGGGGAGACAATGGACCATGAGGGAGGAAGGCCCTTCCTCTGCAAAGCACATTGGTTCTGCTATGGGACAAAATGAGGCCAGGTCTCTGCAGGTCACATGACAGTAAAGAACTCTCATGTGTGGAAAGAAGATCCCTCTACTGAGAACCACATTGTATTTTGGAATACTGGCCTCCAGTCTCTGTAGTGCCAGGGCTCAGCATCAGGTAGAGGTGACGTTGCAGGCATAGCACAAACTGCACATGTATGAAACACACACAGTATGCAGGGAAGCCTTGGGTATGAACTCTCAGATGCCAAGTAACATCCTCCCTCCGGTCAAACATCTGCCACTGCCATACTTTAAAAAGGTCTCTTTAAGAAGAACTCAGTATGAGTTCTCTGATGTTGACTGAGGCCTGCCTTCTGGTCAAAGGTCTTCCCACATCTCTTACACTTGTAGGATTTTCCTCCACTGTGAATCTTTTTATGAGTAGTGAGGGTTGAGCTGTAGCTGTAGGTCTTTCCGCACTCACTGCACTCATAGAGCTTCTCCCCAGAATGACACCTCATGTGTCGAGTTACAGAAAAGCTGTTACAAAAGGCTTTCCCACATTCTTTGCACTCAAAGGGTTTTTCTCCAGTGTGGGTTCTATTATGGCGTATAAAATCAGAGTGGCGGGCAAAGGCCTTCCCACATTCACTGCATGCATAAGGCTTCTCTCCACTGTGAATCCGCTGGTGCTCCGTGAGGTGTGACCTGCGGCTGAACGCCTTCTGGCATTCGATGCACACATAGGGCTTCTCCCCAGTATGAACTCGCTGGTGTTCTGTGAGGTGTGACCTGCGGCTGAAGGCCTTCTCACACTCGACGCACTCATAGAGCTTCTTCTTAATGTGAATGCTATAGTGTCCAGTGAGATCTGCCTTCTTGAGAAAGGCCTTCCCACACCTTTTGCATTTATAGGGTTTTACTCTAGTGTGAATCCACTGATGTTGAAGAAGGAAGTGATTCTTGATAAACTCTTTCCCGCATTCCTTGCATTTGTAGGATTTCTTCCCTCCATGAATCAAGGGGTCTTTCCTTGGTCTATGTGATTCACACTCCAGGAGACCATCTCCTGGAGAGACTTGCTCCTGTAAATAATTTCTGCCCAGATTTTTACTTGTTACCAAATCATCACACTCAGGGTTCACCTTTTCAGGCCGGGTTTCCTTGTAGGGGACTGTCCCTGTCCTTATATGCTCTCCCTGTTTTTCTGATGGTCTTTCTTGTTCCCTGGCTTTTCCCAATGTGGAAACACTGGAGTCTTCCTCAGTCAGTAACCTGTGGGGCAAGCATCCCTCAAACAAGGCTGGTGGAGAAGCAGAAGGCTCTGTAGTATTGGTTTTTGCTTTGTCATCTGAAGGGAATCCAATGCACAGAAGAGGCCCATTAGCAATGCCAACATACAAGGAACAAACTCACTAAGCCAGTGGGAAAAAGAAGATGGAAACAGGGCCACTGGTACCTGATGGATTTTCACATCTCTGAAACTCAGGTTTGGATTTTTTTTTTTCCTTTTTTGCTGGTCCTTGGATTCTTGACATCTTTAAAGGGACAACCTTGGGAAGAGTCTGGGGTAGGGACCAGAGAAGAATCCCTTCCTCACTATCCAGAGGGGAGAGAAATGATGACACCATGTGCTGTGTTTGTTCTAATAAAGGATGTCACAGGGAGCACTACAAAGGGTGCATCTAACCCAGCCCAAATGAGAGAGAAAGACAACTGGGAGGTGTCTTGAGATCGGAGTTCTAACGAAGCAAGAGTTTACAACAAACAGGGCACTGCAGCCAGAGGAGGCAGAGTGTACAAAGGTGCAGAGTCTAGAGAGAACCTTGGGTGCTGAGGGAACTTCAGAGCACTAGAGGATGGGGGAGATGTAGCTGGAGACGCAGCAGGGTGCAGACTGCAGAGTCTGTAAGGGTGAGAGTAAGTACAGCCATGGCCACTCCCAGGACAGTGACTACAAGGCTAAGGGTGAGCAGGACCTGCCATGGGGACATATTAAACCTACTGTGTGAGGAACAGCTAGGTAGCTAAAACACGGACAAAAGCTAGAGAAATTTGAAATATTTCAAGATATTAAAGAGAAGCTATGCAAATGAAGAAGTTTATAACAAGGTTGTCAGCTCTCCTCAAATCTATCTGTAAATTCATCACCAGTCCAGATAACAAGATAACAAGATTTTCCATGAAACTCAACAAGCTGATTCTAGAATTTATATGCAAGAGTTAAGGGCCAAGAATGTCACTAGAAAAAGAATAATGAGATGGGGCTTGCCCTCCCAGTATTAGGGTTATGATGAAAGTATAGACATCGAGACAGCATGGTACTGGCAGAGCCATAAGGAAAACTAGCAGCAGGACACCACAGTGCTCAGAAATAGACTCAGGAAAAAAAAAAAGACTCAGGGATACACACAGCTTTCACTGACTGCAGAAATGGTGCAGGGGGTCAGTGGCAGAAGAAAGGGCGATATAACAAATAGAGCTAAAAACCTGGCAACCCACATGCAGGAAAAAGTTACTGCATTTCTACTGCATGTCATACACAAAGTTAGTTCTTAGTAAGCAACAAAAAAGGAATATAACTTGAGCTTGGTGTAAGGAAAGACTTCCTAGCAAGACATGAAAAGCAGTAATCATAAAACAAAAGATAAATTGATCTGACTAAATAAAATACGAGTTTCTTTTAATCAAGAGATGCTTTAAAGAAAATTTCTAAAAAGCTAAGCTCTAATAGAATACAATTGCAGCATAAAGAATGAGTAAAAGGTTAGTATCAGGAATTAAAAAAAATCTGACAAATCAGAAAGGGAAGAGCTACCATCTTAGTGATTCTCGATGGAGACAAAGGGAGAGCAGACACATCTCAGCCTAGAACATGGCAGGGACTGTGGGAAAGATGGCAGGTGGCTCTAAAGGCCTTCTCCACCAGCCAGGCCTCAAAAGACAGGAGGAAACCAAGAAGGAGGCTGCACGTCCCTGAATGGAGGTGAAGAGAAGACTTACCTAGTGAGACCAGGAGCCTGTAGGTCTCCCTCATCACCTTCCAGTACAGTGTCCTTTGGGGCAGGTCCAATAATTCCCACTCCTCCCGGGTGAAGGTGACAACCACATCTTTGAAGGTCACCGGTGCCTGGAAAGTCAAACACAGTAGCATTATGTGCTTTATGGCACATAAATGTTGGGTGGGGCCAGAGCCTGCAACTTAGTGTCTGGTGAAGGTGTACAGAGGTCCATCCCTGAATCATTGAGGCCTCTTGAAGGCTAAGCTCTGAGCTGGACTTAAGAGGGAGGCAGACATGGCTGACAGAGAAGCCCTCCATGGTGGAAACAATGGAGAATGTCAGACAATCACATTCCCATGTGGACCATGGGGACAGATGATAAGTGGTCTGGGACAACAGAGGGACAGGGAAATAACCATGGTAATTCCAATAACAGAAGAGCAGCAGCCCAAGCCAAACCTCCCTGGTTCTTCCTGTGTGCCTGCCTTGGGCTGTGGGATTCACATGCTCTGGTAAAGGGATGAAATGTTCGCAGCTGTGTACCTCATGGAAGCCATTTCACTTCTCTGAGCCTTGATTTCCCTGTCAGTATAATAGTTCTCTCACCTTATCAGGTTATTTGAGAATCCAAGGGAAAACATTCCTAAAGCCAGCACTCGAGTTCTGGCTCAAGGCAGTGCTCTGTACATTTATTAACCCTTCCATCACCATGAAGATAAATGGCATCATCAGCTCCACATCACAGGGAGTTGAGGCTCAGGGAGCTACCGTGAGTCACCTGAGAGTTCCCAGTCTACACCCCAGAGGTAGGATTTGAACCTAGGTCCTTCTGGCCCAGATCTGTAGTAACCCTGACACTGCTCCATTACTGTACGTGAAGCACTTTTTTTTTAAGTAAAAATTATTTATTTGAGAGAGAGAGAGAGCGAGCATGAGCAGAAGGTGGAAGGAGCAGCAGAGGGAGAGGGAGAGGCAGACTCTCCATCAAGCAGGGAACCCAATGTGGATCTCAACCCAAGGGCCCTGAGGTCATGAGCTGAGCCGAAGGCATATGCTTAACTGACCAACCCACCCAGCCGCCCCAGGTGAAGCAGTTCTAGTAACAGTTGCTGTTAATCTACTTCTGCCATCCCTGACCACTCTTCCTTGGACAAGGACAGAAGACTGCAGCCATCCTCACCCTCATGCAAGAGGCACAAAAGAGGGTGATACTCATCCTGGGAGTGGTAGTGTCTGGGCCATCTCCCCATACCCACTTGGGTGCACCAGCCTTCTCAGATGCCCCAGGAGATTCCGCAGTGAGCTATCACTCAGTTTTCCCTTCCTGAGTCCTGATAGCATGTGTCTCTGAGTCAGGAACACCATACATACCAGGGAACCCGAGTGGCTGAGAACAATGCCACAAAGGCAGTAGCCTCTGACTGGCTGTGATGTGTGTCCTGGTGAGGGTGGGGTGAACATCCAGCCAATGACCGCACATGCTCCCCTTCCCAAGACACATCTCAGCAGGTGGCGAGGGAGGGTGCTTGGCAATCACAAGGCCCTCTGGTGCCTCCTTAAACAATTCTCCTCACTGCCTCCATCCACGAGGTTCCCCAATCTGGGACGGCTCCTCTTACTCTCCTTGTTCCCACACTCACCTGTAGGGGAAATCCCTGCCCATCTCACAGAGGTTAATATAGGTGTCATCCTCGGGCCTCCCCAGCCCACTGTGGTTGGAAACACAGGCTCTGGTAGCTGGTAGTTAATGGACAATATGTGATGTTTAACTACTTCAGAGTTGCGTGACCTTGGGTAGGTAACTTAACGTCTCTGAACCTCCAGTTCCTCTTCTGTAAAGCAGGGATGATAATAGCACCTAACCCTGAGGGGACGGGAACTGAATGAGATGAAACACAGTAACTGTTCCTCAAAGCAAATCAAGGGCTCAGTAAAATCCAGCCATAGCCATGTTTGGTTATTCTTATTTTTCCTCCTTGCTCCTCAAGCAACCTGGAAAGGCTCAACCTGGCACTCAACTCTGCACAAAAATGCAAGCTCCTGTGAATGTGAGTTCAGGGGGTACTTTAGCTAGAACTGGAAAGATGAAGTGGTATTTGAGCAGAGGACTGAGGAATGCACCAGCATGCCTGCTGAGCTCCAGAGACCGTGTCCTGGGCAGAGGGAACGGCCAGGGCAAAGGCTAGCAAGTGAGCAAGAGCTCGGCAAGTGGAGGAGGGCATAGCTGCAGGGCCGTGAGATGGGGGAAAGGGAAGACATGTGGGAGGACACAGAGCAGTTGCAGGGACAGGTGCAGCAGGCAAGCAGGGGGGTGGTTGAATGTAGATTCTAAGTGTGACAAGAGCCCACTGAGGGGGTCTCATTCTCCAACTAGCTGTCGAGGTCCTGTTATGGCTCTGACAGAGCAGCGAAGAGCAATCACAGCTCCTGCTGGACAAAGATCACCAACAAGGACTAAATAACTGAGCAAGATGATGCCGATGGCATTAGGATTTCTGAGGCCAAGGGAAGAAAGGACAGGATTAGAGAGATGGGTCCGTGTTAAAACAAAAGCTGGGGATGGCCTTGCTGCAGACAGGTGCCGAAATGGCAGGAAAAAAGGGAGGGGGCACATGCTGGAGATACCTGGGCACTGTTGTATATTCATGTCTAAAGACACACCATGGGGGCACCTGGGTGGCTCAGTGGGTTAAAGCCTCTGCCTTTGGCTCAGGTCATGATCTCAGGGTCCTGGGCTCGAGCCCCGCATTGGGCTCTCTGCTCAGTAGGGAGCCTGCTTCCCTTCCTCTCTCTTTGCCTGCCTCTCTGCCTACTTGTGATCGCTGTCTGTCAAATTAATAAAAAATCTTTAAAGCCACACATGCCCCAGCACTGCCACCGCTGACTCTTTAATGCATCTACTCTTCACATAAAAATAAAAGTCTTAAACAGAAAAGTAATCTTGTCATTGTAAGTGGCAAGCCCGCTTTACTCGTAATAAACAGATGGCAATTACAAAGATGAATCCAGTAACCTTCCTGGCTCCCAGGGCCTGAAGGCCCTTTTCATCCCAGCAGAGAAGGAGTGATTCCAAAAATACTGCTCCCACTGTGAGTCTGCCCCTAGGCTTTCTTACCATAGTCTTCGGCTGCATACAAGCCTGAGATAGGGGAAACCCCAGGGCAGGATTCCCCTGGGGTAAGCCCCTAAGTTCATCACAGGACAAGAGGCTCTGCTCCCTGAGAACAGTGTCCAGAGTGATGCTACCTGGGCAGTGTTGGGCACTGGAGGACACACATCACACATATGCCCTCTCTGGCCCCTTCAAGCCACAGGGAGGAAATGCCAATATTCCCACTGACCCCAAGAGATGGAAGACAAAGGCACTGATGAGACTTACTCAAGGTCACAGCCCTGGGAAGGGCATAGCCAGAATGCCTCCTGAAGCCTCTACACTGCTAATGAGCTCTTTCTGGAAGCTTGGTTCACTCAGACAGAGCAGGGACAGGGGGATTCTGAGAAGCCACATTTCTCTCTCACCACATTGCCAAGAGGACAAGAACAGAGCAAAGGCCTCCTTGGACCCCAAAGATCACAGAAATGAATGGCCACGACCAGCATTTACTGGGCATTCCCTGCATGCACTGCATTGTCTTTCACACTCTGCCTCCCACATCTGTCACCAGGACCCCAGAGGGAAGAACTGCAATTGGCACATTCACAGACAAGGAAGCGAACTGTCCCACGGCGGTGCAGTGGCAGAACACGGAGCTGAACCCAGGCTGTTGGCTTTGTAACCCATTTTGCACACCTGTGACACATGCTGCGACTGTGAGGGGGCTGAGGGTGACATGGGGAACAGAGTATTCCAAGTACTATGTGGGGCTGCAGGGAGCCTCCTTCCTGCTGTCCCTGCCTCGTCTCCCCTCCACAGATAGAGAAATCCTATTAAGACGTGACCCAAGGGACGCCTGGGTGGCTCAGTTGGTTAAGCAGCTGCCTTCGGCTCAGGTCATGATCCCAGCGTCCTAGGATCGAGTCCCACATCGGGCTCCTTGCTCAGCAGGGAGCCTGCTTCTCCCTCTGCCTCTGCCTGCCATTCTGTCTGCCTGTGCTTGCTCTTTCCCCCCCTCTCTCTGATAAATAAATAAAAAAAAAAAATCTAAAAAAAAAAAAAAAAAAAAAGACGTGACCCAAGAGCCAGTCCTCCTTAGTATAGTGGTGAGTATCCCGCTTGTCACGCGGGATACCGGGTTCGATTTCCCGACAGGGAGGCTGCAGAGAGCTTTGGGGCACCAGTGGGTTGAGCCTCTGCCTTCGGCTGCAGTCATGGTCTCAGGGTCCTGGGATTGAGCCCCACATCCTGCTCTCTGCTCAGCAGAGAGCCTGCTTCTCCCTCTCTCTCTCTGCCTGCCTTTCTGCCTACCTGTGATCTCTCTCTCTCTCTCTCTCTCTGTCAAATAAACAAACAAACAAACAAACAAATAAATAAAAACTTAAAAAAAAAAAAAAGACTTAACCCAAATCACGTTCCTCCTCTACTCCAAATCCTCCAGGGCTCCCACCAACCCCAAAGAGGCCTGGTTCCGGTTCCTCGGCTTGTCATTCCAGCCCTGATCCCGATCTTGGTGCCGTCCTCCCACCAGGCAGAATGGAGAGCTGAGATTCTGCACAGCTCCGCCGCACCTCCCCGCATTCGCACCCCTTGGTGCACGTGCCTGGGACAGCCCTCCACACCTTGCTGGTCCACAGAGCTGGGAACCTATCAAGGCGGTCCCCCAGGCACAATTGGACCCAAGACAACGCTATCTTCCATATGGAGGCGCTGGGATTGCATCGTTGAGGGTCCACAGGGCCTGAGGGGTCGTCCACTCACCTGTGCCGGGTCCATCAGCTCATCTGCTGCCTCCGCGGGACCCTGTGCATGGACGGGGTGCTGCGGAAGGCGGGAGGCCGTGGAGGGTCCCAAGGACTCCGCTGAGCTGCCTCACACACCCTCAGCCCTACCTCAGGGCAAGGGGACACGACACCTCTTCAGAAGCCTCCCTGGCCCGCGGCCTCAAGCCCACTGAGGGTCCCGAGGCTGCAACCTCGCAAGCAGGCCTGGGACCGCCCAACACAACCTCCACGAGGACCGCGCCGTAGCTCTCGCGGAACGCGGGATCCCAGCTCTGTGCTGTGATTGGCCCAGCGCTACCGCCTCTTGCCGCTGAGCCTGCTGGGTGATAAGGTTCCCGCAGCTCTGCCTGCTGTCTCAAGGGGCGCTCTTCTAGAAATCACCTCACAGGACCAGCGGCGCCTGCCTGAGGTCCTCTGGGAAATGACGTCACGAGGTTCTGGGGGTGGGACGGAGCTTCTTCGCTTCTTAACCCGCCACCACCGCGTATCTGGGGTGCGGCTTCTCTGATTGGGGGAAATGTTTGGATGTGTTGTCTCGTGTGTGCCTGAAGTGTGCCCGGCTCCTGAAAGGACGCGGTGGACGGTGACACCACGCAGAGTCCACCCCTCGGAGGTCAGAGCTAACTAACAGCCTTTGCTGCTTTTCCGTTCCGGGGAGACAAGCTGGAGAGTCAGTTCTGTTGGATGCAGTAGTTGTCAGGGACGACAGGAAAAACGCTTCTGGGGCGCAAGTTGAAGGGGAGAGGGGGGACTCTCGCGCAGCTTTACATCACGTGGCGAGAGCACTGTCTCCTTTTCCCTCAGAAAATCTGTTTTTCCCCTGCCTGCATATTCGCGAACTGAACCCCTATCCCAGCCAGCGAGCAGCACCATCTCACTAATGGGGAATTTCTTACCCCGCATTCCAAGGCGTAACCTGTTTCTTTCAGTGATGTGACACCTGAGGTCTATTTGAAAGGGAGAGGTATTTGCCAGGTTTCCTTTTCCGTTGGGATGGTGACCATGACGGTCATGGTCTGGGAGTGTGTAGAAAGTGACCATCTGAACCCCGGGATGAGTGGATCTTCTTGATTTCCATCTGTTTGCTGTAATTGCAATGATAGTATCTACCAGGGGAATTGAAATTGTCTCTGAAACCTGTTTGTGGAAAGTAAATTGCTCCCTACCAGTTTTAGTCTACTAGCAAAATTATGCAAGATGTTACCAATCACCTCGTGCTGTGCATTAACATCAATTCAGTAAAAATCCACCTTGAGAAGGTGTTCTGCGTTCCCATTGCATAGCACCTTCCTAAGAAGTTTCACATGATTGTGGTTACACTGCTCCTCGTCCTCAGGTCAGAAGGTGGCTTCTCCTACACTGGTCACCTTCTCTGTCAGCTTACTCAAGGAGGACTCCAGAGTTGTGTCCCAGGTGGAGGGATGGATTTGTCCTTACCTGAGATGGGGAGGTGTGTTGGTGGTGGTGAGATGGAGGAGCTTGGAAATAGTAGGATCTCACTTTTGAATATATTTAGTTTTAGAATCTATTAAACATCCAAATGAGGCAGGCTGTAGACATTTCAGTGTAGAACTTGGGGTTTTTTGGTAAAAAAATTTCAGTATTTTGATTTACTGATAGATTGATATCTAGAATACTCATAGTCTGCAATCCAGACTCCTCAACAGAAGAGGAAATTAATGTTCAGAGATAACACGAGGCAAAATGTCTCATATATGGATTTCTGCAGTTATAGGTAAGTCCAGTGTTTTAAGAAAAGTAAACACAGAAGCAGTTTAGCTGGGGAGTATTTAAATACTGCTTGATGAAAGGAGTGTTCTTATGTCTCAAACTAGGACCACCTGTGGTGTCATTTATATTCTAGAGCTGTGTGGGAGATAAGGTTGATGGAGATGCCAGATGAGGCCACACCCTTATGTGGCTCCTTCCCTTGCATCATTCTCAGTCCTTGCCCTTCCATTTTTCCCGATAATTTCTCCTTAATAAACCACACATCATTGAACCCTATGTCAGCTTCTGCTTCTACAAAACCCAACCTCAGACAGGACACATGTGGTCAAAACCTAAAATATTAATCATGTGAAGTATATCCAGGATATTGAATTTTCTTTTCCATAATAAGATGAGCAAGGAAAATCAAGAAAACTTGCTTAAATGCGTCCTGATATGAACAACACTCTGCAATTTTAGAGGAGGGTTAGAATGTGATGGTGACTCTCTTTGTTGGGGAGTGCCTGTCTCTCTGGTCCATCCCTGATGAGCAGAGTACATGGTGTTCTCTGTTGTGTGACTTTATGTCTGTGGTGGATCTCTAATGGTTGTGTTTTACACTAGGTAGTTCTTTAATTTTGGCATTTCTTCCTAGTGCAGGTGTTCTCAAACTTGAAGGTACATCAGGATCACTGGGGAAATAAGAACACAGAAGCCCCGATGTGACTGAGGTAAGAAAGGACCTAGCATTTATGTTGATAACAAGTTGCCCAGGTGCTTTTGAAATGACATGGTTTGAGTGTCTTGGCTGTTCAAGGATTGCAAAATAAGAATGAGGATTAAAGGGGTGACAATATATACAGTTTTTAAAATATGGTCTTTAAAATATGGAAATCTGAAAATCATTATTGCTATTAGTGCAGTAATATAAGACTCTGAAGCTGGTTACGAATAGGAAAGCACTCTATGGATTGCTAACTTGCAGCCCATGTTTCCTGGAAGGCTCATTGCAAGTCCAGAAGAAAGCACAGGGTGGAGAATTAGACCTCTAACCCAGGTAAAGGAAGTAAGAAAATCTTAATTCTTGAAGAAGCAAGATCCCACCCTCGATAGGTTTCCTGGAGACAGGGAGATTCTTTTACTTTTTTAAAGATATTTATTTATTTATTTATTTGAGAGAGAGAGAGAGAAAGAGATAATACAAGCTGGGGGAGAGAGAGAGGGAGAAGCAGACTCCTTGCTGAGCAGGGAGCCTGATGTGCAGCTCACTCCCCAGGGGCTGGGGTCATGACCCGAGCTGAAGGCAGACACCTAACTGACTGAGACACCCAGGTGCCCTAGGGAGATTCTTCTATAAGGTGAAGTTACAATCAAGAAGAATGAGTGTGTACCATTAGGTAGAGAGTGATTCTATTTCCTCCTGGGTACTTGAGCTTCTAACATTAGAAATATGCTAAATGGGAGAGAGCTGAATTTCTCAGGCTTGGAAGGGACCTCCAGGACTATAAACTGGTTTTCCCTGAACTGAGCCAGGGATACATAGTCTCGTTGTTGACTAGACACCCAATTACAGTCACTACACTACAAAATTGTGTTGCCATATAACGGAGTTAGAAACTAGCCTGACTTCTGAAGGTTGGTAGAAGGAGTATCAGATACCTGATTACTCACCTTCCTTACTTACATATCCTCCATCTCCTTTCCTTTCTCAAAAACCCAGTTCTGGGGGCGCCTGGGTGGCTCAGTGGGTTAAGCCGCTGCCTTCGGCTCGGTTCATGATCTCAGAGTCCTGGGATCGAGTCCCACATCGGGCTCTCTGCTCGGCAGGGAGCCTGCTTCCTCCTCTCTCTCTCTGCCTGCCTCTCTGCCTACTTGTGATCTCTCTCTGTCAAATGAATAAATAAAATCTTTAAAAAAAAAAAACCCAGTTCTGGTGTCCAGGCAGCACAATAATTTACAAGTCCACAATACAATTCCCAAACCTGGGGTGATATACTGGATCAAGGACGGCCACCAATAAAAGAGATGTCAGCACTTAATTCTGTGATCGCCTCTGACCCCTTAAATTCCCACAATTGACTCCATTTCTTTCATGTGACCATTCGTTTCCCTGATCCTTCCCTTGCCTTTTCACCTCCACAGGTGAGCACTGTCTGACTATCATAGCTTTGGTATGATGTCTCAGGAAAGGGATGCTATTGTGTCAAGGGCTGGGAAGAAGAAAGACTCAGGGCCACTGTTACATCCTCAGTGGAAGCTGCTGGAGGTGAAAACACTGACCTCACTGGCAGAGATCCTATGTGATTCATAGGAAATGGCTAGTAAATTCTGAGAGGGGAATTCAGAAGAAAAATTTTCTCAAAAAGAAGGCAAGCAGAGGGGATTTAAGAGAGACTCTGCACCGTATTTGTAGCTAAATTATAAACCTTTTGGCAGAATCTTCATCAGTTGCAGATGGCATTCCTACCCTGGATTGAGAAGATGAGGAAGGAGAAGTGGGGTAGTGTGTCAGTATGAATATTCACTTTAACTTTGTATAGAGATGAGTCAGTTCAAAATATTTATAGAAAAAAGTCATTTTAATTTAACAGTAACAAGATGAAATTTATGAAATCACTACATATAATAAAAATATATTATAGGACTATAACTTAAAAAAGCAAAAAATAAGAGAAAGGGAAAAGGGAAGAACTGGGAATCACTGGGAATAGACACCATAAAATGATTTGAAATAAGAGATGGTATATAAATAGATATGGCAATTTCTTTCATCAATTTCTTTCATCTTTGTCTTATAGATTTTAGTGTCAAATGTATTCCTTGGTATTTTACTCTTTTTGATGCAATTAAACTGTAATAATATTTATTTTCTTTAAAGATTTTATTTGTTTATTTGACAGACAGAGATCACAAGTAGGCAGAGAAGCAGGCA
Organism: Mustela nivalis; assembly: GCF_964662115.1. NCBI lineage: Eukaryota > Metazoa > Chordata > Mammalia > Carnivora > Mustelidae > Mustela > Mustela nivalis. Next base: position 47,477,738 of record NC_139037.1, on the reverse strand, counting down.
GAGAGAGAGGGGGGAAACAGGCTCCCTGCTGAGCAGAGAGCCCAACGTAGGGCTCGATCCCAGGACCCTGGGATCATGACCTGAGTTGAGGTCAGAAGCTTTAACCCATTGAGCCACCCAGGCACCCCTAAACTGTAATAATATTTAAAGAGTTCTTAATTAAGGAAATAAATTTAAAATTAAATATATTATTAATAATTTTAAATAAGGAGAGCTGAAATTTTTACCTACAGTTTGAACTCCTGTTATTTTTTTAAAACAAGTGTTCAGGTTTCTTGGCCTGTCCTATGTGTTCACTCAGAACCTTCTATCACTATCTTTTCTTATTTTGTAGTCTGCTGCTCTCCCCACCTCTTGACAATCTACTTTTTTTTAGATTTTATTTATTTGAGAGAGAGAGTATATGAGAGAGAGAGAGAGAGAGAGAGCATGGGAAGGAGGAAGGTCAGAGGGAGAAGCAGACTCCCAGCTGAGCAGGGAGCCTGATGTGGGACTGGATCCTGGGACTCCAGGATCATGACCTGAGCCAAGACAGTTGCTTAACACACTGAGCTACCGAGGATCCCCCACCTCTTGACAATCTGAACACACAGGATTTCTCACAATCCTTGAGGCTCCATAGGATCCTTCCAGGTGATTTTCTTTCTGTCAGAAAGAACTGGACTCAATTATGACTAAAAAAATATGTTTAAAAAACCCTTGCATGTATTTTTGTAAGACCCAAGGTGAGAGATTTCTCAAAATTTCTGAAACTTAAAAATTTCCTACTTTTTAAAGCTTCTTAAAAGAGATTTTATTTACTTATTTGAGAGAGAGAGCGCACAAATGTGCATGAATAGGGCAGGGGCAGAGAGGGAGGAAGACGGAAAAGCAGGCTCCCTACTGAGCGGGGAGCCCCACATGTGGGTCTCAATCCCAGGACCCCAATATCATGGCCTGAGATTTAGTCAGATGCTTAGCCAGCTGAGCCACCCAGGTGCCCCTCTTTTACACTATTTCAAAATTCTCTGAATTTCTCCTTTGAAGATCCTAACAGGGTAAGTAATCTTTGTATACTTAAGTACATGGTATTCATTTTTACCTCTGTTATAAGACGGGCTTTTCCTGGACTTATAAGCCATGACATCATAATTTCCTATCACACAGTAGTTAATAAAATGTTCACAAGTGTTTAAATGAATGAGTAAATGCTATTACAACATTTGAAACCAGATTGGGACAACAGTTTGTCTTTGCCCTACAGACAAAGCAGAACCGAGATACTCGAGTGTCCTTGATCATGAGTACAAAGGGGCTGAGTACTGGAAAACAGGATGAGAGGAGCCCAGTGCTGTTCACTTTCCACTGGCCTGGATTTGCAACCATAATCATCCAAACCACCAAAATAACATTGATTGCATAAAAAGTAGCAAAGAAGCTCACTAGAACCAAGATGGTGCATGTGGCTCTGGCCTCATGGGATGTTCTGGGGCCAAGGCGGCTGTTGTAAATGTGCTGTACTTGCTGCTTGTGCCTGAACAAGATGAAGATCATAGAGCCGCTAGCCCACACCATGAAGCCCAAACTCAAAAAGTCAAGGAAAAAATATGTGATTGTATTTAATATTTTAAATCTCAATTCCTCATTCCAAGAACACTGTCCATTGTTTCTCACACTAAGGTTTTTGTTATTGGATGGACCATTCATTATTATAAGAATAAATGAATTTATCAAGAGATGTAGTATCCAGCAGAGGAAACAGCAGAAGCCAATGAACTTTGGGGATCTAATCTTGAGTTCCACCCACCTACAAATACTAGGGTTCAGTTTAATAACTTAGTAGCCATTGAAGAGACAGAGAGTGCGGAAGGAAACCCCAGTGCTCACTCTGTAACAAAAAAGATAAGTTTACAGGTAGTGTCATTCAGGAAATATTGGGATCCAAAAGCTACCATTGTTTGAGGGATCCCTTTGGAAAAAAGGACCACAGAGTTGGCTAGGACCAGTTGGTTGAGAATCAAGTCTGTAGGTCTCAACTTGTGTTCAGTGAGCAAAGAGAAAGTGTAAAGACAAAGAAGGGATGAATTTCCTAGGATCCCAACGCCATTGTGAATGATAAAGATAATTCCCAATTCCAATTTTCCAGAACCCATTGCATCAGTACCTAGGGGCTGATTTTAATTGAAGCCAGAAAAATGAGAGGGAAGAAAAATGTCTTGTCAACACTATGCAGAGTATTTTTCAGCACTTATTCTAAAACTTATTTTCTCACTTATTTTCCACTTACTTTCTCACTTTAATGGTTATTAACATTTTATGCTTTTTTTGGTGTGTATGCAAAGGCAATTCACTGATGAATAGATTAGAAATAGCCTCTGATAATCATAAAAGTTGCTGAGAGACTATAACTTAATTACTCCAATGACTAAAATGAAAGGATAATTATATAACATGATGAAGGTGCTAATTATCACTACAATGGCAATCATATTATAATATATAAATGTATCAAATTAACATGCACACATTTACTCCCACGATGTTATATCAAATACATTTCAATGAAAAAATAAAATCCATTAAAATAGAAAGAAGGAAGAGAAAGAAAATTCTGCCAAATGAACAAAACAAACAAAAGAAATAACCTTAGTGCCCACCTGTAAGTTTCTGGGTGACTGAATGAGGGCAGGACTGCCGAAGTTCTCAACAGCTTGGCGAGGAGGACGGGAGGTCTCTATATAGCGAGGCAGTCAGTATTGTTTCAATCTTTTTTCCAACATGACCGAGAAATTAGGAAACATCATGAGCATAAGCAAATTTTATGTCTGCTTATGGGTGTTTTTCATCTGTCAGAAAGACTGGATAAATGCAGAAAACCGCCCTCAGCTGGAGCACGCCACACAGGAATTTAAAACATCTACCAGGCATCTCAGGTCACTGTGCAGAATGCCTCAGACACCCACATCTGGTGCTACCCCTCTCTGCCTGATTTTATTTACGTGGTTTTTTTAAACTGAGGTATAATTGTTATACAACATTATGTCAGTTTCAGGCGAGTGAGATAATGATTTTATGTTTGTATATATTGCAAAATGATCACAATAAGTCTCCTTAACATTGGCACCATACAGAGTTACAAATTTTTTTTCCTGTGATGAGACTTATGAGATCTACTCTTTTAGCAACTTTCCAATGTACAATACAATATTATTAACTCTGATTACTATACCGTTTGTCAGCCCCCCGTGACTTATTTATTTTGTAAGTGGAAGTTTGTTCCTTTTGATTCCCCTCACCTGTTTTGCCCATCGCTCTCCACCTCTTCACAGTAACTCAGAAGTCATAATCCTTCTGACACTGACATCCACATGCAAATTTCAGCTTTTTAAAGTAAAGTGTCATATTTATTACAGTATTTGTGTATTTCTAAAATACTTAAAATGTGCAAAACTGTGTTGCTCTGTGTACTAGGTTTCTATCTTCTTTTCTATGTTTCACTGATAGAATTTTCTGGTGTCCCAATAAGCTCTGTGATTTTATTTTGGATCCTGTATATCACGTTGGTTTTCAGGAGCATAAGCATTGCATCATAGCAGAACTGATTCTACAGAGTTTTCTCCAGGATTTATTCTTTCTTTTTTTCTTTTTAAGATTTTATTTATTCCTTTGACAGAGAGAGCACAAGCAAAGGGAGTGGCAGGCTGAGGTCTAGGGAGAAGCAGGCTCCCCTCTGAGCAGAGATCCTGGTGTGGGGCTTGATCCCAGGACTCTGGGATCCTGACCTGAGATGAAGGCGGACACTTCACCTACTGAGCCCCCCAGGCACCCCAAGGAGTAATGTTCTTTCTAAGAGTTGAGGATTATGGGAGGGAGGGGGGAGTTAGTATCTCACAGTGAATATTTACTTAAATTTTACCCATACATGGATTTGTTACAAATATTCATATGAAAATGACAATGTTATAACACCATTTAAGATTGAAAGGAAAAATATAGGAAATCACTAGTGTAATGAACATCAGTTACAAAACAAGGACAAGTGAAGCAAAATAAGAGAAGGGATAAAGAAAGAACCAGGAATCATCTTCAAGAAGAATCACAAAATGAAGTGTAATGATAAAAACATGTGTCAATAAAATTTGCTGTGGGAATTTAAAATATTTGCTCAAAACTGAGAACTGGACAATTACAATGTTGCTGAGCTACACATCTCACTGGCCCCTGAGGACCTTCAGCAATTTGAAAGCAACAAAGACTCATCATTTCCACTGATCATAGGGTTTCTCTGGATCCCGGGGGAGGCTCTGAATTCACTGCCTCTTGCTCTTCTGACAGGGTGTCTGGTCAGAATATTATTGATTTTTTTGCTTGACAAAGAAGATTCTTATAAATGGAATGCATATTTGGGTGCAATCATACTGTAGCTCAGAGATTTTATGGGCAGAGAGAGAGAGACAGAGAAGTACAGGAATGGGTCAGTCCACAGGGTTGTCCTTGGAGGGTAGAGAGTGTCAGATTAGTCTGACAATAAGACAACTGAGGAACTTTGAAAACTGTTTAAATTCCAGGATAACATATCCACTTTGAGATTTCAAGCCCTAATTATTCTTTTATTCATAGCCCCACAAGCTTTTCGCCCTATTTATCTTTACACAATATTTGCATTTCTGTACATGACAGATAGACAAGCCCTTCAATGGTCTAAATGAGAAATAGGGCGAGCAGTCTTCCACTGATGACAGAAATTTAGAGACATGTCACTGAAGACCCCATTTAGCACAACATTTCCCTGCTCAAAACAGAACAGAACACGAAATCATGCGCGCACACACACCTGCAGTGGATATCACACAGACACTAGCTGTCCCCTCAGAGTGGGGGCTCACCTTCTGTAGGTTGTTAATCACAGCCTGTGTCTTGATGCCTTGAGACTGGACGCTGCTCTGGTCCCTGTGTTTCGTGAGAAGCGAGTGAGAGAAGTTTCAAAACAATGTAACTGAGGATAGAGGGGAGATGTTGGGCAGCCCTGAGGCAGTTTGACGAGACTGCATCTGGTTTCCTCAGCAGATGTCTTTCCTGTTTGTATGTGTTTGGTATATTATCTACCCTTCCCTCTCTCTGTTTTTCTCTTTTCAACTATCATCTTTCCATCTATCTACTATCTGTCTACCTGTCACTTATGGGTCTGTATATCTATCATCTACTTAAGACATTTCCCACCCGTGCCACAAACTCAGAAGGCCAATGTTTAAAAGAATCATCCTGGATTTCCTGAGATGAGTATTTTCCAAGAATATGATACCTACCTGGAAAGAAAAGCTGTTTGCACAGTTTGCTGTGGTTTGCTCCCAGGACAAGGATTGCCACCACGGCAACTGTGAAGTGTCTCAGTAGGACACAGAGAGATAAATGTTTGGTCTGTGATCTCATCTGCTTGCCGGGAAGTGATTATCATTTCACCTGTAAGTGCAGTGACAGTGTCTGCATGGGGAGTACAGATCAATGCTAATTAATCCCAAAATAACTAAAAAATACTTGGGATTTCAAAGACTTCTGAAAGCTATTAAAAGTGCCAATAGGATGTCCATTAAGAGTGACAGAGGGGAGGCCCCTGGGTGACTCAGTCAGGGAAGTGTCTGAATTTGGCTCAGATCTTGATCATGGGGTCCTGGGACCAAGCTCCACCCCAGGCTACATGCTCAGTGGGGAGTCTGCTTTTCCCTCTCTTCCTCCCTCCAAATTGTGTGATCTCTCTCTAAAATAAATAAAATCTTCAAATTTTTTTTTGTTTAAAAAAGGGTGGCAGTGGGGCGCCTGGGTGGCTCAGTGGGTTAAAGCCTCTGCCTTCGGCTCAGGTTATGATCCTAGGATCCTGGGATCAAGCCTGGCATCAGGCTCTCTGCTTGGCGGGGAGCCTGCTTCCTCCTCTCTCTCTGCCTACCTCTCTGCCTACTTGTGATTTATGTCTGTCAAATAAATAAATAAAATCCTTTTTTTTTTTTTTAAAAAAGGTGGCAGAAACAGATGGAGAGAACCTACTTTTGAAATAGTTTAGTCCTGGGTTGCCTGGGTGGCTCAGTTGGTTAAAGCCTCTGCCTTCGGCTCAGGTCATGATCTCAGGGTCCTGGGATCAAGCCCCACACCAGGCTCTCTGCTCTGCGGGGAGCCTGCTTCCTCCTCTCTTCCTGCCTCTCTGCCTACTTGTGATCTCTGTCTGTCAAATAAAATCTTCAAAAAAAAAAAAAAAAGAAAGAATTTAGTCCTAATGGAACGTGGAAAATACCATTTTATCTAACTAGTGAAAGAAAGAGGTTGATCAAATGTCTTAGTCAGTTTGAAGGCTCTATTTACAGAAGATAATTCCTTCTCATCTGAGAGCACTGAGCAGTGAAACTGAAGGGAAAAACAGTGTGGATGGAAGAAGAAAGTATATCAAAGTTGTGTGAATAAATAGGGTATTGCAGGGTGCTTATTGTTCAGTATTTTAACAAATATTTATTGTGTAGTTTATGGGTTTCAGGCACATTTCTAGGCATATGGAATATATCAGTACACAAAATATAAATAGAAATCCTGGAATTTACTCTGTAGTTGATGAAAAATGGAACAATGCACCTGTGATACTAAGTCACACAGTGCGTTAGAAGGTCATACAGAAACAGGAAGAACATGGTACAGGTGATAAAAACATCAAGGATTTGAGATGGATTAAAGTTGTGATTGTCCCTCCCTCCCCCAGACCCCTACCTGCCTGGTCCCTGTTTGAGGGAGAGTGGTTTCATGGGCTCCTCTTTACCTTTCTATCTGGCACTTCTTGCTGTGGGGAACTTGAATCCTGAATCCAGTCCAGGGCTTATATGATAAAGTCCACATTTCTGGCAACCAGTACAATATGAAGCCAAAGATTGTTCCTGAGATGGCGAGCAGTGTCTGGAGGTTTGGAGTTGAGGCTGAGTGGATAGTGTTCGGGGAATCATGTCTGCTTTATATCTGGTGGGAATTGAGAGGGCAGTGGGGGTGGGATTCTGTACTGGAACTACTGGTTGAGCAGTTGGGCTTCTGTTCTGAGGGTCTGGGGATCCACAGAAGATTTGGAGCAGAAAAAGGAGGTGATCTGACTCATCAGGAACAAGTCCTCTGGGAAATTCTGAGTGGAGAACCAACTTTGGGGGCAAGGAAGGAGAAAAGTGCAGTAGTCTGGAACACTGATGAAGTTGGCTGGACCAGAATGGTGGCCGTGGAAGTGGGGGAGGTGGTTGGATTCTAGATCTCTGGGAGCTGGATGACTGCAGGGTTTGGGTCTAGCACCTACAAGAATGGAAACACTGTCAACTGAGGTGGGGTCAGGGGTAGGATTCAGTTTCTGGGGCAATACTCAACCGGTAGGAGGAGGAAAAGAAAGGTGACTTGGCTGTAGGAACCAGTATGTTCAGATCCTTAGGGATGACAATGAGTTGGGTGTTCAGCTAATGAATTGTAGGTCTTTATTATGTCTGCTGCGTGCAGAAAATTGAGGGATGGGGGCAGAAGTCAGTCGTGGAATGGCAGCCTGAGGTGATCCAGAGACTCCAGGGTAAGTTACTACAACAGTCCAGGGGAAGGCTGATGGTAGCATCATAGCAATGGCTTTGAAGTAGGGAGAAGAGGTTGGTTTTTCTTTTTTTTTTTTCAAAAAAATTTTTTTAAAGATTTTATTTATTTATTTGACAGACAGAGATCCCAAGTAGGCAGAGAGGCAGTAGAGAGAGAGGAGGAAGCAGGCTCCCTGCTGAGCAGAGCCAGATGTGGGACTTGATCCCAGGACCCTGAGATCATGACCTGAGCTGAAGACAGACACTAAACTGACTGAGATACCCAGGTGTCCTTGTAGATGAGTCAGTATTTTCTTACTTGTCTTATTTCAGTTTTTATGTTGTCGTTGTTTTTTAATAATGGAAGCCTTTTATTTTCATATAGTTTGTGTATATTTTTTGATAAGTTTTATATTTGGCTTGAGAGCTCCTGCTCTATAATTTCACAAGTATGTTTTCTTCTACCATCTTGTAAGAGTTATATATTTTTATTGAAGTCTTATCTGAAATTAATTTTTCGGTATGATTAAGAGCAGAGATGAAAACTGGAGTTTAACCAGTTGGATACCCTATTACCACTGAACGATTTTTTTTAAGCAGCCATTTTCCAATGTTCTGTAGCACCACCACAACCCAGTCTTTCAGGAGGAATCTAAATATGGGAGGCCCTCTCTATAACTTTTATAAATGACTGTTAGTTTTGAACTTGAATTCCAATGCATTATGTCAATCAGACACTCTTTTCTAATTTTATTTTTTTAAAGATTTTATTTATTTGAGAGAGAGAGCACACACGCATGTGAAAGAGAACAAGTTGGGTGGAGGGACAGAGAAAGAGGGAGAAGCAGACACCCACTAAGCAGGAAGACCCATTCGGGACTCCATCCCAGGATTCTGGGATCATGACCTGAGCTGAAGTCATACCCTTAACCGACTGAGCCACCCACGCACCTTGTTTTCTAATTTTAAATTCATGACTTGCACTAACCTCATAAAAAAATTACTGCAAACTTTTAAAAAAATATTTTATTTATTTCACAGAGGGAAAGAGATCAAAAGTAGGCAGAGCAGCAGACAGAGAGAGGGAAGCAGGCTCCCCACCAAACAGAGAGCCTAATTCGGGGCTCAATCCCAGGACCCTGAGACCACCACCTGGGCCGAAGACAGAGGCTTAACAGACTGAGCCATCCAGGCGCCCCTAAACTTTTATATGAAAATAATTTTTGTATTTTTAAAAAAAGATTTTATTTATTTATTTGAGAGAGAAAGAAAGAGAGCGTGAGCAGGGGAAGGGGGGAGGGAGGGAAGTTCATGTCACCCTTTCTAAGAGCAGGAGTTACTTAATTTGGATCCTCCCTTTGTTGCCCAACACCCTATGATTATGGGAATATCGTGATCTTTTATTGGATTTGTGTTTCTGAAGTCTTTAAGGGCTGGAATGATCAGTAACTACTGCAATTTCAGATTTATTAGAGTTTGATTTGGACTTTTATATGAGCAAATTTTATTAATTCCAAGACTACATCTTCTTACCTAAGTGTTTTAGATTTAAGTTTATTTTAAAAAAGAGATTTAAATTGGAGTGCCTGGTTGGCTCAGTGGTTTAAAGCCTCTGCCTTCAGCTCAGGTCATAATCCCTGAGGAGGTTTCAGCGGGGAGCTCCCAGCCGCTGCCGCAGGCGCTCAATGTGGCCCCACAGGAAGGGGTCCCCATGACCTGGCAGATGCATACTGCTCTACCCCGCCTGCTGCAGAACGCGAGTGTGGCTCACCCCCCCAGCTCGGCAACTCAGCCACCTAGAAGCCACTCGACCTGGAACTCCCGGTTTATCCCAGGGGACTTCTAGTTTATAACACTCCTCCCAACTTGCATCTTTTCTCCATAAAGGTGGGCTCCTCTCCTTAGTCCTTCTGCCGGGGGTTTTGCCATAGCTTCTGTAAGGGCCTGCCCCTCCCAGAAGAACTTGCTTGTGGACCCCGGATGTAGGGGTGGGGGAAGGCCAGGTGGAGATGTCCAATCGGTGCAGCATGTGTATATCCACTAGGGTGAATTGAGATCCAATTGGCCACCTGTATAGGGGTGGGGCTCAACCAACCACATAAAGGTTGCTGTGTGAGGCTAGCAGAAAAAGAGGAGAGCTGTGACAGGAGCAGGAGGAAGAGTCCATGGGAGCGGAAGAGTCCGTGAAGTGGAGGAGCTGTAACAGCTCCGCGAGTGGTCCCACCACGGGGGGTTCCTTCACTGGCAGTCTCCAGCCTCTGGCTGTCCTGCCTCTGGCAGCCCCGAGCCAACGCCTGTAGCCTCTGGACACCAGTGGTCCAGTGGTCAGCAGTCCTGACACCTGCAGCCTCTGGCAGTTGCACTGATGATGGTTCCGAAACGCCGGCGGTCCAGTGGTCAGCAGTCCTGACGCCTACAGCCCCTAGAGGCCAGCGGTCCTGAGACCCCAGTGGTCCAGCGGCCCAGTGCCGGCGGTCCAGTGGTCAACAGTCCCGACGCCTGCAGCCCCTAGACACCAGTGGTCCAGTGGTCAGCAGCCCTGACGCCTGCAGCCCCTAGAGGCCTGCGGTCCTGAGACCCCAGTGGTCCAGCGGCCCAGCAGTCAGCGGTCCAGTGGTCTGCGGTCCCCACGCCTGCAGCCCCTAGACGTCAGCGGTGCAGAGACACCAGCAGTCCAATGGCCCAGCGGTCAGCGGTCCTGACGCCTGCAGCCCCTGGATGCCAGGGGTCCCGAGACACCAGTGGCCCTGAGATGCCAACGGCCCCTAGCCGCCAGCAGCCTCGCCGCAAAATGCCTTGCCACCCCGAGCCACGAGCGGCCTTGTCCGCAGCGGTGGCTTCCTCTGGGTGGCAACCTTGTCAGAGTAGCATCGTGGGGAGCAGAGTCTGTGTCATCCAGGTTGTCCTCGTCATCGTCGCTGTCATCGTTGCCTCTTTGTCGTCGGGAGCAGCCTCGTCCGGGAAGCAGTCTTGTCCAGAATGGCCTCTTCTTGGGAGCGGCCTTGTCTGGGGAGCAACCTCATGGAACAGCGGCCTCATCTTGGGAGTGGCCTCTTCTTGGGAGCGGCTCCGATCATGGAGCGACCTCGATCATGGAGCGGCCTCATCTGTGGAGCAGCCTCATCTAGAGCAGCCTCGTCCGGAGCGGCCTTCTTGGGAGTGACCTTGTCGGGATCATCGTCATCGCCTTTTCGTAAGAGATAGCCCTGACCGGTCAGTTTGATTCTTGATGCTTGGCGCGAAATAAAGTTTTGTTTGACCTTCGCTTTGTATCAGTCTCATTCCTTTGATCACGGACCCTAACAGCTTCTTCATCCTGGATTACAATTCTTTTATTCCCAAATAAGCCCATGTTTGACTGATAAGATAACTGGCAGTTTTGTGTTAAGGTTAACAGATTTTGTGGACTCTTATTTGATATGTTTTTATATGATAGGTTTTTACTTTGTCCTTCCATAGGGACCACCCGACTGTCCACCTGTAGCGGAAGCTCTCACCCCGCTGCAAGCCACGAAGAAAGGAACTACGTTACCCAGAAGACTGTGCACCCAGCTTCCTGACCATGCTGACCAATGAGGACGTAGAGAGGGCGTGTCCAAGAGGGCGGAAGGCCAGGGGGCGGGACTTCCCGCGGGCCGCTCGTGGAGGCGGTGCTCCCAATCTGCGTCCGGGGGAAGGAGCTAGAACCTAGGGGAGCCGACAGAAGGCACGTATGCACCGCGCGGTAGCGGGTTCGAGGTTCACTGTGAGCGCTAATGCGGGGAGCTGCGCTCGGGCCTTCTGCCTGCTGCCGCAGTTATCGCGCGTCCCCTGGCCCAGTTGAGCCCGCACGTTACGATGGTGACGGCCGGGCTGGCGTACCCGGCTCAGGTGAGAGCGTGTGTTCTCTGGACCTCACCGGCCCGAGCCCCAAGGGGGTGGGTCTCCTCGGGGGCACTGTCAGGCCCAGCTCCCCAGAACGCGGGCGTTCGTGGGCGGGGGCCCATTTCTGGCCTCCCGTGGGAAGCGTGAGGAAGGGGTCGGCGCGTGCGAAGCCCCGGGCGCGTGTGAGACGAGCCTCGGCAGAGCTGGGGGTCCGACTGCTGTCTGCCGCGAGCAGCTGGGGCGGCGGGGTAGGGAACAGGGACACAGGGTGGGTTGGCGCTGTGCGGCCCGTCAGCGGCTGCCCGGGGAGGATGGGCTTGGGGCGCGGGGGAGACGGCTGCGAAGGACGCGGAACCGTGGTACTGGTGTCCCACGGCCGCGCGTGTGGCTGGAGCAAGACAGGAGGAAAGACTCTCCGTCGGCCTTCTGCCTGCAGGTCTGGACGCGCTGCGGCGAGGCGCTGGTGTGAGGAGCAGGCTTCCGGGAGAGCTTAGGAGCTGGGTTTCGGACACACTGTTCCCGAGCTCCCATAGCAGAGGGGATGCCCTGGCGGCTGCAGTCTCTGCTCTGGACTCCGCGGAAGTGGGCGCAGTGATGTCCGTGTCGTGACCGCCCGAGTCCTGCCCCAGGACCGAGCCTGAACTCTCGGGTTTAGGCTGGAAAGATCTGGACGCTTCTTTGAGATAGGCCCTGAGAGGAAGGAACAGAGAGCTGGGACTGGAGGGCAGGTGGAGCACCTGCAGGCAGGAGGGTCCCGTGATCCAAGGCTTTACGGTGGGAGGGGAAGTTGCAATGAGGAAGGAGCCCTGCTGAGGTGGGAAGGGGAGGTGTGAAGGCAGGTGAGGGTCTCTGTTCTGAGGCTCAAAAGACTGACTACTCCCCATGGAGCAAGGATATTTGGCTTTAGGAGGAGGCATGGAAGTGCCATTGCTGAGATGGAAAGTTCATAGCAGCACTGACCTGAGCTCAGTGTTTGCCATGTTGCATCTGAGATATTGCAGGGATCTCTGAGTGGAGGTGGCAGGTGGGCATCTAGAAGCAAACATCTGGATTTCAGGGAAGAGGGTTCAGGTTTGAAGACACCACTCAGTGGTGGCAGGCATGCAGACTGTGTCGTATTTAAGAGGGGGCAGTCTGCAGATCATGGTGGCAATGCCATTACAGGGGAAGGATGGCGAGGATATTCTCCATGAACTGACCCACTTCTTGGGCACATGGATAGGGATGGCTGTCATCACTAAGACCTGAAGAGGTACAGTGACCATGGGAGTGGGGGTGGGGTGTGGGTGTAAGGGAACAGGCCTTAAGTGGGAGTCCAGTTGGTGGCACAGGATTCCCAGGGGCTGGATGCAAGATTTATCAAAAGGCAGAGCAGGGAGCCTAGGTGGCTCCATTGGTTGGGTGACAGCCTTTGGCTCAGGTCATGATCCTGGAGTCCCGGGATTGAGTCCCACATAGGGCTCCCAGCTCCACAGGAAGTCTGCTTCTCCCTCTGACCTTCCCCATTCTCATGCTCTCTCTCACTCTCTCTCTCTCTTAAACGGACAAATAAAATTTTTTTTAAAAAGTTACAAAAAAAAAAAAGAGTAGTAACAGAGATCAGATGACACTGAGTAAGGCATGCTACATTTTTCGCTCCACAGGTTCAGTTTTGTGACAACTCTTGCTGGAACCTGAAGCGTGTCAGATGGGATGACAGATTAGTTTAAGGGAAGAGGAAGTCAGCTGAGTCTCTTGGGCTGCAGTGGGAGAAGTGGGCCCGGCTTTGAATGAGATGAGGTGAAAAGAGGTGTGACTGGTGTGAGAACAACACAAGCAGCACTGGGGAGGAGGAGGGCTTAGGGGGTCTGATGCCTACATGGACTAGAGTGGCTAAAGTTGGAAGACGGAGCCAGACAACATGGGGTGGTCCTCACCCCAGCACTCAGAGCAGTGCTGGGACTGCGTCTAGCAGGAGGGTCCCTCTGATGCCCTGGGATAGCCTGGGATCCTCTGGCATTTGACAAGTACTGGCTGGGAACCACTTGCAGAGTGACATATGGGGAAGTCAGAGAGGTGCCTGTGACAAGGGCTCTAGGTGTCAGTGGTGTTGTGGGTGAGTGGTTGTGACCTGGCATGTGAGAAAGGAGCGGTTCCATTGTGCAAATGCAGAGGAAGTGTGAAGATGCACTCAGCATCCTTGTACTCAGGGCTAAAGGCAGAAGGCTGAGCGTAAGTGACATAATGGGGCATGATCTGTGTGATCCTAGGAGGGTTGACTCTGAGGAGAGTGGCAGGGACTCTATACAGCGGCCTAGAGCGTGGGTAAGGCTGTCTCTCTCCCCATCTGTTCTTACTTATGACTGGCAACAGTGAGGCATTTGACATGACGGAGAGGGGTACCCTAGAGTGGGACCTGGTGTCTCCTCTGAGTTGGGGAGCTGGGAAGGAGGGCCATGGCCTTGGGGGTCTTGGCTAGAGAGGCTGCTTATGCACTGCTTGTCCTCTTCATGACAGGGCCATGTGACCTTTGAGGATGTGGCCGTGTACTTCTCCCAGGAGGAGTGGGGGCTCCTTGATGAGGCTCAGAGATGCCTGTACCACATTGTGATGCTAGAGACCTTGGCGCTTATAGTGTCCCTGGGTAAGGACCCTCATTCCCACACCATTGCCTTATACGAGGCTCTGCTCTTCTCCTTTTTCCAAGGATCTCTGTCCCTGCCAGAGCTGGGCCCTGGGCATTGCTTCCTTCCCTGGTCCTGGCATAGGTGTTGTGTTTGCTGGGCCTGAGCTTTATGAAACCCCAACATGTTCTGCCTTAAAGCCTCTCACAGAAGGGTTTGGTTTCTGAGCCTTGGACCTGCCTGATCGGTGCTGATTAGCCTTGCTCCTCCTTACTTTGTTGACTGTTCTCATTTGTGGAAGATCTCTGTCATAGGTTCTGCCCTTCTGTTTTTGTACTGCCTGTGTAGGGAATTATAGACACTGTCATGGTCAGTATTTGCAGGGAGCCCTAAATTATTTTTGCAAGACCATCCTCAGAATCCTCCTACCAATAAACTTCTTTCCTGTAATCTGTTAGTGTTTGGGTCCCTCTGGGCCAGTGTCACCCACTTAACTGCCCTGTTTTCTCCTGAGGACATCAATCTGCTAGGTCCCAGAAAATTGCCTACATTGAACGGAGGGGTAGAGGAGAACCCTGGGTACCTGATAGCTCAGACACCTCTCCAACCATAGGAAGGGGGATTAATAGGATCTGGTGAGGAGGAGCAGTGGGAAGGCATAATTTCAGGATTGAGTATAAATCATACCAGGAAACTGTTCTTTGCTCATTACTGTTTTAGTGCCAAGACTTGTGGCCATACTTTGCTTCAATCCTTCTTTCCCGCCCTTGACATTTTGCCCACTTGTCATTTCTGCTGTGACTTCTAGTCCCTGGGTCTCCCCTACATCTATGTCCCTCACATCTTTCCCCTTTTTCTCTATCCACAGTGTTCTGCTACATTACCCTGCACTGTGTGTGTCATGAGATACGCATATAGCCCTAAATGATTGACCACCAGCTAAAAGGCAGTTGTCTTCTTCTGGGGTGGGACACACATTCTAAACAGTACATACTTGTCACCAACAGGCAAGGTCCTGCTGAGAACCTCTGACAGAGGAGTGAGTTGTACCAGACCTTTTTTGCTGGCACAGCACTGTATCCTACTTTCTTGCTAGTTGTGAGGTCCCTGTCTTCCCACACACTGTTCTATAACCATCAGAGGCCCAGTGCTACACAGTGTCTCCTTGCCGCACCTGCTTCTGGCTCCCTTGTCCTGAAAACAAACCCATGGATTCAGTCCTGGTTTTGTCCTACACACATTTGTAATGGGCTGTCCTGTCCCACCAAAGTCTCATAATACACTTCACTGGCATTTTTCTGCTCTCAGGTTGTCGGCATGGGGTAAAAGCTGAGGAAGCTTTTTCCGAGTAGTGTGTTTTTGTGGAAAGAGTGTCACATTCCAGGACTCCAGATCCAGCCCTGTCTATTCCAGGGGCTTGTTCCTGTGTTGTGTGTGTCCCAGCAGAGAAAGACATCTTGTCTTTCTGAGCATGGAGGAGCGTGTGCTGGGCTGAACCTGTGCACTTGTGGAAAACTGTGCTCATTTAGTTCATACTTAGACCAGAACCAGAAGCAGGACTGTGGCAAGGAGGACCTTGGAAGGGAGGACCACAGGGCTTTGTTCATAAAGAGCAAAATCCTCGTGTCAGACAATATTGTCACCTTTGGGGAAGTTGAGGATGGTTCCCTGGGAAGCCTGGGCTCTCTCCAGCACCAGGTGAAGAGCATCCACACAGCGGCAGGTGGAACAAAGCAGTCTCTCACATTCCGCGAGGGCAACACAGCATGGGTGGGCAGGCCTGCCACAAGAAGGTTAAATTCAAGGAGCGGCAGAGTGCTCACACTGGAGAAAGCCTTCACGAATGTAGTCAGTGTGAAAAGTCCTTCATCTCCAAGAAAAGACTTCCTGAGCACCAGAGAATCCACACTGGAGAACGACTTTATAAGTGCAGCGAGTGTGAGACGTCCTTTGTCTACAAAAGCAGACTTCTTGAGCACCAGAGAGTCCACACTGGAGGAAAGCCTCACGAGTGTAGCAAATGTGGGAAGTTCTTTAAGTACAAATCTAGCCTTAATCAACACTGGAAAGTTCACACTGGAGAAAGGCCTCATCAGTGCAGTGAATGAAGTCCTTCCCCTATAAAAGCAGACTTCTTGAGCACCAGAGAATCCACACTAGAGAAAGGCCTTACAAGTGCAGCAAATGTGGGAAGTCCTTCATCTATAAAAAGAGACTTCTTGAACACCAGAGAAAACACACTGGAGACAGGCTTTATAAGTGCAGTGAGTGTGGGAAATCTTTCTTCTACAAAAGAATACTTCTAAGGCACCAGAGAATCCACACTGGTGGAAAGCCTCATGAGTATAATGAATGTGGGAAGGTCTTTAGACACAGACCTAGTCTTCTTCATCACTGGAAAATTCACACTAGAGAAAGGCCTTACAAGTGCAGTGAATGTGGGAAGTCCTTCATCCATAATAGGAGACTACTTGCGCACTGGAGAATCCACACTGGAGACAGGCCTTATAAGTGCAGTGAGTGTGAGAAGTCCTTTGTCTACAAAAGCAGACTTTTTGAGCACCAGAGAGTCCACACTGGAGAAAAACCTTTTGAATGCAGCCAGTGTGGGAAGTTCTTCAGACATAGCTTCACCCTCCTTAAACACCAGAAGGTTCACAGCACAGAAAGCCATCTCAGCACGGTAAATGTGGAAGTCTTTCATCCACAAAATAAAGATTTCTTTTGCACCAGAGAGTCCACACTGGATAAAAGTTTTAAGAATGCAGCAAGTGTGGGAAAACTTTCATAAAAGGATTTGAATTCAATGAGCACCAGAAACTCTGGAGAAAAGCCATATGAATGTAATGAATGTGGGAAATTCTTTAGACACTGATCACTGATCCACTCACATTCAACACCAAAATGTTCATGCTGGAGAGAGGCCTTGAATAAGTGTAATAAGTATGGGATGTCTTCCATGGACAAAAGAAATCTTGAGCAAAGAGAATTCAAGCTGGAGGAAGAAGCTTTGAGTATAATGGATGTGGGAAATCATAGGAAACCTCGTCAGCCTCAAGGACAGACTTACTCAGCACCACAAAGTCCACACTGGAGAAAAGCATTTCTGTGCAGCAAATGTGGAAAGTATTTTGGTGGAAGATATTGCTTCATCAGGCCCCAGAAAGTTCACAGGAGAGAAAACCCTTAGTAGTAGACAAACACCTTATTTTTTAAGCCATGTTGAAGCTTGGAGGTTATGTGCCCTTTGGGGCAGGTTTAGGATAGAATTGTGGTTTGCCAGTGTGAAGGGGTGAACAGCTTTTGTGAGTCACAGTGTCATGTCAGGAGCACAGTATGAGTCAGAAAATACTTCTTATTCCTAATTTAGCATCCTTTGCATTGCTTCCTAAGACATCCTGGGAAATACTGCAGGGCTTTGTGATTAATAATGATGTTGCAGTGCGTTCCTGTGTCATAACCTACTAAGGGATAATCTGATAGGTTGGTATCAGTTTGCATTCTCACCAGAAACACCAGAACCAGAGATCCAGTTTCTTTATATCCTTGTACCTGGTATGGTCAGACTTCCTAATTTCAGTGGTGTAGTAGGTGTGTAATGGCACCTGGTGATTTTAATTTGTATATCCCTAAGATGTGATATTTAGATGTTTTTCATGTGTTAATTTCCAGCTATCATATCTTTGGAAATTTCTGTTTGTATGATGTATTATGTTAATTACTGAGTTTTGACATTTGCCCGTGGATTATGGATAAAAGTTTTCTATTTTAAATATTTGCCAATATATTCTTCCAGTCATGGTGGTGTTTTTTTCAGTTGCTTTTCTTGTGAAAATAATTTTTTAAATTTTAAGGAAGTCAAATTTGTCCATTCTTTCACTGGATATTCTTTTGATCTTGTATATAAGAAATGTTTGCTGAAAAAAAATTGCCAAATTTAAAGACATAATTTTCCTTTTGTTTCTTTAAGTTTTTTTTTTTTTTTAACTGACATGTATGTGCCTCCTTTTAGTTAAATTTTGGACATTCCTTTAAAAAAAAAAATGGATATCGGGGCACCTGGCTGGCTCAGTCAGTAGAGCATGTGACTCTTGATCTCAGGGTCCAGAGTTTGGTCCCCACCCTGGACATACAGATTACTTAAAAAAAAAAAGTAAAAAAGAAAAAAAAACATGGATACCCAAGAGCTGCTACCATATTGATTTAAAAGATTATTCCTTCTCCCTTGAATTGGCTTTTGTATCTTCACTGAAGATCCGTCATTTCTCTGTATGTTTATTTCTGGACTTTCTTCTATTGCATTTATCTATTTCCTATATTTTCATGTGTTGAATAATTTTTTAAAAGATTTTATTTATTATTTATTTGATAGAGATCACAAGTAGGCAGAAATCAAGGTCATATATTCCTATAACAGTCTTTTTCAAAGTTGTTGTGGTCATTCTTGGTCCTTCACCTTTTCATATGAATTTTAGAATCCATTTGTCAGATGAATGGATAAAGATGTGGTGTACACACACTCACAATGAAATACTACTCAGCCATAAAAAATGAAATCTTGCCATTTGCAATGATGTGGTTGGAACTAGAGAGTATTATGCTCAGCAAAATAAGTCAATCAGAGAAAGACAATTATGATATGGTCTCACTTATATGCAGAATTTAAGAAAGCAGAGGATCATAGGGGAAGTGAGGAAAAAATAAAACAAGATGAAATCCGAGAGAGACAAACCATAAGAGAGTCTTAATCATAGGAAACAAACAGGGTTGCTGGAGGGGATGACAGTGAGGGGATGGGTAACTGGGTGATGAACATTAAGGAGGGCATGTGATTGGGGTACCTTGGTGGCTCGGTGGGATGGGCCTCTGCCTTCAGCTCAGGTTGTGATCTCTGGGTCCTGGGATTGAGCCTTGCATCAGACTCTGCTCGGCAGGGAGCCTGCTTCCCACACCCACCTGCTGCTCTGCCTGCTTGTAATCTCTCTCTCTCTCAAAAAATAAATAAATAAAATCGTAAAAAAAAAAAAAAAAGGAAGACATGTGATGTAATGAGCACTAGGTATTCTATAAGACTGATGAATCACTGACCTCTACCTCTGAAACTAATAATACATTATATATTAATTAATTGAATTTAAGTTAAAATACAAGAAAAAATAGAATCCACTTGTCAATTTCTATATCAGATTGCATTTAATCTTCAGTTTAGAAGAAATACCGAGTGTCCCAATCCATAAACATGATATGTCTCCTTTTATTTAGATTTTATTAAAGTTTTGATGGGGTGCCTGGGTGGCTCAGTGGGTTAAAGCCTCTGCCTTCGGCTCAGGTCGTGATCCCAGGGTCCTGGGGTCCAGCCCCGCGTCGGGCTTTCTGCTGAGCGGGGAGGTTGCTTCCCTTCCTCTCTCTCTGCCTGCCTCTCTGCCTACTTGTGATCTCTGTCTGTCAAATAAATAAATACAATCTTTAAAAAATAAAATAAAATAAAATTTTTTTCACAGTGGGGTTTTTTTAAGATCTTATTTTTAAGTCATCTGTACACCCAAAGTGGGGCTTGAACCCACAACTCTGAGATTAGTTTGCTTTTTATAGGCCTCGCATATCTTATATATCTCCAAGTATTTTTCTCTGTCTGATGATGTTATAAATGGTAAATTTTACATCAAATTTCAATTTGCCAGTTGTTTGGTGTTACACTGAAAGAGATATTAAGCTAAGGATAGAAGCAATCCTCCTCAATCTTATAAATGAGGTCACAAAGAAATACTTACAAGTATTATGCCTTAACATCCATTATTAAAATTTTCCATGATATTAAAACAAAGGGAAGATAGCTCCTCCTTTCTCTTATTCAGTTATCCTGGAGTTCCAGTTTCATTCAGTAAGGCAAGACGATGGATAGGTAACAATTGGCAAAGAAGAAATAAACCACCTGAAATATTTCCCATGTTGTTGTCTTCACCTCAAGTCCAAATGTAGATACCAGTTTACCGCCTCCACCCACCCCAGACTCCTGAATTCATCACCCATTCGCTGTTCTTTTCTTAGGATCCATCATCTGTTATGCTATGCAACTTAATATAAGTTATGAATTGCATATTGCCTTTTCCATCAACTATGGAGTAAGTTCCGGGAGGGATTTTTTTTTTTTTACATTTTTGTATTATATATTCCATGTTCCTAGAAATGTGCCTGAAACACATGAGGTATATAATTGATGTGGTCTCTTTAAAAGATTTATTTATTTTAGAGAGAGAGCAGCGGGGAGGGGCTGAGGGAGAAAAAGAAACCTATGCTCAGCTCAGAGCCCAATGCAGGGCTCAATGTCATGACCCCCAGATCATGACCTGAGAGTCAGAGGCTTAACTAAGGACACCACCCTGGCACCCTGCAGCCACAATTGATGTTTTAAAATGTTGAACAGGGACGCTTGGGTGGCTCAGTTGGTTAAGCAGCTGCCTTCGGCTCAGGTCATGATCCCAGAGTCCTGGGATCGAGTCCCACATCGGGCTCCTTGCTCCGCAGGGAGTCTGCTTCTCCCTCTGACTCTGCCTTCCACTCTGTCTGCCTGTGCTCACTCTCACTCTCTCTCTCTCTTACAAATAAATAAATAAAATCTTTAAAAAAAATTATTTAAAATGTTGAACAAAATGACAAAGCACATTTAACATTTATTTGCCCAGCTCTGGATATACTTTTCTAACTTCACCCACAGTGTCTTTTCCTTCAGTTTCACTAACCTCAGCGTTTCCAGGAATGGCAAAAAAACTTTCAAATCTTCTGAAAAGCCCCAATAGGCATTTGATTGGCTTCCATTGCTCACTTATTAGATCTCAGATTCCTTTCCTTCCATTCTTTTGGGATTTTGATTGTGTATTTCAAAAGCAGGTTTTCCCATTTCAGTTTTTGCCACTACTGATGGATATCTTCCTAAGTACTTTTTAATAGCTTTCATTGGTTTGCTTGGTCTGAAATGTTTTCCAGTTAATCTCTACTCCCCATGCAGACACTGTCACTGCCCTTATAGGTGAAATGATAATCATTTCCCAGCAAGCAGATGAGATCCTGGAATTACAGAACTTTGTCTCGTGTATACATCCCCCTTGCACAGATGCTGCCATGGCCATCCCTGTCCTCGGAGCAAACAGTTTGGGAAGGAGCTCTTTTCAGGTGTCTGATTCTCTCCCTCTTATTCTGCTCTTTCCCCAGCTGTGTTCTCTCTCTCAAATAAATAAATGTTTTAGTGATGAGATCAAATTTACCTTTATTTTTACGTACTAATGGTACAAATATTTAAGTGCCATATATTTAAAAGTTTCTTTTTTTTTCAGATTTATTTATTTATTTGAGAGAGCACAGGCAGGGAGGGGCAGAGGGAGAGGGAGAGCAGGAGTCTTAGGCAGACTTTGTGCTGAGTGCAGAGCCCAAGGTGGAACTTGATTTCATGATCCTGAGATCACTACCTGAGCTGAAATCAAGAGTCAGATGTTTAACCAACTGCACCACCCAGGCACCCCAATAAATGTTTTTTTAACAAGTTGATAATGCATATTTATCAGTAAAAATATATCCATATACATATGTGTGTGGTTTGTTTTAGATGCTTCTTGTTCTGTGTCCCTGACTTTTCCCTGCATGTGTGTGTGTGTGTGTGTGTGTGTGTGTGTGTGTGTGTGTGTTCATGTTCATTCTGGACCATAGTTTTTTTTACTTAAGAATATATTCTGGAATGGGCGCCTGGGTGGCTCAGTGGGTTAAACCGCTGCCTTCGCTCAGGTCGTGATCCTGGGGTCCTGGGGTCGAGTCCCACATCAGGCTCCCTGCTCAGGGGGAGCCTGCTTTCACCCCTCTCTCTCTGCCTACCTCTCTACCTACTAGTGCTCTCTTGTCTGTCAAATTTAA
Organism: Mustela nivalis; assembly: GCF_964662115.1. Lineage (NCBI taxonomy): Eukaryota > Metazoa > Chordata > Mammalia > Carnivora > Mustelidae > Mustela > Mustela nivalis. The sequence continues at coordinate 47,455,819 of NC_139037.1, read as the reverse complement.
AAAAAAAAAAAAAAAAAAGAATATATTCTGGAAGAAAGTCCAGTCAGTTGTGCTATAATGGAATGTATGTGTTCCTAAAAACCATCAAGCTATGCAAAGTCCAAAATAAAAATCACAGGGCTTGAGTGCCTGGGTGGCTCAGTGGGAGCTCTGTCAAATAAATAAATAAATAAATAAATAAATTTTTGAAAAATTATTTGACAGAGATCACAAGTAGGCAGAGAGGCAGTCAGAGAGAGAGGAGGAAGCGGGCTCCCTGCTGAGCAGAGAGCCCGATGTGGGGCTCGATCCCAGGACCCTGGGATCATGACCTGAGCTGAAAGCAGAAGCTTTAACCCACTGAGCCACCCAGGCGCCCCCAAATAAATATTCTTAAAAATATTTTTTTTATTTGACAGAGATCACAGGTAGGCAGAGAGGCAGGCAGAGAGAGGGTGGAGAAGCAGTCTCCCCACTGAGCAGAGAGCCTGATGCAGGGCTCGATCCCAGGACCCTGGGATCATGAACTGAGCTGAAGGCTGAGGCTTTAACCCACTGAGCCACCCAGGTGCCCCCAAATAAGTAAAATCTTAAAAGAAATCACAGAGCTTATTGAAATTCTCAAAATGTAATCAGTAAAACATAAAAAAGAAGATAGAATCCTAACAAATGCCATAGCACAGTTTTACACATTTAAAGTTTGAGAAACACATAAATACTGTAATAAATACAGGATTTTAGCCTGAAATTTGTAGAAGTGGGTGTCAGAGGGTTGCAGTTGTGAGTTATTTTATGAAGTAATGGAAGGAAGTTTACTTAAAATCAGTTGCCTAAAATTTACCCACCAGAAGTGAATGGGCTTGGCTCCTAACACATGGTGAATTGGCATAGCCAGTAGATATTTGACTTGTCCTTATGTTTTGCCAGTGGCTTGAGTGGGGCTTCTGAGGAACTAGGATAATGGAGCTGTTATGAACCAAGATGATGACTACTGGAGACAGCAAATTCAAACCCATCTGGACGTGCTGAGTAGGTGAATAGAGGTATGTGTCAGTTCCTGGAGGAAGTGTGATGTATAGATGAAAATTTTGGAGTCCTACGTACAGAGAGAATTATCAGAGACAAGCCTGGTTGAGGTTCCATTGCAGTGAGTATGCATAGAAGAGAAGTGAGATCAGAGACCTGAGCCTCACTTGGCGCTCTCTTGTGTTCACCTTTGTGCTCCTCCTAGTCCTCCTATCCTCTCTTCCTTGCCCTTTTCTGGCTGCTTGATCTCCTTACACCTCAGCAAGCTTTTTTTCATCTCTTTCTGGCACTTTCTCTACCATTGTGTTGGATTGTTTAACCTGCTCTGTTGGAAGGCCGGTGGCGTTGAGCCAATGAAGGCTCAGAAGAGGGCACGTCTGTGCAACACGTCATATTGGGGCGGGGCTTCTGGCGTCCTCCTCTTGACGGTCTTCTTGGCTGCCTTTTTTTGGTTGTTGTTGTTACTTATTTGACAGTAGGCAGAGAGGCAGGCAGAGAGAGAGGAAGCAGGGTCCCTGCTGAGCAGAGAGCCTGATGTGGGGCTCGATTCCAGGACCCTGGGATCACAACCTGAGCTGAAGGCAGAGGCTTTAACCCACTGAGCCACCCAGGTGCCCTTTTTGGCTTCTTTAGAGCTTACCTTGGTTTAGAAGATGGTGCAGCAGTGGTTTGGGAGTGAGGTGATAAGATCAGAGGAGGGGCAGGAGGAGGCGCTGTCCCCACTGCACAGATTTGGGTCCAAGACTCGGTGACGCCGCCAGGACTGCCTGCGCCGGGTGCCGGTCCCGGTGTCTGCTTCTCCATAGAGTCCGATGGCGGCAGCCGCGCCCAGGGACTCGGCTGAAGTAAATGCTCGTCCCCCAGGCCCTCCCCCGCGCCCCCCATCCAGACCCCGAAGGCAGGCCCGAGAGCGGGGCGCCTGTTCGCGGCCCTGCGGCCCAGGCCCGGGTGTACCGGACAGGTAGTCGGAGGTGGGTGGGGACCAGTGTGTGAGCTGGTTGGGCACCAGTGTGTGAGCTGGTTGGGCACCAGTGTGTGAGCTGGTTGGGCTGCGTGGGATCGCGGGCTCAGGGCTGAGGGGCCGGCTGGGGCGGGGGTTGCAGGGCGTCTGAGAGGGGAGGATTCTGCCCTCAGGGGACAAGCCTGAGGCGGAGATGCCTGGAATGGTGGGCTGAGCTGCGGGACCTTCGTGAGGACCCTGGACGCCAAGGGGACTTTGGCCAAGGGAGGGACTGGATCTCCTTAAGGGTTTTAAGGTTGCTGGGAAAGAGAAAAGACCGGGGGGGGGGGGGGGGGGTTGATGAGGACACTGGGGTGCCGGAGGTGGCGTTCTCATGCAAGGTCACACCCCTGGTCAGAGCCCTCTGACCCTGAGGCACAAAGGTTAGCGGTCCTGTGGAGGTCACCTGGCCGCAGGGCTGGGCAGGCATATGGGGAGTTCTGAGCCCGTGGAGCCTGGCCATGGCTATCTTCCTCTAGGGTTTAACTCTGTGGTCATCTGTGGGCTCCTGAGGCCCACACGGATCCATGGAGGATCTCGGTCCCTTACTGATCTGAACCCTCCCAAATTGTCTCTGGAATTCAGTGTCCCGGAACTCTGCCTACTGCTCTCCCAGTCCTTGTGTCTGGGAGACCTTGGAGAAACTCCAGGCACGGAGTCCTGAGTCTCTAAGTTACATGGAAGAATTCTTGTTTCTGGCAACCAGTTGAAGGTGTGGAAGGTTATTCAGAAATAGGTGCCAATGCCTGCAGATCCTTGGAGGGAACTGGATTTCCCTTTTTGCGGGAACAAGGGCACAGGAGCAGGACTGGAATGCCTGCCTTTGAGGTCAGGTGTCAATTCTGGAGATAATAGAAGGTTTGATTAGGAGTAAAGTGATCTTACCAAGGTTTTAACAGGCCTCGTGTGGCTGCCCAGTGGAGAATGGACTCTGGGATAGGAGGGAGAAGAATGACCAAGAAAGGCCTGTAATAGGCCTGGCAAATGTTGTTGGGCATAAATGAGGTGGGAGAAGTGGTTGGATCGTGGACTCATTTTTTTTTTTTTATTAAGTAGGGCCAACCAGCTTTTGATGTGGAAGGGGAAGAAAGGAAGGAGTCAGGGATGACCCCAAAGGTTTTGGTCTTAACAGCTGGAAGGATGGAAGTTCCATCAACTGAGATGGAGTAGTCAGTAATGGGAACATTTTCAGTGGGAATATCAGGAGGCTGGCTTTAGCCCTGTTAAGCCCGAGACATTTCAGAGACTAGTGGAGGCATTCAGTGGGCAGTTGCACACATAGGTTGGTAGGGAGAGGGTTTCAGGATGGAGCCATTCCAAAGGTGATTGCTGTAATGTCAACCGGAGGGGAGCTGTGGGTTGCATTTGGGAAGGGGAGTGTTCAGGTTCTGTTGGTAATACTGTTAGCAATCCAAGAAGAAAGTAGTGTGAGCCTAGAATGGGGTGTTCAGGTTGGGCACCTGGTTGAAGGTGGAGAGTACTGGGTACTGGTGAGGGAGAAAAGTGGCTGGGAGGGAAGTGTGGGCAGGAGGATGATCTGGCAGGTGACCAAGGTTTCCAAGGCAAAAGTGGACATGAGAGGAATGTGGAGAGATGGAGTAACTGAGGCAGGATAATGTTCCCCAGGACTTTGTGGTGGCCCTTGGGTAGGACATGGGATGTTTCAGTCAGGATGATAGGTTATTTCAGAGTCTGCTGTGGTCATCTGTGGGCTTTTAGGCCTGGGATAGGGGACCAGTGGGGCTGAGTTTTGAATGAGGTGTGACTGGGTGTGAATGCATGTGACTGGAGGGCTCAGGAAGTACAGCACAGAAGTAGAAGAGGGCGAGATGTCTGAGATGTGCATGTGGTTCTGGTTGGTGAGGTTGAAGCAAAGTACAGAGCCAGCTTTCTCTCTGTGAAGTGGATGCTTTCACAGCAGGGTTCTGGACTGCCCTTTGTAGTGGAAGCCATTGGAGGTCTGGATAACGTTGGATTATATGTAGATTCCATTTGAGTCTGCCAAGCAAGCACTGTCTGGATGCCATGTGCTAAGTGATACAGGGAGAATCTAGGGAGATACTTGTGCTGTGGGGCAAGGGGGTAGTTGTGGTGGCAAAGTGAGTGTGCCTGTGGGCTCCAGAGACATAGAAGGTACAGTCTGCATCACAGGTACAGTGATGTGCATGTGGAGAGGGAATGTGAAGTAATGGCCCCAGGGTCCTGGTATTGCAGACTTAAGGTTGAAGGGAAAGCTCAGTTTGGTTGAGTCTGGAACACTTAGTCTGGAGAACCGCAGGGGTATCGCTTAGCAGGAGCATTGGGGCCATGTCTGCCAGGCCCAGAGTTTAGCTGGCATTTATCAGATGTCCTGCTGTTGTCGTTGAGGGTTGTACACAGTGATTAATGGGACCATGAGGAGAGACCACCAGTGGTGGCAATGGAGTAACTCTGTGGAGGAAGGGATTGTGGGTCCTTGGGACAGGGTTTCTTTGGGGTTTCATCTGTCTCTGTCAGGACAGTGTGACATTTGAAGACGTGGCTGTGTACTTCTCCTGGGAGGAATGGGGTCTCCCTGATGAGAATCAGAGACACCTATACCATGATGTGATGCTGGAGAACTTGGCACTTGTGACCACCCTGGGTAAGGCCCTCATTCCCTCCCCCAGGGACCTGGGATAAGCCTTTCTGCTTTTATCCCAGGGATAGCTCTGTTTTTCTCCCATCACAAACATGGGCATTGCTTCATTCCCCTCAGTTCCCTGGTCAGTTGCAGTCCTTGGGGCTGGGCTGAATGTACTGCCCCAAAGCCTCACTGGGAAGGTATGCAGGGTCAGTAGTCTTGCAGTTATGCTAATGGCTTCCACCTTGCTTGCCTTTCAACTGTCTGTCTGACTCTGTCCAAGTCCGCAGCACCTCTCTGCCTGGTTTTGCCCCTTCCTATAGGTGATGACATTTCCTGTCCCTGCCTGCTCAAGGAACTGTAGTCACTGACATGGTTGGTACTTATGTGGACTATGGGCAGTTCTTACGGGATCCTCCTCTGAGGATTTCTTTGTAATACTAGTCTTCTTTCCTATGGTCTGTATGTGTTAAGTTGCTCTGGGCCAGTGCTTGTCACTCACCTGTCTCACCTTTCCCTTAAAACTTGCATCATGCAGGTCCCATTTAGTAGGATACGTGGGAAATCCTTTACCCGCAACTCTGGCCTCATTCAACACAAAAGGGTTCACACTGGAGAGAGGCCTCAGAAGTGCAGAGAATGTGGGGAATTCTTCAGTGACCCCCAGTTTTCTCAACACCAAAAAATTCATATCAGAAAAAGTCCTCATGAGTGCAACAAATGTGCAAAAGCTTTCAGCCGAAGGTTTAACCTCATTAGACACCAACAAGTTCACCACCATATGGAAAGGCTGTATATGTGCAGCAAATGTGGGAAAGCCTTCAGTCAGTGGTCTGCTTTTGATTTAGCACCAGAAGGTTCACAGTGCAGATCAGCTTTATAAGTGCAATGAATTTGGGAAAGACTTTAGCCAAAGGTGTAACCTCATCCGACATGAAAAAGTCCACACTGGAGAGAGACCTCATGAGTGCAGTGAATGTGGGAAAGCCTTCAGCCGAAAGTCTCACCTCACTGGACACCAGAAAGTTCACATAGCAAAGCCATAGCCATGCAAGGAGTAGGCTTTCTGCATGTTTGATATAATGACATTGGAGGAGAGCTTTTATAAGGGAGATATCTTCCTGAAGTTGAACTCATACATCAGAATATACACAGGGAAGATTCCCTGTAAGTTTCAAGTATGAGGGAAACTTCTAGGAACCATGCTGTGCTTCCTAACCGGCTTGGGGTCCTTGCTGAAACTGTGACTGCCAGTTTTCATGGTATAAGGCAGCTCTAATTCCTGAAAGGCCCCCGTGGTATACATCAGTTACCCCAGTGTTTAGGGAAATAGATCTCTGTTCTGTCTGGAGAAAATAATGAGCAGCCTGAGTCTTACAGTGATGTCATTCCCTTCTCTCTAATTAATGTGTATACCTGACCCAGTTTTCTCCCAAAAGACCTAATCTGGGTTCTACTGGTGGCTTGCAAAGAAGATTTGTCTTCAGGGACATTGTTTTCATTTAACACTTGTGGTGGGTTTTTTCCAGTCTCCATGTCACCAACCCATAAACTGTCTGCCTATGATTTGTGCAATAATAAAGGCCTTATTGTTTAAACCACCTTTAATCCTTGGGGTTTTATTCACCAAGAGATTGCTTTGAAAACATCATGAAGGTGTAAACAGTTTGTGTGAGAGTTCCCAACTTTGGTGCGCCTCAGAAGACAAAGTGTGATGGCAGAGAATAACTCTTCAGTTTGGGCTTAGTTCACTTTGCTGTCCAAGGCCTCCAAGGAAAGACTGCTGGCTTTGTGCAACTAATATGCAGCCTGGAAGCCAAGATTTTTTTGTGGGCCCAGATTGTGCTCACATTGAGGAGCAGCTACTTGTGAAAATCCCCCGTGTTTCTGGGATTGGTTCCATGGTCTATAGTGCATATCATGTAAAGACCACATGGCTAAGGGGAATCTCTTCCCCAGGTCCTTCAGAAGAGCCATGTGCCCTGATGCCCGGGATTTAGTAGGGTAGTGATACTGGTTTTAATACTAAAGGGCTCACAGAAATCACAATTGATGAGAAACATTGGATTGATAGGGAGTGCTGGAGCCCTGCAGTCAACAAGACTGAAATCTCTCTTCTAAAAGTTCACCCACAGCTATTCCAGTGGCTGTGGCTGTGTTGGGTGAGTGTGACTCCTGGCCTGTGTAACCCTAATAGCAGAGGTCATTGGCAGAGAAATTAAGGTTTTATGGATTCCTGTAGCTTTCTGGGCTGTTGACCTTAAGACTGTTATTGCACATGCAGGAAAACAAGGATAGAGAGAAGGGAGATTTCTTAATCCAGCCATACGGCCTTTGTGGCTAAGGTGGAAACATCCTCCATTGTTCACCAGTATTTGCTATCATTGCCATTCCTCCCAAAGCATCAGGAGAGAGGTGGTAGAGATATTAGAGGGCTGCCAAACCTGATTTAAAAAAAAAAAAAAAGGAGTGGGAGAGATCCTTACTTTTATTTTGAACCATTGCTTAAAGCTTTAGGATATAATGACATATAGTAAACTGCACATATTTAAAGTGTGTAGTTGGATAAGATTTGGCAATATAATCTACCAAACTATCATAGTTGTGATAATGAGCCTATAAGTTCCACACATATTTACCTTTTTAAAAAATGTTATTTGACAGAAAGAGATCACAAGTAGGCAGAGAGGCAGGCAGAGAGGGAGGAGGAAGCAGGCTCCCTGCCAAGCAGAGCGCCCGATGCAGGGCTCGATCCCAGGACCCTGGGATCATGACCCGAGCTGAAGGCAGAGGTTTTTTTTTTTTAAAGATTTTATTTATTTATTTGACAGAGATCACAAGTAGGCAGAGAAGCAGGCAGAGAAAGAGAGGAGGAAGCAGGCTCCCTGCTAAGCAGAGAGCCTGATGCGGGGCTCGATCCCAGGACCCTGGGATCATGACCTAAGCCGAAGGCAGAGGCTTTAACCCACTGAGCTACCCAGGCGCCCCGAAGGCAGAGGTTTTAATCCACTGAGCCACCCAGGTGCCCCCCCCCACATATTTACCTTATTTTTATTAATCTCTCTCCCTGCCCTCTCTGGCTCTCTGGGCAAACTTAGATTTACTTTCCTTTATAGTAGACTACATTTTCTAGAATTTTAGTATTAAAGTATTTATTCTTTTTCTCTGGCTTCATTTATACTGTGTAATTACCTTGAGATTTAAAAAGTGCATTCCTTTCATTGCTGAGTAGTGTTCTGTTGTATGGATATACCGCCATTTGTTGTCCATGTATCTGTTCCGTGACACCTGGGTTTGCAGGTTTTGGCTATTACAAATAAAACTTCTTTGAAGATTCACATATAAATCTTTATGTGGATACATGTTTCATTTTTCTTATGTTAATACCTCTAAGTGCAATGCCTGAATCATAGGGTAGGTGAATTTTTAACTTTTTAAGAAATTGTCAAACTGGGGCGCCTGGGTGGCTCAGTGGGTTAAAGCCTCTGCTTTCGGCTCAGGTCATGATCTCAGGGTCCTGGGATCAAGCCCCGCATCGGGCTCTCTGCTCCGCGAGAAGCCTGCTTCCTCCTCTCTCTGCCTGCCTCTCTGCTTACCTGTGATTCCTCTCTGTCAAATAAATAAATAAAATCTTTAAAAAAATAAAAATAAAAATAAAAAAAGAAATTGTCAAACTGATCTGAAGTGGTTAATTTTTTATATTTCCTACCAGCGGCATATGAGAGTTTCACTACATCCCTGGTTCCTGTGAGATCTTGGAACTTCCACTTAATCCTTCCTTCCATAGGGTCCATCTGCGAGGATATAAAACCACTCACAGCCAGACTTGACTAGGCTCCTCAGCAACTTAGTCCCACTGCACATGTTGCCTGTATTCTAGCCCCTTTGGTTTGGTGGTGTCCTATGTGACAGGCATAACAGGAGATGACAATGTTTGCTGACTTTCTTATCCCATCTGTGTAAGGAATAATCTTTCTCAGTCCATTTGGGCTTGCAGTTTCATTACCAGCCACGCCTATGGCAGATTGGCAAGCCAAACCTAGCAGCTGCTGCTGCAGAGAGACGGTTGATGGCTTGACACCACACCTTTACGCGACCATGACTTTCCAGCTTCTCCATATCTAGTAAAGAGATCGCCTTTTGGCTTTCTCTTTCAAAGTTACCTGTAAGCAAAACCATTGTAAAAGGGGCTATGTGTGGGGCGTCTGGGTGGCTCAGTGGGTTAAAGCCTCTGCCTTTGGCTCGGGTTGTGATCCCAGGGTCCTGGGATCGAGCCCCACATAGGGCTCTCTGCTCAGCAGGGAGTGTGCTTCCCTTCTTCTCTATCTGCCTGCCTCTCTGCCTACCTGTGATCTGTCAAATAAATAAATAAAATCTTTTAAAAAGGGGGGGGCTATGTGTAATACTGGAGAAATATCTTTTGTAACAGACTAATAGATCTATTAAAGTGTAGTAGTTATTTTCAAAGTGAAGAGGATATTAATTATATAGTACAATATGAAAGTAGTGATAATGTGGAAATATTGGACATTGAATACAGTGGTCTCATAAGGTACACAATAGATAAGGATAAATAAATGTCTGTATAACTAAAATTAAAAATATCAGGGGTGCCTGGCTGTCTCAGTAGAGTATGCAGCTCTTGATCTCTGGGTCATGAATTCAAGCCCCATGTTGGGTATAGGGCTTACTTAAAAACAAATAAAATATATTTATCTCTGGAGAAAATCTCAAAGGAGTCAGAAAGGGGGTAAAGCCAATGGAAATTTTAAAGGGAAACTAAAAATCTAAGACATTAAAGAAGAAGCAGACATGTATCAAGATAATACAACACAAAGGAGAAAATTACAAAGGGGGGATGTTCAGAATGGGGAAACACATGCTGCCTAGACCCATCGTAATAAGGAGAATCAAGGACAGGATAATGTTATGACACATGTACAGTAAGAGAAATAGAGGAACCAAAATCAGCTTGAGCTCATTCCCTTTCACAATTAATGAATGCAAGTGTACCGTGAAATTTTTCTGATTCATGTTACTGTTGTTGAACTTGACAAAAGGTATTTAAAACTCAGAATTCACAGAAAAATAAGGCACAATTAGAAGATAGAAAAAAAGGTAAGGTGGATTGTTCTTTCAGAGGTTAGGACCTGTTATAAAACTAGAGATGACAGCAATTTGATATTAGATATTTGTGCAGAGCTACATGTACAGATCAGCGGAGACCATGTAGAGCTTAGAAGGAGATCCACATACATCCAGTCATCCACACTTGGTTTGGAAGGGAACTGCTGCTCCAAAGAAACACGTTCTGATGTACATCAGGACACATGAACAAAAACTTTTACAGCTGCGTTGTCATTATTGCCGATACCTGAAGGCCATACAAAGGTCCATCAGTGTAGAACAGAGACAGATTATGAAATGGTGCTCTCAGAAGCACTGAAAATGAATGATACACATTGAGCAGCATGGGTGAGTCGTACTGACACTCAGTGGCCAAAAGAAGTAAGAGCAAACAAATACATAGCATATGACTCCTTTCATATAAATATCAGTGGCATACAGAGTCAAACTATAGTTTTAGGATTTATGCACAGTTAAGGAAAACTATCAAGGAAATCCAACAGAGGGGCACCTGGGTGGCTCAGTGGGTTGGGCCTCTGCCTTCAGCTCAGATCATGGTCCCAGTGTCCTGGGATCGAGTCCGCATTGGGCTTCCCCCTCTCTCTCTGCCTGCCTCTCTGCCTACTTGTTATCTCTCTCTGTCAAACAAAAAAACAAAAAATCTTAAAAAAAAAAAAAGAAAAAGAAAATCCAACAGATGCTGACTTAAAAATCCAAATGTTGAGTTACTCTTGGAGGAGGTGTAGACCATGTCTGGGATGGGATACTTGACATGGCAGGACACTACTGGCATTCTTCGTATTTTCCTCAGTGGCAGATACAGAGGCTTCTATTTTAGGAACACAATAAGAGTGTAAAGAAAAATGGGATAAACATAAGTGTGGTCCTTAAGTGATAGCACCAAAAAACAATAAAATGAAATAATTTAATGGAGATGAATTACACATAACCTGCCCAGAGAGCAGAAAAGAGAAAAAAAAAAATGGAGATGGAAAAGGAAGAAAAAGAATGTTGAATATTAGGTTTAACTAGCAGGTTTCTTTCTAAAGAAACCTCTCATGAGAGGCAGAGCATGAAACAAACACAAAATCAATCAGTATCAGTATGAATTCCTCGCAGACCCAGAGAGTGATTGCTTGGCTGAAAATCAGGTGAAATACAGATCAACCCATAAAATGCAAAAAGAAAAAAACTTTCCCAAAATGATTCACTGCACTTCAAAAACAGCATTATCACAGTTATTTGGATGCAAGCTATTTCCATTAAGAACACTGTCTAGAATTTGGACAAATAAGTTTGAGTCCAGTTGTACCATGGAATGATGGCGGGAGTTTGTAGGTTGTAAATCTGTTCTGTCGTCTTCAGATGGACATGAGGATACTTAGCTTATAGCTGAGTTGTATGAATAACTTGTTAGTAAAACCATAGAAACAAAATAATTTCAGACCCACTCTTAGAAAATACAAAATCTGCTGTAGAACCTGCAGGCCAGTAAGATCAAGGGACAGACATGCAGGTCAGGAAGGAAGCTCACTGTGAGGTGTGTCTGCCTGAGACAGAGGAGGGGGCATCATAGATAAGGAAATTGCTCTATCTTTTGTGACTTTATTCATTAACTGTATGATTAGGTGTCATTGGGCTAAGGCTCAGTTTTAAATACAATGTGTTCTAATCAACTACTCAAGAATTAATTGGTCTAGGAATTACTTTAGGACTACAGAGGTCAGAAGTTAGTTGGTGACTCTGTCGGTAATTAGAAAGCTTTAAATCAGGATGGTTTAGAGAACCAAACCCTGACCTGATAGTGGAGCCTGTGTGAGAGGATGTTGTGGAAAAGATAAGGCCTCACCAGAAGACTTATGGTGTAAACTTAAGCTCAAAAAAGTGTTGCACAGTGCATGAATTTTTCCAAAAATTTTCATAAAAATTGATTGGACTTAAGGAGGCTTATAAATGTCATCATTTTCTATGTGTAAATAAGTAATAAAAGGTTATACATTCTCAAAGACATAGCATTCAGGATTTATCAAAATTAAGAAATAGTTGTGAAATTCAGGAAAATTAAAAGATTAAATTAAAATCTTTAAAGACAATAGGAACAGGCTGAATTAAATAGAGGAAAAGAAATCACTGGGGAAAAAACTCTTATATCCAACAGTAATGGAAGAGATAGAGTGAAAATCCTTCCTACATTCTTGAAAGTTTACCTTTTGTTTAAAATAAAAGCCAGTAATTGAAGATTGGAAACTCTGGGTTTGAGAACCATTAAACCAAAATATTTTAATCAAAATTATGAATCAGATGGAAGTTTATTAAAGTAAAACACATTTAATTATGTATGTACTAAATGACATCTAAAAAGCGAAGGTGAGGGGCGCCTGGGTGGCTCAGTGGGTTAAGCCGCTGCCTTCGGCTCAGGTCATGATCTCAGGGTCCTGGGATCGAGTCCCACATCGGGCTCTCTGCTCGGCAGGGTGCCTGCTTCCTCCTCTCTCTCTGCCTGCCTCTCTGCCTACTTGTGATCTCTCTCTGTCAAATAAATAAAATATTTAAAAAAAAAAAAATAAAAAAAAAAATAAAAAATAAAAAGCGAAGGTGATGCCCCTTCACTGATCTTTGCCATTGTTAGGACAAAGCTTAGAAATTTTTGTCTGATTGATGGTATCCTGCAACAAATACCGTAGTTTCGCTGTTAATTAAGGTTGCACATGCGTTCCCACATGAGCCATCCAGATATTTTCCCTGATCGATCTAGCCTTACTCACCTATGTTTAGGAAAAAATACACATATTAAAACTATTAAAAGGCCCTGTTTGATGCTAGCTGTAGGGGACATTTTACTTATGTTGGCAAACCTGGTAGTTTTCGTACATTATATCCTCCTAAATGACCTTGAACTAGTTGAGGAATGGTATATTAAGTAATCATTGCACATTGTATAAATCTATTTTGGTTTCACTATAGCTGTGTCAGGGTAGGGTGCTAATCATTGGATAGCACAGCTTCCTGGAATTGTAACTAGCACCAAATAGTCATATATTAACAAAGGGTGAAATGAAAAGCAGATTTATCTGCACAGATCAAAAGATAGACAACTGTTTTACCAGATTAAGGAAAACTTTTCCTTGTCCAGCAGGTAAAGCAGAACTGAGAGTCACGCATATCACTGCTGATGAGCACAAATGGGCTGAATGTCGGAAAACATGATGTTACAAACACAGCAGTGTTTACTAGCCACTGGTCTGGACTCAAAATAAGTACTAGGCAAAGAGACAAAATGGAAGAGAGAGTAACAGCAGACAAAGGAGTTCCCCAGGATCAGAATGGTGCGTGTGGCTCTGTCCTCATGGGAAGGTCTGGGGCAACCGCTGAGGCTGTGAATATGCTGGACTTGCTTCTTGTGCCTGAGCAGGACAAGGACCATGGAGCCACTGGCCCAGACCATGAGGCTCAAACACACAAAGTTAAATAAAGAAAACATGGTAGCATTTAGTGAGCCTATAAATTTATCTTGTGGTAGTTCAGAACAGTAGATGTATGTTTTTCTCAAACTAAGGTTTTTGCTGTTCAGTGGCCCAGTCATTCTTAATGGAACATAGATATTTAACAGGAGATGCAAGATCCACCAGATGAAATAGCAGAAGCCAATGCGCTTTGGAGATACTCTGAGCTCCATCACCTTGCAGATACTAGAATGAATCTTAAAAACCTGGTAGCCACTCAACAGGTAGGTGATGCTGAGGGAAACTCCTCTGCCCACTCTGTCGGGAGCCAGTACAGGAGGCCTACTATAAGAGCTGTAAGGGACTGAATATGATTGGCTGTTCATTTAGGTCCACTCACGCGGGAGGTGCATGAGCACTGCGGTGATTGGCTAGGCGGGCTAAGCTGCCGGTGTATATATGCTTGAATGTACTTGTAGAGGTGCGGGCCCGCTGGGAGCCAGGCCGCGCCGATCCGCGGCAGCCGGAGGGGGCTGCAGCCCGGACCATGGCGGCGGCGGCGGCGACGGCGGGCGCCGAGGGCCGGCGCGCGGCCCTGGAGGCGGCGGCAACGCCCGAGCGGGGCGGCGGGAGCTGCGTGCTGTGCTGCGCCAGAGGGGGAAGAAGATAAAAAGCCATTAAAGAAGTTTGCCTCCACGCGTGTCTCCGTGTCGTTCTTGCGGGCCGAGAGCGACACCACTCTGTGTACATAAAAGACAACTTTACATCCAATGTCATCCAGGAAGTATTTCCATCCAAAAGCCGCCACAGTCTGAGGGATCCCTTTGGAAAAAAGCACCAAGGAGTTGGCTAAGACCAATTGATTGAGAATTAGGTCTTTGGATTTCAACTTGTGTCCGGTGAACAAAGGGAAGTTGTAAAGACCAAAGAGGAAGGAATTTCCCAGGATCCCAACTCCTGTCTGAATGAGGAAGATAATTCCTATTTCCAATTTGAAAGAGCCCATCACATCAATATCAAGTGGAAATTGATCCTTTTTTTTTTTTTTTAAAGTGGAAATTGGTCTTAACTGGAATTAAAGATCTGGAGGAAATCCAAAATATATGTATTACTATCTTTATGTTTCCTGTAGGGCTTTTCATTAACCACATTTTTTCCCCACATAGAAGACATTCAGAATGTGTCCTTAAAAAGCAAACAAAAGGGGCTCCTGGGTGGCTCAGTTAGTTAAGCATCCAACTCTTGATTTTGGCTCAGGCCATGATCTCAGGGTTGTGAGATCAAGCCCCAGTTCATGAAGCCTACTTAAGATCTCTCTCCCTCCCTCACTGACCTTCCCTCCCACTCCCCCTGCCAAAAAAAAAGTTAAAAAGCAAACAAAAGGATCAAAGAGAGGTTATCTAAAGGAGATCTTACTAAGTAGTTGTAAATAATTCAGAACGTTTCTTCAAGGATGTGCACTTGGATTATTGAAGGAGGGAGTTATGGGGTATTTAGACATACACTTTCACATTAACTATAGACAGGTGGATTCGTTCAAAATGTTTAGATACAATTGTGATTTTTCTAACAGCAATTAAAATTGAAAGATAATTTTAAGAAAAAGTAGTGGAATACACATACGAACTTTATCAAAGAAGAATTTTAAACCAAGAGAAAGTTCGAGAAATAGTTTTGAAAAGAAAACATGAAATGAATTTAATTATCCAACAAAGATGTCATTTTATGTGGAGAATTTCTACAATTACTATAAATCAGAGATAACTTTGAGGAGTCTCTGACTTATTAACAGCTGTGATCACTAGTCATTCCTATGCTCAAAGTGTAGTCATTCAAGGGCAAAAATAAGAGACTCATTTTATTCCCTTAATCAAATGGAACGGTGGCCGTGGAGCCATGGTTAGGGGCTACATTATGTGCACTTTGCTTTCAGAGAAAAAATATTAAAAGTATATCATTATGTACTTGGGTAGAACTTTATATGTCAGAACAAACCAACCTGTCAATGCTACAGGTGTATGGGGGTGAACACACTAGTATTTCATATTGATCAGAAAGGACAATGAAGTTCTGTTGGGGTAGAAGGAGAAGATTTAATAGATAATTATAATTTCACATTGATTTTGAAATCTGGTCGTAGGTCAGGGTAAAATTGAGAATCTGAAAATAATGAAGTCCCTGATGATCTCTGCTCTCTTAAATGTGCAATCTTTAGTCACTTTTCTCTTAAAAGAGCATATCTCCATGATTTGGAGGTTTATACTCTTCCACCAATCATAGACTCCTTTAAATACACAGGCTCTCAGTGATTAAAAACGAAATCCTACGGCATAAATCTGCAGTTGCCACCCAATAACCAAGTGTCCATTCCCAGATGAGAACTAAAAATCATCATCTTACTGTTCTTTACTTCTGCTTAGAGGTAAGCCTTTGCCCTGAATGTCATGAGGGTTCTGCATGTCTGTTTATTCAGAGGCAAGAGGTGAAGATGTCAGGGTAATAGGGAAGAAGGAAGTACGTGCTTAGGAGCCCTGAAGCAGACAGAGGAGCACAACAGTGTGTCTGGATCCCTCAGAAAACTCCCTGATGCTTTTTTTTTTTTTCAGCATAACAGTATTCATTATTTTTTCACCACACCCAGTGCTCCATGCAATCCGTGCCCTCTATAATACCCACCACCTGGTACCCAATCTCCCACCTTCCCACCACTTCAAACCCCTCAGACTATTTTTCAGAGTCCATAGTCTCTCATGGTTCACCTCCCCTTCCAATTTCCCCCAACTCCCTTCTCCTCTCTAATTCCCCTTGTCCTCCATGCTATTTGTTATGCTCCACAAATAAGTGAAACCATATGATAATTGACTCTCTCTGCTTGACTTATTTCACTCAGCATAATCTCTTCCAGTCCTGTCCATGTTGCTACAAAAGTTGGGTAATGGATAAGGAAAATGTGGTCCATATACACTATGGAGTATTATGCCTCCCTGATGCTTTTAATTGTAAGATCATTTGCTTGAATCCCATGAGTTTCTTACTAGGTTTTATGGAATACATTCTATTTCCTCAGAGTTTCTGACCCTTGTTTTTTGAAATAGCCACCTACCAAACAGATTGTATTTGCTGCCAGCACGGTAGCTGCAGTGGCAACATCTGTATACATCTGTGGAGATGGGGACTCTGAAGCCTGAGATGAATATTGGGGATTCCATGATTTCACTTCTTGCTAGGCAGTGATTACCTCTTCACTTGTAATTGCTAGGAGAAGGTCTGTATGGGATTTAAGATTACATCTGAAAAGCATTTGTGAGTTGAGCAAATTATTTAAGGCTATTGATGTTAATTAACAAATTTATACAAGGAGGGGATGCCTGGATGGCTCAGTGGGTTAAAGCCTCTGCCTTTGGCTTGGGTCGTGATCCCAGGGTGCTGGGATCAAGCCCTCAGTCAGGCTCTCAGCTCAGCATGGGATCAAGCCCTCAGTCAGGCTCTCTGCTCAGCAGGGAGCCTGCTTCCCTTCTTCTCTCTCTGCTTGCCTCTCTGCCTGCTTGTGATCTCTGTCTGTCAAATAAATAAAATCTTTTTAAAAATCTATACAAGGAGAATGACCAAAGAAATAGAGAAGTTGGTGAAGTTGGCGGTTGGCTAAGTCTCGGTGGGGCACTGTAGACCTTTGTAAATAATTTGGAATTTCTCTAAGTGAAATGGTGAGCCAGTGTATACATAGTATTGGAATATAGAGGGGCATGACCCAACCTGTGTATTGAAAGGCTCAGTCTGGGGCACCTGGGTGGCTCAGTGGGTTAAGGCCTCTGCCTTCAGCTCAGGTCATGGTCCCGGGGTCCTGGGATCGAGCCCTGCATCGGGCTCCTCGGGGAGCCTGCTTCCTCCTCTCTATCTGCCTGCCTCTCTGACTACTTGTGATTCTGTCTAATAAATAAAATCTTAAAAAAAAAAAAAAGAAAGGCTCAGTCTGGTGTCTGTACTGTGTATAGACTAGGGGGAAGAGAGGAAGCGGACAGGTCAATGAGTCACTATCACACCATAATTTGAACAGGGAAAGCTTAAAGAAACAGAGGACTAGAGTAACAAAGGATTGGAGGATTAGAAGGATCAAGAACTCTGAATAGTTTGGGATTGTCAGATATAAGGAACGCCAGGCTGGAGATAGAGCCGTCACACAGCCTATCCCAGGATGAAATCTGTACCCTGGGGGCGAGTGCACAGTTGGACCACGGAATGACAGAGAAATCTCCGGGAGTCTCCAGCTCTCAGGTCCGGCCGTGCATGCTAGCCAGCAGCTTTCCCAACATCACCATCCCCAAGAACTTTTAAAGTGGCTTACCTCTGACCCTCAAGAATAGTTTTCCCAGACACTCCCGACTTCCAGAGGACAGTTCCCATAAGTACGGCTGGCGAGGCATCAAAGCAACTCTGTCATTCCATAAGTCACCACCTGCCCTTTTGGACAAGATCTTATAAAGGACAAGCTCTCTGGTAGGGTTGAGGGTATCTCAACCCCCACCAGGACACACAGCCTCAGCCCAAAGGGTGGTCACTTCTAATACTTGCTCTTCCTGTATGTTTTAGGTTTCTTTTTGTTTTTACTGACCAATCTGTCATTATAGCAATCGCCTATTGGTCTTTTATATTAAACTCTCACTGTGAAAATTCTGGTGTGGTTTCTCTAATTGGCCCTGACTGACATTCACTTTGCAAGCAATTAAATAAGAACTATAGCACCCTTTGTTGGTGTGTGTGTGTTGGTGTGTGTGTACACTGATGCGCTTGTCACATTTGCATGTGCCTGTGTGTGTGTTTGATCAGAAGCCAATGCACTTTGAAGATTTACCTTTGAGTTCCATCCATCTAAAGAAATTGAGGGCAGAGCTCATTGGCCTGAAGGCCACCGAGGAGGGAGGTGGTGCTAAGGAAAACCCCCTGCCCATTCTGTATTTTTAAAAAAGAAAAAAGACAGGTTTAAATTCTGCATCATCCAGGACACAAATTCTTTCCCAAACTGCCACTGCCTGAAGAATCCCTATAGAGAAAAGAATTAAGGATCTAGCTAGTAATAGTTGATTTAGAATAAGGCTTCTGGGTCTCATCTTGCATCCAGCAAGCAGAATGAAATGATTAAGACAAAGGAGTGAAGAATTACCCATGATGCCAAACCCTGGCAGAGGAAGAAAATCCCCATTTCCAAGTTGACAGAACTCGTCACACCAATATCTAGTGGAGCTTGATCTTAAATGAAGTCAGAAGAATTAAAAATATGTATGTTATCATCATCCTGCCCAGCAGTTCTAGTGTTAAGCTCAACACAGGTTTCTCACTGTAAACGAGCATTAAGAGTATGTGTGTGAGGGTCACTTACTAATGTTGTGCTTTGGAAATAACATAAACGTCGAGCAGAACAGGCCCTGGTTCACTGCAGCTGTAGACAAGGAGGAACTCCTCACTGCAAGTATGGAGTTACCTCCAGAATATATTCTTACATGGGAAAAAGTGAGATGCAGACGAGCAGATGAAGTAGGTTTATTTTTCTAAGAATTCAAAGAATACTAGTATAAATATAAGTATGAATATAAAGAAATATAGTTTGAAGAGGACTATGGGAGGATTAACAAAGACATAAAAATGATGTCCTCATGGACAGAGAAAGTTGGAGGCTAGACTTCTCTAAACTGACCTTGTATTATGTTATGACTATTATAAAACTGGAAATACTTTGGGGCACCTGGGTGGCTCAATGGCTTAAGCCACTGCCTCCAGCTCAGGTCATGATCCCAGGGTTCTGGGATCAAGCCCCGCAGGGGGCTCTCTGTTCAGCAGGGAGCCTACTTCCCCCTCTCTCTCTGCCTGCTACTCTGCCTACTTGTGATCGCTCTCTCTCTGTCAAATAAAAGATTAAATCTTCTTAAAAAAAACTGGAAATACTTTGCATCTTTACCAAACAACATAAAACAAATGTATAATAGAATAACCCATTACTTGCCATGTCAAATGAATTTTAAGACATGTTTGTGTGTATGTGTGCAAACCTTGTTATGTGTGAAGTTTGGGGCCAATCCACATAAATAATAACTTTTGAGAAACTTAAAAAAATAATGTTGTCTGTTTATTTTTATTGGGATATATTCAGACAAAACACCAGCCAAGAAATTGTGAACTGGTATCTAATATCATATTCTTTAGTAAAATCATAGTTTTTTAAAATGATGGAATAAGAATATTAATATACATGAGAATCAAGACTTTTAGGAAAAAATAAAAGAAATAGAAAACCAAACTGTTTTAAGATGCTATATTTTTTCATTTCCTTGAAAAAAAAATCAACATTAACCAATCTGTATTTGATTTAAAATATACAGAGAGACATGAACAAGTCTAGCTATTACAACCAACTGGTGAGCACCTCCATTCTACAGATTGTGACCTCTAAATGCAGTTTCTCACTAAAAAGGTATAAGACATCTTGACAAAAATTTGACAATTCCTAATCCATATGGGAAAAATGAAACATCTTGTTAAACCATCAAGCAAGAACACTGAAAAACTTCTAGTGGGAGGCAGTAAGAAGGAACTATACTACCTCAAGTATCCTTCACAATAAATGACTATAATTTGAGTAAACCATTAACAAAAATCACACATTTCATGGCTGTCTGGGACAGTGTGTGAAACAATATCAGTGGAATGCAATAAATTAATAGAATGTATTAAATTATTCTAGATCAATGATCCATTTATTTTTTATTAAAAATGAGGGGGAAAATAGGAGGACTTACTATTTGCCAGACTCTTAATAGAAAAACACAAATTAGAGAGGCTTGGGTGGCTCAGTCCATTAAGCATCTGCCTTTGGCTCAGGTCATGATCCCAGCGTCCTGGACTGGAGTCCTGCACTGCGCTCCTTGCTCAGCAGAGAGCCTGCTTCTCCCTTTGCCTGCTCTGTCTGCAGCTCCCCCTGCTTGTGCTCTCTCACACTCTCACTGATAAATAAAATCTTAAAAAAAAAAAAAATGAATTATATGGGGATATTGATTAGATCCTGATTCAAATGATTATTAGTGGGGTGTGTTTTTGAGGAAATAAGGAAAACATGAGCTATTATTGTTATTTAATGGTTAAATGGTAAATAATAATGTTAATTATTGTTTTTGTTATTGTACAATAATTATGAAGGTATACTCAGGTCCTCCTTGTGAATGGAAACCATCTTTAGATCCCATATCATTGTGTTGAAGTATGTTCTTGATTATTTACTCAAGAATATAATGACATATATGAATTTATTTGTTAAGTAATCCAGTGTGGATAATGTGAGTAGCAGTGTAGATGAAATGAAATCACTGTGCTGAAAGTGGTACTCAGTCTATGAGCCTGATGCTATTATCTTTCACACATATTTGGAATTTTCCATTGTGCCAGTTTTCAAAAGCATTTTATTCTCAAGTTTTATGTCTTCAAGAAAATATTTTTCAACCTGAGACAATGTGCTTTTTATTCTTAGTGTTTCATTGTTAAATTATGTTATTCTGACTATATTTAAATGTTTTTCTATCTTTAGACAGGACTCGAAAAATCAGATGATGTGTGTATCTAGAGGGACCAGATAAACGAGAAGTTTGGAAACTAAAGAAAGTAAAACCTGCCTAATATACAGGTGCTTGTGTGCTCATCAGTTAATGAAATGTGTCAGATTTTTACATAATTCTAAAAATAAGGAATCTAGCTTAATAAGTTACCATACTATTTAAAAGAAAGAAATAATCACGTTAAGAAAACTCTTTGGCGGCAGGTATCCAAACCAAGTCTGATTTGTATGAGCCTTTGTGGCAAGTCAGTGATTTCACTCAGATAAAAAACCTTATCACTGATGGAAAAAGAAGCTAAGATCTAAAATATATTAATAGAAAATGAAATTCAACAAGATTTTAAGGGGAGGCTTCCCAAGAATGGGCTTTCTTCAAGAAATACTCTGTTCGGTACTGAATGGAGAAATACGGAAATATTCCCAAATTGATCACAAATAAGAGGACTCTGCTGGTCCCTTATTGGCTCACCAATTTCCTGGCATTTCAACAAGGCAGGCAAAATAGCTTGAGATATATTTATTTTAAATGGAAATAGACTGAGAGCTGAAATTCCTGAGTATCTCAGAGGCACTATCGGACCACATAAAAGGTTAGAATTAACAACATAGTTTAACATTTACGTATATGCTATAAAAATAATCAGAAATCAACCAGTTTTCTGTATGTAGTAAATATTGTCTCTATAATTATAAATATAAATACACTAAATACAGTTTTGTAAAATACCAAATAGTCTACTAAAATATTCTTTAAAGGAAATAATTTAAGCTAAATAATGTGGTGAAATATTAAAGCAAAATTAAAGCCCTATTAAAAGCTTAAAATCAGTACTAAAGGACTATTAAAGTCCTGATTATTCCTTTTGTCTGTCCCCCACAAACTTTTTGCTACCTTTGTATGTGTGTGTGTGTGTGTGTGTGTGTGTGTGTATTAAGATTTTATTTATTTGAAAGAGAACATAAGCGAGGCAGCACAAGCAAGGGAAGCAGCCAAGGGAGAGGAAGATACAGACTCCCCACTGAGCAAGGAGTCTGACACGAGGCTTTATCTCAGGACCCTGAGATCATGACCTGAGCCCAAGGTAGCTGCTTACCCAACTGAGCTACCCAGGCGCCCTTGCCACATTTTTCTTACCATGAAAATTTTGTTTCTATCATGCAAACAAATGAGACAGTATTTTCTGTAAATGAGATATGAATGTTTACAAATGAGAGAAATTTCTAAACATACTAGACTTTAGTTAGCATGACATGCCGCCTCCCCGGTGCACCACGTAGAGCAGCGTCTCCAGAAGCCCTTGGGCATCTACCGGGTGGCGCTCAGACTCTCACCATCTGGGGCTCCTGTTCTCTTACTGCTGACCACGCGCCTGCATGTTCAGTCTCTAGAGGGGAACCTGTGAGGTGAGGTGTGCTGCGGGCAAGTGAGAAAGAGTTTCACAAGGGCTGAAACTGAGGGAGAGGGGGCCACTGGGGTGGCCCTGAGCCAGGTGGACAAGGGTGGCAAGAGCCTCTGGTTTCCTCAGCTGGGTTCCAAGAGCAGATGTCTCCTATGCCCCTCAGTCTTTTATGTTCGATTTCAGAAAGCCTCATGCTTTTAAGAGAATGGATATTCCTGGATTTCCTGAGATAAATTCCTTACTATAATGAAGAACTGGGGAAAAAAAATAGCTACTCACCCAGTTGGTGTGTGCTGTGAGGCCAGTGGCTGCAGTGATGGTACCTGTGTGGGTGTGGAAATGGGGCTTTTGAACCCTGAGGTTAAGGTTTTGAGATGCCATGACCTCATCTGGTTTCTGAAAGTGATTATCATTTCACCTGTAATTGCACTGACAGTGTCTATGGGGGATTTAAGATTACTTCTGGAAAATATTTATGAATTGTGCGTTATCACTGAACTATTAAAAGTGATTGATGGAGGTATCCAACAGGAATGGCACAACAGCATGGGGAGAGCAAAAATCCTAATGTAATTGAACAGAAGACACTGAAATCCCCTAAGTGAAAGAACGAAGCTGAGCACATCTTACCCACTTAGTTCGGTATTTATATCCAAAATATTTTTCTTCCTCCCTCAGAGCCCTGAAGGTACTGAAATTGAAGGGAGAGGCCCTAATGGATGTGTAGAGTTAGAAACAACATATGACGTTGCAAATGACGGGAACTCTGCTTTGTTCAGTGCTTCAGCAGATACTTAACAGTGTCCCTTATGTGGGTCAGGCACATTTCTAGGTATATGGTATATGAGTGCACAGAACATAAACAAGGAGTGTTTCCTTATGTAAATTGCCTTGTGGTGAAGAAAAACAGACAAGCAATGGGTCTTGTTGAATTACTTGGTGTCTTGGAAGGTAATAGGTCTCACGGAAGGAGAAAAGAACCAGACTGCTTAAAGAAAGTGAGGGGGTGGGGAAGCATTAGGATAGTAAATTGGGTCTCCGTAGTAGGATTCAGCAAAGATGAAATTTGGAGGAAAATGTTAAGGTGGCTAGTGATTAATTCCTCATTTATTCCTGCCCAAATGGTACATACCCATTTTCCTGTTTTACTGCACTAGACAAGAACACCAGTATTAATACTGGACACAAGTGTGGAGAGTAGGCATCCTGGTTTTGCTCATGATCTCAGGAGCATGTTTTATAGTGGACAAAGAGGTATGGCAGTTAACCACATTTGCAATAGCACTTTTGTACGAGCTCCTTAAGAGGATCCCTTCTAAGTTTAATGACTCTGTCCTTGTCACACATGCATCCCAAAATTTTTCTTAAAAAATTGCTTTGGAGAAAAGTATTTTGTACAGAATGGGGAAAAAAACCCTCAACATAAGAAAATTTGTGGGAGGCTTCTTTTTTTTTCTTTATTTTTATTTTTTTTAAAGATTATTTATTTATTTCACAGACAGAGATCACAAGTCAGACAGAGATCACAAGTAGGCAGAGAGGCAGGCAGAGAGAGGGGGAAGCAGGCTCCCTGCTGAGCAGAGAGCCTGATATGGGGCTTGATCCCAGGACCCTGGAATCATGACCCGAGCCGAAGGCAGCGGCTTAACCCACTGAGCCACCCAGGCGCCCCCCTTTTTTTCTTTTTAAAGATTTTATTTATTTATTGACAGACAGAGATCACAAGTAGGCAGAGAGACAGGCAGAGAGACAGGAGGGGAAGCAGGCTTCCCGATGAGCAGAGACCCCAACTGAGCCACCCAGGTGCCCTTGTGGGAGGCTTCTAAAGCAGTAGTTCAAGGAAAACTTATCACATTAAACACTTACAGGAAAAAAAAAAAAAAAAAAAAGGTCTCTGGGCGCCTGGCTGGCTCATTCTGTGAAGCATGTGACTCTTGATCTCAGGGTGGTGAATGCAAGCCCCACATTGGGTGTGGAAGCTACTTAAAAAGAGAAAGGTCTCAAATCAAGGATCTCACCTTTAGAAACCAGAAAAAGAGAACTGAAATGCAGAGAAAGCAGAAGGAAATAATAAAGATCAAAACAAAAATGAATGCAATAGACAATGAAGAACTGTACAGAAAATTCATGAAACCCGAAGCTTTAAGATCAATACACTGATGAACCTCTATCCAAACTGATCATATAAAAAGAGGGGAATATACAAACTTCCAATGTTGGAAATGTTAGAATAAATAAATAAATATATATTAGAAGTGACATCACTAGAGATTCTACAGGTATTAAAAAGATAATAAGGGGGTTGCCTGGGTGGTTCAGTGGGTTAAAGCCTCTGCCTTCGGCTCAGGTCATGATCCCAGGGTCCTGGGATGGAGGCCCCGCATCGCATCCGGGCTCTCTGCTCAGCAGGGAGCCTGCTTCCCGCCCCCCCCACCTGCCTCTCTGCCTAATTGTGATCTGTGTCTGTCAAATGAATAAATAAAATCTTAAAAAAAAAAAAAAAAAGCAGCAGCCCACACTGGGGCTCCAACCCCCGACCCTGAGATCAGGGCCTGAACCAAAAACAAGAGTCTGAGACTTAACCAACTGTGCCAGGCGCCCTGATGTCACAGCATTTTTGCATAAATACATTACCCTTATATTTCTGTATCTTTTCTTTGTTAGCGAAAGTCCTGATTCCAGTTACATAAATACATGTACTTAATTTGTTTCAGTATTTAACAATAATATGATGATTCATGAAATTTTAAGGCCCTTGCAGATATTTCTACCTTTATGTATCACTAGTAATATACAGTCAGAATTTCTTTTTTTCTGTGTTGTTTGAATTATTACTCCTTTGTAGGGAAGCTCTACACTTATTGCACAATCAAGTTTACATACCTTTTATGCCTTTGAATTTTATGGATTTTGATTTCATTTTAACATGGTTTGATAATGTTATTACCAAAAATATTTATAGTTTTCCCAAAATCAAACATATAACATCTGGTCAGTTCATAACTAGTGTCTGTTCCTGTCTTTAAACCCTGGTTAGTGACTTTTCTAAAGCAGTCACACTCCTTTTAAAAAATTTTATTATTGGGGCGCCTGGGTGGCTCAGTGGTTAAAGTCTCTGCCTTTGGCTCAGGTCATGATTCCAGGGTCCTGGGATCGGCCCCCGCATCGGGCTCTCTGCTCAGCAGGGAGCCTGCCTCTTCCTCTCTCTCTCTCTCTCTCTCTCTCTCTCTCTCTCTTTCTCTGCCTGCCTCTCTGCCTACTTGTGATGTGTCAAATAAACAAATAAAAATCTTTAAAAATTTTATTATTATTATTTTTATTTGACAGAGAGAGACAAAGTGAGAGAGGGGACACAAGCAGGGGGAGTGGGAGAGGGAGAAGCAGCCTTCCCGCTGAGCAGGGAGCCCAATGTGGGGCTCAATCCCAGGACCCTGGGATCATGACCTGAGCCAAAGACAGACGCTTAATAACTGAGCCACCCAGGTGCCCCAGGAGTCACACTTCTTACAATGGCTCATCCTTAAACAGTCTTTAAAGGCGACTGAATATGTAAGTACAAATGTACACATACACAAATATATTTGTGTGCACATGCATTTCTTTACATTTTTCTAAATTAAAAAAATCAGGATATGGTAGAGTATACTGAACCTTGACTTTTTTTCATCTAACAAATATCTCCTATTTTCTCGTTTCACATATAGCATTTAGAGATTTTTTTCATTCCATTTTAGCATTGTAGTTGCTACGTAAATTATGAGTTCAGACTGCTAATTCAATCATTCCCAATTAATTAATTAATTTGGCATAAAGAAAGCAGAAGTATTCAGAGCAGCAGGCAGGAGGAGAGGGAGAGACAGACTCACTGCTGAGGGAAGAGCCCTGCTGAGGAGAGAGCTGGACTCTGGGCTGGGTCCTAAGACCCCAGGATCATGACCAGCGCCACAGGCAGACACTCAAACGACTGAGCTACCCAGGTGCTCCTTAACTAGGACAGATGTTTACTGATTATTTTTTACGTGGAAAACTAGATGCCATGTTATTTTCTGGGCATGAGGCTGCTTATGTAATTCAATTGTCTTCAGATTCCTGTGACTGCTGTTAAAATGTGTTTGCTATAAAGTTAATACCATGGGTTCTGTCAAGTTGGAAATAAGTCTCTTATACCAGAAAGTTGTGTTCACAGTGGGATGGGGACGTTAAAAGGGGACAAAGAAGTAAAGTGGAAGGAGCTCCCCTAAGCTGTGCCTGGAGAGTCAAGCATCACAATGCATGGCCCACTTATATGTTTAAGCATGCATCATTCCATACTATTAATTCCATGAATTAATAAAAATGAGTGAACAATCCATTGGGAAACTTACTTCCAAAGTCGAATGCCAACTAATAAATGTGGGAAGACTGATGGGACTTGATCATCAGTGGTGGCTGAAGCTATGGGCTGAAACACTGACGTGGATCAGTATAGTCACGCAGTTTCAGAACATCTTCTGAGTAACTACATACTACAAATAAAGGGAAATAAAACAACAGGCCCGACATGGAGTCCCTTATGTTAAGCTCTATATCACCAAACCAAAACATAATTTTTTAATAGATTTTATTTATTTATTTGACAGAGAGAGAGAGAGATCGCAAACAGGCAGAGAGGCAGGCAAAGAGAGGAGGAAGCAGGCTTCCCGCTGAGCAGAGAGCCTGATGCCGGGCTCGACCCCAGGACCCTGGGATCATGACCTGAGCCGAAGGTAGAGGCTTTAACCCACTGAGCCACCCCCACCCAAGACTTAATTTAATTACAGTTTGGCCCTCCCCAAAATGGAACCATAAACCATCAGGATCTCCTGATCAGCACTAGTCAGGTACTTTGCCTGAGGGCCTCCAGCCATCTCCTAAAGGAAAGTGACCTTGTATGAACCAACCCATCTTTTGCCTAGGATCACTTCTTTGTTCCTACTTCCTTCTCCCTTATCAAAGTATTTCATTTTGTACAGCTCCTTGGAGTTCCCTTCTATCTGCTAGATTAGATGCTGCCCTGATTTGAATCACCTTTTGCTCAAATAAACTCTTAAAATGTTACAAAAAATAAAGGGAAATAGTAATTCTTGAGTCAAGAACACAAACTTACAGAAGTGACTGAAGTTACTATCCGTATTGGTAAATACGGATACCACGTACCTCCCAATATGATGTACTATGAAACATACAGCACCATTTCTGTGATTTCAGTATAAAACAATGCAAGAGCAAAATATCACCATTAGGAAACATTAGAGAAACAGAGGGAAATTCTACAAACTATATGACATGTCATGTCCATGGAACTCAAAGCCTGATTAACTGCTTCATTAAGGAGTGGAGAACAGTGACAACCAAATGCCTCATGCTGTTCTAGGTTTGCTCACAGACCCGTAGACACCAAGGGGCAGTATTAGGACCAATGGTAACATCTGGACATGCCCTGTGGATTACTTAATAGTATTTTACCAATACTGAATATCCTGATTATAATATTCTGATCATATAAAATGTGCCCTTAAGAAACATGCACCAAAGCATTCACTTGTACGGAGGCAATGTATCTCCCCATTAATTTGGATTGTTCAGAAACCCACACATGTACGTGTGTGGGGAGAGACTGATAAAACAAAAGACACAGAACAAACAACTGTTTAATCTGGGCAGAATTTATACATGAGTATCTTGTACTATTTTTGTACTATAAGTTGAAAACTGAAGTTTTTAAAAATTCAAAAATCAACACATTTTACCACTTCATACAAAATGTATGTATCATAATCAACTCAGATGACGCAAAAGATATCATTTGATGCTAATTCACCCATTTTTGGCTTTTTTTAAGCGTAGAATGGGTTTTCCTTAAACACTGAAAATATTCTACAACACACGCCATATGTATGATGTTAATATTTCACCTAAGATCAGAGACAAAAGAAAAAAAATTGGGATCACTTGGCCTTCAGCATTACTCCACAGAAACTACCTCATGCTGTAAGGCCAGGAAAAACATACACATACACATTAGAAAGAAAGAAATAGATGGTTCTTTCACCATCTAAAATAAATGCCAGAACGCATCATCTGTACCAGCCCTAATGCGAACATCCTAATGTCAGGACTCCTCCCTTTTTCTTCACTGCCATCCTGCTCCCCTCTTTTCCACAGAACCCATCCCCTTCTCACGTGCTATGGGAGTTAGGAACATTGCATTTCCTCACCCAGAAAAGTAGGTTCCATGAGGGCAAAATTCCTTTGTTTTGTGTAACTGTCCCTCAGAACAATGTACTACTTAAAATAAAACCCATGAGAAATCAGTTACCAAGCATGTTTAGATGCAGCCTTAAGAAAAACATATACTGGCGCCCGCATTGGGCTCTCTGCTCAGCAGGGAGCCTGCTTCCCTCTCTCTCTCTGCCTACTTGTGATCTCTCTCTCTGCCAAATAAGTAAATAAAATCTTTAAAAAAAAAAAAAAAAAAAAAAAAAAAAAGAAAAACATATACTGGCAACAGGCCTCTGGGGGAAGGGACCATAGAGGGCTTTGAAGCCAAGCAGCGGGGGACGCCCGGGGCCACTCAGGCCAGAACGCCGACTGCTTCATTCTCCCCTATCTCCCCTTCCCCTGAGAGCACCCGTGGCTAATTTGATGAGCTCCTTGAATGTGCTGCTCAACTATAAACTTTATACTGCTTGACCAGACGTATTTTGCCTTCCTTCTTGTTTATCTACAAGGCATATGAATGAATATGTGGCCTTCTTCAGCCCTTGTTGATTACTGTCTATACCTAATAAAAACAGGACTGAGTTGTTCCGGGGCAACAGTCTTTTCTGCTATTGTCCCCTGCTCCCTTGCTCTTGCAGCTGACTTGTTTGTGCCTCATTCTTCTCCCGTGCACCGTCTACAAGTGGCAGTTTTGTGCAACTCATGTATCTAAAAGAATCCAAGACTCTCATAAGATATACAATAAATGATTTCTTGGAGCACTAAATGTCACCTTCACTTTCTTACCCATTTATAAGAATCCACTCTGCTGCTTATCCTAACTTTACTAAGTCACTACCACCCTCCCTTCAAGTTGAGTATCCTGAGTACACTCACCTATGGAGAAGAATCCTGTTTTGGAGACAAAATTTTCAAGGTGGTTAAGAATCCGGCAAAGCCATGTGCTCAACTTCCTTGTCTTTTTAGAGTCCAGTGTACTCTGCTCACCTACCCTAGCATCAAGCTCCCTCCGTGCTCAAGGACAGGACTGCCACCTCAGTCACCCAGGCACCCCACTCCTCAGTGTGCCCAGAACACAGAAGTGGTCATGTGGAGGAAGGATGGAGGTCTCAGGAGACCCCTGCCGAGCCAGCAGCAAATATATAGTAGGTCCTGGCACTGAACACGTTAAGACTATATGCGAAGACCTTGGAGTTGAGGGAGCCAATCCTCAGATGTCCATCTAGTGGAAAATGCATCACTCCTGCTTTGGAACAAACTGGGGTCAGCATTCCAGGCATGCAAAGAAGAACCTTTGATAAAAACCATGATGTTTCCAAAGGGGTTTCTCCAACTCTCTTGAAGTTCACAAGAACTTGAAGTTGTTGAAGTTCACAGCTCAGCCACAAGTACAACCACAGCTACAACATATACCATCCTCCAGAGAGAGGAGAGAAGAGGGCAGGGGTCTTTTGAGTCAAATGTCCTTTCCAAAGAACAAAAAACCATGCACACTATCAAACAAAAACTCTTACGAACTCACAAAGAAGGCAATCATACTATGTGTGTCACAAAAAAGGCTCAGGCCCACTATGAACATGTGAACTGTGTATGTAGTCTTTTAAAATGATGTGAGGAAAGCTCCAAGTGAGGAAATAATCACTTTTTATTTTTTCTGTACATGTTTAACCCATTAACATTGATTACCTTGTGTACCTTGAAAACTAGGGTTGAAGGACAGTCCACAGGATGAATTTCAAATAACCACCTCCAATGCTGGCACCCAAGGAACAGGATGTCCACGGTGGCAACTGTGAAGCCCACACAAACCCAACCCCTGCATGTACACAACTGGAGTCTCCTCTTCAAATCCCTGACACTTTATTTGAAACCAAACTTCACATTTATAAGATCAGACAATGAGAATACTGTTTTTCTGGGCATATCATGACTTTGCCTCAGCTGAGTGTTTCATCTCACTGATTTTAGCAATAATGTAAGCCCCAGAATGCTGTGGAGAGGGCCTGGGGAATGCATATTCCTCCCCACGAGATTAACCTGTGAAACCCCAACAACACAAAAGAATTGGGTCCTGGCTGAGAAGTCCACTTCCACATTTGTCAGGGGAAAATGAAGAAAGCAGAAGAGCAGAATGGAATCAAGAAATAGGGAGGAAGAGAGAACACTGGGCATTTAAAAACCATAGAAACAGGAGTTTTACTTATAAATACCAAAGCCTTAAGCAGTCCCAAGGGAGCATATTTTAATGCGGCTGTTGTATGCGGACCCTGCTCTCAGACAACAGAGGCAAGTGGCAGGTGATGTTACTTTCAGAATTCTAACCTTCTAAGTGCAAGTACCTCATGACTCAGACTTGACATTTCTCACAAAGAATGATGCTCCTTGTGGGTAGAGATGTGTGCAACAAGGCTTCCAGCAAACGTCTCTAGAGTTGTCCTCACAACAGCTTCCTGACACAGAAGAGCCATAAACACACATAAAAATGAAGGGCTGAGACCCTTTCTCTCCAACATTCCCCCCAACCAAAAAATAAAACTGATGAAAAACTGTAAGAGGTTTGGCAGGGAAATCTGACAGTTTGTGAAGACATTTGTTTTTTCCATTTACAGTCTAGATTTCCATCCCCTTTTCCTTCTTCTTTAAAAAAAAAAAAATGCTGAGATGGCTTTCTAAGCATCAACGAAGGGGAAAATGTGTGGTCGGAAGTCTTTGTAAGTGCACAGTACCCACTGCCTGTCTCCCACATCCTTCTCACAGTAAGGCCTACGCTGTGTCCCATTCCATCTGACTCTTAAGTGCTGACCTGTCACAGGTTTTCTCACAGTAATGACAAGGATGTGGTTCCCGTTTGTTACACATTCTCAGATGGTTAAGTATCTTCTTCTGGCTAAAATGACTCCTCAGTAGTTGCCTTCAGAATTGTTTCCCTGAGGCTCTCTCTGATGCAGACAGAGGTGGACCCATGGGTGACCCGCCTTCTCAAAATTCTCTCCAGTGTGAACCCCATGATGAGTGGGCAGAGAGCAGTGGCTGGAGGCTTTCTCATGTTCACTGCATCACAGGCCTCCTTTCCAGTATGACCACTCATGTGCCTGAAGACCCCAAAACAACCTCTCCGACATTCTTTATACTGAGAGGGTTTTTGTTTTTTTGTTTCCTCCACTGTGCTCCCCTCATGACGGACAGAAGAGCAGAAGCAGGCGAAGGCCTTTCTACATTCATGGCACCAAGAGCACTTCTCTCAAGTATGAACCCGCTGGTGCTGCAGGAGGTGTGACCTGCGTTTGAAGGCCTTCCCACACTCGAGGCACTTGTACGGTGTCTCCCCCGTGTGGATGACAGAGTGCTGAAGGAGGTACGTGCTCCGGTGAAAGGCTTTCCCACACTGGGCACACTTATAGGGCTTCTCCCCGGTGTGAATCCGCTGGTGCTGCGTGAGTTCCGAGCTGCATCTGAAGGCCTTCCCACACTCCATGCAATCGTAGGGCTTTTCTCCCGTGTGGATGATGTAGTGCTGAATCAGATGTGCTCTGTTGCTGAAGGATTTCTCACATTCTTTGCACTCAAAGGGTTTTTCTCCAGTGTGGGTCCTGTTATGCCGAATAAAAGTAGAGCGGTGGGTGAAGGCCTTTCGACACTGGCTGCACTCGTAGGGCTTCTCCCCAGTGTGAATTGGATGGTGCTGCATGAGGTAGGACCTGCGTTTGAAGGCCTTCCCGCACTCCACGCACTTGTATGGTTTCTCCCCGGTATGAATGAGGTAGTGGCGAATAAGGGTTGAGCTCTGGCTAAAGGCTTTCCCACATGCATTGCATTCATAGGGCTTCATTCCAGTGTGAACCCGCTGATGTCGAACGAGGTACCACTTCCGGTTAAAACCCTTCCCACACTGCTTGCATTTGTAGACAATATTCCTGGCATGAATCGTACGGCCTTTACTGCGTCCCTGTGGGTCACAGTCACGGAGAACATGTCCCTGAGACACTCTTTCCTGTAACACCCAGGAGTGCAGATTATCCTCTGTCCCCAAACTATCATCTTCAAGGCTCATTTTCCCAAGATGGGTCTCTTTTTGAGCATCTGTCCCAGGCTTCAACTGACCTTTCTGCATTTGCACAAGCCTTTCCCAATCCTTGGCGTGCGCCAACCTGGAGTCCTTTGAAGATCCCTGAGTCAGGCTTCCCTGGAGCAAGACTCCCTCAGACAAAACCAGCTGAGGAGTGCTTGGGTCCCTGGTCTGAAGTCTCATGCTGTCACCTGCAGAGAAGCAAACACACAGCCGGGGACTTCTAGTGATTCAATACGGAAGAAACAAACTCAACACTTCAGTGGGAAAGTGAGAGTGAAACAGCGCCCCGGGACTGCTGTGTTCCCCACCTCTGGATCCTGGGTTTCCCATGACTGTCTACGGTCCTTGTAGCCTTGACACCATTCAAGGGAAAAACCCGAGGACAGGCTGGACCAGGGAACCGAGGATCTGGAGTGGAGACCCCTCCTCACAGTTCGGAGAAGAGGAGGGAGGACAATTTTGAGAACACTGTCTGTGGGGTATTTGCTTCAAGAATTGGTATCTCTTGGTGTTAAGAGAGTACACAGAAGTGGCCCCAGATAGGACTGGGAAGAAAAAGAGGTCATCTTCCCATAGAAGTGTCCCATGAGCTAAGTCCTAATGGAGAATTAGAATTGCCAGAGAGAGGAAGAGGAAAGGAGCACTGGGTTGGAATGGAAGGAACAAGCATGGGTAGGGTCACTCTTGGGGAGTGCTGAACAGTTAAAGGAAGAGAGGGCCCCAGATGCCTGGTGAAGCCAACACTGAAGGGTGATCATGAAAGGAAGAGAATTAAGACTGAAGAAGAGGGATGGAGGGACACTCCGAGACCAATGGTATAAATGACAAGCTTCTGCTCTGCTGGGAGGCATCACGTGGTAGTTAAGCGCATTCTGCAGCCAGAAAGCCATTGTTCCAGTCCTGCCTCTACCAAGTGAGTGGTCTTGGATGGGTTACTTTCTTCTTCAAAGCACAATTTCTTCATCTGAGAGACTAGCAGACTCCATTCTCATTCAGTTCTCCAGGAATGTGACCAAGAGCTCACAAGTTCAGAGGCACTGGTTCCTTGCCTGCTGAAGGCTCCCTGACCACCCCACAACCCCCAACCACCTGTCTGCTCCTACCTGAGCAGGTGCTATGGGAGAGGCCTCCCTTTCCTGTCCACAGCTCCTGCCCATGCTCCAGCAGGTGGGCAAACTCTGCTTTGGGAACTGGATGCCCTGTTGATGGAGAAAGAAACAGGTTGTGGTGTATGAGAAAAAAGCAGTATCTCCATCCCATGTGGGACTTCATGGCAGGGCCAAGACCTGGATGAAGCTGTGAAGAAAATGCTGATGTGTGACCTGAAAACCAAACAAATCCCATTCTTGGCTTCAACTGCCACAGAAGGTAGTCCTGTCCGTCCAGACAACATCAATGTCTTTGAATCTCATCGGCAAAAGCCATTTCACACACAGCCATGGGACCCCAGGAAGGTGAGCCCCTCCTTCCAGAAGGGATTCTGTAATTAATCTAAGTCACTGTTCTCGAACACCCTGTGCTTCAGAAACACTTAGGGATGCTTGGTTCCAACCTCAAACAGAAAGAAACAAAAGTGCTTGGGCTGAGGCCTAGCCATCAGTATTTCTGGGCTCTCTCGCTAGGGAATTCTCTCTCCCCAAGAGAACTAAAACCTGCCAGGGGAAGAAATCAGTGAATGGCATCTCTGATGGGACTGGTAATCTGAGACAGGCAGGTAACCTGAGCTGAAGACAAAGCCTTTATTCCAGCACGAAAGGAGGCTGAACAAGGGGGCTGCTTCCCCAGTCCTAGCTGCAGCACCCCACAGGCCTGCAAAAGCGCCAGCCTGAGGAACAGGGAGATGCCTGGTCCAGGGAGAGGAGCAGAGAGAACCTTCATATCACTGAGGACAGAACTATGTAACTGCAACCTCCAATCCAGGGCAGCCCCACCCTGGGGCTTCCCATTAGGCGAGATGGGGAATTTCCTTCAAGGAAAGCCACTTTCCAGCTTGTTTTTGTTTCATGCAGCCAGATACGGCTCAACACAGCCAGGTGGGTTCCGCACAGCATTTCAAGGGCTGAGGTATCAGGACCCACGGAAGTCTCCACTGGCAGATTCTGACCCTCAGGCTGGGACTCATTCAGGCAGGTCTCAGTAACGGTCACCGATGTGTCCTATGTGCCTGGCACTGAGCTCATGGAGGGGCAGCAGAAAAGGTGAACCAGACGTTCCTTTGGCTCTGACAGGAGTTGAGCCCATTCTCCCCTCAGGGCCTTTTCTTATATGGTTCCTCTACCTGGAACCCCTCCTCTACCTCCCCTCCAAGCTTCAATGCTCAGTTCCAATGTCACTCCCTGAGATGCCTTCTTTGCAGCACCCATGATGGGTTATGACCACCTGGCTAAATACTCCTAAGTTCCCCTAATTCTCCTACAACTCATCACAACTCATCTAAGAACTGGCATCCACCTTCCCACCTAACTCAGAGTGACTGGTCTGTATTCTCACACACAGGGCGTCATTGTCACTGATGGCTTCTCTTTAAATGGACCCCATTTAATTTTTGTTAAGTGTTTTGTTCTCAAATGGAACTCTTTGTTTTGCTGTGGTAAATGAAAAGAGTCAAGTTCACTTTCCACAAATGGCAGGTTACCATCAAAACAACAGAATCAAAGTAATGCCATTAGAGCCCAGCAAGTTCATGCAGAGAGCTCCGGATTGTGAGCCAGAGGCTGTTCCTTCTGCTGGAAAAATTACCCACAATTAGGGCACCTGAAATACTCAGCACTGTTCTGAGACTTTCTCTTGACAACAATCAGCATTCTAGACAGAGGCGGTCAAAGGACTGGCTTTCTCAAGGTGTCCACCCCTGGTATTTTGTGACATTCCTGTGCACTTTCTAAAGCATCTCCTGCTCCAGTGGAGGGCTGTGACCTAGGCCTCAGGAGAACATGTGATGATCATGAAGACACCACGGGTCTTTTTACAGAGACCGTGTTGTTCAGGAAGATCCCTGGGGCACTGATGACAAATATAGGGATGTGCCTGACTTACCCTCTCTCCTGAGAACAACCCATCACTCACAGCTGTGCTAACTGGGCCCCGGACGCCTAACCCAAGAGACTCCTGTGTAGTCTAGAATATGGACATCAGACCGCAGCCTGAGTGTGCTGAGTCTTGGGATGAGTCTGCGTTCAGAAGAAGGCTGTTTCTCTCCAAATGATCCCTAATGCAGACCTGACACAGGGAGACCAGGTAGAAGGACAAGGACTCAGAAAACTGCAGGGTCTTTGGGGAAGATGGAAGATGGCTCCTGTGACCTTCTTAATCAGCCAGGAATCAAGAAGGGTGGGCTGCCCCACAGGGATGAGAGGTGAGCCCTTACCCAATGAGACCAGAAGCCCACAGGTCTCCAGCATCACCTCCTGGTACAGGGCCCTCTGGTCCAGGTCCAGATGTCCCCACTCTTCCTGGGTGAAGGTCACAGCCACATCCTTGAAGGTCACCAAAACCTGAAAAATCAAACAGAGGTAATGATGTTGATCTTGTGCTGCTGGATGGGGTCAGAACCCTATAACTCAGTCTCTGGTCAAGATATGGAGAGACCCAGGCCTGACTCAATGAGGCCTCCTGAGAGCAGAGCTCTGTGCTGGGCTCAAGGGGGAGATACATGCAGCCTTTGGACATAATGCAGTCATGGCTGAGAGAAAACCTCCTCTGGGAAGCTGCTGGAGATAACAGACAGTAGCATTCCCAGGAAGACCGTGGGGGCAGACAGTAGGTGATCTGGGACATCAGAAGAACGGGGAAAGTGATTGCGATGATAATCCCAACAATGAGAACTGCAGCAACAGTAGCTCAGTCTCCCTGGTCCTCCCCTTGTCCCCGCCCCAGCTGAGGGTTTCACACGGAGATAAAGTGACTTAAAATCCCCTATTCTGGATCCAGACTCCCAGGGACTTTATTAAGACTCTTGAATCAGACACTTGCCAGCTGTGACCATGGGGTGGACATCCCATCATTTCTCTAAGCCTTGACTTCCACATCAGTACAATTAATCGTTCCCACTTCACCAGGCAGTTCTGAGAAGTAAAGAGAAAATGTTCACATGGCAAACAGTGGAGTGCCTGGCCTGGAATGTGTTCAATGTATTTTGTGACTTTTCCTAACCCTCCCACAGCCCACAAGGTGAATGCCACCATTACCTCCAGCAGCCGGAGGCTCAGGAAGCTCTAGAAAGTTTCCCACAGTCTCACTTTCAAGGAGCAGAGAAAGAATCTGAACATCCAGTAAAAGATGACAGCATTACCAGAAAACAAGCACCTTAAAAAAGGCTATTCTAAGTGGTGACATGGATGCACAGGAGTAGAGAGTACAGGGCACAGCCCTGCAGGGACGTGGGGACAGGACCTGGGACGAAGGGAAGTGCAAGGGCAATGGCTGCAATATGGGAAGGACTTTGGCAAGTTCAGTACCACCCAACTGGGTGCAGTGAGAACGGGAAGATCTGAAGGGGAGCACTGAGGTAAGTCTCGGGGCAGATGGAACAGAGCCCTGAGGGCCAGAGAGGGGGCTGCGTGCATTTGATGTAAGTATGATGGGAGCCCCTGAGGGGGAGACCCATTCACTCATTCAACTATTTACTGAGTGCCTTTTACAAGCCCAGGCCGTTCTAGGTCTTGGCATAGGGCAGCAATAGGCGCTCACCATCCAGGGCTGGAAACACATCCTAAATAAGCAACTAAAATCAGCAAGACAATGTCAGAGGGACCTAAAGAATCTAAAGACAAGAAAACAGAGTAAGGAGACTAAAAAGATTGTAGTCCACTTTACATGGGGCAACACGGAAGGCATCTTTCAGGATGGCACACTGGAGTGGGTCTGAAATAAAGTGAGGGAGGGTGCCCGGTTGATGGGAGTGAGACAAGCGCTCACCATGATCAAGGCTATGAAGAGGGTACAACAGGGCTGACTGCTGGAGACTCACCTGGATCCCCTTGTGCGTTTGTGTCCAATGGCACACGCTACTGCACACTATCATCACCGGCCATTTGAATGGACTCATTTTTCAAATCTGAGTGTCTTAAACTGAGCGAAAACAGATTCACTACTGTCAGGGGAAAGCCAGCTCCATTTGCTGTAAACGGAAAGATAAACTGCCTGGCCTTCCTAGCCCCCAGCCTGCCCTTCCGTCTTTTCTGCCCTAGCACAGCAGCAATTCCAAAAAACCACTCCTGCAGCTCCTCCACCCCAGCCCTTAGCTTTAGCGGCTAGAGGCCAGGAAGGGGCAGAGGTCAGACTCCCACTGGGCTGAGCCAAGACCAACACAGGCTAAGGAGACATCTCCGAGGAGAGAGGTCCCAGAGCGATGCTCCCGGGACCCTGCTGGACACCGGGGACACACAACACCCACGGACCCTTTCTAGTTCCCTCAACCCAGGACGAGGAACTGTACATACTCCTCCGTTTCACACCTGAGAAAAAACGAGTCCAGCGCGGGAGAGGACCTCGCTCAAGGTCACGGGGTCGGGAAGGGGCGCGGCAAGAATCCGCGCTGGGTACTACAGGTCTGGACACTCGGGGCGGAGCGGGGCGGGAACCGGGGAGGACTGCAGGAGCCACACCTGTCCCTTCCACACAGCATCCCACCCGCTGCCAAAGAGATAGGCGCTCCCCCACGGGACCCCGACCTGCCCTCTGGAGCGGAGAAGTCCCCACCCCAAGCGCCGAGAAACGTCAGCCGGGGAAGCGGCGAAGCTCAGGGGCGCAGGACACCGCCTGCCCGCACGCCCACTCACCTGCGCCGGATCCAGGGACCGCGCCATCGGGCCGCGGGGCTCCTGCGGGCTCAGCCCGCCCACCCCTGCGTCCCGCAGGTGTGCGGGCGAGGCCAGTCGCCGCCGTTCCCCGTCCACCCGAGGAGCCGCCGGTAACTCACAGCCCGCACGCACCCCTGCTACGTCACAAACACGTCCACGCGCGACGCCGGAAGTCCCGCCTCTGCCAGCGGACCCAGCGACGCCCCTTCGGGCGGCACGGCCTTCTGGGTAATGTAATTTTGTCCTGCCTCCTACCCAGTGAGGAATGCTCCTCAGCTCTTTCTAGAACCCGGGCGCTGAGAGAGGGTGCGCGGAGGCTCAGGAGAAGAACGGGGCAGCATCGGATACTCACAAAGGGGACGCACGGAAATTTCCGCAGTTTCCCAAATTGCGTTTTCTTCATCTTTTTATTTTAAGTTTCCTCATGGAGCGAGCAGTCACACTGTACTGTAAAACCACGTTTTGGGGCGCCTGGGTGGCTCAGAGGGCCTGGCTCAGTCATCATGATCCCAGAGTCCTGGGATCGAGCCTTGCATCGGGTTTTCTGCTCAGCAGGGAGCCTGCTTCCCCCTCTCTGCCTGCCTGCTGGTGTTCTTTTTCTCTCTCTGTGTGTGTCAAATAAATAATAAAATCTTTAAAAATAAAAATAAAACCACGTTTTCCTGCTGCCTCAACGTCCTACATCAGGCTGTGAGCACCCCACCCACGTGAGCAGGTACCCCGGTGTGATAATAAGGTTAGTCCCCTATACAACTTCCTTTTCTTATCCTTCCCTGTGATCTAGTGACATTCCAGGGCATGAATGAATTCTCTTAAGTCTTTTGTGTACTCCCCTTTGACTCCCTCACTCTGGACTCCCCCACCTGCTTGGTCTAGCTAGTTCCCTGGCCCCATCTGGCCACTTGTATGAGGTACAGTGCCACCTCTTCTAGGAGCTGTGAGTGTAAAGATACCTTTAATTCCATATGCCACTGTGTATAATTTAAACAGCCTTGTTGTAGTGTTGCTTAAAGACTCCTTAAGGGGCACTTACTCCTGCATTCACTGTGTGGGGGAGTAACACAAGATATCATAGTGTTATTTTTATAGTATCATTTAGATACAAAGTACCTTCACTCAGAACTTGGAACTAATAAACATCTTGTTGCTCTCCAAATAGACTGAAGCTTTAGAGTCAACTTTGTGAGTTTCACGTCCAGGGTGCCTGGGTGGTTTAGTCTGTTAAGCATCCAACTCTTGATTTCTGCTCAGGTCATGATCTCAGGGTTGTGAGACTGAACCCCGCATTGGATTCTGTGCTGGGTGTGAAGCCTGCTTAAGATTCTCTCTCTCTCCCCCTGCCTCTACCCCACTAAAAAAAAAGAAAAAAGGAGGGGGGAGGGAGAACAGGAGGAGGAGGAACCAGATGATGTGGCATTTTGCCTATTTCCCATGCCAAAAAAAAAAAAATTCTTCCATGTATGGATACATCTCAGTATTCCAACCCCAGCAATTCCACCTGTGTCTCCTCTCCTCCATGTGTGTGTGTGTGTGTGTGTGTATATATATATTTTAAGATTTTATTTATTTATTTGACAGAGAGAGATCACAAGTAGGCAGAGAAGCAAGCAGAGAGAGAGAGAGGAGGAAGCAGGCTCCCTGCTGAGCAGAGAGCCTGATGCGGGACTCGATCCCAGGACCCTGAGATCATGACCTGAGCCGAAGGCAGCGGCTTAACCCACTGAGCCACCCAGGCACCCATCCTCCATATATTTTTAACTGAATTTCCTAACAGAGATACTGCTATGGTCTGAATGTTTGTGTCCCCCTCGATTCGTATGTTGAAAACCTAATGCCCAACGTGATGGTATTAAGAGAAGGGACCTTAGGGAGGTGATTAGGTCGTGAGGGCTCTGCCTTAATAATAGGATTGGTACCCTTATAAAGAGATACTAGGAAGTTTCCTTGACCCTTCCACCATGTGAGGACACTGTGAAGAAGCTATCTGTGAACCAGAAAGTGGGCTCTCATGAGACACCAAATCTGCCATCACCTTGATCTTGGACTTAAAGTCTCCAGAACTGTGAGAAATTAAATCTCTGTTGTTTATAAGCCACTCAGTCGATCCTATTTCCTTTACAACAGCCCTAACAAACACAGATACAATTATTTTTAAAATCTTAGACTTATCTGAAAAGAAGAGCCACTGACAAATGTTTTTTCCTGATGTGGTAGTGGCTACTATGGTCACAATCTGAGTACAAGTGCAAAGGGGGCATCTTATCCCTGAGATAAACATTTGGGGGAACCTGGGTAGCTTAGTGGGTTGAATGTCCAACTCTTGCTTTCAGCTGGTGTCATGATCTCAGGATCCTGGGACTGGGCCCCGCATCAGGCTCTACACTTAGTGTGGAGTCAGCTTGAGGATTCTCCCTCCCTCCCTCTCTTCCTCCACTCATGTGCTCTTTCTGTCTAAAATAAATTTTTAAAAAACCAATTCTTTCTCTCCCTCTGCCCCTCCACCGTCCTCCCACCTCTCACTCTCTCTCTCTAAAAAAAAAACAAAAAAACAAAAAAACAAAAACAAAAAGTATTTGGTTATTGTTTGAGGATGATGTTAATGATCCAAATAATTATTCTGGAAATCGCTAAACAGAGCAAATGTTATCAAGCTCTTTCTCCCCTTTTTGGTACAGACTGTATTTTGAGGAACCTGAGTAGAAGATTATGGAAAATTCTTTATGTTTCTTTAAAATTTCTAGCTAATAAATGCAGAAATAGCAATAGAAGTAGGATACAAAACCATTTCATTGGTGCATAAAATAATCATCTATACAGTCATGACCACTGCATGTAGACCATGTATAAGATGCATGGGGAACTGCTATGGGATAGGAAACACCAACAACAAGACTAATCACAAAAGAGACACCCATACATCGGAGCAGACTTACTTGAGGCAGTCACAATTTCTCAGCACTGCGTGTAGGGTATTAGGGCCAATTTAATGTTAAAACCTGTTTAACTATTAGGGCCTGCTTAGCCAGAGCGACTTCATATTGCCTAGGTAGCCATATTGTTGTTTACATCTACGGACTTCATTCTGGGAATAAACGCCCCAGTAGTTCCTGGTATGGTTCCGGGTATTGATTCCAGGAGTAAACGCCTTAACAATAGAAGCCACATACCTTAGGTCTGTAGGTATGCCCTACAAAACCAGCCTATGAGATCAGGAGGGGGTCACTCTCTTTGGAGGGGCCCTGGCCGGTCAGTCTGACTTCTAATGCTTGGCATAGAATAAAGCTTCACATAACTTTCACTTTGTCTCAGTCTCATTCCTTTGATAATGGGCCTCAACATTCTAGGGGCTCGTCTGGGATCTACGACTAGAACTGAGTCAGCATCAGAATTTCTGGGAAAAGCCTCCGGAGGTAAGATCTTGAGATTTTATCTTGCAGGATATGGACTGTCTGTCTGATTCCAGAACTCCAGAGTATAGCCCACCAGGGAGAAGCTGGATGCAGCATTGCTCCCCAGTGCTGGAGTGGATGTGGGGATGCCCCAACTCTCCACTGGGAGATTGCCAGGGAGTTCGAATCCCCGTAGGTGGTCAGGGGACCTGCCAGGGGGTTCGAGTCCCGGTAGGTAGTCAGGGCGCCAAGAAAATCCCCACCAGCAGGTTGTATTTTTGAGTTGGGATTATATCTTGCACACCCTTGGACTTGATATCTGGTTGAGGAAGGGCTGCTGGGTCTGGTCTGCAGTTGTCTTTGTCTTGTCTTTTTGTTGTCTGTTGTGTTGTTTGTTGTGTTTGAAGAAATGGGGCAAGCGGAGAGTAAGGGACCTATGACACCCCTAAGTCTTGTTCTCCAGAATTTCAAGGATTTTCAAGGTAAAACCACCCAGTTGGGTGACAAGGTTTATCCAGAAAAACTCTCTAAAACTGGGAATCCTTTCTCTGCCTTCTGACAGCACTCCCCCTTCTGTTTCTGAACTGACTTGGGTGCGGCCTGCATAACTAGCCTCTAGACTATCCCCAGTGCTTCCTGCACCATGGCTCCTTCCCTCTTCACTGTCAAGGAGCAAGAAGAGCAGCCCCTGGACCTAACACCCCCCACTCCAGATCTTCTCACTCGTGTCTCAGGTAAACATTAAAAGTGGAGTGGATCCAGGTGAAATGTAAATCAGTATTTGAACTAAGTTAAGTTTGTTGGTTTAATTAAGATAGACATGTCTTTAAAGTTACAGCAGTAAGTGTAAAACTTCAATCAAAGTTTACTGAAGGTCAAATAAGCTCATGCTATTTGTTAAAAGCTATTGGCAAAGAAATAACTGAACTGATGGTTAATTGTCTGTCTCAAAGTTTTAATGGGTAATTGTTAAAGTAACTTTCAAAGTCTTTGGTAACCTGAAACTTTGAAGTTTTGGTTGGATGACAAATTATGGACATCTAGGTCTTAACCAAATGAGATAAAATACTAAAGCATTGAGTACTTGATGTAGGTTCATGCTTTTGACTTCTTACTGCAATTCTGTTGTAACTGTTCACAATTGGTTAATACTTAGCCATCACTAGAAACTGAAGTGTTTCTAAGAATAGAAAATTCTGCTAACTGTAACTAAGACTGACAGAACTAAAGGAAATAACCCTATATGTAAAAAAGTAGGATACACATAAGAAAGATGAGGAATGAGAATAGATTTTGTTAAAGAAAAAGGTAATTTTGTCCTAAGTGAGATGGTTTGTTTGTAAGGAAATGGCTTGGGACAAAACCTGGATACAAAAGAAAGCTGTAAAATATTTGTGAAGGGAAATTTTCAGAAAAAAAAATTTAGGTATGGTCAGGATGGATAACCAAAAGAAAAATGCCATAAGGTTTTTATTAAAAGTTTTTTTTTTATTTTTTTAAGATTTTATTTATTTATCAGAGAGAGAGAGGGGGAGAGAGCAAGCACAGGCAGACAGAATGGCAGGCAGAGGCAGAGGGAGAAGCAGGCTCCCCGCTGAGCAAGGAGCCCAATGTGGGACTGGGATCATGACCCGAGCCGAAGGCAGCTGCTTAACCAACTGAGCCACCCAGACGTACCTTATTAAAA
Source organism: Mustela nivalis (assembly GCF_964662115.1). NCBI lineage: Eukaryota > Metazoa > Chordata > Mammalia > Carnivora > Mustelidae > Mustela > Mustela nivalis. Next base: position 47,412,459 of record NC_139037.1, on the reverse strand, counting down.
GTTTTAATGTTTTCTGAAAAACCAGAGAAAAGGCAGTTGACTGATAGTAAGTTTAAAAAACTGTACACACAAATAAAGAGGGCCTAAGAGAGTAAATAGTTTTGTCTAAAAGTAAAAATGTCTGGTTGCACCAGAACATGAAAGGAGATAATAAAAACTAAACTTGAGGGTATATAGTAAGTCGTAGAAGGCTTGGGGAAAGTGACTTTTATTTGCCTTGGTTTATAGGTTTAAAAGGAAACAATGAAATATTTTGAAAATTTGACCATATTAGATCAGTTTTGATGGATTTATTCACAAGAAGGAAAAAAATACTAATAAATATTTTCCTGTAAAATGTTTCTGTTCAAATGAGGCATAGTATTTAAGGAAGGTAGACTAAAGCCCTCTCTCATGACAAATCTATATTGGTGATCCACTCAAGTAAATGTTAACTATTATGTATTAATTGATCTGCTGTTTAAAAAAAGACTGTAAATGGTTTTCTCTTTGCCTTCCCAGAGAAACCAGTTTCTGTTTTGTTTTATCATATTTTAAACATCCATAATCCTATTTAAGCATGTGCTTTAAAACTTAGATTTTAACAGTTGCCAACAAAATCTAAATTATAAATGAGATCTCTTTGACTCATAAGGCTTTTCATTGGTATGCTAAGTTACTCAGGAAGTACTGCTAAACCAATGATAAACCTTGGGTTACATTTAGATAAATGCTATAATTATTATAGAGATTCTATGCATTTCCTAAAGTTTTAATGTTTTGATAAGGGTCATCACTTGATATTTAACCATATATATTTTGAGTTTTTGTCATTTGTAATTGTTTTAATTATCTTGTAAAATGCATTCCACCTTAAAGGAAATTCATATGGGAGACTTTCAGGACAAATACAGGTCTTTGATATGTTGAAATCCTGGAACTGAAATGGGTAAAAAATTCCAGAAATAAGAGCTGCATTCTAACTAAACCAGAATTAGTAACATGGGACTAGATGAACTGAAAGATTGTAATGTTATGTCTCTTAATGTTGTATCTGTTATTTTAAACATTGCTGGTTCTCTAATGTTTGCTTTTCCAGACTAAGGAAACTTTTTTTTCTTAAGATGTCTGTGACTTACAGAAATGTAAAAATATTCATTTGTAAACAAATCAAAGCATTCACTTTTCTCTCAAACTGAACCCTCTGAAACTCAAAAGGTCTCAGCAAGTATTCTTTCTTCCATGACAATCGGTCATTTGCATAAGTTCAATAAGAATCTGTTCTCCTTATAACAGAACACAATTGGAAACACTGATTATTTTACCAAGGCTTAGACTGGAATGTCATATTTGAGAAAGACTCGGATATGACCAGACAGCTTAAAGGAACTAAGGTTGACTTTATAAAACCTGGAGCCATAAAGCCCCTGGAAACTGTTGGCCTGCAGAATTCCCAGCAGCCTCACCAGGTGAGTAAAGAATGTCACTTCCTGGCAGGTGCAGGAACCTCAGGATACTTTGGGGACCTCAGGAAGATGAATTCGCCCAAATTGACTGGTATTGCAGGCATCTCTGATGACAAGTATATGGCTTGGCTTCTGGCCTGGAGAGGCTATTACAAGTTCAGCCAAGAGATTCCTTATAAGAAGTTCCAGCAAAACAGATTCTAAAATAGAGCTTCCCTATGACCCTGAAATTGCACTCCTGGGTATTTACCCCAAGGATACAGATATCGTGAAAAGAAGGGCCATCTGTACCCCAATGTTTATAGCAGCAATGGCCACGGTCGCCAAACTATGGAAAGAACCAAGATGCCCTTCAACGGACGAATGGATAAGGAAGATGTGGTCCATATACACTATGGAATATTATGCCTCCATCAGAAAGGATGAATACCCAACTTTTGTAGCAACATGGACGGGACTGGAAGAGATTATGCTGAGTGAAATAAGTCAAGCAGAGAGAGTCAATTATCATATGGTTTCACTTATTTGTGGAGCATAACAAATAGCATGGAGGACAAGGGGTGTTAGAGAGGAGAAGGGAGTTGGGGTAAAATGGAAGGGGAGGTGAATCACGAGAGACTATGGACTCTGAAAAACAATCTGAGGGGTTTGAAGTGGCGGGGGGGTGGGAGGTTTGGGTACCAGGTGGTGGGTATTATAGAGGGCAAGGATTGCATGGAGCACTGGGTGTGGTGAAAAAATAATGAATACTGTTTTTCTGAAAATAAATAAATTGAACAAAATTTTTTAAAAAGCAGATTCTTTTTTTTTTAATTTTAAAAGATTTTATTTATTTATTTGACAGACAGAGATCACAAGTAGGCAGAGAGGCAGGCAGAGAGAGAGAGAGAGAGAGAGAGAGGGAAGCAGGCTTCCTGCGGAGCAGGGAGCCCGATGCGGAGCTCGATCCCAGGACCCTGAGATCATGACCCGAGCCGAAGGCAGCAGCCCAAACCACTGAGCCACCCAGGCGCCCCTAAAAAGCAGATTCTAAAAGATCTATATGATCACTTACTGTTCTTGCTGAGCTTATGTAAATAATTAGGCCAAGTTTGTTAAATCTGGACTTGTTTTTCAAATAAATTAGTTCTGATTTGGCTATCTCTGGAAATGAGGGTTATTCTAGAGAGAAAAATTATGTTTCAGTAACATGCCTTTGTGGATATTAAGTTCTAGATTTTGTTGTCTTTAAATGTTTGTTTACCTAAACTAGACAACTTGAGGTAAACTTCAGAGAAATTGCACAACAGCTCGTTTAGATGATCTTGCCTTTGCCAGTCAGTCAGCCCCAAATATAAGAAGGGAACTTCAGAAAATTGAAGGATTTAAAGGAAGAACCTAACTTAGTTAGCGGGAATAGCAGAGATAGCCGCTGAGGACTATGACTCATGCTTGCGGGGGATGAGAGCTCTCTTACAGACTCTGCAGGAGAAAGAGTATTGGGTGTCAACCAAAAAAGCACAGCTTTGTCAGAGCCATGCCACTTATTTTGGCTTTGATCTCCATGAAGGAATGCGTTCACTGTCTGAGTCCAGAAAACAGGTGATCACCTGGTACCCCAGCTCCACCACACCCCAAGAAGTGAGGGAGTTTCTTGGGACAGTGAGCTACTGTAGGCTGTGGATACCGCGGTTTGTGGAGAGTGCCTGACCTCTCTACAAACTGAGGGAGGACTCACTATGGTAGAGTGGACAGCTGAGGCAGAAGGAGCATTTTGGGAATTACAAACAGCCTTACTGAGTGCCCCAGCACTGGCCATCCCAGATGTTACTAAGCCCTTCCACTTGTATGTGGATGAAAAGGCAAGGATGGCCAAAGGAGTTTTAACTCAGACTCTGGGGCCTTGGCAAAGGCCAGTAGCCTATCTTAGCAAGAAACTAGATCTAGTAGTGGCTGGGTTCCCCCCTTGCCTCCGCATAATTGCTGCCACGGTCCTCCTTGTCAAGGATGCAAGTATATTTACAAAAATGGACTAAATCAGACTATGAAGGGGATTGGGCTAAGACTAGGGAAGAAAAGTTAATTTTTCCTCAAAGACTAGGAAAAAAACTAGTAAGCCAAATGTGGGAGGTCACAATAAGGCTTGAGACGAGGACCAAACCAGACCCTGACTTGTGCCTCCTTTAAAGTCCGAATAACCTAACAAAAGGTTTAGGACGGGAAAAGTTGAGTAGCACTGAGAAAGGGTCTGTGCTATGTGTTGTGCACTTGCCTACTTGACTTCCCACATGCTTGCTAAACAAATGAGAACAATTCGGTTGGGGTTATAAGTTCGTGGCTGGTCCTTGCTACCCTTGTACAGCCCATAAATTACTTTCAGGTTTGCTGTATCAATACAGAACAATTGTACTGGCATCAGCCATTTGGCGTCACAAGGTCTGCATACAGTTAAATGTGAAACTTATTATGGGAACTCGTGGTTGTTTAACTAGACACAGATGTATTGCTTCTCCTATTATCACTATATATATGGCCTTAATGCTTTGAATAAACTTAGCACTGTTGGACATCCTCCTCAGTGCTCCTCCTGCCCCCATCTTTTTGTCTCTTAATTTCTTTTCACCATCCTCTTACCCTCACGTTCCTGATCGATTTGTCACGCCAGCCACGACAACCAAATACATCAGGGCCCTCATTTGGGTACACGCAAGCTTAAGGAGCTTATGGGCAAGCAGTTCTAGGTTTCTAAATTAGGGTGTATGGCCCAGGATGTGGTTGGTAGATGTGCTCAATGTCAGGTGGTCAATGTGAGAGAATCTAGAATGGGATGAGGGAAAAGAGGAAGAGATAAGGAACCAGGAATTTATTGGGAAATGGATTTTACAGAGACGAAACTGGGAAAGTATGGACACAAGTATATGTTAGTTTTTGTGGATACCTTTTCAGGCTGGGTAGAGACTTTTTCTGCCAAACATGAGATGGCAGGAATAGTAGCCAAAAAGCTACTAGAAAAAAAAATAATTCCTAGATTTGGGTTGCCTCTCATAATTGGGTCAAACAATGGCCCTGCATTTGTGAGTTCAGTCTCACAGACATTGGCCAAGGCCATAGGCACTAATTGAAAACTACACTGTGCCTACCGGCCCCAGAACTCTGGACAAATAAAAAATGAACTGGACTCTTCAAGAGACCTTGACAAAGTTAATTCTGAAGACTGGCGATGGAGGCGTGGAATTTCCTCCCTAGGGCACGATATACACCCTATTTAAACAAGGTTACCCCTTTTAAAATAATGTTCAGGAGAACCCCTCCACTCTGCCCATGGCTACAATAGGTTGCCCTAATGGAAATGACTGATCAGTCTGTACTCCAGTCACTGTAGGCTCTACAGTCTGTCTTAAAAAGAGCACACGCAGGGATCTGAGCTGCCTACAGTGAGACAGAGATGGAAATAAAACTGCTTCCTTACCAACCCGGAGACTTGGTTTGGATTCATCGCTACTGAATGAAAAACTTGGAGTCTCGCTGAAAGGGACCATTCAATGTCATCCTGACCACCCCCACGGCAGTAAAAGTAGAAGGCATCAGGGCTTGGATTCACGAGTGTCATGTCAAACGAGCTGAAAACAAGGACTCCCTCTGGAAATGGGAGCCACTGCTGGTGGACCCCACTAACTGTGGACTAAAACTAAGACTCAAAAGGGTTTCATAAATTGGTCACTTTAAACCCTGTTCTTACTCAGCAGCAGCCAGAGGACACCTCATTGGCCTAAAACAACCCAATAGAAAATCAGAAAAACAGTGGATGGAACAACACTCAAGGTTAACAACACCTTAGGTCAGCCTGTTTTCACCCTCAAGAACTGGCTGAAGAGTCAAAGAACTGACTAATCTCCAAAGAAAAGGGGGGAATGTTAGGGCCAATTTAATGTTAAAACCTGTTTAACTATTAGGGCCTGCTTAGCCAGGCAACTCCTTATTGCCTAGGTAGCCATATTGTTGTTTACATCCACGGACTTCATTCTGGGAATAAATGCCCCAGTAGTTCCTGGTATGGTTCCGGGTATTGATTCCAGGAGTAAATGCCTTAACAGTAGAAGCCACGTAACGTGTGTCTGTGGGTATGCCCTATAAAACCAGCCTGTGAGATCGGGGGGCGGGGTCGCTCTCTTCAGAGGTGGCCCTGGATGGTCAGTCTGACTTCTAATGCTTGGCATAGAATAAAGCTCTACATAACTTTCACTTTGTCTCAGTCTCATTCCCCTGGCCAGTCAGTCTAACTTCTAATGCTTGGCATAGAATAAGGCTTTGCATAGCTTTCACTTTGTCCCAGTCTCGTTCCTTTGATAATGGACCCCAACATAGGGAATTATGGCCAAAGATTGAATCTGGGTTTCAAAGTTGTTGGGATGGCAAGACTATTAACTGAAGTTGAGGGTGTTGGAATATGAGCTCAAGGTGCATTTGAGACATTCAAGTGGAGACACTGGATTGAGGAGTTAGGAGGGCATTTGGAGTAGACTCAGGATTTTAGCTGAGATTGGGCACTTACTGGCTGGTCAGTTAGCCTGAAGGATGACTAGAGGGAAGAGGCCACAAGGTGATGGTGAAGCCAGTCCACTTACTTGATGGCTGCAGCTGCTTCTGCCATCAGATGTGAAATAGACAAGGCTAAATGTCATGTTCATATTTCAAGGACAGGGAGGTAAGAGAGACACAATGCAAAGGAATGCCTTTAAGTCTGATAGACAAAGAGGAGGACAAATAAATGAATGGAGAATGTGGGAAAGGGTGGGATGCAGAGTATAATACAGACAGTAATTTCAAGGGGAAGAAATATCTTTTTTCCTGAGTCACAAAGACAATCTATAAGAAAGTATATGATATTATAATTTGTTATGGTTAATATGATTGCATGAATAATTCTAAAATCTATTTTGTCTAAGTGTTGCTAGCCTTGTTTCATTTTCACTTCCATTTGCACGGCAAATGCTTTTTCATCTCTTTGCCCCAGTCTGCAGACATCTTTAGGTCTGAAGAGGCTCTTATAGGGAGCATAGACATGGCTCTTGCTTTTTAATCCATTCTGTCACCCTACTTTTGACTGGAACATTTAGACCATTTACATTAATTATTGCTAGGTATGTACTTATTCCCATTCTGTTACTTGTTTTATGGTTGTTTTGTTGTTTTTCTCTGTTCCTCTCTCCTCTTGCTCTCTTTTATCATGGTTTGCTGGCTTTCCTTACTGATATATGGTGATACATATTTCTGTTGTGTGTGTATATATATATATCACATATATATCACTATATATATATGTATCACATATATATCACTATATAGATCTATATAGCTGGTGCCTGCCAGGTGATTTAAGTGAGCAATTAGAGTGATTTCCTCAACTCTTCCCTTACCTGAAGTCTTTAATTTGGATCCAGCCAAATCTAAGATAGGCCTTGATTGCCCCCAGCGTTTCCCCCTGGGCTTTGTAGTTTCTAGAATCTGAGTTTCCTCTAACTTTTAATTTCTCTGTGGTGATTTTGGGATATAGTCTGCTGCCCATCTTTCAGTTCCCTGAAACTGAATTCCCTCTAGTCCAGTCTGATCCTACCCCCGCTTCCACTGCTGCCACAGCATTTTGGGGAGGCTTTTCACCTTGTCTTGCTGGAAAATCTATTTCAATTTGACACATACTGAGGAAGACCTTCCAAGTGCCAGGTTCCATGTAGACTGCTGTGGGCAACCTAACAGATGAAAATCCCAGCCCTCCATTTGATTAAGTTCCATGATGGAGGCAGGGGAGTGATAAATGAAAAATAAGATAAGTAGGTAGAATGTTGAGCTTGCCCAATGGTGATGTATCTCTTATCTTCTATGGAATGGTCTCACTCCTCATGAGAGAGGCAGCAGAAGTGCTGAGTTTCATAGAATCTCTTCCTGTTGCCTTTCTTCCTACTCAGTGCAGGACAGTTCCCCACCAGCCAGATTTTCAAACCAGGAGCCTCACACCACTGTAACTTCACCTTCACACTGTCCTTATATTAAGTGTCTCAGGTCTGATGTACTTTCTCAACATAAAGATAAACATGGATTTCTCTCTTCCCATTGAAATGATCTTTGCTCTAATCCCCGTGGGCTCTTTGCTGAACTGGGGTCCTGGGGATTGCTCTGATTCACCAGCCTGGGACTGACACAGGAGGAGAGAACATTAGCCTGGTTCTCTACCACACTTGCAATCCAACAATCTCAGGAAATTAGAAAGTACTAGCAAGTTTGTGTGATACTCACTCAAGACAAAACTTGGCCAGAATTTATGGGAGACTAATGCTAATCTTGTGTTCTCCCTCAGTGTGAGTGTTGTCACATCTCACTGCAGAAATATTAGTGTGTTTGATTGTGGCCAATTGCTCCCCACCACCAGGGATGTTATCTCATGTGTCGGAGAGCTGAAGCTGGAGCAAAATGGACATGCCATCAGGGATTCAGTTAACAGGAAGATTTTATCCAATCACATCTGTTAAACGCATCATCGACCCCACACCCTATAAAAGGGAGGAGCCTTAGGCAGTCAGAAAAGCCTGTGGAGATTTTGGCCCAGGAGTACCCAGTTGGAAGGTCAGTCTTCCTGAGTAGGTGAGTTTCCAGAACAAAAGGGAAATTTCCAATTTTGTTGCTCCTGTTTTGTGCATGATTATGTGGGTATAATCATTGCGGGGAAACATCTAGTTGCAAAAATATGGGGCTTATTCAGGCATTAGGTATGGTGTGTCTCTCAGTTGAATGTGGGCCCCCAAAGGTAGGGCAGCCAGATCGGGTGGAAAGCGGTGTCCTAGCAGGTGAAAGGATTCATTGACGCAGAACGAAATTGATAGAAGTTTACCAAATACACTGCAAGGCAGCCAGCAGCTCCGCAGAGAGACTGCTTGTAATGAATGGGCAATGGGCTGGGGGCTGTTTTTAAAGAAGGAAGGTGGGGAGGTATGGTGACATAAGGAATTTTTCAGGTTTTTTGGTAGCTATTCCTGCTTGTAAGTAGCTCATTGATTAGTTAGGGCTTCTGGATGATTTGAGGTGGGTCACCTGATGGGGATTGCAGTGGTCCTTTCTGCATTCCACTGCTCAAGCCTGTTGCCTAAAAGCGGCCCCTGCTCTGCTGGGGATGGTCTATTCTGACCGATGCTCTGGCTCCATAGGTATTGATGTTGTGGGCTTTGTAAAATCCTGGCCAGATTGAAAGAGTTCTCCATTTGGAAGCATTTTTGTATAGCTGTGTTGTCTTGTTAATTTTGTTTCTTGTAAGACTTTTTTAAAAAGATTGTATTTATTTACTTGCCTGAGAGAGAGCTGGAGCACAAGCAGAGGGGAGGAGCAAAGGGAGAGGGAGAAGCAGACTTCCTGCTAAGCAGGGAGGCGGGTGAGGAACTAGATCCCCGGACCCTGGGATCAAGACTGAGCCACCAGGCGCCCTTCTAGTAGGACATTGTTATGGTATCTTGTTAGAGTGTTGGTCCAGAGTGGATTGGGGTGGGGACAGGGGCCAAGAGTCAAAGGGTAAGTACCAGCCATTCAGCACACCCTTACGAAGGCTTACCTTGTGCTAGGGTCTGTCCATGTGCTTTACATATGTTAACTCATTGAGATCCAGTGACAACTCTAAAAGCTCGGTGTTTTTAAGAATTCTGTGACGGGGCGCTTGGGTGGCTCAGTCGTTAATCAGGTCATGATCCCAGGGTCCTGGGATCGAGCTCCACATCAGGCTTGCTACTTCATGGGGAACCCTGACCCTCCCTCTCCCACTCCCTCTGCTGTGTTCCCTCTTGCTGTGTCTATCTTTGTCAAATAAATAAATAAAATCTTAAAAAAAAAAAAAAAGAATTCTGTGGCAGATGAAGACCTTATTGGTAACTTGCTGGGGCCGAACAGCTTGTTCCACATCAAACCTAGCAGTCGGATTTTGAATTCCAAGTTCTTAATCATGATGCTCTACAGTGGTATCCCTGTGGGATTGAGAACTTGTGACTGTGTGGTCTGTGTGTGCCTGGGGTGGTCCTGAAGAAGAAAACTTGTGGGGAGACACAGATGAAGAGAGCTGCAGGGGGGAGAAAAAGCCGAGTGTACCTGGATGTAGACACCTAAGATGGGGGTAGAAGGGTGAGATGGCCCAGGCAAGGCCTCCAGAGACCAGGAAGGATTTAGTACTTTTTCCTGACGGCAAGGGAAAGTAACGTAGGGGTGACTTGAGGAGATTAGCATTGTATACCAAAGTCATCTGGATTAGGGAGAGGGAAAAATGTATTCCATTTTCTTCTGTGTGGTTCATCTTTATTTCATTTCTAGATGGGATTGGGATGGCTAATCCTGTCAGACTTACCAGATGAGGATGACACTGAAATATCTTCTAAAAAAAAACCAGTTCATTTTCTGTGCCCACGTAATACACCGATTCCTCATCTTTTTGTTTTATAATATGACATTTCTTTTTTGTTTTTTTTTAAGATTTTATTTATTTATTTGACATAGATCACAAGCAGGCAGAGAGGCAGGCAGAGAGAGAGGAAGGGAAGCAGGTTCCCCGCTGAGCAGAGAGCCCGATGTGGGGCTCGATCCCAGGACTCTGGGAACATGACCTGAGCTGAAGGCAGAGACTTTAATCCACTGAGCCACCCAGGCACCCCTATAATATGACATTTCTTAAAATGATGTTATTTTTCAGTAATCTCTATACCCAACATGGGGCTCAAACTCACAACCCTTAGATTGAGTTGTATGCTCTACCAACTGAAACAGCCAGGCATCCCAGTAGGAAATTTCTTAAAAATACAGATCCTGGGCTCAGTGGGTTAAACCTCTGTCTTAAGCTCAGGTCACGATATCAGGGTCCTGGGATCGAGCCCAGCATTGGGCTCTCTGCTCTCTCGGGGGAATCGTTAAAAAAAAAAAAAAGGTTTATCATCAGTAAGGTTGATTAATTAACCTCATTAACTAAAAGAGGAGTGTCTTTTTATATGCTCTTGTGTAACACTAACATTCTTTCTTTCTTTTTTTTAAAAAGATTTTATTTATTTATTTGACAGACAGAGATCACAAGTAGGCAGAGAGGCAGGTAGAGAGAGGGGGAGGTAGGCTCCCTGCTGAGCAGAGAGCAAAATGAAGGGCTTGATCTCAGAATCCTGAGATTATGACCAGAGCCCAAGGCAGAGGCTTAACCCACTGAGCCACCCAGGTGCCCACATTATTTCATTCTTAAATGTCTCATAAAATTCAGTAGTGGAGTAATATGGGCCTGAAATTTATATTTTCTTTTTGTTTTTAAAAATTATTTCAGTGATATAATTAAATACACATTTCTTCTATTTTTAGATTGTAGTTTTTTAAAGATTTTATTTATTTATTTGAGAGAGATTGAGGGTAAAGAACAGAGGGAAAGTGAGTGGGAGACGCAGACTCCCCACTGAGCAAGAGCCCTAGGTGGGACTTGATCCCAGGACCCTGAGATCATGACCTGAGCTGGAGGCAGAGGCTTAAACCACTGAGCCCCCCAGGCACCCATAACTTATAGTTTTTAAGGATCCACCACTATCAGTGCTATGCAATATTTGACTATTATTTTAGCTAGTAAAATAAGATAAAAAAAAATACATCCAGTATTATTTATAGATGTCCTGATTTTGTTTTGAAACAGATCTCCAGAAACACTGGACTTCACAAACTGAATCCAGGAAGTTGAATCTCTGATAAATATTCCTAAGAATAGATTCATTTCTGTGTGAACCATCTATGGATGACCCTGGATCAAAACACTTTACACCCTGCCAAGGACCTGCTTTCCAAAATGCAGAGGACATTTCTGAGTTCCAGGATGCTCGGCACAACTTATTTCAAAATGGTAATGGCTCCCATGCAAAGCAGGAACTGCAAAGACTCTATAAATCATTTTACTCATGGCTGCAGCCAGAAAAACACAGTAAGGATGAAATCATTTTTCAAGTGGTCCTGGAACAGTTCATGATCAACAGACACTGGAGTGATCGGTCTACATTGAAGAGGAAATGGGAATCCAGTGGCAGAAACCTGGAGAAATTCATGGAAGATCTGACTGATAGTTCTGTGAAGCTACCTAACCTAGTGAGTAGAAGGTTCTTTTTCCCCTGGAGTGAAGGGCCGAAAGGAGTAAGGAATAAGTAGTCAGTAGGAGGCAGCTGGAAGAGAAAGAAGTTATCGCAGATGCCATTATTTGTCAGATCACACTCTTCCTCACCAAGGGGAATCTTTAGCAACCAAAGTGAGAAAAAGTAAAGTGTTCTAGCCATTCTTTCAGTGGGATGTAATATACAAACCAACATATTAATTTAGTTCATTGAGATTCGTTGGAGAGGGATGCCTGGGTGGCTCTGGCATTAAGCCTCTGTCTTCAGCTCAGGTCATGATCCCCAGGGTCCTGGGATCATGACCTCAGAGGAGCCTGGCTTCCCCTCTCTCTCTCTGCTGCCTCTCTGCCTACTTGTGAGTCTCTCTCTGTGTGTCAAATGAATA